>NC_060230.1:7726204-8368388 GCF_907164935.1 Osmia bicornis bicornis
TTCCGAATATAGGTATGATATCTACTTTATCTATTATCAATTAATGTAAAAATATAAGTAACAAATAGTTGTAATTTTTTAATAAATATTTCAGTATAAAAGTTCCTCACGATGTAAAAAATCAGGTGGAATTAAAAAGTCGATTGCAGGGAGCAGAAGTATTATTTGCTGCAGAGATCAAAGGTGCCGAATGTTTTGCGTCATATAATGGAGAAATATATACTGGGGTACGCGGAGGTTATGTCGTGAAACTCGAAGAGAAACGTATTGAACCAATCGTGAAGTTTGGTCAGAAGTGTGGTATGTAGAATTTTAATTTTATTCAGTTTTATCGGAAAAAAAAAGTAATGAATTTAATTGATTAGTCATCATGATTATTATTTACCCATATTAAATAAGATGAATATTTTCAGATGGCTTATGGCAAGAAGAGAAATGTGGTAGACCTCTAGGTCTGAAATTTAATGATAAAGGAGAATTATTTGTTGCTGATGCTTACTACGGTATTTTTAAAGTTAATGTTAAGACACGGCAGTATGTAAACTTAGTCAACAGTTCTAAACCCATTGATGGAAAAGCTCCAAAAATAGTTAATTCTTTGGACATTGCAAAGAATGGAGACATTTATTGGACAGATTCAAGCACAGAGTTTGCCATACACGATGGGCTATATACATTTTTGGCCAATCCTTCTGGAAGGTAAAAATTAAAAATTTAATTAATATACAATATTTATTTTATTATATATAAATATTTATTTATTTATTTATTTATTTATTTATTTATAGACTTATTCGTTATAACGCTGCAACAAAAAAGAATGAAGTATTGGTAAAAAATCTAGGTTTTGCAAATGGTGTTTTATTGAGTGATGATGAAAGCTTTGTGATTGTATTAGAATGTCTTACTTCAAGAATGATCAAATATCATTTGAAAGGTCCAAAAGCTGGGCAACACGAAATTTTCGCAGAGGCTCTACCTGGCTTACCAGATAATGTACATAGCGATGGACAAGGAGGATTTTTAGTATCTTTAATTGTATCCATAGATTCTGAGCATCCTTTTCTACCTCATTCTCTGATGCCACATCCATATATAAGGAAAATGTTATCCAGATTGTTGTATTCCATAGAAGCTCCATTTAAAATATTGCAAGATATCTATCCAAATTATTATGCAGAAAGATTTATACATGCTATAGGCTCATTCGAAGCTTTAAAAATAGTTGATGTGAAGAAAACATCGATAGTACTCAGAATGGATAAAACAGGAAATATTTTGGATGCTTTGTATTCACCAGACAAGAAAGTTTATGATATTTGCTCTGCATATGTACATAATGGATACTTGTGGCTTGGATCTCCTTGGAACGAATATATATTGAGAGTTCCATTGAAACAAGCATTTCCAGACTTGGCAAACAATAAAAAATCATCAAATGCAAAAGTACAGAATAAGGAAGAACCGCTTCTAACGGTTTCCGAGACACCAAACGTGAAAGTAGAAGTGAAATCCACAAACACAAAACCTTATCAAGAGACTGATACAAAGTTACGTTCAAAACCAACTAAAGAACAAACAACACAGAAGCCAAGTTCACAAGCAACAACAGCAAAACCAACTACACAAAAACCTACAACAAAGCTACCTACTACCACCACCACAACTACTACTACTACTACTACTACTACTCCAAAACCAACTACAGCACCACCACCACCACCTGCTTCAAAAGCTCCATCGAAAGCAATTAAGAAAGATAATGTAAAAGAAGCTGGAAAAGATAATTTGAAGGATGTTAAAAAAGATAATTCCAACTCACAGGCAAAAACTGAAACAAAAAAAAGCACTGAATCAACAGTAAAATCAAAGCCCGATGAATCGATCAGAAAAGGCGCTCGTGAAGCTCAGCCTACAAAATCCAAACCAGTAGAAAAGAAAGATGATTCTGTTAAGAAGTAAAAAGTTTAATTGTACTGTTCTATTTTATGTTAAAGGTTCTACATATTCCAGACATATCGACTTATTTACATTTTACAAGATTTAAAACCATATTTACATTCCGTTATTTTAATAATGTACGCCTTTTATTTACAGTTCTCGAACAAAGTTTCATAGAATGATATTATAAAACGTTTTCTACGTTATTACATCTAATTTTCTCATGAATGATAACAGTAATTGGGAAATGCGTTAGAGACTGTGATTTAGATTTGTATATAAGGTTAATACTGTGTTATACAATAAAATTAAATATTAAAATAATAGTTCTATGAATAAGATAATTTATATTATAAATTACGTTCGTTTATACGATTTAAATTATTTTCTTACAATTAAAATTGTTTGTTGTAAACTATAAAAATAGTGTAAATCTTTCGTTACATTTTTAATTTCTATTTTTGTATGTGATCTATTTTTCTATGTAAGGTACGTTTCACAAAATATACATATAAAAAGAAACATTAGTTATTTTTTGGCTAATGCAATAAACCTACATACATATACAATTGCAATTATTCTTTGACTAATGCAGTAAACTTATATACATAGCGGTAAAAAATGATGCTTTTAATTGTATATAAAAGTTGGTAAAAGGATGTATAAATGGTATGAAAATAAAATGTTTGTTTTTTAAATATTGACTTATAATTGTTACTATTTATTCCTTTAAAAAAGAAAACAGATAACAGATGTTTAAGTACATCACAAAAGTATGTATTAATCTCCTTTATATCATTTGATGAATATTTATGAAAAGAATAAAACAATAAAGCTACGCTCAAATATTGAGCTGTTTTATTATGAACGAGGGTAGTATGTCTTTTACTTTTTTAGCTAAATTCTGTTTCATTTTCCATAAAACAGTAGGACGTATAATGAAATGCCAATATCCATTTCTTTTATTTTGCGCCCATTTCTGTGATTTTAATAAACATTTCTGATAGTTTGAGACATCTTTATCCTTTGATGTTAACTTTGGAAAGTCTTTGTTTATTAAAGCAAAACCAACTTTCGTTAACTCTTCGCCAATTTTTACATGTTCCTGTATGATCTCAGTATAAATAAATAAAACAAGACAGATATAAAAATATTTTCTTACCTGATTTTGTTTCAGAAGAACTATGCAGTTCAAGTATTCTTTCTCTTTGGTCACAGGTATGAAAGTTATCTCCCGTTGGCCAATAACTGTTTGTAACCAGCTAATACCTAATTGAATACTAATTATTTGAAACGCTGTATTTGTAGATGTTTAAATAGTACTTACCATTAGTTGTAATGTCAAGTCCGGCTATTTTAACTGGTAGATATTTAGGACTGCTTAATCGGGGCAAGGGTATTAATGGCTTGTGATCAACCATGAGAAGCGTACCACAACTAGGATCTATTTGTTTCACAGTACCTTGTAGTTGAACTTTTCTTTGTATAAAACGAGAAGGTATACTGGATGGTGTTCTAAATTTAGCAAACTAAAGATATAATAATAAAAGGTATAAAACATTGAAGTTATTTAAAACATTATTGGCACATGTCATACATACAGGTTTTATTCGATAAAGTGCAACAACTAAACTTATACTGGCAATTCCATAACTGATAACCTATAATCATTAAAATAGAGAAAATGATTATATAAATATGTATATTTGATCCATTATAGCTAAAACAAAAGGTAGGTTAGGGCATACCTTAAGTTTTTTAATATCAGTTTCACTTAACACGATTAATCTTTCCATAATGGTGGGCTTTTTTTCTGCCGTCATTGTGTTCTGTTTATTTTATTTTATTTCATTCGAAAGTACTGTATGTTAATACCTATAACAAATTCAAACGAAAATATCTTTCTGAACATACATCATAGTATTTGATCATCAATATTTTTATACAAAACTCACTAAAAAAATTACAGTAAATCATAGTAATGTATTCTTTATATATCAAATTTTATTTCAAGGAAACAATACATTTTAAACTTAAGTTTATATTATATATAATCGTATAAACATATCTTCGTTTGAAATATTTTCGTTTACGAAGAAAAAACGTTAATTTGTATTATTACCACTCGATTTATATTTTAATTATATCAATATATGTATTAATAACTAAATTAAGAAAACGAATGAAGAAATAAAATAAATATTACAAACTGTAAAATATAATATGTAATATATCATCAATTTCTTATATTGTATATAGTTGCATTATAATTATGTAATATAAAAAAATGATATAAAATCTTTGCGTAAATAATTACATATTAAATTTTTACACAAATTTAAATGGTTTCATCTTTTACTTTCGTTTTCTTTAGCTCACACATGCGTGAGTCGGTATGCCATGCTGACATCATATCTTACTCAAGGTGACAAGCAGGGATATTATAAAATGATAGTGGATATGTTTTTAAACAAATAGTGTACAGTGTTTAAAACCGTGCACAACACAAATTCACAAGGAGACAATTAAATTGCTGGCAATTTGTAACATTATAAACAATGTTTCGTGATGGTCAATATTTGGAAGTAATTAAGGTATCACGATCAACAGCTGTTAACAGCTGTCATTAGATACTTCTACATCTACATAAATAAAACAGAAGCTGTGTTTATAGGCTTCAGACAATTGTCTAGCTACAGCTGTCGTCACTGTTCAAGAAAAAGTTATTAAGATTAAAAAGAAAAAAGTCTCGACTAACAAGTGGCTTGATCTCGAGGACTGGGCTGCTTTGTATAAAATTCTGAAGAAAGCAATTTTACGGAATGCCGAAGGATCACTGGAGGATTTTAAAAAATACAAATGGAAAAAATCTACGCGACAATTGGATGTCACGTAAGCAATATTTATATTATAAAATTCTAATTTCGATCGAAGATTTATATTTTATCACGTGTCTTATCTGATAACAATATGTAACATGTAATTTTTTAATTAGATTTAAGATAAGGTGTACTTAATTTAATTTATTGCATTAAAATTAAAGCATCGTCACAAATATGTATAATAGTTATCAGTATACAGGGTGTCCCAAAACAGGGGTAGGATCCATGGAGGGATGATCGCTGAGGTCATTCTAAACAATTTTTTCCTTTGCCAAAATGTTGGTTAAGGCTTCGTTTTCGAGTTATTAACGAAAAACACTAGCCAATCAGAGCGCGCCTTTACCGTGGGCCGAACCGCGAGAGTGTTGGGTATGCTCTGCGTTCAAACCGTGGTCGTGATCAAGTGCATCGGCATCACGTCGGTGTAATAGGATTCGTTGGGCGAAAGTTGTATCGAATAATGAATAAAAAAAAGAAAAAAATAATAGTATTGAATTATTGATTGATCATGAACAACGAATTCTATTAAGCCGACGCGGTGGTGATGCACTTGATCACGACCACGGCTTGAACGCAGAGCATATCTAACACTCGCACGGTTTGGCCCGCGCTAAAGGCGCGCTCTGATTGGCCAATATTTTTCGTTAATAACTCGAAAACTAAGCCTTAACCAACATTTTGGCAAAGGAAAAAATTGTTTAGAATTACCTCAGCAATCATCCCTCTACAGGTCCTACCCCAGTTCTGGATCACCCTGTATAGATCTATAAAAATGTTTTTATAAATCACAGATATACAATTGACCCATCAGAAAGCGTAAAAGATGTTACATTATTACCAACAATCAGAGTAAACGTATCTCCAGCGAAAAAGAAAGTGGAAAAAACAGAGGAACCCAAAACAACGTCGAAAGGAGTAACCCGTGACCGAATGGTAGAAAAATCGCACAACCATACCAGTCGCGCACATCAAAAGGATAGTAAAAATACAAAAAAATCGGAAAACAGCGATGCTATAAAGACATCAAGCGATACCAAAAATAATAGATCTAAAAGATATTTACCTCTCGAGAGTGTAGAGACTGATGCGTTAGAGGAGTATGTACCGGATACACCTACGACAAAGAAGTTATGCGCGAACTTAAATTATATACCGAGTAGAAAGAGTATGTTGGAACAAATCCAACTATCTTCAAACGAATATTCACCAACGGTATCGGATAATAAAAGCATAGCAGAAGTAGTTCGATACGTTCCGAATTCTGTAGATTCATCAAAGGTATCCTACGAAACTTATGAACCTAGCGCGACCAATGTTACGGATCATTCTGAAGAGTACATCCCCAATTCAAAGGGGATCAAAGCTTCTGTCGAAGAGTATCATCCAGATTTTACCAGTAAATTAATGAAGTTCGATAATAGTTATATACCATCGAGTGTACACTTGACTAATGAACATTCGAAGAACGTCGTTGAGAGGCATAAAAGGTCACAGTCTGAAAAATTTGTTAAAACAAAATGAAATATTAATCTGTTTGCCTAAGACATATTTTCAAAATAAAATATATGTATGATGTTATAAATCATAATGTAATATTATTTTTAATACATATACAGGATACAAATTATCTTTTAATTCTATATGTCACTGTACAATAAATATAATGAAAGGATTGTATTTTCAGTAAAAAATATTTGCTTATTACTATTCATACTTATTTTCAACGATCATTGTCTTCACTTTCCGATGCTGGATCTTCGACTAAATTCTTGATTAGTTCGAATTTTGATTCTACATTTTCTTCTTTAACAGTCGACTGTTGATCGTCCATTTGATTAAATTCTTCGTCATCTGTATCGTCATCGGCTCCCGGATGAGCAGGTACTTTGTGATTAGGACTACTGGGTTGTTGTACTGTACCTGGTTTCTGCCATACTTTCTGTGATTCCTGTAATTAATAAATAAACGTTAGATTAGATTGTTGCTTGATCAATCATTATTGGAATAAATATGAAAAAAGAAAAAAAATTGTACTTACTTTCATACCGCTAACTTTTTCTATATAATAATCATAGACAAACTTAGCCATATGGGGCATATCTTCAATTTCCATTGGTGGAGTAGATGGAATTTCATCGTTAAGCCTTTCAGTAGGATAATGCTCTTCCGGAAGAAGTTGTAGCTTTAATGGTCGTTGCATTAATTGAGCAAAGGCAGGTGTTAATTCAAAACAGTTTTTGAAAAGGGATACTCTAGCAAAGACGTAAAGGCCAAGACGTGCTCTTGACATAGCAACCACCAAACGACGTGCATCCCTCAGATGACCTACTGCACGAGTTTTTACAAGTGATAACAATATGTAATCATTTTGTTGACCCTGGTATTTATCAACCGTCGTTACTTTATTCGGTCGACCTATTAAAGGATTACTAGCACATCTAATATTTATTACGTCTCTTATTAAATGTTTTTGTCCATTATATGTAGTCAATATACTAATCTTGTCAGCTGGATAACCAAGGAGACGCATGTACATAAACACAGCTACGCAATATTCAGCTTCGGCAAGATTTTGATAGAAATAAGCACTGGGCTCGCTTTCTCCGACTCCATTGAAATCTTCCACGTTGATAAGTTGAAAGTCATAGAGAAATCCAGCATTTGCTACTAGATATTCCGAACTATTTTCCACGTGTGAAAGATTCCCCAATTTCTTGTATCTCCAATTATAGAGATTACAGATACTAGGTCTTGCACGACCTTGACCATCGAGATCAACCGTCGGTACACCCAATCGAACGAATCTTGCGAAAAGGGATTGTTCCATGTTCGAATATTTTTGAAAGGCCATGTTTTTAATCACCGGCGGCAGCTGATGATGATCTCCTATCATTATCCAACGTTTCAGTCTATTATATCCATCTTGAGGATTTTGTAATAACAACGGTATGAAAGTTTCTATTTCTAAAATTTGTGCTGATTCTTCCATAAGAATATTATCATATTTAAAACCCATATCAACGAGTTCGCGTCTTTTAAGAGCGGCATGAGTACACGTCATGGCGATAACTTTAGCTTCTTTAACCAACAAGTATTTTGATCTATCTAAACCAGACCTTAACAATTCAAAGGCTCTAAATTCTTCTAATTGAGCAAAAATCCGTTCTACGTATCTGTAAGAATATTTAGTTAAAATTTAATAAGAAAAAACTCTTACGTTTGTTATATAAATTATTATTTTTCCTATATTTACCGGAAACAGCTACGTGCTATTTCAAGATCTTCTTCAAACGTATTGCGTTTAAATAATGGCTTTGGCGCGTTGTCGAAAAATTTGTGAAATGGAAATTCTTCGTCGATAATGTAAGCAGGAGGTGGATTGTTTCCTTGTCTCTGTTTAATCCTTGCTTCGAAACGTTCCCACCTTGCTAATATTTGATACATAAAAAAGTGTCCTGCTGTTTCACACGTGTACGCAACATCACCTTTTACATTTAAAGATTCCTGAAAGCAAATAATTGTTACATGCATGTAGAAGAACGTAGGTAAATACATATTATGAATTACGAACCTGCAATCTTTGAACTTCCATTAAGAGATCCAAACGCTTAGCTAAAACATAGTTAACTCTACCGTATCTGCTGAAGTCCTTTTCAGTTTCTAATGCTTCTTCTCCGTGACCAAGACGTAGCAAATGTCTTTCATCGATATCAAGCGCCATAATTTTTTCAAACAGCTGATTAAGAGCCTGATTCGAGTGGGTGACGATCAGCGTTCTTTGATTCGGAAAATTATGATAAAGATTTGAAATGATTTGAACAGCAACATCAGTTTTTCCTGTACCAGGTGGACCAACAACGAGAGTTAATCCTGGTTGCATACCAGCACGAATGGCTTCAACTTGTGTTGGTGTGAAAGGAATCTGATTCCTGTAATGTATCATAATATTATAAAGAACATGATCCATAAATTCATGGATAAAATTAAATCTACGTACTTTTTAGGCTCGTTAGCTTTGTAAGGACCTCGGCTAGGCGGTACATGAGGCTCCACCCTGATCACTTTTCTAATTGGTTCATTATTCTGTTTAGTAATTACATCTTCAAACTTTAAACGAAACGGTCGTACCAATTTTGATTCATCATCGGTAGAAACTTTAATTTCATACTGAGGGAAACTAGCTCTTAAATGATTTATATCTAGGAACGTGTCGTTGAAATCCATCGTCGCTATTTCATTTGGCATTCTAAATAAAGAAATTCATAAGTTGAAATTAATAAAAAATTATCTTCCATCATCGATAAGCCAAGACCGATTTACATCTCTGGCTATTCTTTTAATAGAAAGCGAAGTAGCAAATTCAATCAATTTTGATGACGTAATTAAAGATTATCTAATATTCATTTTACAAAAAATATATGTAACATCCTTTGTACTTATATAATAAATAATTCCTTATTGTGAAATTTAAGTATAAGATTTGAATGTGTATTCTGGCCTCGCAATATGTCACGCCGGCCCTGTTGTATGATAATTAATTTTATACGTAATACTGTAAGAGTATATCATTTTAATGTACCTTGCATAACGGGCTGCTCCAGGATCACCGTATCCAAGAATTATATCATGGAGCCAATCGGGAACAACGCACTCCGTGTTCATAAGTTCCCTTATCGTTTCCAGAACTGCTTTGAAGTTATTCTCTTTTGGCTTACGTCTCATTATAATGTTAAAGCTCTCGTATACGTCTTCGCCACCGTGACTAGCATTGTCCATGTCAATTCTATACTGATTGGAATCTAACCATACTCTGTATGTTCGGGTATCACCGGGTAAAATGGGACGTGGTTCAGGGCCATCCTCGATTACTCTACCATTTGAATCCAGCATTCCTTCAACTTCGCATCCTCTAACTGTTGTTAATCCAACTTGTGGAACGAAAGGTAATTTGTGACTGTATTTTGTGCCTGTATGCGAAGAAATGTAAATCATATTATAGTTTCAATAGTGTAAGATCAACGAGAGGTATCCTGACAATATCATACCGATTGGATTCTGAGGTTTGACTGTAATTAAAAAACAGACGTCGTGTTTGCGAAGATTCTCCCACTCGGATTTAATTTCTTTACGAACACTTAAATTTATGGTGACATCAGCACGAACCCTGGATGGCCTCTTCTCGCCGATATTAGGTTTAGCTACTTCAACTACGGCGAACTGAGTGATCGGCTGGGCCATTCTTGCCCAACCACCAAAATAAACACCACCGTCTTCGGCACGCCTGAATAAAACAAATAAAACAATGAAATATCTGCTACCGTTTGCTCTTGTTTAGATTAATCTGAACTAAAGAAAGTTAACGTACCAAGGACTTAATCTGCTCACTGCATCTTCAATATCCTGACGTATTTCATCTATAATAAATAATTAATATTATTATTTAAACTGTATAAATACATTCTATATTATATTCTTGGTATTCGTACGTACAAGTAGATTCGAGTCGAAAAAGATTAAAGTTCCTCAATAAATAATCGTGCAAAGTGAGAAACTGTAAATTCAACTTCGGCAAAGCTAAACATCCTTCGCCAGAAAAATATTCGGTGGGTACAATGCTTTCGTTCCAAATAATTTCCTCCGTTGGATAAAGCGGCATTTCATTCAGCTCCTCCAATTGCGACGCTCTACGCTCGTGCCGTGAAATCTGAAATTTAATTTTTATATAAGTAGTATCAATCAATTAAAAATAACACGTTTTATCTGCATTAAAAACTTACTAATAATTCTTGAAGAAACTCTACATCGTAACGATACCAATTCTCTTCTTTTTCTCGTTCTTCTGATGGTACCAGGCTGAGGTAACTGGCGATGGATCTCAATTTGCCCTGACTGAAAAGAAAATAGATCAAGGTGAATTGAAAGATGTATAATAACGGAGAAGGGAAATAATAATGAATAATAAATTAATGATAAAATTTAGAAAAATTAGAGAAATTAATTAATAAAAGACGGGAAATCTTACGTGAGTAAAACGAAATGTTTGTAAAGAGCCTCCCTCGTGTCGACGCTCGCCACGTTCGCCAATGCGAAACTCCTCAAGTCTGGGAACTTGGCGAATACTGCTTTCTGCGCAGAGTTTGAATTTTATTTCTTGGTTTATACTTTCATACCCCATTGGCTTTAGTAGGTGAACGCCTACCCTAACGACAATGTCGACGACTTGACAAATGACATAGACAAGTGGTATAATATTCAATGAATCTCTATAGCTGGATCAAAATCCACTATGGGGGAGTTGACGAGCTCGATGACAATGAACGTGTTAACAAAGGGAATGTTCAAAAATTTCTTTCATACGATATAAACAATTTCTAAAATATCTGAGACTTCAAATAAATAACATCGTTTGTTTTATACCTGAAGAGAAGTGATTTTGGTGTAATGTAACTGTGTCATATCGTGATCCGTAAGAGGATCTCCGCTCTCCTCGTTGATCTCGAATCTGGCATAAAATTTCAGCATCTCCAGTAACTGCAAAAAATTTATTAAACGTTATAAAATTAAGAGCAGCAAGTACATACATAAGATAAATTATCGCGGTTATTAGTCAATGATTTCCGTTATGTCTCGGCTCTTTATCTTCTATTTCCTCACTTCTTTACTATCTATTAATTATATCATAACGCTCTCAGCTATGATGTTTTAGGTCTCCGCGGAACAATATGATAATTCCTCGGGATATTGCGCAAATATAAGTTGAACTGCAGGTATACAAATCTGTATGTTAATCATTAGTCTGACTAAGAATAAGTTACCTTAAAGTAAAATAAAACGATTGTTAATCAAGGCTAATCGATTCGACGAGTGACAAACAAGGCTGCGGTTCTTGTTACGAAATTTCATCCCAAAAAAAGAATTATCAGCTTATGAGTGTTACGCTTTTAAGATGTCGCGAATATAATTAACATAGCATTAGTGTCGAAATTGTAGATCGTTAAGCTACCAAAATAAAGCTTCCAAAATAAATTCATTTATTTATTTTGGAAGCTATTTGTAAAGAACAAGTTGAAAAAATGTATAATTTAAATTACTAATGCAATTTTAATAGAGTCTAGTTATCTATTTTTTCTAATTAATTGCACCAGAAAATTAAATTTCCAGTGACCTATGACAGTAAAATTTTAAATAGGGTTGCTACAAAGATCCTAATATTTTATATATTTTAATAGCAGAAGAATTGGGATTTCAAGTTGGAAAAATCTATAATTTAAATTATACTAATGAAATTCTAATACTGTGTAGTTATCTATTTTTTTTTCTAATTTATTGCGCCAAAAAATTAAATTTCCAGTGACCTATGACAGTGTAATGACAGTAAAATTTTAAACAGGATTATTACAAAGATTCTAATATTTTATATATTTGAATAGCAGAAGAATTGGGATTTCAAGTTGGAAAAATTTATAATTTAAATTAGTAATGAAATTTTAAGTGTCCAGTTATCTATTTTTTTCTAATTAATTGCACCAAAAAATTAAATTTCCAGTGACCTACGACAGCGTAATAAATTTTAAATAGGGTTGTTACAAAGATTCTAATATTTTATATATTTGAATAGCAGAAGAATTGGTATTTCAAGTTGGAAAAATTTATAATTTAAATTAATAATGAAATTTTAAGTATCCAGTTATCTATTTTTTCTAATTAATTGCACCAAAAAATTAAATTTCCAGTGACCTACGACAGTGTAATAAATTTTAAATAGGGTTGTTACAAAGATTCTAATATTTTATATATTTGAATAGCAGAAGAATTGGTATTTCAAGTTGGAAAAATTTATAATTTAAATTAATAATGAAATTTTAAGTATCCAGTTATCTATTTTTTCTAATTAATTGCACCAAAAAATTAAATTTCCAGTGACCTACGACAGTGTAATAAATTTTAAATAGGGTTGTTACAAAGATTCTAATATTTTATATATTTCAATAGCAGAAGAATTGGGATTTCAAGTTGGAAAAATTTATAATTTAAATTATACTAATGAAATTCTAATACTGTGTACACGCGTTTCGTCGCCGGGATAAAGGAGGCGATTGGAAAACACACGATGCGGTTGTCAAGAAAGAGCCGGAGTTGGTTTTAAACGAACAAAATGTATTTAAGCTCGTTGTTTGCGACGGTTGTACAAGTTTGAAAAATGCTTAATTCTAAGTTTAATAAAATAAGGAACGTTAAGAGCGATTTTATTTATGTCCGCGTATTCCCGAAGCAGAATGTTCGGAATTTCGGAAGGAAGGCGTAGCGCGATGTTTCGGCGACCGAAGACTGGCTAAGAATAAAGATTAAGCGGTTAAAATCAACCCGCTTAAACATTGATGAGTCCCCTTTGTTCCAGGAGCCGCTCGTCACCTCTCCGTCGGCCAGGCAAATCAGTGAAACGGTAGCGAGGTGACAAGTAAACACCTGGTACAAAGGGGAAGACTGTTACGATATTGTGGAACGATTTAGATTCTATATAGAGCCTATTATTAGGTAACCAGATTGATTTATGGTAGGCTATTTATAAAATCCATAAGCGATTAGAAGTCTTTAAAAATGTATTGTTAACTTTAACCGTTTTGAACTAAATAGGAGTCGTTCAAATTTGAAACGTTCGGTTTTCGCTCGAACAATTTCCAGTGACCTATAACACTGTAATGAGAGTAAAATTTTAAATAGGGTTGTTATAAAGATCCTAATATTTTATATATTTGAATAGCAGAAGAATTGGGATTTCAGGTTGGAAAAATGTATAATTTAAATTAATAATAAAATTTTAAGTATCCAGTTATCTGTTTTTTCTAATTAATTGCACCAAAAAATTAAATTTCCAATGACCTACGACAGTGTAATAAATTTTAAATAGGGTTGTTACAAAGATTCTAATATTTTATATATTTCAATAGCAGAAGAATTGGGATTTCAAGTTGAAAAATTTATAATTTAAATTAGTAATGAAATTTTAAGTGTCCAGTTATCTATTTTTTCTAATTAATTGCACCAAAAAATTAAATTTCCAGTGACCTACGACAGTGTAATAAATTTTAAATAGGGTTGTTACAAAGGTTCTAATATTTTATATATTTGAATAGCAGAAGAATTGGGATTTCAAGTTGGAAAAAATTATAATTTAAATTAATAATGAAATTTTAATATCTATTTTTTCTAATATATTGCACTAAAAAATGAAATTTCCAGTAATCTAACTGTATAAGAGTCAAATTTGAAACAGGATTATTACAAAAATCCTAGTATTCTATATATTTGAAAAGCAGAATTGGGATTTCAATTTGAAATAATTCGACTATAACCCTATTCGCAAGAGGGTGAAGGAATCGCGTTCAACGAGAATGCGATCTTCTGTTAATAAGATAAAAAAGTCATGGTAGTATGGCGGAGCCAGAAATGCGACACAGTGGGAGAGGATCGTTGCTATCTCTGAACGGGTAGTTCATCAATGCTTTATCCACGATTGTTTCAGTTCCACGCGAAGCGCAACTGTGGCAACGTGCATCATTCTCGTTCAACATTTATTTCTCGACGTTTTCATTTCGAAACGAGAACATAAGTTCAACCGATCACCGTGCAAAAGGTGAATCGACTAATAGAAGGTGATACCAAGTGAAAAAAAAAAATAAACAGTTATGGTATCAATGAATTAACATCTTAATTCAGATGTAAACAAAGAAGATTTATTCTCCGATATTAGCATCGAGATTTCAATCAATCCTTTGACAAATAAGAATTTCCAACGACAGTGAAAATCATCGGTGATTTATGTGATTCATTGTTCGTCGAATTTCGTAAAAATCAAACTTGTTTTGTGACGAAGAAATGCGGTAACAAACATCAAGCGATAATGCCGTTGGACGTGATCATTAGCAGGTACTTGGGCACGTTGCCAATCAAAGGTGCGTAAAGCTTTGACGTTTCCTCTTTCCTTGTTTTCTTTTTAATTTTTTATGAAAACTATTCATGTGTTATAAGTTGATAATTGCAAGTTAGGATAGTTGAAATATTCTAATATTCGAAACGCTTAAACTTTGAATAATTAGAGTACTTAAACTATTTAAACTCTGGGTAATTAGGGTATTTGATGTGCTCAAATTACAGATAATTCGAGCACTCAAAGTATTTAAATTATGGGTGATTAGGGTACTTGGTGCGCTCAAATTACGGATAATTCGAGTGCTCAAAGTATTTAAATTTTGGGTAATTGGGTATTCGATGCGCTCAAATTTCGGATAATTCGAGTGCTCAAAGTATTTAAATTTTGGGTAATTGGTTATTCGATGCGCTCAAATTTTGGATAATTCGAGTGCTCAAAGTATTTACATTTTGGATAATTCGAGTACTTGATGCACTCAAATTTCGGATAATTCGAGCGCTCAAAGTATTTAAACTTTGGGTAATTGGGTATTCGATGCGCTCAAATATTGGATAATTCGAGTACTCCAAATATTTGAATTCTGGGTAATTAGGGTATTCGATGTATTGGATCATTCGAATACTCGAAGCATTAAAATTTCAAACAAAGAATTCATATCGAAAATGATCCACATTAAGTTCAACAAACTTAACTTTTACAAGCCAAGTCGAAAGTTCAGGTACTTAAAGCATCGAAAATCAATCGCATCAGGATTTTATTGTCACGATAAAGAATGGACTATGAAATTCAACATTAATACTGAATCGATACGTTCAATTGCAAGATATACTTGAATGATTTATGGGATAAGTCTCGGCTGAATCTCGCATTTGTAATCGAATCACAAGTCTCCGTGTAATCGATCATGAATATTTAATGATCGAAGATTTTTCTTCTGGTAAATGATTGCCTCGAAATAGCCCGTTGCAGTTTTCGATGAAAGAAACGCAAAATTCTTTCAGGCTGAAATACCGATTGCATCACGCAAGAAACCTGAAGAAGAAAACTTTTGCTCGCTTATTTTTTTCACTCGCCTGATTGACGTAGTAGATGATACAGGGAATACATATATCAAAGCGGGGTCAACAAAAATCGGTATTCATAGATACTCCCTATGTTGCTTATCGAGCCAGCACTGCAAATTATAAGATATCCTGGTAATAAAAAACTAATAATTTGCAGTGCTGGCTCGATAAGCAGCATAGAGAGTATCTACGAATACCGATTTTTGTTGACCTCGCTTTGATACATTATCTACATAAAATATCATAGAAATAAAAAACTAATAATTTGCAGTGCTGGCTCGATAAGCAACATAGAGAGTATCTACAAATACCGATTTTTGTTGACCCCATTTTAATACATTCCCTATATAAAATATTCTAGAAATAAAAAACTAATAATTTGCGGTGGTTGCTTGATAAGCATCATAGAGAGTAACTACAAATACCGATTTTTGTTGACCCCATTTTAATACATTCCCTATATAAAATATTCTAGAAATAAAAAACTAATAATTTGCAGTGCTGGCTCGATAAGCAACATAGAGAGTATCTACAAATACCAATTTTTGTTGACCCCATTTTAATACATTCCCTATATAAAATATTCTAGAAATAAAAAACTAATAATTTGCGGTGGTTGCTTGATAAGCATCATAGAGAGTAACTACAAATACCGATTTTTGTTGACCCCATTTTAATACATTCCCTATATAAAATATCCTAGAAATAAAAAACTAATAATTCACAGTGGTTCCTTGATAAGTATCATAGAAAGTAACTACAAATACCGATTTTTGTTTACCCCATTTTGATACATTCCCTATATAAAATATCCTAGAAATAAAAAACTAATAATTTGCAGTGGTTCCTTGATAAGCATCATAGAGAATATCTACAAATGCCGATTTTTGTTGACCCCATTTTGATACATTCCCTATATAAAATATCCTAGAAATAAAAAACTAATAATTTGCAGTGGTTGCTTGATAAGCATCATAGAGAGTAACTACAAATGCCGATTTTTGTTGATCCCATTTTAATACATTCCCTATATAAAATATTCTAGAAATAAAAAACTAATAATTTGCAGTGGTTGCTTGATAAGTATCATAGAGAGTAACTACAAATGCCGATTTTTGTTGACCCCATTTTGATACATTCCTTGTATAAGATATTCTAGAAATAAGAAACTAGATTATTCTAATGATACCCTCAACGGGATATTATTTAGCGTGACAAGAAATAACGTGTTGCGAATCTAGCGCTCGAACAACAGCGCTGCAATTGAATGAATTGGATCGACGGACGTGTAAATGTCGGGATGTAACCGCGAAAAATAAAAGAATACATGGATGAATGGAAAAAGCGAGCATCCGTGTATGTGCAGGCATTGAGTCTAAAGAGAGCGTCTTGCTAACAGAAGCATCCCTTCTTCGCGCCAATTTGACCGTTTCATGATGCACATGTACACACGGCCCGCGTTAAACTGGGTTACAACCATCAAATTCTATTTCTTTTTCAACACTCCTATCCCATCGTCCTCGTTAAACAGCCGTTAATAATAATCTTTCGTAATTAAGACTATAAAATTTCGAATACTTTAATTACATCAAGGAAATTACCAAAAAAAGGAGGAAGAGTTCAACGATAAAAAGCTCGTTTGGATAAATATTCATTTAATAATTTATCAACGATGTCGGCTTCACATTTGTCCAAAATCATTCTTATCTCGTGTTAAGAAATATCAATGAAATACGACTGGGTCGTAAGATCCCCGAAAGCTTAGAAATAATTGAATGGAAACTATTAATTAGGTCAAATTTTTGTGTCATTTTTTTTCACAAAACACAGATAAAATATTCAAATTTAAAATAGTAAGCGAGTACATGGAAGTATTTCTTAACCTTGTGCTTTCATGAAGTGTACATTTACGTTTGATATGGTATTGGTTGCTCGATAACGAACAATAATTTTTCTGCAATACACTTTATCTTATCACGACGAGACTTAATCACTTTTTTAGAAATATATTTATATCTGTTTCATTTCACCATACGGTCATCCAATTCGTTTTGAACATCCGCTACTTTCCCTTTTCATTCATATCGTTATCTGTTGTTGAATTATTTTTAAATTAAATGCACCTATTTATTTTAGGTGTTTTTCCTTTAGTAATAAATTTGATGTATCAATCAGGTCAATTAGTACATTTTAAAAATATAACTTGATAATTATCTGGTTAATTAAAGCTTTGATTGGATTCTGAGTCATATGCTCAAGACGTTAAATAAAAAATTTAATTAGGTTTCCTTCCAATTTGTTTTTATGGCTAGTTTAAAGGGATTAATCTTTGAATCTATCTTCGCTACCAGTTCGACACACATATGTTCTAATATCAAAGGAAGATAAAAATATTGGAAATCGTTTGGAATCGATATTCACGAAATCCCCTGTAAGCCTCCGATGTGCAAGCTTGGTAATAGAAAACGCGATATAAACCTTCTATCAGTAATAGAAATCGAGATATCTATGTCATGGATGAGTATGTTTCATTTCACATGATCTCATGATAAATCAACGTGTCCTTCGAGAAGGACGCTTCGAATGCACCTTAATCTTCGTCAATGTACAATCTCACCATAGAAGCGTGAAATTCATTAAATACATATAAGATTTTATCGAAAGTATCAAAAGTTTCCGTTAAAAGTGTTGATTTTAAAATAAAATATTTAAACTTTCTGAATAACATTTACAAAGAGTTAGTAGACAAATCAGATAAAAAATGGTAACATTAAACATCTGAATCACAGTATCAACTCAAGTATTC
Organism: Osmia bicornis bicornis; assembly: GCF_907164935.1. Taxonomy (NCBI): domain Eukaryota; kingdom Metazoa; phylum Arthropoda; class Insecta; order Hymenoptera; family Megachilidae; genus Osmia; species Osmia bicornis. Next base: position 7,744,829 of record NC_060230.1, read on the forward strand.
CTTTTAATCTAATCACCCATATAATTCCAATGAATTACGATCGTACAATCGGAGATTGATAATAGGAATTATTACCCTTCCAGGATTGTTATGGATATGTCTACTAACGTGGACAATATCAAGGGGACATGCGATCGAAGTCGATTGTTGCCCACACGGATCGCTATTGATGCCTTCGATGAATTGTTCCGATGGTACGAGAATTCATCTAATGTGCCCTCATGGTAGTTACCTGATCGACCCAGACGAATCAGCTAACGACAACTTTACCGTAATTTACGAATATGGCAAACCCTGGCTACAGTTTACGGAAACAGAGTATGAGAAAATCGCGGCGAACAGGTATATAATACGACTCTAATCGTTAGAAAATTGTTTTTCAGAAAATTCTCGCATCGATGAACAATATCTGACTCACAGTATGTTTCATTAAATATTTAGATTCTGCGTGGCAAATCGAAACAATGCCAGTTCCAAGATCGCTTTTGTGTGCTTCGAAGGAGAACACTATAGCAGTTCAACGATATGGAAAGATACATTGTTCTGCATCCTGAGTATCATATCGGCTATATTTTTAATCGCTACTATAGCTGTTTACGTGCTACTGCCAGAATTAAGGGAAATTCAAGACAAAGCAATGATGGCTGCAGTTACATCACTGGCGGTCAGCTATATTGTTCTTTCCATTCAGAATCTTAGACCCCAGGAAGAAGGAGATTATACTATATGTATCTCTTTAGGTAGGAATTATTCATTGAAATAAAGAAGAGTAGAGTTATTTCACCTTGAGAAATCGAAGTACTTCTAATGGTCTGTGAATTGATTGTTTTCTTTTTCTTTTTTTTTGTTTCAGGATTTATTCTTTATTTTGGCTTTATATCTGTCTTCTTCTGGCTAAATATCGTCTCTTTTAATATTTGGAGAACTGTTTGGTAAGTTTGGATAAAGGTGTATCCAATTTTCAAATTTGGAAACTTGGGAATTTGGGAATTCAAAAATTTAGAAGTTTGAGAGTTTGGGAATTCAGAAATTTAGAAATTTGAGAGTTTGAGAATTCAAAAATTTACAAATATGGTAATTTGGGAACTCAGAAATTTGAAAGTTTGGGAATTCAGAAATTTGGAAGTTTGGGAATTTAGAAATTTGGGAATTCAGAAATTTAGAAATTTGAGAGTTTGGGAATTAAAAAAATTTAGAAATATGGTAATTTGGGAATTCAGAAATTTGAAAGTTTGGGAATTTAAAAATTTGGGAATTCAGAAATTTAGAAATTTGGGGGTTTGGGAATTCAGAAATTTGAGAGTTTGGGAATTAAAAAATTTAGAAATATGGTAATTTGGGAATTTAGAAATTTGAAAATTTGGGAATTCAGAAATTTAGAAATATGGTAATTTGGGAATTCAGAAATTTGGAAGTTTGGGAATTTAGAAATTTGAGAATTCAGAAATTTAGAAATTTGGGAGTTTAGGAATTCAGAAATTGGAGAGTTTGGGAATTAAAAAATTTAGAAATATGATAATTTGGGAATTTAGAAGTTTAGAAATTTACAAATTTGGGAAATTAAGAAATTTAATAATTTGAAAATTCCATGGAATAGGAATTCGAAGTCGACTATGATACCGCAATTGCGACAGCGAAAGTGCTAGCAAAAACAATTTCATCACTTCTATTGCTTTCACAATATCCAATCGTTGTTACAGGTTCAAGCATTTCATGATCAAAGATAAGCTACTATTTACTATCTATTGTTTGTGCGGATTTGGTGGACCAACGTGCTTCCTGATAGCGGCATTGATAATGCATCACATCGATGGACAACACTTGAAACCTGGTTTCGGCGAAGAAACCTGTTGGTTCAGTGGTACGATATCTCAGCAAAACAATCATAGTTTTAATAAGTTTTCATTCCAACACGTGTTCGATGTTGATTCGAAGAACTATTACGAAATGTGTTTATAGAATACGTCGATGTTTCTGTTTTTCAGGACCCAAACAAATGTGGGCGTATTTTTATGGGCCAATTGCTATTTTACTGACACTGAACATCATCTATCTTGGATTAACGAGCTGGAAATTGTGGCATCAATGTCGTGATTGCCATGGAGGAAAATTAAAAGCACTTCGCTTTAAATTTCTACTTTATGTTAAATTGATATTTGTTATGGGTGTTACTTGGATCTTCGAGGTGCTTTCCTATGCCGATGGTTCCAGGAATAATTTTTGGTAAATTACACTTAATTATATTTACTTAAGTTCATCCCTACTCCTTTTTTCCATTTTTCCATCTCCAAGTATCTATTAATATTAATTTGCCCTTCAAAGGATACCAACGGACATTCTGAACGCGTTACAAGGTTTCATAATATTCCTGTTACTGGTCGCCACACGAAAGCGTGTCCGAAAGTTGCTAGCCAAAAAAAGACCTTGCGGAATTGGATTTCCGAAATCTTGGACAGCGTACAAGGACGAAGAGTGCGAAGACGTGGTCCTACCCGAGGAAGTTGAATTATCCCAACACGACTGTTAGTCCTTCTATCATTATCATTATTCTATTATCTTTGCATTTTTAACACTTTGATGGTTGTAAATTTCATTATTAGAGAATTATTATTTAACAATTTTCAATTGTAAAAAATAACAGTGTAAAAAGTGACAATAGCCGTCAAAGTGTTAATTAAAATAATTATATTTTAGGATTAATTTAATACTCTATTAATCCACCTAGTCGACATTTTGTTTCATAATCACAAACTATGCAAGAATCTCTGCACTATTATTAAAGGAAAAAAAAGAGAGAGAGAAAAAAAAAGAAAAAACACTAAAGTAGGAAAACGTGTCAATTATCATCGTGTGACTGATCGTGTATCGATTATGCTTTACACGATCTTTTGTAGATTAGTTAAAGAAAATTCATTCTATTTTTTTTTAAGATTTCAACGCGATTTTTTTCGCAGTTAATCACTTTATTTTCCTCTTTTCAAGACGTTTGCGTCGTGCTTTCATTCTAGTCGACTCATGCCGCATCGCTCATGACGATTCACCTTAAATTACGCACGCTTCTGACGTGTTTTAACCATTTAAAAAAAAAAAAAAAATAAAGAAGACAAGACAAAACAGTCGTCATACCGTGAACGATACACGTGTCGCGCAAACAAGAAGCGCGCAAAACGAGAGAGAGTACTCTTTATTATTTTTTTATCGAATGCTATCTCTTGAATGAAGTTTCGTACAAATAAAAAGCAGAATATAAATAACACAATAGGATTTTTAAGTTTTATTTCTTATCTCAGATACGATGCCATTGTAACGTGTAATGATTTAACTCAGCATTAATTTTAATTACTTTCACCTTATTTTAAGATGTATACTAAAGTACTCGACTCTATTTAAAAAAAATTCATTTTTGTAATTTGAAACATTGGTAAAAAAATTTGTTAATAAAATTGCTCTGCAAAATATTATAAATGGGTATTACTTGGCTAGAATCGCGTTCCTCGTTACGTTAAACTGTTGCGATAATTAAACAAAGCAATGCGCGTAAGTAATCAAATAGTCTGCTCAACGATGATGCGATAAACGAGAATACGTCAAAGAAAGAACGACGTAGCCGAGTGACTATCCACGTTACCGTGAATAATGCTTCAGTGAGTTACACAGGGAACGAGTATTTTACATTTGCGCGCGGTATGCGAATGCAAAGAGACGCTTTGTGCATCGATGAACGCCTGCACGAACTGATCAATATTTAAAGTAACGCGAAACTTTTTAAATGCATAGCAACGGCTCGCGCGCAACACTGTTCCATCATTTTTTACTTTACTTTAAATTACGAAGAGTTTTCAAAGTTTTTAAAATGTATCGATAGCGTGCAGAATATTTTTAAATGTTTATAAAATTTATAATTGTTCCCTTGCATCTTTCCGAATTTTCTATGTAATATCTATGTTTGTATATTGAAGATTTGTATAAATAAATGTGTAAATAATAAAATGAAAAATATAAACGAGTTTCTCTATATTATAATTACCATAAAATGATAAATTTAAAGAGATTTGTTTTTAATGCGAAGTGATTAAACATCGCGGTCAGCTGTCTCCAATAATCGAGAAATCGATTCTAATCGATTCGAAGAAAAATCCTGTTTTGAATTAGCCGCCCATTCGCGATAACAATGGCGTGACGTTTTTAAAATGGAAACTGATCGTTGCTGAATTACATATTCATGAAAAGTTAATTGGTAAAACAATTCTGAATAAAAATGAATCGCAAACATCACGATAGTCTCAGAGATCAAATAACTGCGCAATACATGTATGTTTCTGCAAAAAAACGTACGTATATATATAACAGATTTACATAAAGAAACCATTTCTGCAAATAATATGTCACATCTGTATCCTGTATCACGTCACGGAGATAAACGCCTGTAAGATGTTACAAACAATCATACTATAAATATCTGGGAACGTGGTATAATAAAACTTTTTCAGAGTACATTGTTTTTAGCGTTAACAAGAACATAACAAAGACCAGTGATTGATTTTCCAACGGAGGTTGCCAACATCCCACTATAGATTTCAGAAAATATATAACGTCGAAAACTCTGTTATATTACAAATTATATTTATGTACTTTTTGTATTTATCTTTTTAATTACGATTTCAATGTTAATTAAAAATTGGAGGTTAGAATACATGTAGAAAATCCCTATAAAATTCAATGATTCTGCACTATCCTACATAGTTTTATATACATAGAAAACTTGGTTTTCTCCATACGGTATTTTCCCTACTCATCACTAGCAAAGACACAGAAACATCAAAAGAAGGCAGCCAGAGATTCGTGTGAAGTGAACGAGAAAGGTAAGGATGAGTAACGGGTAGAAGGGGAATAAGGAAAACGAACGAGACGGTCGGAGGGAACCGAAAGAGAGAAAAAGAGAGGAAAGAAAACGGGTACAGAAGAGAGGGAGAGAGATAGTAGAGGATAGTGAAACAGAGAATGGGATGCGATGGCGGCGGGTATGGCAGGGGTAGGTCTTGCTAGGCGGGCACCCGCTGGCGGCATTTGCAGGTATGGCGATGAACAACACGGCAATTTCTATCGTCGCGTTGCGCGACCAGAGTGAATAAAAACGCCCTTGAAGAGTACATAACTGTGTAACCCTCGCGAAATCGATCGGTAACGAAGCTAACAGAACTATAAAAAAAAGTGGTTAACTCATGCGAATCAATGTACGGAAACAGAGAGACAACGAGTAGAAACAGTGCCGATTCAATGACATGTATCATCTAGTGAGTACGCTACTTATCATCGGCACACTGGGGGCAAATCATCCCCGCATTGTTCTAGCCAGCAACAACGGTGAATTAAATTTGATCAGCGTCGCCAAGTGTTGCGAGCCCGAGGAACTTCTCGTCGACGACACGTGCACGCCATTGACGGAAACGAACGAGACGGAGTGGCGGCCGGAATTCGTGGAGGAGAAGGTGAACGGTATTTCAAGGAGCAGACCGGTCAAGCCGAATTATCAATTGAAAATAGGAAGACCAAAGTGTCAATCGAACGAGCATCAATGGAACGTGTACCATTACCAATCAGGCGAGGATCGTCTGGCTATATTGACAACCGGTGTACTTCGACACTATACAAGACATTTGACAAAGGGAAACTACAATCATGGATATCTATACGGCTTAGACGCTGTAGGACTAGACGAGGATGACGAAGATGATCTCGAAGCGATATCGAATCACCATGACTATTCCTTCGGGCATTATTGCATTGATAAAGCAGTTTTAAGTAGAGATCGATTGGTTGCTACGTACGCTATGGTATGTGTACCGAACGTAGTCGTCGGCTGGACTGATACAGATTATTTAATGAAACACGGAATCGATCCAACTTTTCACGCGATATCGATAGCCAGTTACCTGGTAGTTGCAGTCGTCTATTTCGTCTTACCGCAACTCCGTGATCTTGTGGGAAACATGATAACTAGTATGACTCTGTGCCTTATTGCCGGCCAATCTGCCTCTATGGTACGAATCTTCACGGAGTTTGGCAATCACGTTAGTTTTATGGTTGCCGGTACGATATAAAAAATATATAGAAAATATCCTATGAAATTTAATCAATATTTACTCGGATTTACTTATGAAAATATTTTTCTTTTGCAGATACCGTAATGTATGTCTCGTTGCTTGCTGCGTTTTTCTGGCTCAATGCTTTGGGTTATTACGTGTGGAGCACATTTCGTTCGCGCAATGTGTTTCTACGAGTGACCGACGGCAGAAAATACTGTTATTATTCCTCTTATGTTTGGGGTTCAACAGTCTGTATAGCGGGAACAGCAATTTTCGCGCACTTTGCCTTAGAAACCAACAAACCCATGGTCGGTGGAACGTTGTATCCACCTCAAGAAACTATCGGTTGGCTCGGTATTTCAATGTTTTTTACGTCAATAGCATTCACGATAATTATTGATCTATGTTTTGTATTGACCACAGCGAATAGAATAAAACGAATGAGTACGTACGGTCGAATTCATCACAAAATGAAATACAGCTTTAGGATGTTTGTGTTTTTGTTTATAATAATGAGTACCGGTTGGCTGTCGTTGTTATTGTCACGATTGAATTACAATGCGCTTTTATACTGTCATATCGTTATTAATATTCTACAAGCAATTTTTATACTGTACGTTTGCGTGTTTGGGCAAAGAAGAGTTACATTTTTACTGGGTAAAACATGCAATTGCTGTAATTCTGAAGATAACATCGAGGGGCTTGATTGGGGCGAAGAAATGACTGCCATTAACGCGGGTTATTAACATTTTAGACTTTTCAAATAGACATATCAAACTACGTTAGAATGGTTTAATTAAATCTAATTTTAATTCTGGTATACGTATACGAACAAGTGTTCGATCCGTTATGTAAACAGTATTAAATATATCGCGAGGATAATATAAAAATTTTAAAAAGTCATAGTTCTAAATGTATAAATTTTAGTATACCAAGATATCGCATAAAAGCTTATTTAATTATAAAAATTCGTGAATCGAAATTAAATTATTCTATAAAAATGTAATGTGCCTTGAAACAAAATAACTTTTGCCTTATTGATGGAAAATTTATAACAGATTATATATAAATAACATTTTATAACTACGGTCATTATGCGTTCTCATATTCATCATTTCATAATGTAAACTTCTAGATTTGTCTTACTTTTAAGTATTCATGTAGTATTTATATTTGTATAGATATGGCTTTTGTATAAATGATATATCATTTTCATAAAAACAAGTTTAATATACTCCTTTTAAAGTATATTTGCTATTCTTACTTATACTCTACCTAGAAAAAGTTTTAAATATAACTCACCTGACCGAACAGTCCACCTTCAGGTCGATGTAATAAATTGGACAATTGACATCGTACTACCAGATGACAATCATCCATAACGGTATTAAAGAAACGTCTAGTTGGTAGTAAAGCTTCTAAATCTATCACTAATTCAAGGAACCTCTCACAATATCTCACTTTATCCGATAAAAGTGATCCTGTTAAAAGATAAATATTAAATTGTATCATTTTTAAAGTATATTAGAATATTCTTATTTTCTTTATCTTACCTTCTTTTGGAATTGTTTCTAATATTGTCATAAATTTAATCATCAGTCTATGTAAGAATTTGCGATCCCATTCTAATCTTTCTTTGCATTCAGGACTGTCCTTCTTTCTAATTACTTTCCAGTATTTTCTCCATTTTGGATACTTTTTAAATTCCAATTCTCTACGACCTTGTTGCAGCGAAATCCACATAGATAAAGACACTAATCTTTTTACTTGTTCCCGAACTAACGACACCTCCATAGAATTGAAACAATGGTTTAGAAAAACAATCAGAGCTGTCTGTTCTTTTAAATCAAAATCCATTATACTTTCTTCGAGGCATGCTTCCAAAACTTTCTGAAAAAATCCAGGAAAGTGTTTTGGATTCTTTTCGAACGCTTCCCAGACTTGCACTCGTTCTCTGAACTTCTCGTTGACCATGACAACAATAGACATGGTATGAGCACGGGTTGCGGTTTTTGCATCATAGTTTGGCCATAGAAAATTTTCTAAACACTGACTGAATTCTAACATCATGATTCTTCGAATGGAAAATTTAGAAGCGCATATTTCTTGGACGTAAATATCTTCTACTATTTGAGGATTAAACGGAAGATGCGAATCCATAGTGTGCGGTGCCCAGTATTTATTTGCAAGCTGAAATAAATATAAAATAAACGTCTTTATTCTGTACTGAAGATAAAATAAAGAGAGGTGTAAAATAACAATGTAACTTATAGTAAATACCTGAGTTATCCTATCAGCATTAATCTGCTCCACTGTCGGAGCGGGATTATTGCTTTTAACCGTTGCGCCGTTTTGATTTTCCATGGTAACTTTTATTAATTACTGAATGTTTACACAAATTCCACCGCGACGTAAAACATTAAGGTTAAGAAATTCAACGTTACGTTCACTGAACTATAGACTACCTGAAATGAGAAATTCCAATTACAGACATGAACCATAACACGTACTCATTTTTACTCCAACTTTATAATAAATAAAAACTTTAAAACATAATAAAATTCTTACTTTAAAATTAATTACGTTCATTACTATCAATCACGCATGTTTTTACACAGAGCTTTTATATTTTGTGGCGTATCGTCTCACAGCTGTTCATTGGCTACGAAGATCATCCAATCATTATTATCGGTTAAAAAGAAAAATAGTTTATATATGTGAGTTGAAAGATTGAAAGAAAATAATTTATAAATTTAATTGCCACAATTTATAAATATTATTTTCCATCTTTACAATTTTTAACCTTACACAAGGTAAATTTTCCTATATATTCTTCGTACATCTTCCTACTTCTTTCTGCTTAACAATATTCATAAATGAGGTGTCTGTAAATAAATTGTATTTTATATTAAAAAATATTTCTGTTATATCATTATAGATAAGTATTTTATTAGATATGATACATAGAAATTATTTAGATAACAATACATATAACCGTTAGGAAACATATCGATGTATTGCAATTAGAAATTTGAATAGTTCCAAAGAACGGTCGTGTTCAGATTTTGATTAGTAATCGTTAAATAAGTGAAATTAACAATGTCAGGCTTAAAAAACATTAAGAAAAGGCGTCTTGATGATTCGGAAGACGTGAATTGTAAAAAAATGAAAGTATCAGATGAAAATAATGAAGAAATAAGTAACAAAGTTATAGTTGAAAGTGATACAGCACATGAAGATATTGCTGAGCAATTATTATCATTAGAAAAAAAATTAGTCAATGAAGTAGGAAAAATTTCATTCAGTTTACCTGTAGCATATGTTTATAGTCCACTTGAATATGCGTTTAACATACATACTTTATATGTAAAAAAGTATTGTAATACTCCAAAGAAAATATTGTTTCTTGGAATGAACCCTGGTCCTTGGGGTATGTCACAAACTGGTGTACCATTTGGAGAAATAAATATGGTCAAAAATTGGTTAAACATTAGCGGACCCGTTGGAAAACCTGCTAGAGAACAAGAAAATAGAAAAGTAACTGGATTTGAATGCAAACGTAGCGAAGTTAGTGGAAAAAGATTATGGGGTCTCTTTAAAGAATTATGCGGAACACCAGAAAAATTTTTTAAACATGCATATGTACATAATTATTGTCCCATTGCATTAATGGATAAAAAGGGCTGTAACATCACACCAGCAGAAATGAAGGCAATATTTATATTTCTTATATAATTAAATTTATGTACTAAATTTAACCAATTTTTAGGGAAAGGAACAGCTGACATTACACTCTGATTGTGATAAGACTTTGGCAGATATAATTAAGCTTTTAAAAGCTGAAATTGTTATTGGCATTGGCGGATATGCAGAAAAACGAGCTCAGCTAGTTGTTAAATCTCATAATCTGCATGTACAGGTATCAAAACCACTTGATTTAATGCCTACCTTTTTCTGTGTTTACATTTCATTGTAATTTTAGGTATTATGTTTACCTCACCCAAGTCCACGTGCTGCAAATAATAAAAATTGGAATGAGAAAGCAACTAAAAAATTGACAGAGTTTGGTTTACTTCAATATTTCGCTGCTTAGATTTATTTTATATTAAGATATTATAACAACAACCAGAAAAAGAAGACAAAAGGTGTTCTGTTTTTAATTTGTAATCTTTTGTATTATCATAAGTTTGGAAAGCTAAAAGTGATATATAATGAACAGTCTTACTTGGATGGATGTTGCGTTAGAACAAGCAGAGTGTTCTTTGAAAGCTGGCGAAGTTCCAGTTGGTTGTTTATTTGTATACAATAATGAAGTCATTGCTACAGGTAGCAATACAGTTAATGAAACACGTAACGCGACTCGGCATGCTGAAATAAATTGTATAGATCAGGTCTTAAACTTTTGTGACGAAAAAGATTTGAACTATAAAGAAGTTTTTTGCAATGTCGATGTTATCGTTACTGTGGAACCATGTATAATGTGTACATCAGCATTGTTTCAATTGCAAGTACGAAATATTATATATGGTTGCGCAAATGATCGTTTCGGTGGATGCAGTAGTGTTTTTGAGGTGCCTAAAATTTATAATTCAAAAACTAAAATAGTGGGAGGTATAAAAAATGATGAAGCAATGGCTTTGTTAAAGGAATTTTACAAAGGTACAAATCCAAATGCACCTGAATCAAAAGTTAAAAAAAGTCGTAAAAACAAAGACATAAACACTAAAAATGTGTAATCTTTTTAAATGTAAAATGTATTTTTGTTTTTTATCTCATTAAGTAATCAATAATTTAATTTTTATTTTATACATTCCGTGTGATATAATATATAGATTAAAATTAAAGTTTTATATAAACTAAACATTAATACGTGACATGCCAGTATCTACACTGGTAAGATACTGCCAGTAATGCAGGTACAAATCGTATTTTATATATTACTATTGTTTGTTTTGTACTTATTTAAAAATATGTAAAACGTGATTTGTATGTTATTTTTGTTTGATAAATATTAAAATAAAAAATGTTTTACTTAGGAGCACCATGAGTGATCTAATTCACATTTGCCTTGATACCATCTTACTAGTAATTGATTTCTTAGCGTATAATCCTTCAGTACCATATCTTTTGTCTGAAAATAACAGTTAGTATTCATACAAAAGACATAAATTGATGTATATTTATTGAATACAAACTTACTATAGGTGGTGGAAAGATTCTTTGGAAATTCATTTTATTTTGATGTTCCAGATAACTTTGAGATAAAATTGATTTAGTTTCAGTTGTGAAACAAGGGCTACAAAGCTGACATTCAACACGAAAACAGTCATTGCATTCTATACACAGTTCTGGTAGAACCATTAAATTCTTATCAGCGACTTCCATTTCTTCTTCCATCTTATTCCTGAAATGCAAATGTAAGTTAAAAACGTATTAATGAGATTTTGAAAAGTATTTAATTGGATTTTAATATTAGGCTTTTATCACCTTATTTTTAGGGAATCTTTTCTGATTCGTTGCCCTACTCCAACTAATGCAAATAAGTTATATATAACTTGTTCATAAAGTAACTGGTTCGGTGGATAATGCGCTGAAGACAAATTTGGAGACATATTTGCTTCCATCATATAAACATTTAAATCTTCGTCGAGGGCAAAATCAATTCTAACTAATTCGAAAAAGTTTCTTCCATTTCCAAAACGTTTCACAGCTTCTTTAATGTACCCCTCTTTCGATAATGTAATTTCCTTAATCGCTTCATACATAGAATCCCAGACCTTTTCAGGATTCTTTCCTTGCAATCTTACGTACGCATCGAACGAGTCTTTCATTGAAAATTTCAATTTACTGTAATAGTGTTTCAAGGATGGAACATTCCAAATTGGTAAATAGTCATCGCCAACTACATATTTATCTAAAACATCTGTATCAAATGGATAATATTTTACAGGACAAAATCTGAATAAGGCATCACCTTTGTACACGTATATTCTAAGAGGATCAACCGACGTAATTACAGTATATACTCCTATATCAAATTTATAACCATCTACGAGGAATGGTCGTTGTATAAACTCTTGTACAAAAGATCCTGTTGCTGTGATATTAATACTGCTAATATTTTTAACGCTGATACCTCGATGATCGTTTGATTTCTCTACAAACATCTTCTCAGGATGTTGTTTAACATATTGTAAGAATTCATTGTTTTGCTCTGGTATCTTAAATGCTGGTAAGATGTAACGTCCTTCTGTTGTGGATAAATCTACCTTATTAGTAATGTATCCACAACCAGGAAAATGATTAACGCGTTGATGAATTTGTAACTTATTTAAGTTAGAACTTAAAACTCTGAACGGATAATCGTGTGCCCACAACAAGTCCCAGTTTGAATTATTATAGGTCCGTTTAAAACCTAAACTTTCTAATACGATAAATACATGTTTCAAGTATCCGGTATCGTTACTTTTCGCATATACGAAATACAGTGGATTCCCTTCTTTTATTTTAGATACTGTTCCGTGTACTTTTATTAACTGTTCTTGGTAGTATAAAAAAGAAAAAAATAGGCAGTATATGAGTACTGGACCTACTACAGAGTATAGAAAAACTTTTAGAAGCGTCTTCATCTTTAAGCTCATTATCTGATCATAAACATTACAGGTAGGGTCCTAAAACAAAAGATTATATTATTATTAAAATCAATTTAAATAATTATACGAGTCTTTAATAATCTTTACGAACCTGTTTTTCATCTTCTTTTTCTTGTTTATTCATAATTGATATATGATTTTAGTATGATTTATATGTGTAAAATAACAGGTGTATTCGTGTTGTTGATCAAATGTACCGTTGTAACTATTCCCGTTACACTACTCCATTTCAATGCTAACGCGCTTGCAAGAACCGGTTTTTCATAGCGCATGTATTATGTTTTCTTTTTAAACATTTTATAAAACTGTTGTTAAATAATTTATAGTGAAATTAAATACATAAAAACAATTCTTTTCTAATAGATTATATAATATGTTATAATAAGTTACTTGTTATAATTACGAAATTTGATATAATTATTTTTTATAATGTCAATTTGTCATGAAGGTTTTGTTCTTGTACACATCTGCGTTTACCTGTAACATCAAATATGTATTAAAAAATAAGAATATTATTTCATGTTATATTTGAAAATTTAAAAAAATGGCGGAAATTGTTTCAGAGTACGCTACTGAGCACAACGTTGCGTAGCAAACTAATAGTGCTTCCTGTCCTTTGGATTCTTGAATTCGCCTCAAGAAGATCTTCGTGTGAAAAAAATGGGTTTTCAAAACATTTGGTACTCCCATCCACGAAAATATGGGCAGGGATCTAGATCCTGGTACGTATTAAGGATTTTATTTCATTAGATGACATACGAATAACCTGAAATCATAAAATCACGTGGACTGTTTTTAACCGCGTGTCAACGTTTGTTTTCATAATAATTATTTGAATTATAATTGTTAGTATAGTTATTTAACATAAATGAACTGTACATATTATTATTGTATTATAAATTACTGATTTAATACATGAATATAATAAACCTCAGTTTAAATTTTACAATGATAACCTCAAAATTATACAGTATAACCTCAAAGTTAAAGTTTTACAACTTAGTTTTTTAATGTTTTAATGATATATATTTGTATTTTACAGCCGAGCTTGTGCAAACAGACATGGTCTGATTCGCAAATATGGTTTAAATATTTGCAGACAATGCTTCAGAGAGTATGCTGCTGATATTGGTTTCAAAAAGGTAAAGTTTCTTATATTTATAAATACATTTTAATAATATTAATAATACTAATTACACATTACTTTTTTGCTTGCAGCTGGATTGATGTAACAAAAATCTTTTAAGACATTTAATTTCTGTTTTCATAACAACATCGGTACCTTCATGTAAATTGAATAACAATAAACTGTCATTTTTATTAAACAATTAAATGTATAAATGTGTTTGGAAAAAATAGATTTTACTGTAATGTAATTATTAGTTCAAAATAAAGATGATCACTTGAATTAAATGTAATAATGTTACAAAATTGATTTTTTGGTCCCTCCTTTGTTGTAAAGGTTTGTAAACATTAAATATTTAACATATGTAAGAAAAGATACATAATTTAAATTATGTTGCTCATTATGTATAATAAACATAATATCTTTATATCATTTTTATATTAAATAAAATTGGGTTGTTTTCATATTCAGATGAATGTTTGTTTTAAAGCCGCCTTAAAAGCTTGTGGATACCCTCATAAGGGGACTCCAGGGGAATCACCTAACTTCCAGCTGAATTCATAATATATAGCTGACGTAGCGCTGTATAAGTTTAGTTAATATCGTAAGTAGTACTTATTTAGTGTATTAATAAACAAAAAGAATGTATTTTCAAAGTGTAATGAGTTATGCATTATCTGGAGCTCAAGTGTCCTTGGATGCAGTGTCAGGAGTCATAAAAGCCGTGACACCGGTAAAAATACACGTGTTTTTTAAAAGTATACAAAACCGTTGTACCGTTTTAAATTTCTTTTATAATTAATATATATACACATATCACTTAGTAATATTACAGAGAATAGGAGAATAAGTAAATTAATAATAACTAAATCATAACCTTGTGTATGTATGGAAGGTTAATTGATGAATGTCACTATAAAGTAAAATTTTTAATATGTATGTGCAGTAATTTTAATGAAATAGCTCTCCTCATTTTAGACACTCCAATATTCAAGTTCTAACCCTATAGTAATGTCACCTCTGTGGAAATTAGCTGCAAATACTGGACCATTTACAAGAATTGCAGCTATCAGTGGAGCAACTGCTGTTCTTGTTAATGCGTATGGTTCCCACTGTAAGATTAATGTTGAATATTTTAGAATATAGCTTGAAATAAATATATTGTGCATATTATGAAGATAGTTGAATGAAATAATTTTTATTTATAATAATTTCAGCGAAACATCTAAACGAACAATATCAAATAAAAGTATTTGATACTGCAAGTCGTTACCATTTCACCCATACACTAGTAATACTAGGATTACCTCTTTGCAGAGCACCTTACGTGGTACGTTTAATGAGATAATAATAAAATTGGAAAACATATTTATTACTGCTATATTATTTATCATTAGACTGCAACCTTCATGCTGTCTGGCATAATACTGTTTTGTGGGAGCTGCTACTATTATTCATTTACTGGTGATAAACGAATGAATAAACTGACACCATTTGGTGGAATATGTTTTATATTAGGGTGGTTAAGTATGTGCATTTAAGCTTTTAAGAAACATGGGAATGTGGTATTTGTTAAAGAGAAAAATAGAAAATAAGAAAAATTATGAGGAACTGAATTTGTAAATGTTGCATGATATATATATATAATTTTGTTTCTTAAATAAATCATCTTTCATAATTTGAAATTGTTTTTAATAATATAATGTTTGCCTTTTACAAAATATTGTCGATTAGGAAAGATATTTTTTTTCAGCAATATGTTTGTATTTTTGTTTATTGAAAGCTACCGAAGAAACAGAATCTGAACTTGAATAAAAGTAAATCTTCATTTATACTAATGAGTTGATATAAATATAAGTTTTACTTATAATATTGATATAAGTTTAGTCCATACACTAAACCACTAAACATTATGCAATGTATTTCCAAATCTGTTTGCACAATTTGATCAATGATTTTTGTTTTTTCTGTATTTTGGTACATTACCAATTATAATTCACTGTTTACTTGTATTTAAAATGTAATGAAAAAATATAACTGTAACACATTTGTATGATTTATAATAAAATATGTAAAAATTATGAAATATAACAATATCGTATATTGACTAAATAAATTCATCATGCAATGCTAAAAGAAAATGTCGTAAGGTTGAGATGAAGCTATGAAGCAACATTATAGGCTTATTTGAAAAGTCAGTTTAGAATGGTGATTATTTAATACCAATTAACGTAATCGCCAATTCATCAATTAACTTTCATATACATAAAATTAGAAATCAGAAAGTGATGTATACATATATTGATCAGTTTAAGCAATGGTACACAATATAATTGTAAAACAAGTAGTCGCATATTATTATTATTTTTTTTTCTACTTTTGATCGATTCATATTCTCACAATTTTCATACAGAATCACATTTCTACAGAGATATAAGAAAGTAATGTACCTTGTATAATCCATTTGATACACCAGCTTCGCTGACTTTATATCCATTCTATTTCAATATTATACATTTTTAGTACATTTTTTTTCATAAATAGATGTTTTTGCCTGTAAATGAGTAGATATAAGATAGTAATTTTTTCTTCGATCATTACGGTGACTCGGTCTGGCGATGCTGGCTGCACTCTTACACGGCTAAAAGTATTAATTGGACTATCTTACCTAGAATAAAAATATCAAATAAGTTTAGGTGGTGATACACTGAATAAACTTAAATATTAGGAGTGTTGCACGTGAAATTCGCGCAGTGCTTGTTAACACACTGGAAATTAAGCAGCGAACACAAAGAGATCGATTACGAAAATAAAATGATTGTCAACAAACACGTTTATATTTTATGTTTGCTGGTTTGTTTTTCTTTTTTAAATGGTAATGAAACACGAGCTGCTTCATTCTGTAACGTACATTTGTTTACTGATTTTAAAACGTGATTTCATTGCAAATTGTGAGGCATGAGATTGGCGATTTATGGCGATGCTAAATGCACCACTGATATAAAATTCACTTATACCTAATAAACGTCCCTTCAGACTAAATTATAATTAATTATTATAGAGTTTTATAGCAATATCATTTTCTTGTTACTATTATATAAAGTATTTATATATATATTTGCGCATATTAAACTATATTTACAGCTTTTATTAATTATTGTAACACATTAAAGATAAGTTTCCTAGAACGAGGCTGCATTCTCGATACCTGGTTCGTAATACCACGGGAGGAAACTTATACGACAGAGCTAATATCATTTTTGCACTTTTTTTTTCTGACAAAAACATATCACAATCTAAATTTATAAGTAAAAACATAAACAATCAAATTAGGATTTATTTAAATGAATTGTTGCTAAAATCAAGAAAAATATTTTTTCGAAAAAATTCATATAAAGTGCAAATTTGCGATCACTGAGTTTTAAACAAAACACAGCTATTTCGAAAAATATTTGAAATGTTTGGATAATTTGTTTCAACCTGGACAATGCGATAGCAAAAGAGCAAATGACGCGCCGGTTTTCCATCCGTTTCTAGGAAAGGTGGAACGAATGTTGTCCTTCTTGTGCAGCTATTCGCAACTTTTCTCGCATTATTTCTAACGTTGTGTAATCAGGCAGTTTTAAGTAATTAACGCAAGTCATCACGGATGGTAAGAAATCGTCTGTTTTCATTGAAGGGTCAAAAGTTTTACGCACTATCGTTAAAGGTGGCGTTAAACTCTTAAAACCTGTAAGAAAGTAAAGAATTTCATTTGACAAATTTTTGATACATTGTATCCACCATATACCGTCGTATAAGAAATATTTACCTCCAACTGGTAATCGCGGTGAACCTGTGACGAATTGGATAAACTGCCTTTGCTCTTCACTGTTATATTTTGACATAACCTCAAAGAGGAAACGTATAGCACGGGAATCCGGAGTATATCCATGATCAGTTCTACAACATTCTAAAAGTGTTTTCACGTCCCACTGGCCACCTGTTTGTGCATGCCCACAGAACACAGCTTCAAGTTCTTCCGGGAAGAATAGTCTTAGTTGCGATGGCGGGAACACAGATTCGAATCCTTCTCGAAATGCTTCCATTTGTCTGAAGACACCTTCGTACAAGAACCAATGTACCACCAACTGAAAATGCAAATTTTTAAATACCGTTTCACGTACAAATATTTTCGAATATTCGAATGATTATAATAAATAAACATTACCTTAATATATTGATGTAGGTTATAAACAGTGACGGATATATCACTCCCTCCTTTCCTTAGCTCAATATTCTCATAACCTGGTAATTCAAAAACAAGGCCAAGCTCCGAAATCGGACATCCATCTAAACCTAACGAATCTATTAGTTGTGCTCTCTCGTGTGGCCTTAACGAATCATCCTTTTCAACTGTTTCTTTTTGTCTAACGATTTCCTGCAGTCTAACAAGAGTTCGATGTACATCAGGGCATACGTATGCTAAATCAGCTAATGTTAATGTATGTTCCTCTCCCAATAACCAACGGTAGAAGGTTAAACTGAATGGTAAATCCAACTGTGAAAAATGATACATACAATAATATAATAATGAACATATTCAAATTTACATAACATAGTAAAGAAATGTTACCATTCTTGAATCATATATCGCTTTCGCCATAAACTTTCCAAGGAACTTAAATTTTGTTTTAAGTTTCGCGAGATGCGACACTTTAGTATTCCATGGAATTGGCATTGAGAAAAGTCCATGCGGAGCATTAACGTATCCTGCTTCGGTGGAACTTGAACTACCGTGCCAAAGATCAAGATCAGCACGTTGTAATTCCTGAGAGACTAGAGCATAAAATTCCAGTGTCGGTCCAAGACCAGTACCAACCTAAAAAAATGGACGTTATGTTGTTTATTAAACCCTTTGATGAAATTCTTAAGATTGTTAATATTGAAATTGTATGAAAACCTCATTGACATATTGCACTTCAAGCAAGGCTTTGCTAGACGCCAAGTCTTGTATCACTTGTTCCGCTTGTTTAAGAATATCAGTTCTCGAGATAGTTCGTTTTCTTCGTTCCAAACGAGGAGTAACACGTTCTTGACTATCCGATCCCGATAATTCTGGAGCAGAATCTAAAAGTCGTTGTAGGGCTCTATCCCGATCGAATGATGTTGCATAAAGTAACAACTGTCTTGTTTCAAAGGGGAACAGGAATGGACTGAAAACAACAAAACCATTTATTAGCACAAAGTTCACATTAGCGAATTACCGTGACTCTTGTGATACTAACCAGACAGTAGCAATTTGTTGTAACCATAATGGTAAGTTTCCAGTCATAATGACTAAAGGATCTTGTAGCTGCCGGCTCGCTTTCGCGGCTATTTTGTTGTTAATAAAATCTTGCGGGGACAATAAGTTTACATTCTTTAGATGAGGGAACAGAATGGACCAATGACGGTTTAATGCGTATAAAAGACGCAATAGGCATAAACCGTCGAGCGAAGCATCGGTGATCGTAACCGAAGGTGGTAAAGTGGGAGATAAATATGGATCAAGCGGACATCGTTGAGGGGGAATTGCTCCTTCGAGCCATAAATTATCCTCTTTTCGTTTTGAACTGATCTTTGTACTTTTTCCTTTGCCTTTGCGGCTGCTACCCTGTGAACTCGATCCTGGTTTTGGCGATGTTGTGGTTTCTTCTTCTGGTACAGGCCTGAGAATATATAAAAACAAATCATTTAAGTTTATTCCTATAGTTAAGTAGAGAGGGTTAGAAAATATAAATACCTGTAGTAAATTGTATGCGTTTGTACCCAGACGGCATCATGGCCAAGCGGTGGTTCACCATCAGCTTCTGCCTCAGAATGATCAATTCCAGAACAACCAAATTGTCTAACAGCTTGATAAACAGTCATATTGAAAGGCAGTACTTCATCCCCGATTAAGAACTGAAGTTTATGCTTTGCCGATCCTTGACTTATAACTACCGCTGCCTGTAAATTTAAATACATTCAAAATAATTACTGTTTTGTTAAAAAAAAATATCTTTCTACATATATATATATGATTATTACCAAAGTATCATCTATATCGTCTTCGCTGTTATCGTCATCACTAACCATCGATTCCGCTTCCCTTATTCTACCATATCCACGAACCATTAAATAACGTTCGATTGCTTGTACTAACGCAAGGGGATCTATCTTAACGGTGCCTCCTTTCCATTGTTTCAAATTGTTACAATCAGGATGTCGTTGCAGATTACACTGTAATACCATAATAAATTAGACTCCATATTATAGTACTACTCTTCACAAGTATATTTTAAATGAAAATTAAACTATACCTTAAGTTGGTGTGTATTGAAAAACTTCAAAGCACTAGTGCCTCCACGGCCAGCACCAGATCCGGCTGGTAAATCGTGTACCTTCACAGGGAATTGTTCCAACTGTGCAACACAACTATTCAGTTTTGTTACCAGAGCACCAAATGCTCCAGGATTAATATCCATAATTTTGTTGCTCTGTTGCATCTAAAAAATAATTGATTACGTATGAAGAAACTGTACTGGAAAAAAATTCATTTACTTTACTTACAGTTGATTCTGCGAACAATTTCCAAAACATACGAAGTCGATCGTAACGATTACCAGGAGCATCTACAGTAGTGAGGTAGTTGAGCAGAGCTTTAATGAGACCACTATAATTCATTTCGAATGGAGATATGTCACTTTCAAGTACAATATCTCTTAATTCAGTAAGAGCTGATAACATTTCATCTAAGTCCTATTAAAATACAATGAATTATTGTTTTTAACGAACATGTAAAGCATTGATTACACGTTGCTTATGCTAACGTATACGTACATTTGATTGTAACCGTTGTATGGCAGCAGTAAGTCTTGAAAGGACTGTCATTGCAGGATGTGTACAAGGTGCATCATCTTGATACCGTGACAAGAACTGAGCAGCCTGTTCACGTACCCATGCCTTAGCCTTATCACGATTACCACCTGTTAAACTCGAATTACTTGGTGGTTTCGACAAATTCGTAGACGAGCTCGAATCTCTTTTATCGCTAGTAGAACTCGACGATGACGATTTTCTACCCCATCTAGCAGGATTTAAATTTCCTAAGAAACGATTATTTTTAGGAGCGAATCCAGTGAAAAGTGATTCTGGTTGTTGTGTTTGCTGTGGTGTAGTACCGCCTAATCTAGAAAATCGTCCCTTCTTGTTTTGCCTTTTCCTCTTTAGAACATCACCGATTCTCCTAATAAAAAGAAAATCAAATATACAATATTTTCTACATAATTGTCTAAAGTTTCTTCATCGTACACTTACAAATGAGCACTTTGTGGTGTGGTTACATCATCTATAGTAGAATTTAATTCATTTCTTGCATGTGTTTCCATCGATGCAGAAAGATTTGGCTTCAGTTGACAAGTTGCAATTGTACCGAACAGTATATTACCGTTCGTTGACGGAGAAGCAATCGGGGATGTGGCATTACTAGAAGAGAACATCGTTGTGGAAGATAGCGATGTATTAGACGGACCTGGCTGTGGACTTGGTAATGTACCTAACAAAACATAAAAGTATAAAATAGAATTTCAAGAAAATGTATAGGGGACTATGAGTAACAAATGTAACAAATTACCAGAAGGGCACTTAGGTGGTGAAACACCAAGAGGTACTTCAGGATCAGCTAGTTGACGTATTTGATGTAATACCCCTTCGCGATGAAAGTGTACTCCAAATACTTGTGGGAGTCTTTTCATCAATATGCTTGCCATTTGTAGAGCTCCAATAACAATTCGTAAATCTTGGGACGCCAACATACCTGCTATATGTGACGATACTACTTGGTTCTTTAAAACATCCTATAATAAAAATAAGAAGATTAGATAACAATAAATAATTATGCAAAAACAATTGCATTATTATATATTACCTTAAGTAAGTCAGTTGAAGCATAATATACCATACGTAAAAGAGCTCGAAGACATTTACATTTTACAGCAGGACCAGCAGAAACTGCTGTAAACTTCATATTAATACAGAGAATAAAGTTCGAATGAACGACACTAACCATTCGTTCGTTTCAATTACGGAGGTACAACATCCACGCTATAAAAAAAATTTGTTTAAATTTAATAAAACATACTTTTCCAAGAGTATAAAGAAAAATATATTTAAAAAATCTTTACCTAGACGAACAAGTAGGACTTTTGCCCTCTGTGGGATGTGTATTCACTCTACGGAAAATGCTTCTTGCTACTCCAATGTCTTCGTTAATTTGTTTCATCACAGTTAAATCTATCGTGTAAGTTCGTCCTAAAGACGAAAGACAGATTTCATCCTCACCATTTTGAAATGCCATCTGAAAAGGAATACTTTCGTTACGATACATTCATTTGTTTCTGTATCATCTCTGATAAATTATAATACCTCGATAATTCTAGAATCAATAGTACTAAATGGATGACAACAGTGTCTTTCATCACGCCACTCCCAATGAACGTTTTCTTGTTGATTACTGGTCCTTTCAAGTAAACTATTTACACTAAATATGCCATCAGTTGGCAACGGAGGCATCAGTTCCTCGATTAAGCAAGTAATTTCAAACCACTCTTGCGGAGATCGCGGTACTAGTTCTACATCTTCTGCTTTCACTTCTAGCGATCCAGTTAAAAGATAACTTAGGGTAAAAGCTATATTTTGTTGCAGAAGCAGCTGTGCCAAATCCGGACAGCGATTTGATATCACAGAAAGCATCCGTAACACAGTTATGAAATTACCAATGCTATTCACCGGTGGTGTAATCATTAACTATAAGGAGAACAACGATTAATTCAACAAGATATTGAAAACGTACTTTAAAAGTAACCATTTTCCTTACCAGTTGTTGTAAGTTTTGAAGAAGTTCCGCATTGATAATTTTATGCAAAGTTACAGGATCATGTTGAAAACTATCGACTAAACGACTAAATGCTTGACAAACACACTCAACGCTTTTTTTATCTTGATTCGTTAGCCTACTTGTCAACAAAGGTAAACTGTCGACTACTAAGTGAAAGTCATCGGGGTGAAGATTTTGACAACAATTTGCTGTAATTGTTAATGCAGCCCGTTGTGCAGTTATATTGAAAAAATCAACAAATTTCAAACAAGCTGATACTCCCCCCTAAGAATGAATAAATTAATTTATAACAACACATGTTACGTTGAATCTTCGTATTAAGAGTTAAAAATACATACCGCATGTAAAATGGTTTTACTGTGTCGACGCGAAAGCATGGCTAACGCTGTCAAACACTGTTCTGCTACATCCATACATTCAATAGATTCTAGTTTTTGTAAGAACACGGGTACAGCATCAACCACGACAGTCGATGATCGCGGTAAAGCTTCCATCATGTAAGTAAGAGCACGACACGCGTGTGTCATTATTACAAAATTATGCTCTATTCCAAGTAAATTAATTAATGCTGCAACCACTTGTTTTACAGGAAAACCAGCTAGTGTATCCTCGTTTCCCATTACAAGAATTTCACCCATTCCAATAACAGCCTGTAGCTGTTCTCCCTCGTCGTCAACAGCTTGTAAACCCGCCAAAAGCTGTTGGGCTTTAGCAGCTGAAATCGTATAATTATTTCATATACATATATGTTTTCAATTACCATTACTCTTGGTTAATTTTATAAAAGAGGAGAAAGTAATACCAGAACTTGCACCCATGCTTCTATTTAATAAATGTTGCATTCTTGGTCCTAATGCACCAAACACGTGTGGAGGCAAGCCTCTAGCTTCCAATAATGCTTGTAATCTACCAACTTCACCGTCGTCACTTTCACTATCTCCAGTAGTACCAGACATTCCGGATGGACCTCCACCTGCTTGTTGAATCAATCGACATTTAAATATTACTATTACTCTACTACAATGAGAATCGTTTTGTAGAAGAAATTTACCAGTGGCAGGTGTAGCTGTTGAGGCAGATTCGTCTTCACCTGTGGTAGATACTAATTGATTGCCAGGAACTGTAGACGAGACAGATGTTGGAGTGGCACTATTTGTTACAGACTCAGTACCTGACATCACACTTCCTCCAGAACCTCCTTCTATCACTGCTTTTCTTGCACGTGATGAAGAACGGTGTCTGTGCCAACAGAATGTATATTGTAATTCTAATAATTCATACTATATACAACACATCGGTAACGATATAACCAGTCAACCATTATTACCTGGAGCTTGAACAAGTACCCGTTGTAGAATCTTTTTTATGATGTTTTCCTGAAGTTTTGTTATTAGTTGGCAGTTCTTTAGATTGTTCGCTGGAGAATTTTGCGCGAGAACGTAATATATGCCTGTGCGTAGAATGAGGGTGTGTAGGGTTGGCAGTGGCAGAGGCAGACACAGATGGATTGGCAGTGGCTGTGGTGATGCCACTAGTGCCTGCCCCGTCATGTGCCAACGCCCCCCCACCGCTCTCCACAGAATTACTGGCTGCGTTACCCACTCTGATGCTGGACTTCACACTCAGAACTTGACTACTTGTACTGCTATTCGCGCAGGTTGCACCACCGTGAGATTTTGACCCTAAAATATTAAAGCATTTTTATCATTATGATAAACACGCAAGGAACGATTTTTAGTACGTGTAACGATTTTTAGATGTTCTAAACTTTTATTTTCATCATAGGTCAATTATCATTTTTATTAATAATAAAGAAGGGGGATGAAAGAGAGAAAGATAGAGACACTAACATACATATATAATGCTTCGGTGCACATAAAACTATTCGTTATGTTTTCTGTGCATAATTATGAGAATCAAGCATTTTTACAAGTTGAAAATTTATGATAAACAGCTTATGAATTTATACTACAATATTTATACCGTTCTTTAGTGCAATGTATAGCCTATTCAATTATATGTTTATACAGATATTTCTATTAATTATATAGATGTATTTATGGAAATACACCTTTTCGTTTTTGGTAAGCCTAAATAAATATACAGCACATACTCTTATTCTTTTGAAAATTATCTTAAAATTTTTGTTAAATGACACTTTTAATATAAATATGATATAGATATCAAGTGTATTTGATTACAGATGAGAAAATAGTATTATTATCAGTTAATTAGAAAAATGCTTGAAATTATTTATTTATGTGTATGTTTTAGTCTTAAAAGGTTTTTAAATTTATACAACAAATTATTAAAATGACATAATTATAATGAATGGAAAGCATAATTAATATCAAGTTTTGCAAGGAAAATTTTATGTACTTTCGTACTTATATGTATTTTTTGTCAAAGTGCATGTATAGAATATGTATTTTTAGACAACATTACTACAAATAAAAAATATTTACCTTATTAATTTGATATCCATCCATTAAATTAAATAAAAATAATTTGTACTAATTGGAGATTTGGATACAGAAATTTAATATATTTAATACTTTTAAAACTGAAAATAATAATTGTATTAGTAAAAATGTTATTATTACTTTACTAAAGTTAAAACACTGTTTTGATAATATTTATTAGTTATATATAAAACATAAAAAGAAGTTCATAAAGTGAGTGCATACACTAGATGCAATTATTTAATTGGATTTATAGATATTATTTAATATACATATAGGTAGTATCTTAATTATTCAGTGATTCTTTTCAATTTTAGATAACTGAAACTAAACAAAACAAAATTCTACATTAAATATTATAAGATAATACTACAAGAATAATTGATATACACTGGATTTATGTATTATACCTTAACTGATTATCATTTATGATATATTATGAATATTATATTTATGAATTGTTATAAATATTCAAAATAATGTTGAATGATAATGTTTGCATACACATATATTTAATTTCAATAGTAATTCCAAATAGCTGGAATATATTGTAAAGTTGCATCAGAATCATGTTTACTATGTATGTCTGGAGAAATAATGTCATGCATAAATCAAATTTGACTCAAACAATTTGACCTGACATTAAATATAATGTACTTGCATATGGATATAGGGAACCAATTTAGAGAGCAGATTTATGGTGGCTTGTATTCGTTTAAAGATATCTACTCATGAATTTACAAGAGAAAATTAGGGTAAAAAAATGTAGTACGAAGTGTGTACTCCTTAGGCTTACCTTCTTGATGATACGTTTGTGTTGATATTGGAAAAAGTGCTTTGACAGCAGACACAAATCCTTCCAGACATTCGCTCATCCTCAGGCCTAATGATACAGTCTGATCTATGACTCTTATTTTGGTAATACTTTTTTTCTTTAATTTTAAGATACTTGTGAATCAAAGCCTAGTTTTACTACCCTATTCTTTAGCCTACTGCTTCAAGAAATGTAGGTTGCAAAACACACTTTTATGATATACCAATGAGGAGTATTTTTAGTTTATCATGACACTGAATTAAGCATAGCACTAAATTTCTGTGACATTATTATACGATGTATATATTTCAGATACTAAAAATAATTTTTTTTTTTTTTTAATTCTTCTTTGATGAGAAGTATTGTCATAGTTTAAATGGTTTGTATGAAATTTATATGTAATTATGTATAAATAAAAAGTTTATTTGTATAACTTTAGTAAATTTTAAATATTTTAACAGGGGAATTTGTTTCTTTATGAGATCATTATATGTATTTTTAATCTTTGCCTTTTAAAAAATTTAGTAACTATTATTTAAAATATATTTCACTAGTAGTAAACTAAAAAGAATGTACTTTTTAACAAAATAAAAATTTCAGAAACATAATTCTTGTTACAAATTTTAAACATCTGATTATTATACTTGTTATTAACAATTAGAAGTCATAATTCATCACAATAAAATTTAACAAAGTAATAAACTGTTAGTAAATAAGTGCATTATAAAATAATATTAGTTATATGTACATAAAATCATAAGTTCACTGATTTTTTTAAATAAAAAAACGTGTAATTAAAAATAATTAGTTTTCTTTTACTGCAAATGAATGCTAATTTTCACCCAAAAAATTAAATATAATCACAATTAGTATAAAATATTAATGGTCCGATTATTAATTGGTGTTATTATCAAAATTTATGTTTTTATGCATTTTTAAAGGTAATTATTAATATATTTAAGAGTATTTAAAACTGGTTGAATTAATATTTAAATTGTATTATGTATTCACTCAGTTCACACATCACATCTCATTGCAACCAACACTTTTTAATAAGTAGAATATAAATAAACTAACCTCTTCCTCTAGATGTGGATGGATGACTAGTAACAGATGCAGAACTTGATGACGGTACCAAACTGTTATACGTCAAGTCTTCTCTGTTGTTATAATCACTGGATAGCGATAAATCGTAACTATTATGTCCTTGCGATATGGCTTGTGGATTTTGTGGTGTACGAGAACGAGTCCTTGAAGCAACACAGTCAATTGCTGTTAGATTCAACTCTGGCAAACTTGTTCTTGTAGCACTACGAACTCTTGTACTGTTCCCACTAATATTACAATTAGATTGCTGAACTTTATGGGGAGCCCTCCAGGTAGTATCTGTAATTCATAATTAACGTATATTTTAAAATTAGAGGTAAATTTTTTTTTCATTATGTAACCGTATACTTTTCCTAAATTTCGATACAGTTTAATTTCGAAAACTATTTAACGTATATTAATTAATTAATTCAAGATTATTATTTATATTTATGCAATAACTATGATAAATATAATTACCTAAATATGATTCTAAGCCACTGCCATGACTTTTACGATCACCTCTTGTTCTACCTTCTGTTTTGAAGGAATCGCTTGGATGTTTACACACGGAAGTATTATTAAAAACTTCGGTTGATTGTGGTTCACCAATAGTCTGTCTACGTCTTTTTTCTTCTACAGTGACTGGAATAGAACTAGTGCTTTGTCGTTTTCTATAACCGCTGCTACCACTGCTAGAGCTCTTCCCTCTAACTTTAGAGGTATCTGCTGAAGCATTGGCCGTCTCTACAGACCCCCCTGATAATTGATCTTGTTGATCTGCCATAGATTAATCGACTCATGCCACTATTCTGTCTACAACAAAAAAAATTTGTTAGTTATTTTATATATGAAAAATAAAAAATTTAAGGATGTTCGCGTACAACTTGTCAGGCAGATAATTATAATCAAAATGGTCATAGAATCTTTGATACCGTATACATTATATAATACTAAGAATGTAATCCATCTTTAGTTGAATTTTAGTGAAAATCAAGAATATGGAATAAATAATGATTATTTAATAAATAATATGATATCCACTTATACAATTTTATAAAACACTAAAGAAAAAAAGATAATTTATTGTTCAAAACGTTTCTGGATATCTTTAGATAAATGTAAATTATTTTATTATTCGTATATTTATCTCTTAATGATACAATGACATGTGTTTAATATTAAAAAATTAACATACGTTACACAAAAATACGTTTGTTACATAAAGATATTTATTTGAACGTAAAATAATTTTTAGCAATTGTAAC
Source organism: Osmia bicornis bicornis (assembly GCF_907164935.1). NCBI lineage: Eukaryota > Metazoa > Arthropoda > Insecta > Hymenoptera > Megachilidae > Osmia > Osmia bicornis. The sequence goes on from NC_060230.1 coordinate 7,773,223, forward strand.
AAAAAAAAAATATATATTTATACCTACTTTTAAACAATATATCGAAAAAACAAAAAAAAATATACTACGATCCGGACAAAGTGAATTAAATCGAAGCCACTTATTACGATTAAACGCGTTAAACGAATGCACACACGGAGAACAAGAACGCAGCTAAATAATACAGCAGAAGCGATACGCAATTAATGTTTTCCTCCACGGTTGAAAGAGATAGTAACGAGCTCAACAATCATAACAAACACTACAACTGGTATCCGTTTATAATATTACAAGCAATGCGAAATTGTGCCGTTGACATCATAGAACCCCTTCTAAGAATACTAGGATTACTCGGTTGCAACAAAGCCACGAATAGACTCGGTACACCTTCAGGATTCAACGAAAGACGTAAATAATTATAACAAAGACTCGTAAGTGAGCAAGCCACCATTTGCTTATGAACAAGTAATGGAGGACGAGTTCTTTCTTCGTCTCTTTCTCTCTTTCGTTTCTCCATTCTCGTTCACCGTGTGACCTCAGGTTGAGGTCTTCGAAAAAGAGAATCCTACTCGGATATATGCAAGGTTCCCTGATATAAAGAAAAAAAAAAAAAAAAAAATGGAACAAGAATTACGGAAAATGTTACCTGAATGTCACATAGGTTTGCCCAGGGCATTGCGAGAAAAATGTCCCCTGCTTGATAATTTTTACGAGCACAAAACGTTCCTTGTTACATACGACAGAGAAATGGATTCTCGCGCAAGCACATAAGTCGGTGAGTGGCTATGTGCACAAGCACATACCAAAAAACGCACCGAACGCACTGCCGAGGCACACTGAAGCAAATCAGCGGAATGCGATGGCTATCGGGATCGGGTTGGTTAGAATTGGGAAGCTGGATGACGCTCCGCCCCCATCAGGAAACGTCACACACAGAGTTAACGTAGGTGCGTTCTAAAACTCGGTGCCCGCGTGTAGCGAAATCGCGATTCATAATGCAACAGCAGACGCAAAACCGGCGCGAATAGCCATCTTGCTACACTTTTTTCAAACTCGCAACTTTTACTTTCTCCTCGTCTACGATGTAAAATTAGCCGCAAACAATTGCTCCGACATCAATGACTAATTTTTAAACGTATCATTAATTATTTTTTCTAACTAATACCTTTACACTACGATCGTGTTGTATTTTATGTACGATCGTATACACTTCGCTTAACATCATGCAATGTTGCAACATGCACAGAAAGGTTTAATATAATTGTAAACATTTACGAGTGAAATTATGAAAGTGTCAAGAGGTTATAACATATATTCATAAGCTTGCACGTGATTCATAGGCTTTTGGATAGAATTTAAAACATCGATAGCTTATTACAAAGCATAAATGTATATTCTAACAAAATTGTTTTACAATAGGATGAAAAATGATTATAACAACTTCGCTGTTCCTTATCAATATATCATTCTTAAGTTATAAACATATAATAATCATAAAACTATCGTTTCATTGTGTTTCAATCTTTTACGAAAATCTATAAACATCATAATTGCAACAGATCATAACAGATTTAAGTTCTATTGTTCAATCTTGACAAGTACGTATATATCGGCTACGATTGGATGAAAACCTTATTCAGTAATACCCAATTGGCTGATAAATTGAAATATTCCTCAAACAATGTCAAAACAGCTTGTGATAAATGGACATTACTAGTCGGTCAGTTAAACGGATTTTTCATGCGTCCATTATTACGAAGATTAAAATAACCGGATATATTGTGATCTTTAATTTAATTTATTAATAGCTACTTACCGAAAAAGGGAGCTCCTCCCTGGAAGTCGGACTCCAGTTACGCAATACGATGCGCGAGAGGACACGTGAAAACACGGACTGTACTGTCAAGTCGATCAGAGCGTCGTCTGCTACGATCGCTCGATCAAGGATTATACAGAACATAGATGAGACATTCTGTTCCGTCGAAGCACGTGGCTCCCTTCATGTAAATAACCCTAAAGTAACATTTTTCAAAAGCTGATTGGTCTAATACTTGGTTAAAAAATTAATGGGAATATATGTAAGTATGTACATATTTATAATCAACAAAAATAAAAATAAACATAATTTATAGTGTAACGTATATACTTAAGTATTTATTTTGAAGGGAAGTATGTATAGTAAGGAACAGTTAATATTTATTTAAAGAGCTCGCTATGTTATGTTTACATTAATATAAGTTATTAAATCTATCAGAGTAATATAACTCTTACAGAACATAAATAATTACTTTTCATTAATACTATACAATAATTGTTTTAAAGATTCTTCGTTAATAGTTTGTAAATTATTTGTATCATTGCCAGTATTACCAAAATTTTGTTCCAAATTTGTATTAATTAAATTCATTTCTATTTCATGTGTTGTACACCTAAAATTGTCGTAAGATTTGAATATATCTTGCTTCTGTATAGGAGATGATACTCTTAAATGTTCCATTTCAGTTGTAGGTGAAGATAATCCATTTTCAAGCGGAGGCATTACCATTGAGAAAAAGTGATTTGTATCATCTTGAAGTAATTTCTCATTTTTTGAATGATTTTCAACATTTTTAGAAGTTTCAACGGATTTTTTAAATATAGGACTATTAGGAATATCAGACTTCCATGTATTCCTTGTTTCTTCACTTTTATCATTTATTCCAATAAACTCGTCAAATTTTTGTTCTTTGTTAGAAGCATTCTGTGCTTTATTTATATCTGATTCTTTTGTTAGGAGATGTTGACCCTGAGTGTTTATTATCAATACGTACTTGTTCTCTTCATCATTCGTGATATTTAATATTGATTGATCTTTTTCTAAAACATTTTCTTGGAGATTTTTACATGAATCGTTACTTATTTTTTGTGTATTTGATATACATACAGATTGCTGATCTGGATTATTAATCTGATTCACATTTGTCATCTGTTGTAATGAACATTTATGGGTTCTTTGACTTACCTACAATAATAAATAATTTATGAAATTGCAATGATACTGGTTTTTATCTAATTATAACATACCTTATATCTGAAACTTTTTCCACACGTTGTACATTTATAAGGCATTACACCAGTGTGAATTCTACGATGAACTAAATACGAAACACGTTGACGGAAACATTTTCCTAGAAAATAGATATTATTAAAAAAAGAGCAAATCTTCTTTTATTATTACATATAATTATAGCTTTTAATATTATATATACCATTTGTCTTGTTTCTTAAATACATGTCATATAATGTATAGTTTGTATTCGTAATATTTAGTAATTTCCAAACATAAGGCGTATTTATAAAAAATATAGCAGTAATCACAGAATTGTTATACATACATTGCACAAATAGAACAATCCATGTTAAATTGTTAATGATAACTGAAAACAAAACATGCATTATTCTAAAGCTTTATAATGTTTATCAATGATGTTTATAAAAAATTAACATACCACATGTTTCACATTCAAAAGGTTTCTCTCCAGTATGAATCCGTTCATGGTTGTGTAAAGTAGATAATTCTTTAAATGATCTGCCACAAGTTGTACATGTATGTGGCTTATCATCTTTGTGGTATAGCCTGTGTTTATGATATGATTGTTGGAAAGTGAATGTTTTGTTGCATATATTACATTTGTATGGCATTTCTCCTGAATGTAATCTTTTATGTTTTTTCAAAAAATACTTTGTTGTGAACATTTTACTGCATACATCACATTCCCATTGTTTCGCTTCATGTGTTTTTAAATGCTGCATTACATGTTGTTCCTAAAATGACAAATACCTTCTATTTGTTTGAAAATTACTAAAACAAAATTGCAGTTACCTTTTTAAATTGTTTTCCACATGTAGGACAACTGTATTTATTTTCATTAAGTATGAATTCTATTTTCCCACCTTTAGCTAATGAACCTGAAAAATTATTTATTTGTACACATCTGTTGAATGATATAATTTTAATATAATATTAATAAGTTACCCAAATTGTATCCCATATGTGCTACTCTCATATGTACCATCAGACTACCCTTCATTTTAAAGACTTTAGAACACAAGTGACAGGAATAGTTTTTCAGAAAACTTTCAGGAACAATATTTAAATCTTTCTCATTGATCGTATGTATTAATTGTTTATGTAAAACTAAAATATTATGATCAGGAAAATGAAATCCACATATATTACAGCGTTCAGTCTTTTCTTTTGTTGATAGAGTTTTAAAAAGTTTTAATTGAGGGAGTATTTCTTCATTCTGATGACCTTCATTCTCACTTTTATTACACATGGTAGATGAATTATTTTGCATATTTTTATAATTATTATATTTCTCTAACGGCATATTAATACAAACTGATGTATCAGTTCCAAAGTTATTCATTGTTGTTGTTTGTTCATTATTACAAGATTCTTCATTTTCTATAGGTCTCTCCCTTTTATCTAAATTTTCATTTGTAGAAACTTGTTCTTTACAATTTTGATTCTGTATCCAGTTTTTAAAGGTTTCAGTATTTTCATGCTCTACTTCAGAATAATTGTGCAAAAAATTAATGTGTTTAATATTGTTACTGTCATAATATTGTGTACCATAATTTAATTTTAATGTTTCTTGTAATATCTGTTGAGATTCTTTCTCTGACTTTGATATTTGTTTATTTTCATGAATTGTATTTATTTCTTCGTTCTCAGATGTTTGATGTGGTAAAAATGTAACTTGAGGTGCATGGTTCAGCGATGAATTCTGATTTTGAATACAAACTTTTGAGTTCAAAATTGGATCTTCGTCTCTTGTACTTGGTAAATTTTTAGAAAATTTTAAATTGCTTTGGATATGATTTTCCAATTTATTTGAATCTGCAGTTTGCGTTTCTAATACATTCCAATCTTGAAAAGTAGTATTTTGTTGACTATGCATTACTGACGAATCAAGGCTGTTATTAACAACATTGGTATGTTTTGGTAATTCTGTTACATTATTGTTGTTTAAATTAATAGTGTGACTAAATAAATGAATAGTAAGTTTATCAATTCCAAGCAACACTTCGTTGCACACAGGACACACAAGAGGTCGAGTTGCTACACTTATTAACCCAGCTCGCAATGCATCCAGTGTTAAAAAACCTGGTTGTGAGCACAAAGGGCATGTTAAAAGTCGTGCACACATATTTCTTACCAATGTTTTATTTGTAAAGTACTTTATTAAAGCAGTAACTATCAGTTCCATGCAATTTCACATTACTTCTTTTGTATAAAGCACCATAATTTTCTTAATATTTAATAATAGCAAAGAATTATGTAAATGATAAATATTTTCTTCATTTCTTTTTTGTATCAGCAAAAAACGAAACTTTGATGAACGTTTAACAATGTTTGTTGAAATATAAGTGTACAAGGTGCATACAACTTTAAAGCAGCTGGTCAATTTAAATTTAACATTGTCAGGTATAATATTATTGGGGTTATGCTTGAACTTGACCTAATAGCACAAATTAAAGATCAAAATCATACCTTACATATTTACAATTAAAAATAAAAGCTTAAGAGAGTAAAAATTTTCCTTTTTTAAGATGCACAAAATAGAATAAAGATTCACATATGAAGATCTAATTATAGAATAAGGATTTCAAATATTTATCTGGGATTCCTTTGATTCTCTATAGTGTGTATATAACGTTCTTAGTGCTATATTTAGACGAACGGCGGGATGTTTAAGAAGAAATTTTAATGGGAGTACAAATATTTTTATTAAATTAAAAAAGTATAAAACTCGTCAAATTGTAACAGATAAAACAACCCTAAAATGAGGTAACATTAATTTTAATATAATGGACATTTATATGGCGCACCATCCTTGCAACAATATTCTTTTCCAGTAGAAAGATTTGTATTAATCCATCCACTTTGGCAATTTTGAATAAATAAATAAGCCTGGGACAAAATAATTTATATAATATTGAATAGAACAACCTTTATGATAAAATAATATAATAAAACTTACTTTTTCCTTGTAACAGCTATGCTCTATTGAACCACATAGTATTGTTGAACTACTTGGAAGGAATTTAACAATCTGTAATTAAATTTAAATATTTGGAATGTTTAATCTACGACAATAAAATGGTTTAATTACTAAAAACATATCTCTTTTATAAATCAACTTACAGTCTCCAAACATTTATTAATGCAATGTCTGTTTCCACTTTGAGTACATGAAAATATTCCAGGATGTTCATGCATAACAGCAGGATCTCCTATAGGTGGTTCTTTACTACCTTTCTTAAACTGTTTAGTTAAAAAAATTCCACAAACACAACCATGCGGTGTTGGGGTAGTTGAAACATGGAGAGTATTGTTTAAATTTGTTGATTTAATCTGATCATTTGCAAGTGCAGACGAAAGGCAAAGAATTAATAACACTGGATACATTGTTATCTGTGAAAAAAAGTCCATATTTTACTAATTTTATGTAGGTAATAAATTTGAATATAAAATTTACATATATGTATAGTAGGTAAAATATGAAAAATATTTCATTATACTTACATTAATTAAACTGAATGAATCACTTGCATGAACTTAATGAAAGTTAAGAGTTGCTGCAGGTTTTGTTAAAACCTTATTTTGACATGTCAGCAATTAATGTGGGTCAAGTAAGTACTTAATAAGCAATATTTCATAATAGTGTAATATATAATTATATTCTGTATTTTTATACTGTATTCGTTTATACATTATTTCTTAGCAGGATTATTTACAAAACATAAAATTTATAACTTTTTAATGACTTTTGCATTGCCTTTTAAAACTATTTTCTGTCCATTTGCAATGCAAACATATTTACATTCCATAATTTTTCTTGGAGAAACAATTTCTACTTTTATTTCTACTATATCTCCTGCATAACACGGTGCTGGATATTTAAGATTTTGTTCAACCACTAGGGTTCCTGGACCTGGTAATTTTGTTCCAAGTACTCCTGACACTAAGCCATTAAGAAGTGCACCATGAACAAGATTATTGGGGCATTGACGGTGTACTGGATTATAATCACCAGTTAATTCAGCAAAATTTAATATATCATCCTTTGTAATTGTTTTGAAACTGATATTTCACTTGCAGTCTTTCGTAAATCTGAAGCACTGTGCAATATCTTTTCAGTAGCTAAAAAAATGCCTTGACAGCCTCCATTTTATTTTCAATACAAACTGTACTTTACAGTTTTCTTAGTGATAACAACATTTATTTCTGCTAGGGTATTTTTGTTATGTATTTTCAGACTTTTCAATGTTATTTGTCATGAGAATAATCATTTAAAAACTATTGTTGCCAAGTTCTAATACGGATTACTTCATGATTTGATCACATCAGCTATTCTTTCAATTGTCTCGATGTTATTTCAGCTTTTGATTCGGGAGTAATTAAATATATTAAACTAGTAATTGCAGATAGTAGCAGTGTCTTCATTTTGTGAAACAAGTATTGACGTTAGAAGTTTAATGCCTTGATTGCTGTAAATGTATAATTTATTTATTGGATCTAAAAATATAATTTTCAAATATAATTATAGTCATTTTTCCAGCAAATAATATAATTTTTACTTACCAACGCATAAATTACAAATGCCTCCTGCTGCCCAACGTACCAACTTTACATTATTTTCAGATAATGCGTGAAGAAATAAATCAATTATTTGTAACTGTCTTATATATCCATAATTAATAGGATCGTAAGCAAAATTAGCAAGATTTGCTAGAACTTGTTCCTTTGCTTCTGTAAAAATAAATTCTTGTTATTAGTTTTGTTACTGAATAGATAATTACATAATAATTACATGATAAATTATCTAACCCCTTTTCATCCAAGTACCTTTAGATTTAGTAGTTTTATATTCTGCTGCTAAAAGTTTTAAAAAATCGTAACGACCAATAGGATTTTTCCAGTACGTTTTATTAGTTGCTCCTTAGTAGTGAACATGAGATCTTTTTTAATATAATTAAAATATTATATATTGCTTGTTATTTTTATGTAATTTTTGATTTCTGTAATTCCTTAAATCTAAGTTTATCGAAGAAGTTACATTTCATTATATATTAACTTGGTGCCATTAAATTATATTTACAATAGCAAGCTGATTTTCTTTAATAATTTCTAATTTGTTATGCCTTTAAACTTTGTTTATAAACACTAACGCAAACAGAAAGTATTAATCTGAAAAGTTGTTAAACTAATGTGTGTTATCCGGATATGACGTTTGAGACTAACTTTCGATGCGTTACATGTAATTGTACTCGTGTAGATTATGGTTAATAACTGAATATTACATTGGTAGAAAATTAATTCTATTGGTGGGTAAACTATTTCTGACTTCATATGTTGTTAATGAAACCAATCAGTAGCTTGATATTCGTATTGATCCTAGTGTATGTTCAAGCGCATATTCGAACATACTATTCCTCTACCATATTCCTATGAAAGTACGAAACGTCGCTGTGGAAGTCATGGTTGGTCATGGTTAACACGTAGCCGGTGTTCAACGTGTCTTAGACTCCTAGCCTAAGCATAGTGGTTTGGAAATTTGTTGCGGGCTGCTTGATTTGCAACGTACTTATTGAACACAAAGAAATGTTAATTATCATGTCAAATATCAATTAATACGTGAGGGAAACATTTACCATACATTCGTGTAAATATAAAGAAAATATGTTGCCAAATAGATCATCAACGACAAATACCAAAAAAGATATGTTTCCTGATAAGAAATCAACTTCTAGCAAATGAAAACTTCCACGTTAACAAATGCGCGGGTCTTAGTTCTCTTATTACTTTTACTGTTTGCTACTCGCTTGATCTCAGGATTTGCAATCTCGGTTATTTGCAGTAATCGTTCGAAAGTATCATACATGAATTCGATCCTTGGTACGTATTTTTTACACGCTATTATATCAAGATTACATATGTTTATAGATAATTTAATTGGAGATATTTTTTTATACACAAATATTTGATTTTCATTCGAATAAATTAGTTATAATAATAATTTTTAAATAAAATCATTTTTATACAATATAGGTTTAACTACAGAGCAACAGCGTACATGGTACAACATGGATTTCTATAATTTTTAAATTGGTTTGGATGAAAGAGCATGGTATCCACTGGGTCGTATCGTGGGGGAACTGTTTATCCAGGATTAATGATCACATCTGGATCGATACATACATATTACTTCTTTAAATATCCCGGTACACATAAGAGACATTTGTGTATTCCTAGCTCCAATTTTTAGTGGCCTTACCGCCATTTCTACGTACTTATTGACAAAAGAGATATGGAGTGCCGGTGCTGGTTTGTTTGCGGCGTGCTTCATCGCAATTGTGCCTGGTTACATTTCAAGATCTGTAGCAGGGAAGTTACGACAATGAAGGCATCGCTATATTTGCATACAAATAACATATTATCTTTGGGTTAAGTCAGTTAAAACTGGCTCTATCTTCTGGGCTTCTATGACTGCTCTCTCCTTATTTTATATGGTATCAGCATGGGGTGGCTATGTTTTTATCATTAATCTAATTCCATTCCATGTATTTGCATTGCTGGTTATGAATCGATTTAGTAATCGCCTTTTTACAAGTTACACTACATTTTATATTTTGGGACTTCTATTAAGTATGCAAATACCATTTGTTGGTTTTCAACCGATAAGAACATCGGAACACATGGCTGCAGGAGGTGTGTTCGGTCTGTTATGTTTGTAGCAGCCCTCAGGTATGTTGATATATTAATACATTTGTATATAAATTAAATATATATTCTTTTATTATAGATACCTGAGAACTGTCCTTACCAAATCTGAAATGAAAGTATTTTGGAGGCGTAGTTGCAGTTACAGCTGGTGTTCTTTTGCTTATTTTGATCTGTTGTAACTTACGCCGGGTGTTGTTGCTCCTTGGAGCGGAAGATTTTATTCCTTATGGATACTGGCTATGCAAAAAATTCACATTCCAATAATAGCATCTGTTTCTGAACATCAACCTACAAATGGTTTAAGCTTTATTTCTTTGACTTGCACATTCTTGTTACAACATTTCCTGTTGGTCTCTGGTATTGTATTAAACACATTAACGACGAACGTGTTTTTGGTAAGATTTTACGATAAAATCATTCATTATTTAAAAGTATTGATATCTCTTATTAATATTTATTATTATTTTGCAGTTATATTATATGCTATCAGCGCTGTTTATTTTGCCGGAGTTATGGTTAGGCTTATGCTCACTTTAACCCCTGTAGTTTGTATGCTTGCCGGAGTAGCGTTTAGCGACCTTCTGGAATTGTTCTTTAAGAAGAAGATAGTGAAAGAAACGATCGAGGTAGTAATGGAAGTGAGAAGAAAGCGAGGAAGAAAGAGAAAGGAGCCCCGGTAGAGCATTATACGATAAAGCTGGTAAACTCCGTAGAATGAAACATGAAAGACCGAGGGGCAATGGCGATGGATGGGTATTAATCTCGGAATGGTGTTGTCATTGGAGCATTTATTTGATGATGATGTTCACTTACATTGTACTTGGATTACAAGTAATGCATATTCTAGTCCCTCAATTGTTTTGGCATCATATAGTAACGATGGTGGTAGAGCTATACTTGATGCCTTTAGAGAAGCTTATTATTGGTTAGCACAAAATACACCAATTGATGCTAGAATTATGAGTTGGTGGGATTATGGTTATCAAATTGCTGGAATGGCTAACAGGTATATATGTTACATTGACACAATCGTGATTATTGAATACAGCAATAGTCTTTGTTAAGTAGAACTAAGCGTTTCTTTTTCAATGTAGAAACTACTCTTGTGGACATAATACTTGGAATAATTCACATATAGCTCTGGTTGGAAAAGCAATGAGCTCAAATGAAAGTGCTGCTTATGAAATTAGACATCATTAGATGTAGACTATGTATTAGTTATTTTTGGGAGGAATGATCGGGTATTCGGGAGATGATGTTAACAAGTTCCTTTGGATGGTTCGAATTGCTGAAGGTGAACATCCACAAGATATTCGTGAAAGTGATTATTTCACTGAGAAAGGAGAATTTCGTGTGGATGCAGAGGGTTCACCTACTCTTTTAAAATCATGATGTTATAAATTAAGTTATTATCGATTTGGAGAAGTAAAAATCGATTATCGATCACCTTTCGGTTATGATCGTACGCGTAATGCAGAAATAGGAAATACAAACTATTCCAATTAACATATTGGAAGAAAGCTTATACAACCGAACATTGGCTTGTTCGAATTACAGGTAATTCTGTTAATGGTGGTAAGAAAATCATTAATCATTCAAAAAAATAATACAATTTATATTAAAATAAATTCAGGGTGAAAAAACCAAGTGAGTTTAATAGACTAGTATTCCGATATCTAAACGAGTTGTGGCACGTAATGCCAATTCGTAATTAGTAAAAAGGTGAGAGTTTTAATTAATTTATTTGATGTAAGATACATTTTATGTTACATTTTATCGTATCGTTTCTCATTTTTTAAAATATAACATCATGTAATTTTGAAATGTAGTTGAAGTTGTGGGGGGTTGCACATTAATGTTTCAGACTGCACGTCGTAAGAAAGGTGTACAATAAAAAGCCGGCCAACCGTTGTTAAAGGACAGAAAACCTCAACGAAGAACTACGTAACAAAACATTTATTATCTAATTCATAATAATTTTCAAATACAACTTTTATAATAAAAAAAAAAGAAAATTACCGGTCCCTTGGGTCTACTACAAACTATACCCACACTAAGAATTTAATATCATTAAAATCGAATCAATTGAAATATAAAATAAAAGAAGTTATAACAGTTGAGGCAAATTAAAAATTGTTTTATAAGTATAATCCACAGAAAATTACATGTTTCATTTCACTTATTACACTTCTTGTTGACTTCTCTAATGTTATTAAACATTGTCTATGTACGGCTGTCTCACATATCATTTAGACATAATTTCTATATAGTCACACCGTGTAATGCATTTTTATAACAAAATCACCATATGTTTGAACTAGACACAACATATTCATACGTTTAAAATTTTGTTTGTACTTAATTAGTCTCTAGCTTATTGTTTATTCATATTATGCTTTTGTTCAAACAAGTAATATTTCTGCTATATCTGTGTAATGCACACATTTTACTTGAACAAGTAAAATTCATTAGTTAGAGTGAATAAAAATAACTACCAATATCAAGCAGTTGAAATCAGAGGGATTGAATACATGTTATGTATACAAAGTTTATTATTACCAAAGTTTACCACCTTAGTGAACATTTATAAAAGAAATTTTGTGGTTTAAAATTGCTGAATAAAGTTTCATTGTTCTCTACACAGGATTTAAGAATAAGGACGGAGGATTCTCAATATATCACATACTTTTGGCTTTGTAATCTTTTAAATTGTTCCTGCATTTTTATTAAATATATTTTAGTTTACTATTACTATGTTAATCACTTGTTATTATGAATTATATTATTTTTTTATAATGTTCATATACCACGGATTGGTCATTATTTTTAATGTATATGTTTGGGAGATCAGAAAATGACAGTTAAAACAATGTTAAATATATAAAGTAGTTATGTATATATTCCATTGTGTATATTTAATTATCAAGAGATTAAGAGAACTACACATTCATGAAAATATTATCCCACCAACTATGTGAAACTGAGAAAAGTTCATTTTATTAAAAAGGTTGCACGTTACAATTTCTTATATAATAATATATATGAAAAATACAGCATAAATGAATGAACAGCGATAAATTGTGCATACATAATATAAAAAAAATTCTGAACTCTTCTAATTTGTAATAAAATATTTATCAAAGAGATCAAATCTATAACTCAACAGGTGGTTGTAGATTTTTATTAGTCTATCTATTGCCGTGAATAGGTCTAATACTTTTAACTGTCACAAATCAGCTGATCAATGTAACAATTTTTCAAGGTACTAGACTTTGGGATGACTTTCGTCAGTTATTGATTCAACAGAAAATGTTATTATTAATAGTTAACAATTCAATTAAACTTTTAATAAAGAACATTACCATATATGAAAATATAGATTGGTTAAAAAGTGTAATGAAATATTACTTTTATACACGAATTAATATGTATACAAATTAATGTGTAATTATAGTTCAAATACATAAGTATATAATTGTTTATTAATTTCTTAATTATAAGCAGAAAATACTATTTATATGAACAAGTCTGTTCATAAAAAAGAAACAGATTTTTCATTTGATATCTTACTCTTTATTACAATTGTATAAAGACTTATTATTTTAGGATAATTTACCATTAAAAGATTATATTAATTATAATTATAATTATTGCAATTTATTAAATTATTATTCAAAATTTGTATGAATTCTTTAAGTGATATAGTGTGTCATTCTGTGTTTCACAGAAGTTTTAAAAATACCACAATTAAGATTATAAAAAAGTATAATAAGTAACAATTATTATGAATCAATACTTGAAAATTTTGAAGATATATAAGATAACATTTTAAATTGAAAAGAATAATACATCACAATAAGGTGTTTCTTTATCGACATAATTGTAAAATATAAGAGAAAAAAAACTAATGTAAGTTACATCATTGTATGTGTAAAACAATTAAAAGGTTATGTCAAACTGTATAATGAAAACCAATGTAACGAATTCTGGCAGGAATCTTCGAAATCATGTAAAAGTATGTTTTTATATATTAATACATAAAGTAAGTTAATACTTAAAATAGACGTAAAATGTTTGTATACCGAATTCATAATGATAATACAGTGAATTCAAAGATTTTTCGCATCAAAAACTATTCGTGTGTGCAGCGTCCGCCATTTTGCTTCCCTTACATCTGACATGTCTTTCTAATGTTATTATCGATGAATGCTGAAATTTGTGCGTGAATCTTCGATCTTGTTGAAGTATATTTTGTAAGAAAAAGGTCGAATTGTTCCTGATTGGACAACAACCTCCATTACTGTTGAGAGTAACATCCATTATCCCAACCTCGGTAAACTAATGAAACGAGTCCATAAAGGGAATTTCGTGAGCGTATTTGTGAATAGTTTATCTTTGTTAAGGAGTGCAAATACGCGACAAGACTCATCTGATAAGTTTTTCTAACTGTATTGTCAAAACTTGATTGCAATATTTTGCTGAGTGTCTTATTGTCTATATAAGGAGTGTACATAACCAAACAGTGTTGATATCCAACATCATGTACTCATGTCAACATTGGAGATAAAGTGCTTAATAATATGGCTTTGTCTTGTCCAAGATTATCAGAACTCTTAGAATCAATATCCAATAATTTGATGTTCTATGCGATACAATCGCTCAAAGATGTGTAGAATATGTTATATGTGAATTGCTATGCGAGGCAAGGATTGTTTTTATCCTGATCTAGCCATGGACTAAGTTCACGCTTACTGCTTGAACCAGGAGAGTGTAGTAATTATCTTGTATGCATTATGTACAGCAATGCAAATCTAAACTTAGAGTGATAAATAGCTTTAATTGATCTATACATTATTGACTGCTAAAGTATTATTTGCACTTTTAGGGCATAGAATAAATTTTATTGTCATTTAAATATACAAAGTTTTTGTAAGGATCAACTACAAAATTTGATACTAAGTAATAAGTAAATAATTTTAATCTTTTTATTCAAACATAGTCCATGACAAAACAAAGTTTTGTACATAAAAAGATGTAAATAAGATAGCTGGGTGTATATCAATGTTAATAATATAAATAGTGCTCATGACTATTTTATAATTTATTATACTTTTTAAAAAGAAAATTCATTTTGTTAGTTATCTTAATGGACATATAAACACTGATGTGTCCGAGGCAAATACAAAAACTAAACTGTGATATAATACAATAAAAATAACTTTTTATTTTTTTATTCTCAGTATTATGAATTAAAAAATATCACTGTATGGACTTGGATCTAGGCATATGGCGGTGAACTAAGTTTTATCTAGATAGGAAGTTGATTTGGAGAGTTTGAGAATGCAGGTGGAACAGGATACAAGGAAAGCGATAATCAATGAAGGTCTCTATGTCCGAAAACTCAAACATGGACAGTAAATTGAAGTTTTCGGATCGCTTGAAGGCTTTGTTAAAAACTGAAGCTCGTCAAGATGTCGATCCATACATTTTTTGTGAGCCAGAACCATTTACTACTACAGCAAGAAAAAATGTTACAGTAGTTTCATCCAAAAATTCTAAAGTAATGCAAAATTGTAAAAATAGTAAACCTAAAGGAAAATGTATTAAGCAAAGAATAAGGATAACATCTATACCAGATGGGGAATACAAACCTGTACAAGATCATGCTGTAGAGTTAGATATTGACAATAGTGTCGGTGGTGGTGGCAGTGGTAGTGGTGACGGTGAAAATATAGATTATAAATTTGCAAAAGCACTTCATCATAAACAACGTCACATTGAAAATTTACAAAGATTAAGATGTAGAAGGCAAAGGCGGGACCATACTCTATTGTATTATCCTAGAGCTGGTGATGAAATATCAGATAGCGATTCAAGTGGAGATGAAATGACAATTTATCAACATTATTGGTTCTCTGGAGAAATCAGTTCAACGTTAAATCGTTCGGCACGTCTTTCTCAATTACGCTCTCAATTGAGAAGGCGATTAATTCAGTTACATAAAAGTGGAACAGACTCTGAAGCCTTATTACGTGATAGAGCTAGATGTTTGTTGGAAGCTGCCTATAAAGATCCTGCGTCTACAGCAAGAGCTTTAAGCGGTTCTCCAAGTACGAGTAAAGTGGTGGATGGGCCACTTTTAGTTGGTGGACTTTGCGGAGCTGAAGGATGTCAACAAATATCTTTGCCCTGCACTCGCCATTGTTCTCGTCACATTATGTTGAACGGAGATCAACTTTTGTTTGAACATTGCACTGCCAAATTTAGTGATAATACACAGTGTTGTATTCCTGTGTTTGATGTTGCACATGAATTACCTCTTTGTCCAGAGCATGCTAGGAAAAGGGATAACTATCATCGTAAAGCTCAAGAGTCTAAACCAAAGAAAGCTCGTAAAAAACCAACATCCCCAACAATTTCCAGGCCTAAACCAAAATCTAGGCCAAAGAAACGGAAACGGCCTCCTACAAATAAACTTGAGAATAAAGGTCCTACATTGGTACACGAGGAGAGTCAATATTTGAATCAAATAAACTCTAGTGAAAATCAGACAAAAACTTTAAACAATTTAAATACCATAGCACAAGGAAGTTCAAATACTTCTAATTTAAATTTAGGACTAGGCCTTGGCCTTGGTGGAGGAGGGCTTAAAGTAGATCTGGGAGATCATGAAGTGTTTCCTTCTTTGGATTCTGCAGAGCATGATTTTGGCAATGTGCTCAATAATTTACCTCCTGATGCTTTTAATGATTTGTTCATTGGTAATTGCAATATTAATTACATAGATTAAATTTACATCTATTCGCTTGTTTATTTAGTTAACTTTGAAATCTTATGTAAGTTGAACAAAGTACTTATTATTCTAAGTTCTAGAATTGGCAAGGATTTGTTATTTTTCTTCCAGAGGGTAGAAATGGGAGTATGAACCATCGAGAGAAGAGGAGGAAGAATTGGAACGAGCGTTGGAGGCAGTAGATAAGGACGTACGAAATTTGGAAAGGATGGGGCAAACACATGGACTTTTAGAGCCAGCCTTATTGGCTCAACTTATGTCAGATATTGCATCGTAGCCCCGCCTATTTTAATAATATATTAATTTGGAAAAAAAACGAATTCGCGGTGTGTTCCTTATAATATAGAAAAAGAAATACTGTTTGTGTCTGTGCTGCTAAGTGTAAGATTGTGTTACTGACTTTCGTTAGATAACTATACAAATCCAAGATGATGGCAGGGATTGACATATAAACCGAATGTTGAAAAAAATAGTAACTACTATTAATTTAGTATAAACTTCATTGGTACAATATCATAACGCAATTAGATTCATATAGAAAAAAAAAAATCGTATTTCTTGTAAATGCTAAAAAATTTCATTCTTGCTAAAAACTAATCATAAGTGGATCACAATCTCATCTTATCTTTTATACTATATATTTACAATTCACTTGCAAATTACTTTGAGTATGTTCTAAAAATTTAGTTACATTCTTGTAGTTACAATAGTATGGCAATAAATATTTTTTAATGATGGAAAGTATAAAAACGATGAAAAGAAAATCAATCTTATAGAACAATTTTGACATACTTGGATTTTTCAGGGTATAAAGACTCATTTTTATTTATTTATTACTTTATTCAATTCCGATATTATTTTCATTAACAGTAATATTTTTTGTTCTCGAGTACCCTGTTGTATCTACAGAATATATTCATAAATAGTTTGGAAACATAATCAAGTGCTTATATATACAGCTTTTTTAGGTTGTATATAAATAAAATTATAAATTTTTGTTGATTTTTTTAAAGCAAATGATTAAGTATGATTGCTATGTTTGTTGCATGTTTCAATAAGAATATACTTAATTTTCATTTAAACAGAAGTTGAAACTATTTTAACAAGTTATTTTCTATTAAAAAAAAAACTATTCTTAATACAATTGCATGAACACATGACTGAATTTAAAAGAAATTACATACATACGTACATACATAGTCATTCATTTTCATCTGCTGTAATAATATATGCAAATAATCACAAATAATCTTATTGTCATACATAATCATAATCATTATCATTCTTTTCATTTTGTATTATAATCGTGTAGACAGGAGTTCAGTAATAGATAATTGTAACATATAATTAAAGATTCAGATTAATAAGAAGTGCCGAAATAGTTTCATTTTTGATATCTTTAGTAACTGTAATACATTTAAATTTCTTTTGCAGCCTATAAAAAAAGATGACATGCTGTGTATTATTTCATTTTTTCATTTTTTGAGATAATGGTATTTAAAACAAAAATGTTAAGATTAGACAAATATTAACGAGGCACAGATTTTGAGAGTAAAACTAGATTGTTCTTACTAATTGTATGTACATGATTAAATCATTTACTGCCATTTGACATTTAAAATATTGCAACATAGTTATAGCGCTGGAACTAGTATTATGTGTGTACATGTAACATTTTAAAATGTGCATATAATACAAATTATCATAATTTTAATACATATCGTAATTGAAGTCAAATGAAAAAAAAAAGTACGTTGAATCATTTTATAGATTATAAATATGTATGTACAAGAAACAAGAAACAAGAAACACATCTCGTTAAAGGAACACCAAGATTGTATAGGTTTTTGTGAAATCTAGTTTTTATTATCAAAATTTTTGTGCCAAATATAATTGATGAGGTATTCATTTTTGTACCTTATGCATATGTGTCAGAATGATAGGTTGCAAAGAAGTACATCTTGAATAATGAATGTTTTAGCTAAATGTAAACCATCTCAAATGGACAGTAAATTTGCCACTTGTATATGGAAAGAAAAACAATATAATTTACAATTTAACCCATATTGGGATTAAATTAATATTGTTATTATATATAATGGTAGTAAGTAGGTACATTAATTATTTATCTAAGGACAATGCAGAATTTAATTATAAAACAAATGCATTGCTTCAATTGTATCTATATGTGTATCTCCTTGTAAAATATCAGCATTAGTGCGCATTATTAGGCATTATCAATTATAATAAGCATATTTTTTACATTGTCTTATTGTATTCAGTTTATCTACCCCATTCACACGTCCTTAACAGTTTTTCCTGAAGACACATACATATATTCAATTATTCGATCTTTATTAATCCACATTAATATTAAGTAATTATATAAAAAGTAAAACGATCTTCAAATAGTCATTAATAATTCATTTCTGTTCTATTTATTCATTTTACTTTGAAAAAACTGAAGTACTAAAACAATGTATTTTTATTATCAATACATGTACTGTTATTTGTGAAGATCTGAATAGTTCAGTTGACATAAGATGCAAAACAGAATATTTTCTACTTAAATACTGAAGGAGGTTTATTGTACAAATATATACGATTTAAAGAAAAGCTGAGCCTCTGAATAATATCTTAATCTATCGTTGTCGCTACTGATAATGTATCTATTTGTTTATAGGTTTGACGTTTAATTTCCCTAATAAACCATTTCTTTCTTGATTCTTCACGAAGAGTTTTATATCCTCTTGGTGATATATTAATCATCTCAAGCGGAAAATCTCGAGGGTAATTTAATTTTTTCTCGAAATGGTGGAAGTCTTCGAGTTGTTATAGGTATGTCCTAGAACATTTATTTCAAATTAATAATTAAAGTATTTGATATGTAAATATGTCAAGAAATATTGGTAAAAACTTATTACAATTTCCAATGTATCTTTTGTACTTCTTCTTGTTTCATACTTTTTTGTTCGGATAGTTGAGCTTTCATCAATCTCAGTTTCTTCGAACGGTATCAACATTATATTATAATTAGCTCTATTTTCTCCAAGAATTCCTATTTTAATTCCTAGATCATGTAATTTTTCTTCTTCAATAAGTAGAGCGTTTTGTAGATAAAGAATTCGTTCATCGTTTGAGTTATGTCCTATATTTGTAGACTATAATGTAATTTTCTATTTTCTTACAAGGAAGTATATGAGAAATGGAGAACATACCTAGAGCTAACAAACGATAGTCACAATCAGAGTATATTAGCTCTTGTATTAAAGGAGAATTTCGTAATAATTTTCTTTTGACCTGTAATTTTGGGCCATGTAATATTTCAATGTCATTACTCAACATTTCTTGCATAATTTGACTAGTGCTCCGTCTTTCTGCCATATTATATGCTTTTGTTCTAAACAATCTATGTAACTCAATTTCTAAAATAAATGTTTCTCTCTTTAACTAAGTATAACAAGTTAGTAACTGTTTGATTGCTGCTTTACATAACGTATCTTCTTGTGAAATTAATTTACCAATCAAACTAAAATGTTTACGCTGCAATGCTATCCAAATAACACGATGCGCTATGCAAATTAACGTTTCAAATGTTCTTAAATCTTTTTCTCCTTCCGATTGTGTTAATAGCGGAGATCCCTTTTTTCCTCCAGTCATATGGTGGTATTGAGTGTTATCTTGACAACCTATTATTAAATCAGCATATTCTCTACCTAAGATACAACGAAGATTTTGCATTTCTTCTGCATATTTAGATCTATACCCTTGGGCTAAAGGATTTGGTGCTTTCTTTATGGTGGCTGCATATTCTTCTATTAATTCTTCCCATGTTATTATGTAATATTGAAAATAAATTATCAGAGCTCTTAGAAATCGATCAACAATTGGCATGTGGAAAAAATTCACAAATTGAGGACTAATAGGACTGGCTAACAAAAACATTACAAGATCTTTTATGTCTTGTAAGATAATAACACCTGGTTCATTTGGAGCGATTTTCCGCAAATAATATCTTCTAAATTTTAACTGAAATAACATATATTTAATTAATAGAAATTTAATATAAATATTTCTTTTTCTGTCGTTGTTATTTACCTTTTCACGCTCGCTTAAAGTTTCATGGAAGTTTAAAATTAAATATGCATGTGGACAATATACCTCTGAATCCTGAACACGATCGAATTTTTTTCTTTATCCTTTTGACTTGTTTATCCTCTGTGTCTTGTGTACTTATGTATAAATGTAAAAATGATTGAAATAAATAGAAACATACAAAATTAAAGGTAATTTAAAAGAAAGAAAAAGATACAAATTAATACAATTACTTAAAATTTTTTTTACCTTAATAAGATTAATCCATCAGAAATTTCATCCCATGCAAATATTTATTTTCCATTTTTACTATTGAAATAATAAAGTATTATACACTTTATTAGAACATTGAAGGCTTAAGAATCAGGTTAATTGATTAAACAGTGAAAGATAAAGCCAACAATTTGATACTACACAGCTAGATTATTGATTATACATGTGTACATGCTTCAGAAATATAAATTGTATTTATAAATAAAGTTTCAGCAAGATAAATATGCTTTTATACATATTTAATAAAATTCAATATATTTCTACAAAATATTTTTAAAAATTCATTGAGGTTGTTTTTGTTTTTCTAATAAATTAACTCTATTAATATATATGTATATATAGGTGAACATATAGATCACACTGTTTTTAAACAATATATAATTATGTAAAATTAAATCTAACAAATTTATGATTTTTTTATAGCAAATTTTATTTATGATAATACATTTATTTCTTAGTAAACTTGGTTTTAGTACTTGATTGATATTTTGGTAGAGAATTTAAGACTGGTTCATCTTCTGGGAAAATTGCTACACTAGGCAATTCCCAATATGGTACTTCGTAAGTAATTTTCTTGCTTGGATTATTAGTATAATGATGTACTCTACATCTAACTTTAGTTTCTTCGCAATTATTGACTTTAACAGTGACATAAAATTCTTTATTCTCAATAGATAAATCTGGACCAGATATAGCTTTCTCAGGAAGAGTTATTGCATGTTGAGGTACTATGAAACCTGCATTACGGAAATTTGCACTTACATGCCATTTTTCTATGGTCCACGGTACATCCATATTCATTGTTACACTTAAGTAACATTCTGATAATAAACTTATTGTATTTTCTACAAACTGAGAACTATGCGTAGCAAATTTCTTTCTCTCATCTTCATCTTGAATTAAATATTTTTCAATATTTTCAGGTGTTGCATATACAGCCAACTTTGGTAACAGAAATTGGTGATATGCTGTTAAACTTTTCACTTTAATTAATTCACCTCTTGCTCCTGCATCCTTTACAGTATCCAATAAAATTAGGTCAATTAGTGGATGCTTTTTAGTATTTGTATTTTCTACAAGATCATAAAGATAATGTTTATGTTTAAGTCTCGGGTAACGCTGACCTTTTTTCATTAACGGAACTGGAAATCTTCTTCTTAAAATAAATGTATTCTAAAATAAAAAAGAATAATTATTTACAAATACATCAGGTAACTTAACACCATTTTTTTATGTAATGCTTCGTAAATTTACCCGGGTTTGTTGCATTAGTAAGTCATTTTGATTAGATAAAAGTGTTGTTGACCGTGTGTTTAGACTATTTATACACGGTCTGATACACTTCAACATATTTATTTATTTACTGCAAATAATTACAAACAATCAAACAGGGTACACTTATTCTAGGTTAAAGTATATATATACAACTTGAAGTTGCATAAAGAAGTTAACTATTCTACCAATAAGTTAAATATTAATATGACAAAATTGAAAAAGTTTTTTTGGGACTAAAATTGAAAACTTCAATTTATTTAATTACAATTTACGTACCCTTTAAAAAGTGGTTCAAATTCGACAATTTCGCCATCTATACAAAAGCGGTGGAAACTACTCAATAAGTTACCGACTGGCATTCCGAAACTTGTGGCAGCCGGCGTCGAAGTCAGTAATGAAGAAAATGCATTCAAGAAAAATCTCCACGCCACCTTTATTTAAACATGCTCGCTGTTCATTTATTATATTTTAACAAATTTAAACAACTTTTGTGAACGTTCATTCCTTCATCATTCATCAAACCATGAGGATATGTCAACCTTTTTCAAAATTCCAATTTTGAACTACCCGTCGGTCGATAAGTCGGCAAGTAGTTTCCATCCCTTTTCGACAGATGGCACCATTGCTCATCTAATTTTGCTTACTTATATTCTTTTTTATTATTACACATTACGTATAAAAATAACGATATTCTTTTCATTACTTAAATAACATTAAGTATATCGTGAATACGAATTGATTATAAAGTTGATTCATATCTTATCAATCAAATATTGTAATAAAAATCTTAAAGGTTATAGCTACTTCATAAAACAAATATTAAGATTTATTTATCGTTTTATTTAATATTTAGTATTTGTTTGTTAAAATTAATTTCAATTATACGTATATGGTTTATACGTTTTATTCAACCTTTACAAAAATGTTTGAATTTATAATAAAACGAACAGTTTAAGGAACACAATTTATTATATGATAAACAGACCTACATGTATCATAAAATTATGTATATAGTTTGTAAACAAAGGTACTGAAGTTAAATACTTTGTAGCTGCATTTTTGTATTTATATGTCCTTTAATGTTTAGAATTTAAAACATGGAAATTTTAAATATCATTGTTTTAATAAAATATGGCGGCGATCAGCTGTCTTCTGTCATAATGACATTTATATTGATAATTAAGAGTCTGAATATTTGTAAAACTATTTGTGTAGAAGCGTTCGTAAATTACAATAATAATAAGAAATTGTTTTTAGTTTATTAAATTATGTTGTGTAGATACAATAGATTCTTAAAAAAAAGTGGATATGTATATGTATTGTTAATCATCTGAAGTAAGCAGCAAGTGAACGCAGCTGCGTAAAAAAAGCAATATGGTGACTAACGAATTAATCAACTGTTGAAGATAATCAAGAATACAAATGTTTAATAATATTACTAATTTTTTGAATGGACGGTGGTAAAGTTGAGTGATGAACTTAACGTGATTAAAAGCCTTTCAGAGGCTAAAGAGAGGGAACCATGTGCGATGTGTGTGTTGACTTTCACGACCTTCTACTCTCCTGTAAGCAAAATGTGTACAATACCTTTCATGTTAACCTATTATACTACGTTGCATGTTGCAAACTTTCATCGTTTGCGATGTCAAATGATAATTTAGCATATGCTATGTAAAAACAACTTATTCCAGAGAAAGCATCTAGTGTATATTTACATACAACTACTATTATCAGACTTGTTTTACAGCATTATATTGTATAACCTTGCTGTTTCTGTATGATTTTAAAGCTTGATAATTAATGCATGAATATGTATTTTGAGATTTAAATATGTGGCATAGTACATTGTATTAGTATACTACATTTTTAAAAGTCGTATTTAATAAAAAAATTGTACGACGTGTCAAAGTAGATATATTATTTAAGATAAATAAGAAAATGAAAAAAATAATTTGAAAACGTTTGTTTAAATAGACCTTATTTGTATCAGTAACCTTACTTTTGTTCATTTATTGTTTACTTTCTTATCTGTAATTTGAATTTAGATGATGACAGATCATCAAAGGAACAAGATGGCTTGACAATACTTTGTATTTCGGATATGGATACAACGCTACACTATGTTAATCAATGGGTACAAAGGTCTGCTTTCATTTGTATGTCTTATATGTAAAATAAACATATATGATAAAACATAGATATTTGGCATAGTCAATTCATTTTAATCTTAAAAGAACTTTTGTCATTACTTTTTTAGGCAGTGTATGTGCTGTTATCGAGAAATTAAAAACTTTGATCGGTTTATACGCCTAACTCAAAGTGTTGTATTATGTTCATTACAACAATTACAAATTATACAACAAAATGGACAGCAAACAAATGCTGGGAAAGTATTATCCAAAGATGAGAAAGAAGAAAAAGCAGATGAAGCTAAAACAGAAAATGCGGATTATAATGAAACAGAAACGCAAACACAGCAAAACTGGTCTCAACAGGACAGAGAAAAATTGTTTCATTTACTTTCAAAAATATTTTTATTAAATTTTCCTCTTTATATTGCAATGAAACATGGTGGTGCAATTAATCCACTAGCTCCAGTAAAAGTAACATCATATTTCATTATAAAAAGTGTCTTTATTTAATTACAGATGTATATATTACCTTTCATTTGTTTAAAGGACGAAGGAGGGTACTGTGAGCCTCATGATCCAGAAGTACCAGCTCCTTTAATTAGGGCAGTTTCTATTTTTTGCCATCAAGGTGGTTTCAATCTAATGTCTGCTTGTTTTGATATGGAAAATACATTACCTGTTAGTCTTGCGCACTCTATGGTTGCAGTGATTTGTAATTTAAAACTTTGGTTAAATTATGGTAGTGTTATTCAGCTTTTTATACCATTACGTAGTCGTGTTATGAAATATATGTGTCGTTTAGGAGATAAAGAATTACGCACACCGGCGGTTAGAACAATGGCAGGTAAATTTTAAGAAGAATAATATACTAATACCTCCATGATTATTTTCTATACTATAGATTAATAATTTTTTCAATTTAGATTTTATGTGGAGTGCTGTTAAAGACCCTATCGATGCTGTTTTACCAAGTTTCGATCGTGATGGATTGGACCTAGCATTTAAATATTTTACTAGTACAACATTAACTATGCGACTAGCCGGAATAGCTCAGATAAATGCTCATATCACTGCATTCAATGAACTTTGTAATAGTGAAACTGTCGCTGAAGTTGAACAAGTGGGTCATGCATTGGCCGCTTGGCTAACAGAAAATAATATAATAGCTCATATATTTGGACCAAATTTGCACGTAGAAGTTATTAAACAAAGTCACATTGTATTAAGTTTCTTAGCTATGGAAGGTAGAATCACTTGTTCAGATATGGATACTATGTGGCAAGCTGCACAATTGAAACACTGCGGACGACCTGTATATGATTTATTGGCACCCTTAGTCAAACATTTGGCTCCTACTCCAGTTTTACATTTGTACTCTTTATTAGGAAAATTAGAGCCAAAGGACCACACTGAACAAAGTTTATTTCTGGCATCTGCCTTGATCAAATTTATTTGGACAGCAGGTGGATCAGGTTATCCAAGAGGTTTATCTATAAAAAATCGTGACATTTTAAGAGGTACTAGTGGTATTGGTGGTAGTAGTACTAGTGATCCTAGTGGAATAGACGGAAGCAGCCCGGACGAAGATGAAGAAGAACCAAGTCCTGCGCCATCTGAAGGACCTTCACCGAGGAAACAAGCAAGACGTGATAGTAGTGATGGAGAAGGTATGCAATATATAAAAGTAACTTTTATTTTATTTTCAAATATATTTATAATAAAAATCTGAATGTTATTAGGTCCTTTTAAAACAAAAGGTATGGGTACAGCTGTTGTGCAAACAACGCTAAACGAAACAGAAGATTCTACAGTGGATAAGTCTGAATGCCTTCCTGAATCAATGAAAATTTCTACGTGTAGTATACAAGATATGAAAGAGAAACAGAGTGGTTCAGACGTAGAAGCTGACACAGAAAAATCCAATGCCGAAGAAACGGTCGCGGTTGAAAAAAGAAAGAGAAAAGTATTAAGGAAAAGAAAAAAGCCACAAAAGCGTTCATTAGCTACTGTAGATAAAACGTTGGAGGACATCGTTAATCAAGAAAGCGGTGTAAAAGCTAAAGATTTAATGTTGGATATGAAAAATAGAGCTGACGATGTTTTAAATAGTACTTTGGATACCGGTGGATTAGTTTCAATCGATGATCCGAAAGGTGTTGACGCTTTGGATCGCGCGAAGCAACAGGCGATGGCCTTGGATTCGAGTGACCAGCAAGTTCCAACAACGGCTGCAATCTTAAGAAGAGCTAATAAACACAAATATATGTCATTAGTTGGTCATAACGTAGATCGGGCTCCCGATTCTGCAGATACATCACACGATGAAGACGATAGCGACGTAGCTGGTGTACTAGCTGCAGCAGACGGGCCTGGTGCTGTTATATCTGAGCTAGCTGGTTTAGTACACGCCACTGGTCCGACATTTTTACCATCCGGTTTAGATGAAATGCTGTCGGACGAAGAAGCGTATTCTTATAGCAGTAGAATATCAAATAAAAGTGAGAAAAATATGGCAGACTTTGACGGTGAAGAGAGTGGTTGTGAAGAAGAACTAGCTCAATTAGCTGCGCGTCATTTAACAGCGATACAAATGCAAGCTTATCATCCCCATCATTCGCATCCAACAATGACCATCAGACGATCTGTTTGTCGTCCACCGCAAGTAAGAAGTATTCGGCAAACGGTAACACGAGTTAGTTCCCAATTCAACTTGGATACCGTTTGCAAACCTGGAAACACGTTATTATGGGATCTTTTGCAAGACGATAAAATCGGTCAGCTAGGTGAAGGTTTAGCATTAGAGGCTGAAAAAGCTTTGTGTAACCTTCTTTGTTTCAATGTTGATCGTTTGATACCTATGAAATTCATAGAAGGTTGTTTAGAAAATCTCGCTACCAATCGTTCCGTGGTTGTATCATTAAGATTATTACCTAAACTATTCGCCAGTTTCCAACAATTTGGTGCAATGGATGCGCATACGATAACGACGTGGGCAGATCGTGAACGTGGTATGATGAAGCACTTCTTTAATAATCTAAAAACGTACACTAACACAGGACCGAAAAATGGTTTATATTCTCATCAGACGGAAATTCAAGTTCGATTACAATTTTTATCCTCGATATTTTCACCTTTGGGTTCACCTGATTGCTTCCGCTTGAGTCTTGAACAAGTAGATATACTATGGCAGTGTTTATCACAAGATCCAACCTGTGCCGATGAACTGTTCAGTTGGTTACTAAGTCAAGCTAAATCAACGGAGCAACACGCTCTTGGAATGGATACGCTTAAACACTTATGTATGCGTAAATTACCAAGCTTGCCACCGGAAACTATCAGTATGACTGGTCTTAGTCTTTTTCAACAGTTGTGCAATTTGGCTCGTTTAGCAGCTGCGCATTTAGATAGACCATTGAGAGACGTAGATTCGGTTGGTATGGATTTCTTATGGAGAATCGCGTTAAAAGCTAAAAGTACAGACGTTAGTATGGCGGCTATACAGTATCTAAACGGATATTACATGTCTAGACAATTGACCCAGGAGGCTGAATTTGTTTCACAATGTATGACCCATCTCGCTGCGGCTAGTGCTGATCTAGAAACGAACGAGGAAGCTAGTTTACGTTGCATACAAAGAGCATTGTTATTACTAAGAACGCATTTGGAAGCATTTCGAAAACGATACGCGTATCATTTGCGTCGCTGGATACTGGAAGGTAGAGGCGCCGGTAGCCACGTAGCTATGAACACTTCGGAGAAGGGTCAACAATTGAGAATATTTGTACAACCAGCTGGAATTCCTGAGAAAACAAGCTTCACACTTTTTAGTACCGACTACGTTGCCGATTTGAGAGCCGAAGTAGCTAAATGGTGGGACGATACACAGAATAATCAAGAGAAATCATCGTCTACCACGAATTCAGGTCAAAATAACAGTTCAGTATTAGGATCTCTTTTAACCGACGGGCCGATCAGGATGATCACGCAAGGCCAAGAGTTAACTATTGATTTCGATGAGAAAACACTCCAAGAGATGGGCTTTAAGGATGGACAGCTAGTATTCATTTCTCCTGGCGCTAGTCGAGGCAATGGTACAGGTAGATGTAACAAACGAGACGTTGATTCACCGTCTCTTTTGCCACCACCTCCTCGAGAGTCTTTACCGACCTTGTTATTGTTACGACCACAGTATTTTGAGCAATTATTTACTCTAATGAGAACACTGAGCGCCATGAAAACTGTAGTGAAAGGTGGTCAAGAGATTCCTCATACAAAGGCTCAAGTACTTTCAAGGAGGGTTTGGGATACGTTAACATTGTTACCAACTAGTCCTACATTATTAAGAGGTTTTCAAAAACTAGGAGAAGCATCATTGCCGGAATTGTTAGATCCTGCTAGCCCGCAGAAGTTGATGTATTCTTTATACATAGTGGAATCTCTAAGTAGACGTAGCACGACCAGTCAGCCATCTATCGTGAACCCCGGTACAACTAGCAACGAGAACGAAGGGGACGCGGATGATAATCACGATGATAAAGAGAAAGATGTTGCTTGGTCTACGTTGTTCGTTCAGCACGGAGGTTTACGTCATCTGTTCGAGATCTTTATGTCTGGATGTTTGGAACAAGGCGACGGTAGCGAGTGGCAGCAGGACTGTCTCGCTAGTTTATTGAAACAGCTATGTTATTTGGGTGTCGTTAAAGAGGAGAAGAAGCGAAGTAAAGCGGACAAACTGCTCGTACCTAAGTTAAGCGAAGCTATGCTTTCAATGATGAACGTCGAAGCGGTTATGTCACGAATAACGAACATATTAAACGAAGCATCCTTGCCTAGAGATCCGAATCACTATAAAACAGGACTTTTTGGTAGATCTCAAGTTATTCACTATACTATGGCTTTGCTAGTTTGTTGGCTGCACAGCGATGAAACAGTCAGACAGTATCTATTCTCATCGCCAGAACCATTTGGAAAAACTTGGCTAAGGAGATTGGTATTAGAGGATCCTGAACCTGCTGTGAGAAGGGAAGTTTGTACAGCATTATATAGATTATGCTTAGGCACTACTGAATCCGAAGATGACAATTCTGACAGTTCTAGCTTGATCGTACCAATGTTGAACACGTTATTGGAACATCTTGTAATTGCAGAAGCGATGCAGCCTTCTCATAGGAAACCAGATTTACCATTACACCTACATCCAGTACTGGACGATGGAAAAGAACCGTACGGACCTGCTTGTAGAGATTATTTTTGGCTCGTTTGTCGTTTGGTTGATTCACTTCCAGAAGAAGCTATTAAGGAAGGTTCAGATGATTCTAATGTAACGATAGACCTCGAGGCATTAGCGATAAGAGTGATCGACTCTGTTTTGAACAGAGAACATCTCGAGACACGACATAATACAGTGGAGGACGACGGTCTGGTTGGTTTGTTGAATCTAACTTGTAACATCATGACGCATAACCCGCCCTGTAAGCAAGGAAAGATCGGACAGAACTTACTTCACGAGGTGTTTGATTTTCTATTCGCATTGCCGAATCCACGTTCGAAACACGTGCCGAAATGTAAGAGTCAAGTATCCAGATCGGCTGCTTTTGATCTCTTAGTCGAACTTGTCAAATCAGCACCCGACAATTACAAGATACTTCATGAAAAATTACTGGCTCAACATAAGCCCGGTCCTCATTCTCCGTATCCATGGGATTATTGGCCACACGAGGATGGTCGTTCCGACTGTGGATACGTGGGATTGACAAATTTAGGCGCCACTTGTTACATGGCCAGCTGTATGCAACATTTGTACATGATGCCGCAGGCACGTGTTTCGATATTGGGAGCTGATTGTAATCGAGCGAACAAGCATCAGCTGACGTTAAGAGAACTCCAGAGAATGTTCGCGTATCTTTTAGAGTCCGAAAGGAAAGCGTACAATCCTCGAAGCTTCTGTCGCGTGTACACTATGAATCACGAGCCTCTTAATACCGGGGAACAGAAAGATATGGCTGAATTTTTTATAGATCTTGTGTCTAAATTAGAAGAGATGACGTCGGATTTGAAAAATTTGGTGAAGACGTTATTCTGCGGTGTGATATCCAATAATGTTGTGTCATTAGATTGCGAACATGTAAGTAGAACGCTGGAAGAATTTTATACCGTTCGTTGTCAGGTAGCTGACATGAGAAATCTTTATGAAAGTTTAGACGAAGTTACGGTTAAAGATACATTGGAAGGAGACAATATGTACACGTGTTCGCAGTGTGGGAAAAAAGCAAGAGCAGAAAAGAGGGCGTGTTTCAAAAAATTACCCCATATACTGTGCTTCAATACAATGAGATACACATTTAACATGGGAACTATGTTAAAAGAGAAAGTCAATACTCATTTTAGTTTTCCATTAAGGTTAGACATGTCTGGATACGTTGAGAAAAAGCTTATGCCTCAACATTATCAGGAAGAGAAGAAAGCATC
The DNA here is from genome assembly GCF_907164935.1 of Osmia bicornis bicornis. Taxonomy (NCBI): domain Eukaryota; kingdom Metazoa; phylum Arthropoda; class Insecta; order Hymenoptera; family Megachilidae; genus Osmia; species Osmia bicornis. The sequence goes on from NC_060230.1 coordinate 7,804,013, forward strand.
TGAAAAGAAAAAATCTGAAGGTGATTGTCAAGGATTAAATAATGACGATGATGAAGGAGAGATGGAACATTACCAGTATGATTTAATTGGTGTAACAGTTCATACTGGCACTGCGGATGGTGGGCACTACTATAGTTTTATTAGAGACCGTACATCTCCTAACAAAGATAAATGGTTTTTATTCAACGATGCTGAAGTTAAACCGTTTGATCCGAATCAAATAGCAGCTGAATGTTTTGGCGGAGAAATGACGAGTAAAACATACGACTCTGTTACGGATAAATTCATGGATTTTAGTTTTGAAAAAACTAATTCTGCGTATATGCTTTTCTATGAATGGTGTGCTGATCTTGGTGATCAGGCAAAGGAAGAAGAGGCTACTGTCTCTAGCCCTAATGGACGGCAATGTTCTTCGTTAGTTTACAAAAATACTAATAAACTACCACCTTTGGAATTGAATAAAGAATTAGAAGATTGGATATGGCAGGACAATATGCACTTTTTACAAGACAAAAACATATTCGAACATACATACTTTACATTTATGTGGCAAATATGCGGTTACATACCCCAGACATTGTTATCTGTACAGCCTGATATCACAGAAATGTCAGCAGACCTTTCAACATCGTTTTTTATGGAAACCTTTATCCACGCTAAAGAGAAACCAACTATGGTACAGTGGGTAGAATTATTAACAAAACAGTTTAACGGTTCAGCTGGTGCGTGTGCTAGATTCCTTGAAAGGATGGCTGGAGATTCGTGGTGGCCAATTCAAATTCTAGTCAAGTGCCCTAATCAAATGGTAAGACAAATGTTCCAAAGGCTATGCATTCATGTGATACAACGATTGCGCGCTACTCAAGCACCTTTATATCTTCTTTGCGATGAAGAAAACGACATAAACACTGTCGGTACACGGTCATGCGTTACGAGATTCGTGAGAATGCTTTTGTCCCTGATGGAACATGCGAAACAACATTTAAAACACCTTACTGAATATTTCAGTTTTTTATATGAATTTAGCAAAATGGGCGAGGAGGAAACATTATTTCTAATAAGAGTACAAGCCATATCGACTATGGTAAACTTTTATCTTGGTCATAAGACACACGAATTTGTTGATGCGGTTAGCGAAGAGGAAGAGGAAGAGGAAATAGTTGCTGTGCCAACAGAAAAGTTGAGACCTGCCTCTCTAGACAAAATGATTACTTTGATAGCAACTTTAGTTGAACGTAGCAGAGGACCCGATCACAGGTAATAATTTAAATTATCATCATTTTATCTAACATAAAAATATCTGTATAACGTATTTTTTTTTTTTAATATTTCAGACTGGCACTATCGCCGGCAGATCTCAGTGCCGTAGCAGGTGGTAAAGGATTTCCTTTTTTGTATCAACAAACCCGAGATGTCATTAATCTCAATCAGACACGAAATTTAATACAATCTTTATGTCGTTGGAATGATAGATTAGCAATACATATTATAACAATGATATTTCAAGCTATAACAAAGCATACCGACGTATGTCAACCATTCTTTAAACTGTTGACATTGTTAACCGAGAGTTCAGGACCAAGTGGATTACCTTGTATGACTCAATTAATTTTGGGCAGAGTATGGGAGGCAGCTAGAGTTGCTCCACACGGTGCGCTAGAATGGCTAGCTTTAGCTGTAACAAGAAGCAAGCTTGCCCATGCTTGGGTGTTACAAGGATTGGACACTTGGTTGCAACATTTTTTGTTGGAACATTCGAATCAAAGAGTTCGTTCTGCGGCTGCCTTTCTTCTCGTATCGCTTGTTCCATCGACTCATTTTAGACAGGGTTATCGCAGTGCTCATAGATTAGGTTTAGGATGTAATACATCTAGAGAACTCCAACTGTCATCGGAAGCAACATTGATTTTGCATCAAATATACACGGCGCTTTTAAGATTATTGCAACCTGCCAGGCATTATATTGATATACAGACTCACGGTACAATGAAACTCACTGCCTACTTTGCATTGCTCACTTATTGCGTTGTGTCTAAAACGGAAAAATTAATGGTAAGCGTAACGTTATATTATTACATTGTTATCGCATCGTTATAATGGAATTTATTTACAGTTTGGACAGTATTTAAATGATTTGTGGACACTCTTTCATCCAAAACTTTCTGAGCCTAGCATTCCAGTGCATCATAATAAACAAGCTGTACTGCTGTTTTGGTACCATGTTTGTTCTGATTGTCCAGAAAATGTTGCTCTCATACTTCATAATCCGCACATAACTAAAAATATTGCATTTAACTATATATTGTAAGTGAAATCTTCTTTATGTACCTCTAAGCAATCTTTTTTTTTTCAAATCATGTTCATTTTTTAGAGCTGATCACGAGGACCAGGATGTAGTATTATTTAATAGAGTAATGTTACCCGCTTATTACGGCTTATTACGGCTTTGTTGTCAACAGTCGCGTACATTTACAAGACAGTTAGCTGCACATCAAAATATTCAATGGGCATTCAAAAACATAACACCTCATCCTACTCAATATTCGACCGTAAGACTTAAATTTATTTATTGTTTATTTTTTGCTGCTGTAAAAGTTTATATACGAGGAAATATTTCTTTGTTACAGGCGGTAGATGAATTATTTAAATTGATGCAATTACTAGTTGCAAGACATCCAGATCAAACAGAACAAGAAGAAGCTGAAATTGCATCGTTCAGAAGGGGAACATTATCGTCGTACTTACAAGGACTAGACGGGAGATCCTGTTGGGCTACACTTATTTCTGCATTTCGGTATAACGACATTTCTTTACATTTTATTACTGTCCACCGATGACGAGAAGTCTCGCGGGGTGACACGGGGGGAAGAGAGATACCATGCACTAGTGATGTGCGGTCCGACTAATGTGTCGGGTCGGTTCGGAAAACATCGGGCGGGCTCGGGCGGGCCCGACTATTTCGGGTTCGGTCGGGTACACCCGGGCAGATTCGGACGAGCTTTCAAATTATCTTATTCCAAAATTCCATATAAAACAGATTTTGCACATGCTTATTGCAAGTATTAACAAGTACTTACATGAAAGTTGGGTCGCGGGCCGCGGGAGCTCGATCCGGATCTGCCCGACTGTACCCGACCTGATGCGAAATAGTCGGGCTACGACTACGCTCGAGCCAGTAATATCGACTGACCCCCGAATTTTATACGAGCCTATTTAGTAGATGCGATGACCAGTCATACATCACAATGGGACATCACAACGAAGTTACATTCTCATGGGAGTTCTTGTGATCGGTGAACAATACATTATTTAGCCACAAGCACATATACATTTATTTATATATCAATATTTTTATAGCATTCTAATCGAATCAGACGATGATCGTCTCTACGTTGTATATAACGGAGGATTAAGTATGGCTTTGGAAGCATTTCATATGTTGCACATCATGTATCACGAAGCAACAGCATGTCACGTTGCTGGAGACTTAGCTGAATTAATTGCCATAATTGTGGAACTGGTACGATGTATCAGAACCGCGAGGGATGGGCCGGATGCAAGAAACATATTGGCGAATTGCAAAGAATGGCCGGATATTCTACGAAAATTAGCAACGTTATTGAACACGTATAATCCTCCGGATATGCGAAATCTTGCTATAGATCTTTTAAAAGAACTCGTCATGCTTGTTCCCGCTGAAGCGATATTAATTTTGGCACCGTTGCTCTCACACTGCCATGCAGCACTTCAAGAGTCTCATGCCGCTGTTCCGCCTGGTCCGTATCTTCCACGAAGATCTACTCCTCCAGGAAAAATGCCTACTCGACCAGCTAGACCGATGGTTCAAATGGCAGTGCCGCATTCTCAGTTAGAAGCGTCTAAAGGAGTAGATCCAGAATATGATAACGCTTTGCTTGAATTTTATTTACCATATCATGAACTAATTGATGTAATGTGCAGATTGGCAATCAATAATGATTGTATGACTGATACATTAGTTAATTTGAGTGCTATGTTAGGATTTGAAGGTAAACATAATTTATTACTTAAAAATTATTAAAAAGTGACAATACTTTATGACAATATCATTTAATTCCAGGTGTTCCATTGCACTTAGCTTTGTTCCCTAGATTATGGTTAGATGTTCATGCTGCTACACATATAGACAGAAAACATATTGCATCCCTTCTTTGTTCTTCCTACACAGTGGATTACGTAGATGCTGTGTTACTAGACGAGAGATCTTCGTTAGGGATACCAGCGATTCATGCTTTTTTCAAGACTTTCTTTCCTAAACTTGCTAATCACGTATTAACTGAACAAACTTGTTTACTTATCGATAACTTAGTTAGTTCTATGGTGGCAATGGTGGAAGCGGTAGATATTCAAGCGTCTGCGCACCGGTTAACCGGAGATTTGAGAGCTTTGGCTCTTATCTATAGCAGTAGTACAAGACTGAAACCGCCGAGTAGTTTGTTACCAGCTTTAGAAACGTTACTATCTCGAACGAAGGCCATTAAAGTGAAAGATTCTAGCCAACAGGAAGTAGAAGCCCCAACGAAGAAACGTAAATTTAATGTTAACGAGGATAGCGAGACGAGTGATAAAGAACTACATCTACCGATAAAGGAACTTAACGAACAAAAAAATGTATCCGACATAAACGTTGAGAAAAAAGATAAAACAGAAACAAATGATATGACTTCGTCTGATTCTGGAGATGATAAAACCATATCAAGAAATACTATTCAACCTGAAAATATTCCTACCAGTATCACCACGATATCCTCGAGTTTAATTGATACTGTGACAAGTAACAATTGTACGAATCAATTACGATGTTCGTTAACTAACGTTTCCTGGTTCGAAATGTTGGAAAAGACTATTAACGATTTGCAAACTATTGTGCAATTACAAACGAAAAGTAACTAATTCTGTACGTGTTTTTTTAATGGTGCTCTGATCATAGAAGCACATAATACAGGACTAAGTTTACGTGTAATTGTGTGGTTCTCTAAGATAACAGGACGGAAAGATTCAGTTATATACATTCAAGATTTAGATGGACAAATTTTAGTGCGTTTGTGTTCTATAGAAAAAAAAATTAAAAAAAAGGGATGCATATATTACCATGTATGTATCAAATGCAATTTATTTTCCAAATGTAGGTAAATAAGATAGTTTTACTCAGTTAAGTTATATTAACACATAAAAAAAAAGAAATAATCAATTGGAATTTTCATTTTACATAATAAATGTTCGTTGGTGCTGTGAGGTCACCTATCTCCAGGCAACATTTGTGTACATTATAATATGTACAGTAATATAAGCCGCCCAGTATTCTGTAACAGGAATTGTGAAATGCCTTGAGATAGTTTAAGAGATACAGAATCGTGAAAACTTTCTTGGAGCTATAATTATGTTTCTATACTTATTTCAATTTATAGGGGTACCACCATAAGATTCTTTCAGCCTTTCATAAAAGATAATAGTATGTTTTTTTGGATCAGCTTTTAAACTATGTATGTTTAAATATTATTTACGTATTGATCTACAAATTTCATTAATTTATCATTGTAATATACTCTTCATCATATTTTAAACGTTTTCAAATAATTAATCATGTAAGTTGTATATGAGTGCTTTTTATCATAGATTGTTGCACTTCTATCCAATAATTTCCAATATAATTTAGGTGTAAAATTATATACCGATGCATTCTCTTATATTTCTTGTATACTTAAATAGAAAATATTAATTTTTCTTCTAAGTGAATCGTATTAACAATTTCGATAGATTTCTTTTCAATATCGTAAATGTATTTTGTTATGCCTTATCTTTTTTTCTGAAATTGTACCTCGTATATTTTTCGTGAATTACAAGAAATCTAAGAAATTAAAATAAAATTTTTATTTATAAATACTACCAACAAAAAGCGATGCCGTTAGTAAAATTGGTAAATTGCTCTCTTTCTTGGTAAAATAGTAACCGATACAAGTATCTCACATCACAAATGAACAGTTGTGAAATTTCAGAAAAAAAAAAATCTCGTCTTTATGCAACATTTAATGAACAAAATTGAAAACATACCTGTATAAATTTGTTACGTATGCGTTTGATTTATGTGTACTGCTTTATTGTATTTATTATTATTGCATAGTAACCGTGCGCTATTAAAGAAAGGAAAATACATATATACAAATATATGTATATATATATTATTTTTTTTTTGTTTTACTAACTCGTTTCGTAAACAAAGTGCTTTGCCGTCATTTATCAAACAGTTTTAAACTCTTACATGTAAGAAGAAAAATCAGTATGATTAAAATTTCATTTGTGATTCATTTAATGATTTTTTTTTTTTAATTAAAGAAAAAACACAAACGCGGGCTAGAATTTCTTGATCAGCCAAGCTGCTCAGTAAAATAATGTTTCTAGCAATAAACCACAGGTGTTTCAAGAAATATATTTCGTTATTGAATTCATGTATTTCATTTATAATATCTTTAAAAATATTGTACTGTGATTAGTCAGTGAAATAAGTTTCTTGAAATAATTCTCTCTTTAATATTCGAAATACTGTTTTACCCAGCCCTCTAACTTAGTACATCGTTCAAATACAAAATCGTAATTGTATACGCTTAATACCTGCGTATATGCACCCTTATAAAATTAGAGACATGTTTTCGTCGTAATTGAGCTTATTGTCAGACAATGGCACTAAAGTATAACTCGTCCACTTTAAAAGTTCAGGAATCATTACGTATGTTTTAAATTTTTGATGATCTGATTGTAACGAATTAATGAATGACTGACAAGCGAATGTTCAAAGTAAAATTATATGGTGTTCTTGTGCGAGCTATCCGTTTCCTCATCTTAACGTTATACTTAATTAACTAATTACCATATGTCTCAGAGAAGATTTTAGCTACTTACGAAATATTCGTTTAAAGAGGAACAGGTTAATGAATTAAATGTGACAGGAAATTTATAGTAGAAATATGTGACAATTTTTCAGAGCATTGTAAGATAAACTATAGATTTTAAAAAACTATTGTCGATGGCTACATTATAATCGTTAATTAACTTTCGGAACATGAATTTGATAACTATTAAAAGAAATGAAATAGTCATTGCAAGTGTGTTAATGTTATCCATTAAGAAGTTCGTTTTCTTAATGTATATTAACATCATTTGTTAACGAATGTTAAACAAAAATAAGGTGACATGCTTAGTTTTACAGAAAGCTAAACGAGTACCCGGTGCGGTATGATTAATAACGTGTAATATTTCAAATTGTATTTCTAATATTTGATGTATGTATTTGTGATGAAAATACTGTGATTAGTGATAGATCTATTCGCTGGTTTGCAACAAATACAAATAATGACAAGCGTACTGTACACGCACACATATTATAATGAATTTTCCACCAAATCAAATATTTTTAACTTTTTCGTGTCAAATAATCTATTGAGTTCAATGAAATCGTAAGTATAATATGGTAACCAACAAGTTGAAAATAAGTAGAAAAAGAAAGAATAAGGAATGTAAGAATGTAAGACTACACGCGAGAAAAGCATTTACAATTATTTTTAATTATTAAAAATGACGAATGCCTTTGTCTTATGAAACGTGTTTCAATAATCATGATATTTATAAACAAAAAAACAAAATATACGTGATAGGGCGCTTGTGCTTTCGAATAATTAAATTCGGAGCTGATTAAGACTGTATAAAACAAAAAAAACAAAAAAATAAATATTTCGAGCGTCCTATATTACTTTTATCACTTTATTAATTTCTGAAAATATCGAAACTTCTTCGCCAGATTTGTATCTCCAGCATGTGTTTATGTTTATGTATTCATTTGTATACTTAAGGTGTATAGATTTTGATCAAAGATAAATAAACTCTTTTCATTTTAAATTTTGAGTACTACTTTTGCATTAAATTATAAACATTTGATGTATTTAATGCAATTTAATAAATTGAATATTTAAAAAAATTGAAGTTGCTATTTTGAGGGTGGTAGTTTTTAAATTTCGCCTTAATTGAATTGATAATTTTATTTAAAAGTTTCTCTAAATTATATGTCATATAATTTATAAAGAAAAGGAAAGAATTTTCAAGTATAATTGATCTGTTATCGAATTATTCTGATATCATTCTTTCCCCTTTTCTCCAATCGAAACCGTGCATGCACCATACCGCATTCCGCATAAAGCACTCCAAAGTGTTGTCTAATATTTGTAACTTGTCACTTTGTATCTTATATACTTCTTAATTCTTATTATTTTCAATCAAATATAACTCTTTAACTATTATTTTAGAATAATCTTAACCGAACGAGATAAGTGCGATAATAAGAAACTTGAAAATTAAATAATAAGCGCTAAAAGAAGATTACGTATATAGAATGCATAGTACGTTATCGCCGATGGATAACCTTTTTAACATGCTGTCAAATTTCAGTGCGGGTCATGAAAAAGCTTTAAAGCAAGGCATTTATAATGCTGTCGCACTGTTTCTTTTGTGCTTGGTTTCAGCAGCCGGGTACGGATTGTATATTATACTGAGTCCATTTATAAAACCTTTAATTTGGGCTCTGCTATGTGGTTCTGTTTTATTCCCTTTCAAACATTCGTTAACAACTATTGTACAATCATGGTTTGAAAAAACCGAAACGTCTCACACACCTCTGTTTATAAATTTAATGCTACTACCTATCCAAATAGTAGACAAAATTTCTGATGATTTAGGATCATTTTTATGGAAACACATTAAATATATTTCCGCTACTTTTTTGTTGGGATCATTGATTCTGTGTGTATATCATTATACACCTACTATATTAAGTTGTCTGATATGGAGAATATGTATAGCTTTTAATATTATTTTTGGATTTTTTATAACAACATGCAGTACCTATACGGTAATTTCTATACATTTAAGAAATATATCTTACCAAATGTCTAATGTCAATATATTAAAGTTACGTACTTCTTTTTGCAGATAATTATTGTACTTGTGGGATATTTATCTATATTATATATTTATTGGACACCACAGAATTCCATCCATTTTCGTTACACCTCGTTTGTCATATGGTTTATGATTAGTTTATATGTTTCTAATATATTGGGTGCTTATCAAACTATTGTATTTATAGCGCTGCAAGTATTATACTTGGTTGGATTTATTTATGAGGTAGCAATTGTTATGGAAAACCAAGAATTGGATGGTCATTCCATGACGTTCATGGAGGCAATACGTTTTACATTAACAAATAATGTAATTACATCTGTGACAGAAGATACGCTACCTCCGTTAAGGAGCAAAAGCCCTATAGAGAATATTAAGAAGGAAATTAGAGATGCTAACGAAAGTGGTGAAATTGGAGAAATTAAAAAAATCACTTCTGCTTCAGCATTGACAGATCCTAGTTTTAGTATGAAATTATCTAAGAAATCAATGTCACTGGATATGCCGTTACGCGACCGCTATTTCTTGAAAAGATTAAAAACTGAATTACGAATGTCTATAGATATGGAAAACGACGAAGTTGATACCGACAAGTACATGTACGGGGCACTATATGCTTGCATTGGTATGCTTCTTTGGAAACATAGATGGATGATATATATTTCAATTATTCCTATAGCTTTATACATCATTAAACAACTTGGTATTTATTTTGGATTGTGGAAAATGATAAGGAATCAATGCAATATCATTATAGAAATTCTTAGAAACTGGTTTATAGAACGTCATCAAGCCCTTTTGCCAGCTAACATTAGAGGTTTATATAAAGTTGGAATAATAATTGATGAAAAGTTAACAAAAGCCTTAAAAGCCTCTGTCAATTCTGTGGCAACAATTGCTGTGATTCTTGGATTAATTATATTTATAATTTGTACGTCCATTTTTATAACAATACAGGTATTAATGCAAACAATATTTGAAATATTTTACAAACAATTATTATAAATTATCATTTCCATAGGTTTATACAGAAGGTATACATCTTATTCAAATTACTGGAGAAATACTCAATTCATCCTTAATGAATAATCCAGATATTGATTGGTTACCAGAACACTGGGAAGATTCAGTTAATAGTGTCTTAGATAATGCCTATACGTATGGACGAAGTGCTATTTCTGATGGAGTAAGACACAAATATAGTTCCCTAATTGTTGAATCATTTTTCTTATTATAATATATACTTTTTAATATAGATAAAAAGTTTAGTAAAAGATTTAGATTCTGCAAAAGCTGATCAAGTAGAGAAGAAGGTGTTAGAGCTTTGGGATAGACTTTATCAAGCTTGGATGATGTCCAATGAACATTCAGAATTAATTGGGCCTACCGTGGATGTCACAGCGGCCTATTCAGTATGGGAAAGTTTTACAGAAACTTTTGGAAAAACACCTCTACGTAAGATGGAAATTAATAGATTTAAATATAATAATTACAACCATTCGCTTAATGTGTGTGTTTTTTTAATAGAATTGTTTAATGTGACCAGTATACAAAACTTTATAAAAGAAAATATTGGAACCTTTATGTCAGTGTTGGATTCGATTTGGAGTATAGTTAAGGGCAACATGTCTGTGATACTAACAATCTTTACAGAGTTATTTTATATTATACTTATGAGTGGATCGGCGGTACTTAATTTTGCTCTCAGCATGGTAAATAATTAATTATAAAAAACGCGTGTAACTTGAAACATATTTTATAATAGAAATTTTCTTTTATTTAAAGGTGGTATTCTTCACGACGCTGTTTTATCTTCTTAGTTCTAGCAATAAAACTTACAGACCCATCGAATTTACTACGGTGTTCAGTCCTATTAGTTGCCATAGGTAAATTTTTTAATTTCTTACTTATGATATTTTATATCGTTGTATTATAGATTCTTTTATCAAATCTATTTTTTGTATTAACAAGCATTCTTCATATCGAGGGGTATGTTGAACTATGCATAACAATGAAACTATAGTGCCACATTAATTGGAATAGAAAAAAAAATACTTTATATTTTTGTAGATTTGCTATTGCATTACAAGAAGCAGTAATTGGAGTATTTGCTGCAACATTTAAACTTGCTTCTTTCTTTGGCATGTGGACGTGGTTTATACATAACTTATTCCAAGTAAAAATTGTTTACTTACCATCAACTTTTGCAACTATACTTGGTGCTGTGCCATTTTTGGATGCATATTTTGCTTGCATCCCGGCTACTCTGGAACTTTGGTTTACTCAAGGATCTATGATTGCAATTGTATTTTTCATGTTCCACTTTCTTGCTTGTAATATTGTTGTAACTGAATTCTACAAAGAAATTAAAGGGTATTTGATTTTTTTTACGTTACTCTAAAAATATATGTTCTTCGATTACTATTGATCTAACTAAGACATTTTTCATTATAGTGGTGGACATCCATACCTTACTGGTCTTTCAATCGCAGGTGGAATATTTTGTTTGGGAGTAGAAGGAGCAATTTTTGGTCCTTTATTACTATGCTGTATAATGGTAGCAATCAATTTAAGCCGTCGTTATCTTCAGTCACCGTCAGAAGTTATGCCCGCTTATCCTGAAATTAAACATTAACGTTAGAAAAATGTTGTTCTATCCATAAGTAATTAGTAGCAAAAAGTTAAAAGATCTGCGCAACGAAATTCGAATTCATACAGTTATATTACTAAATGCTAACATTTTACTAATTCTTAGATGAAACTAATAATGCAAAGTCTGATTCTTATAAATCCTATTTAAAAATACCTATTTTCCTAGGTATGTAGAATTTCCTTAAAAGCGTAATACATTTTTGAAAAATGATAGCTTTATCTAGTCTTTGAGAGCATTCATTAACAAAAAAGTTTATACAATAATCGCTTTTTTTTTTATTGATATTTTACAAAAATGCGATTAAGGAAAGTTGATAGAATATATGATAACAAATTTCAGCTTACGCTTATTAATATAGGAATACTGTTATATCCATTTACAAGCCTAATCTTTTATAATTTTTAATATTATATATAGATATAAAAATTCAATAGAAAGATAAAGATAATATCTTCCATGTTTAAAGCTTGCAATTGTTAAGATGTTTTTTTATAAAAAAGATATATATACATGTATATATGTATATAACAAATGTGTGTATATCTTTAATTGTGTTAATTATAAATATTGTATATAACTCGTTTGTTTTGATATGTACTAACTTCAGTATTATTAATCTTTTATTTTGCTTAAAAAAGTTTTACATGTAATTAAACAACGATCAATAAACTTAATTAAGATTCTTTAATGCATAAAGATAAATTTACCAGTTTACAACCAACATGTCAAATTTGGTGTACTTAGCAATTAGCATAATTTTGATTATACTTAGTGTTCTTATTGGATTCGAAATTTATTTACATCATGATATATATTTCCCTCAAAGCCACTAAACCTTAATAAGGAATCTTTAATTAATTACAGTAAAATTGACATCTTCTTATTTATATTTATATCAGAAAGAGTAGTAATGTTTAAATTTTCTTTAAATATTTTTGGTGTAATTGCTTCACATGCATGGAAAACGATCTTTTTATTACTTTCAAACATATGAAAACCATTTTCTGAGAAATGACCACAAATATTGCTCGTCTCCAACCATACAAAAAATGTTACGTTGTTTGTAGTTAACTCAAACTCGATGGCTGGATAATTAAAATATTTTCCAGGTAAATGATAATTGTTCACTGTGACCTAAAATAAGATTTTGAGATGAAAACGATTAATTTTCTATTTGTTTTTTGTAGATTCAAGTATAGACTTACAGAAACATTTGCAATTGGTAATGCAGCAGTTTTGAAAACACCAGTTGGATATATGTAATTCCTTGGAGCTATTTCAGATCCAGTTTTGTCCTTTAAGGTAAGTGTCGTAATACAATTATTTTTGCCACTATTACCAGATTGACATTCACTAAGTAATGTGGAGTTCAATATCCATGAATGTTTAAGTAAATTTTGATGAATTTTTGTTACTGCATTTGCTTTCTAGAAAATATTCATAAATGAATTGCATCAATCATCCTCCTTTTTTATATACATAGATTAATATACATTTTTATTATGTACTTACTATAGTTATGTTATAGTAAGTATATGATTTTATGGGTTTCATACTATTTGTTGTATAAAGATCCACTTCCAAAGTAGTATTTGTTATTGGATGTAATTTGTCAGAAACGATATAAAGTGAAAGATCCATATTTCTAACATAATAAGTAACTATAATAGGTGCAAAAAACTCTGCAGCATAATAATGAAGCATTTTCCATCGTCCATTAATATCTGAAAACAATATTATTGATATGATATTAGTGATATTGAAATAAATTTAGATTTCATATATAATTACCTATAGAAGACCAAGATGGAGCTTGCCAAACATCGTTTAATTGCCAATATAAAGCACCCATTGTCATTCCTTCTCCAATTTCGTTTAATTCCGACATTGATTGTCGGTAGAACTCTGTTTGTATTTTTACAGATACTGCCTGATTAATCTGACTTAAATATATATAGTATATAAAATCAGTTACGTTATTTTGAGTCTCAGGTAATTTAAAATTCTGGGAAATAAGAGTCTTTAAATATGATATTCCTAATGGCAAGTGTTCACGATGTTTCATAAAGTCACTATCTAAATTTAAATCATCCAATTTTTCTGCAACTGGTAACATAGTATAAATTGATGGCAGTGATTGAAATCCATATTCGGATGAAAATCTTGCACGGGGATATTGGTGTACATCCCATCCATTATTGATATAATTGTAGTAATGAACTAAAACAATAATATATGTATCTTAGTTAAACGTACACACTGTTTCCATGCTGAAATAGAAGAAATATATTTTACCATCTCCGTAGAACTTTGAATATGGATCTTCTCCAATATAATTATACTGTTCTGTATATAATCCATTGCTAGGACTAGATTCTACAAAGGGTCGCGTTAAATCTAATTGATTCACTGTCTTTTTGATCACATCTACATAAAGTTTGATATAATCGGTTTTGTATATTGATTTAGTTCCAGTTCCATACCAATTTCCATACAAAGCTGCCTCATTTTCATTGTTTCCAGCCCAGACAACAATGCTGGGATGATTTTTTAATCTTCGTACATTTTGTATTACTTCTTCCTTAACTGATTTAAGAAATTCCGGTGTAGTAGGATACATTCCACATGCAAACATAAAATCTTGCCAAATCATGATTCCATATTTATCAGCCAGATCGTAAAATAATTCAGATTCATATAGACCACCACCCCATACTCTAAGCATATTCATATTTGCTTGTTTAACAGATATTAATAAATGTTCAATTGTTTCTGGTTTAGCACTTAGCTCAGGAAAGATGCTAGCTGGAATGAAATTGCTACCCTTTGCAAACATTGGTACACCATTTATTTGAAAATAAAAGCTCAATCCCTTCTCAAGAGGTTTTTGTACAAGTTCTACTGTTCTGAATCCAATTCTAACTGTTTTCTTCTTTATATCAGTAGGTGTAAATGCAGTTATATTTAATGAATAAAGAGTTTGATTGCCATAACCATTTGGCCACCAGTTATCTATAAATTTCTATACCATGAAATAATAATGTATTAAATTAAAAATAAATACAAACAATAATATGTTTCAATAATAATAACTTACTGTAGGGACTTTAAGAAGAACAGTTGTTTCTAGATATTCATTTTTGGTACTTATATCAAAATTAGTAGAATTATAAACACTTAATTGTTCATTGATATGAAGTACGGAAAAGATATGACAAGGTATAGGTTGATCACTTTTTTGAGAAGTATTATCAAGAAATACTGTTATTACAATATTCCAAAAATCTTCCTCTTTATAAATATCTGTTGTAACATCAGTGATATAAATCTCATTTATGGGAATTAATTCTACGCCTTTCCTAGAATATTATTCAGTTGTTATGTGGTAATAGATCATATGTGCAAAATGAATGAATTGGATATACCATATGCCCATTGATGGAAAGGCTGGACCCCAGTCCCAAGAGAAACTTGCTTGCATTTTTCTTATGTGATTTACATGACATTCTCCATTGTAATCATTTGGAACACATACTGGGGGAATAATATATTTTGATGCTTGTTCATTGTATAATGATTCAGCTATTTTAACAGCAGAAGAAAAGGAAACTTGAAGCAAATTTTCTCCCTTCTAAAAATAAATGTAAAATCACTAATTCTGTATAAGTAATTATAAGAAATTGAATTACTTACTTTTAAGTAATGTTTTACATCAAATGTATATTGCAAAAACATATTTGATGTTTCTCCAACTTTTTCATTATTTAAAAAAATTGTAGCAAATGTATCCACACCATGAAAGATGAGTATTACTTTAGGGGCACTTAGTAAAGCATCATTAACTGTGATATAAATTTTAAAGTGTCAGTATCAGTTTGTGTAGTCTTATATGAAAAATATTATTAAATAATTACCATAAAAATTTTTATTATAGATAACTGATTGATTACCAACCCAACGATTTTTTATATCATTATTTGTAATAAAATTGTCTGGTATAATATTTGCTTTATTCAAATCTGTGTATATTCCACCTGGTACAGTTGCAGGAAATGTAATCTCTACAAAAATAATATATTATTGAGAATATTGCAATTTGTTACACTCAATTTTTGTTCAGAGAAATTCTTACCATCCCTTTTGTCGTGAGCCATAATTTTACCTAAATAAAATGTAATAATATAATAAATGTGATAAAAAATTATTGAATATAATATATTTACTAATACCTATCCATGATCCATCTAAGGTTATGGATAAAACACTATTATTAATTACAAATATTCCTAACAAGAACTGGAAAACTATCTTCATAATGTTTGCTTTTGAGAATAATGTTATATGAACTGGTTACTCCTCCTAGCTTTGTAATTTTATGGCAATTATTTTTACAAGCTCTGTATATTTATTAACATAGATTTAAACTGTATTAAATATCTTATCTTGTTTGTTTCAACTGTGTATTCATGATCTTGCTTATCATAATAGATTGAAATATATTACTTTGAGATCTTGATTTTTGATATTAAAATGATTATCAAAAGGATAATTTGTTTTCAAAAATTATTATGAAATTTCTTTAATTGGTTTAAGATAAATTAGATCAAAATATATAAATATAGTAATTTATTCAAAAATTAGAATTATTACTCATATAAAAATACATTTTATTATTTAGTACAAATATGTGACTTACAAAAAGTGAAATCATATGATTAATACAATTAGGTATACATTTGCTTCAAATGCATACTGCACGTATTTTAACAAGAACTTGCAATTCATTAAATTATTTAAGTTTTCTGTGCGTATATTTTAAATCAGTTCCATAAGTATATATAAAAATATCTACTAATTTTTTTAATTACCCAAAATTTATCAATTTAGCTTCTATCTTGTTATTACAATTTGATTTATAGAAGCATTTTAATTTAATTTTAACATAAAGTAATAAATAAGTTTATAACAAAAAAAGGGATACTGACACATGTAAAGACTTGCAAAACACGGAATGTTATGACACATACAAAAGATACTAATTAGAATTTGTATTCTATATCCTTTTTTTTAACAAAAAGCTTAGATTTTATGATTCGTATTATGATTGTATCTCTTTTATGCTGCATTTAAATGATATAATATTATCATTACAGCAATACACAATTTCTGTTATTAACAAATAAAAACATATGTACAATATAGAGACAGAAGTAATATCTATTAACGTTTTCGTTTTTTACTGGAATGTTTTTGTGTTTTGTTATTTGAAAGAAACTGTTTTCTGTAATCTATATATGAATCAGTTTGTTCACTAATTGGCCGATAACAACGAATAGGCGAATTAGGGACGTTGTTAATGTCAGCACTTGTATGCTCTGAAAAAAATGTATCGTTAACTTATGTAAAGTATGATTCTATTTACAAAAGTGTAATAATTTTGAAAAATTAAGAAAAAATAAATACCCTGAACCGATTGTTCTTCATGTCTTAGTAAACATTTATTAACATGGTCTTCATAATCTATTCCACTAGTTGTTTTAAACTTTGAACAAACATTACATTCAAGAATTTCAGAGTTATTACTATTCATTGGTATCGTTTTATTTTTTAAATGTGAAGTATTTTCATATTCGTTTTCAGTTATATATTGTTCACATCCAGCAGCATGTGTTTCTATTTCATCAGTCGGAAAAGATTTATTACATATAGGACAGTCTATATTATTTTTTGAATCATTCTCTACAACTTCCACGCCTTCAATTTCAAAAGTATCATTGTCCTTGAAAGAGTAACGCATATATTATTTAAAATAATATAGATATTATTCTTTTTTTTTTAATGTAAAAAAATGTTACCTGCAACAATTCGTTTTCCTCCATTGTTTCATAAAGTCTATTTCCATCTTGTATGTTTTCTAATGTTTCTTTATTATTTTTGTTATATTTCTTTTGAGACTTCGTATCTACTATATTTTTCCATTTTTTGCTCTTTTCTTCTCTGAACTTCTCTTCTTCTTCTTTTTGTTTCTCCCTTCTTTGCATTTCATTAACTTGTTTTTTATAAAATTTTTCTCTCTTTTTCCTTTCTTCAATTTCTTTTCTTTTAGCCTCTTTTTCTACAACTTCTATTTGTTTTTGTTCGTCAAGCTTAATTTTCTCCAAAACCATACATTGGTTCTTTAATCTTCGTGAAAGACCTTTAATTGGTAGTGGTTTAATTTCTACATTCTCTAATGTTGTTTTAATATTATCACGAATATTATCCTTTTCTAATTCTATAAGAATTTCTTCATCAGTAAGTATATTACTATTCTCTTTGGACGTTGAACTTATGGCACTTTGCTTTTCACTGCTACTATGTGCTAATGAACATGTGGGCGTTACGTTAGTATGTTCCTTCTTTTTACTAATAGTTTTTCTAACATTTGGAGGCATAATTCTTCTTGGATATAAGGGCACTAATTCCGGAGATAAACGTTCCTCGGCTTTTCTTTTAGGTTCTATTTCACAATTATCAATTTCTACATTATCAAAATCTTTGTTAACATTATCATTGGTTAAATTTTGATCATTTTCACCGCTGATAACAGGGCAGTCATCTCTGTACAAATACAATACTTTGTTTATGTCTTCCTGTGATCGAATTTTCGGTCTTTTAACTATTTTCTCATCTTCATCATTGCTACACTGTTCTGTATTAGAACTAGAAGAAGACAAAACCAAAGTTGATTTACGTTTATTAGCTCGTTCACTATTACGTTTGTTCGTGTTTTCCATTTGATTTTGTTCAGTCTTACTATTTGTTAATAATTTTCTATTCGAACTATCTTTAGTAAGCCCCACCTACAGAAATGTTGAAAGAAGGATTAGAATTATATCAGATAAAATAAAATGGACAACTACTCTATTGTTTTTCTTTTTTTTACAGAAATACGATTTATTCAAAAATTGTTTGTTGCTTACAGTTTTAATTACTGTTCGTTTATAAACACTTATGTATACATGTGTTTTTATAGATGCAAAATTTACAACTTTCATAAGAAACATCAATCATGAACTTGAATTATATCTTTATACAAAGCATTAATGATACTTCTCTTGAATTTTCTTATTAATGTATATGCAAATAAAAAATATGCAAATTGGATCAGTAAAGATATCTACAATATATTAGTTAAATTTTATCACAACTGTTATCTCACTAATCATAAAAAAAATATATCAAATAGTTTTTACACCAATGTCACATCAATAAATGATTATACACTTTTTACTGGAAAAAATAGTTTAACTAAAAATGTAAACTCAACAAGTAAGTATGCATACGATTAACTGTAATATTCATGGCACAATGTTGCATTAAGAAAATTGTAATTATATATTTAAAAAAACCTGTGTTTTCTGAGATTCATTAATGATACGATCTGTATGAAATGGATTGTACGGAGGTACCCACCTGAATGGGTGACCCCCACTGAAACTTAGTATCGGTAGTACGATGCCAACTATGCCACAATTCTGCCGTTTCTTTCAAATGAATGTTTAATGCAGGCAGTAATTTTTCAAGCATCTCAGGTGTCTGTGCTTCTTTGCATAATCTAAATGGCATGCGATCTTGAACAACAGGCCGATTCGGTTCTTGCAAAGGCACATCATTTTCGCTAACATACGAATCGAGTGGATTAATTTGCCAGCTATCCAATTTCTGCTCACATTCCGAATGTGTATCCATTTTCATTTGTATACTATTTATAATATCAGAATCTTGTAAAGAGCTTTTTGACTTCAATGAAATATATTTATTTATGTTATGAATATAATTATCTCTCGTATTTGAATTATCTTGTAATTTAACAAACATATTTTCAGCGTCTACATTTTTGCTTCTGTACATAGAGTTTCTTGATTCATTCATGACAGGTTCAAGATCAGGACTGCTACAACCATGAGCAAACATTTGTTCTCTTATGGGAGATGCACGATTAGGTCTATACGAATGTATCGATTGAGATGTATCGTTATGTTCTTGAATTTCCAATTCTTGAGTTAAATTTGTCTTGGGCATTACATCTCGGGTACAATTATTAGTAGAATGTAATAACCCCTAAAAATTATAAGGGTAAAAATTACATGTTTTGTTAAAATGTTTATCTATCATATATTCAAAAAAGAAATTATTGTCTGATACAAGTAAACTGTCTACTGATTTTCAATGAACTAACCTTTTGTACATTTTTTTCATCATTTTCCATATTTGCCATATTTTTAGATTCATTTATAGCACCTAGAACTTGTTTCATATCCTTGTATGTATACCATGTTTCATACATCTTCATATCTACAACATAAATAGCCCTTTTTTTTTTAAACATAGTACTTTATAAAAAGCAAAAGTTATTGTATTACTATAACTATAAGAAGCTATAAGATTAATTACATTAATAGCTTTGATAACAAAAATTATAGTTTATTACCTAAAAGTTCTTTCTTCATTTCTTCTAGTTCTTTCTTTTCTTTGGCTGTTAATAATTCAGGTTTATCTCGTTGCATATTGTCTGACATATTTTCTTGTGTAAATATAATATCAAAGGTATGAATTGAGAAACGTTAACAAATTGTCTTACGCAAAACAAACAGTAATACAATTGTATAATTTTGTAGCTTCAAATGTCTTTGCATCACTATATAATCATCTTATCAGCAGCCATCTATTAATACCGTTACTGACAAAAATAACAATTTTATGACAGAATTGTAAAGTTTCAATCTGAAATTAACTTCAAATATCAACATTGGCGTTGTAACGAAGTATCGATACAATATAGAACAATAAGCAATTCAGATTTCTCAATCATTGAGGCAATATTTACATGGATATACGTGCAAGCTTAATTAAACAGCACATGATCAATATCATTTAATTCATATAAAAATGAATATGTTTCTAACATAAAATTTTATACCGAATGTTGTTAGTACTGTTAATTACATTGTATGTAATATATACATACATAACGTATAATGTTATTACGTGAACATGGTTAGCAATGGTTAGAGTAGTATGGCGACAATGTCGTGGGAATATTTATCGATGGTCTGTTGTATCGATATGTCTCGAATATTTGTCGAGGATCTTTGTATCGATGATTGTAAATTGAGAGCGAAATACAAACCATCTGTGCGTGCACTCATGTAAAAAGACAAAGCCTGTATTGTAAACCTCTCTACTGTGTATTAGGTATCAAAAATACAAAAAACAGAAGACAAAGTTGAAGAGAAGACTGGAGTCATGATTTTTGATATCATTTCCACATTGTCTTCAGAAATGCATAAGCTGAAAATTTATACCCTATTTTGCCCATACAGATATGAATTAAAATAACATGACTGTACCGACCCCTGCTGACCTGACGTTCGGTCGTCGGTGCTGAGCGGATTGCAGGTTTCTGGCGCTTTTTACTCGAATTTTTAAACGTTAATAACTGGAAAACAAAGCCATAAACGCT
The DNA here is from genome assembly GCF_907164935.1 of Osmia bicornis bicornis. Taxonomy (NCBI): domain Eukaryota; kingdom Metazoa; phylum Arthropoda; class Insecta; order Hymenoptera; family Megachilidae; genus Osmia; species Osmia bicornis. Next base: position 7,825,156 of record NC_060230.1, read on the forward strand.
ATTTCGTTATCCTTGATTTTCGTCTTATTTTGATCCCTAGAATCACCCCTTAAAATATTGCCCACCTGTTGTCGAACACCTTGTATAATGCCGTAGAAATTATTCGACATTTTACCGACTTGCGAATGGTCGATCAATAAGCCTGCAACTTACCGACTGTCGTAGTAAGTTGTCGAATAGTTTGGGCAGCTTTTGTATAGGTGGCGCTGAGATCAAATTTCAGAAATGCGTAAGTTCGTCCCTTATATAAAGACATTTTTTCAAAATATCTCGAGAACTAATCATTTTTTTTGCGATGGTACTCTAATACATTTCATTAAAAAAAATGATGCAATTGTTAATTGCACGTGTACTGTTAGCACTTAAAAAAATCTAAGGGCCTATAGATGTAGTGTTCTTTGAGCCATTTATTTTTCTCCTTTGAAACTTTTTCGTAAATGCATCAATAACGGAGTTATGACCTGAAACATTTGCGCGGCCCTCCCTGCAGAAGGGGGTTAAAACTTTTTTGTTTGAGAATTGTCACATTCTTCTGATACAAATTCTGAATTTTAAATAATTTGTGTTTGAAAAATTACATATAATATATAAACCAAAATAAAAATACACGTTTATAGGAATTTTGTGTTGCTACCTTTTCCAATTCAAAGTCGGAATTTTTATCTCGTTTGATTTTTCAAAGATTTCAATTCAAGACTGTTATTGAACTTTTCCACAAATTTTCCAGGTAATCAAATTACGACACCTGGGTGTCATTTTCGTAGCAAAGGTAACTTGCAAAAACATAAAGGATCGGAGTGGGACCAATCGAGGTACCACTTCTTCTGCACAAAAAATCAAGAGGTAGGGGTACCTTATAGTGTTCGTCTAAAAGGCTTGCACGATTTCAAACGTGAACACGTTCACGTACTGATCGAAAGTATCTTAGTTTTTTTAAACGAAGAAGACACCAGTGCATCGCGTTATACATAAATGATACATAAACTCAAGACTTTTAATTCCATTCTAAATTTCGAGTTGTAACTTCAATCAATTTTTTTTATATTTCTTTTATTATAATTATTTATTGGTCGTTGTGAAAGAAAAAGAAAATATCAGAAAATCGTGAGAAGTTTTCTAATTTAAAAAGAACTGGAATATGATTAATTGGGTTCGAGTCACAACAATGTATATGATATATCAATTACTGATTATTTATGCAACTTCTACGTATGGATTCTCTTTGCACAATGTCTCACTGTTGATCGACTGTCTATCATCTTGCTCGAATGTAAGTAAAGCATTACATTTTATTTATTTTTTGGTTATACTATAATGTAAAAGATTGAATACGAGAACAATCGAAGTTTATGCAATTAAAAAAAGCCATCATTTTTGTCAGCCGGTATGTTTAATCCCTCTTTAATATATTCGCTGACGTAAAGATACATGTTTCCGCAGCTTTTACGTTTTTATTATCTTACGATTAGAAATTTATTCTTCCTTCACGTTCGCATTAATACAAGGTATTTTTATCGTAACTTGAAACAGTGACATCTAAAAAAAGGAGTTTTCTAATAAGTTTTTGCAATCGAAAATAAAATAAAATTATAATTAAAAATCTAATGAAATTAATCTTCTTCCTCTTCTGTATTTATCTATATTCTATATTCTATTCTATATGTATATAAAAATGAATGTTTCTTTCTTTGTCCCGTATGCGTTCCTACATCATTCATTCGATTGCGATGAAACTTTGGTGAGTTGTTATGCGAACGCCCGCGAAGGATTCTGGACAGAGTCCTATCGAAGTTGTCGCAGTGAAGTTGGCTACAAATTCACTACGCATTCACACCGCGTCGCGTCGGTGAGTGAATGCGTGGCCAACTTCACTGCGCCAACTTCGATGGGACTCACGAGGGGAACTACCCAAGTGTTACGCTCACTTATTAATGAAACTTTGCCACATTGTAGAGCTCGTCGCCCTGAACACGCCTATACCCCGTTTGGGGGCAGACGGCTAATTGTTTAAAAGATATTAACAATTAAAGTTAGTTACCCCTTACATTGAGAAGCATGACAAACTAACACATACAAATGCTTAGCTCTGCGGTAAAACGCTTGACTCGCAATCTAGTTGTCTACGGTTCAAGTCCATGATTCACAACTTTTTTTTTCTTTTTTCTTTTTAATGATAATTTGTCTCTTTTTGAATAACTATTACAACTGTGCTATAATCATTGCATTTATTAATAATTAATTACATGTGCTGAAATTTTTTTGGAATTTAAGTTATCTTTTCTATCCAATACGTACATTAACACCCTTACCGCATTCAAAATTCGATATATCGATCCAATTTGTTTTAAAACCAAAAACTACCAACATCCTGCAATACTTTTTTTCTCTAGGAAACGTGCGTGGACGCTTGCAATGATTACCCACACGAAATTGATTGTAAGTACCGTGATTTTATATTGCAATAATTATCCAAAGAAATCAAACTTGACTTAATGGATTAATTGATAATTTGATTTTAATTTTATAATCAAACTGAATGAAATTTCAAGTTCAAGTTAATTTAATTAATTAACTATATACTTTGATGAAACTTTTATAAATATCGTGAATCATGTATAAAGTTTTCCTTGTCGGAAGTATGATTTCTTGTCCACAGCAGTCATGCGAATTAAATTAAATACTGTTGTGCGTCTTCTATTTGTAGTTTTCTTAATAAATTGTGGAAACAACCGAATTCAAGTCGTCTCGAGATCCATTGTCGGACCCAAATAGATCCTTTTCTCTTTTTATTTAGTAATAACATTATTGCTGCTGCTACACGTTCACAAGGTGGGCCTCGAACTGCACAAATTACTTTCGAAAATATCTCGAAAACTAAGGGCCAACTAAGGCCCTTTATGGCCCCCGCCATAAAGTAATTTGGGCAGTTCATGCACAACCGTTTACGCCGCATGGTGTTCGAAACTAAACTGGCGAGAAATTTTGCGACAGGTCAAACTACCCTGTGTATACAGTCCTGCAAGAAGTCGCGATAGTATTCTCCAACAGTCCCTCGCGCGACCCTTATTTTTGACGATATTGCGGGAAATTGCTTGCTAATGTAAACGGTGTTGCAAGTATCTTCTGCAAGACTTCCTCGAGTTCTCTCGCATGTGGAAACATGGCCTTAGAATGATAAATTCTGTTTTGAGAGTTCTGTATACGATTTACATTTTCACCCCAAGTTACTTTTGTAAACGTGTTGTGAGTCACATTCGTTGTAAGTCAAAAGAAACAGTAGGGGAATTTAATGCGACCTTCGATAGTCTGGATACATTTTATCCTGTTGATAAAAGAAGAAAAAGGACGGATCAGTAAACTTGTTAAGCAATTGTCTGTATATTTTCTTTTGTTCGTATTTATCACATACGCTTGATTTTTTATTTTACTTCTATTTTTAATTTGAACAAAATTTAAAGATTTTATAATAAAAACAAAAATAATTATAAATCAAGTACTGATTGTAAAGTATGAAAATAAAGATGACCTCGAAGCTTATGTCAATGAAAATATTTCAAAGTTCTGTATTTTCTTGATAAATCGCCTATTATTATAACGTATTCCATGTAAAAAAAAATTTTCTTCCGTAGTTTATCCACAGATCGACGACAAATATACCGAAGCGAACGTAACTCTTCATTGCACCGGTGGGAATTTGATGATGATCAATTTCAATCCTGGGTTTTACTTGATTGAACAAAGTTTGTCCAATTATACCCGGAATCCCCCTAAATTGGTAAAAACAAATTCAATTTTTACATAGTTATAATTCACTTTGTCATAAATCTTAACCCTTGAAAGTAAAAAATTTCATTTTCCAGGTGAAGGGAAATATGGCAACGTTTACAAATTTGACAGCAAACGCAAATTATCAATATCGGTTGTACAATTTAACGCACGAAGGACTTTGGCGACCGGAAGTTTCAGACTGGTTCTTTACTTATCCGGGTAATCTATTATTTTCACCCGTCCATTTATTTATTTAATTCCTGAACACAGTTAATTAGGGTTAATCGTGATCCAGACTTATTAAATATATTTAATAATGCTCGGACTAAAATTGGACGTTTTAATTTTTTAAATTTTAAACAAAAAGGTTTCATTCACTGGAAGATATTATTTAAATTAATACAATATACAGTATAAAATTCAATTTTAATTGTATTCTAAGTGGCTGAGGGTTAATGAAAAAAAATGTCTGGTAAATTGGTATGATAATAATAGTAATAAAGATAAGATCTGATAGGGGTCTAACATCTTGCATTATTTTCAGCTGACTATGAGCCATTGCCCGTGAAAAATTTATCGTTGTTTAAAATAGAACCTGACAAGAAGACACGTCGCCTACATGTCGCAGTTGTTTTTGAACCTGCTATAGGTACAATAACATCTTATCTCTCTACACCAGAATTTGCATCTCGTTGGATGGACCATAGTATCACTTATTTATCATAATTAGCACAATTTAATATTTTTTAGATCGAAGTTGCAGTTACGATGTGATAATTTGGTATAGAGCAACTAATTTAGTGTATTTTGTCATCGATAGGGTAACGTTATTATTAAAATATTTTTATGGTCTGAATCAGCATCATTTATAAGAGTCGGAAATCAGGTCGGAAGTTGTTTTAGTCGGCTCAAAGTAAATTAGACATCGTTTTTTTAAATTCATGGTCATGTTCAACAAAGTTCGTTTCGAAACAATGTTCTCCAAATTTCGGGAACCCCGAATTGACCAAAATAATTCCCGACCGAGTATCGAGTATCCGAAATTTTTGGGTTCTCACACTTTTATACCTTCGGGAATCCGTCACAGTGGAAACCCAACCCGAGTATCGGGTACTCGAAATTTTCAGGTTTTCGCACACATCTAGTTAGTAAGAATCACCCTTTCATCCTGTAATCGACATTAAAGTCTGTAATAAAACCGTGCTTTCTATTTTACAGCCAACGGATTTCCAGTTTAACTTAGATTTTCTAGAAATGGATCAGAATAACAGTGTATCCATTCGATCGGTTAACAATCAGAATAAAAAAGAAAGCCCCGAGGTCTCGATAATGCTCTGTACGCTTACATGTTTAGAATATTACAATGATCTAACCTTTTGCCGTGAGTGTGCATTAATCATTGATCAAATAGCTAATGTTAATTATTGGAATTGATTATTGCTAATTGCTGAGATTCGTTGGAAAATAATAAATCGTGAATGGTATGTGCTTCAGCCCCAGAACCAGTAGAAGGGTTACGAGCGGAACATATCTATCGTTACCAGGGATTGTACGATGTTTGGGTTCGTTGGAATACAATTGAATTAGAGCCAGATAATTACACGATACAGATTGATTTATATAGGAACAACACTGAGCTTTACGAGAAGAGCGTACCTGGGGTGAGTAGGTATACTCGTGATCAAATCAGACTTCTCTAGGGAAAATGGCGATATAAGGAAAGTAGGAATTCTTAAAATTTTAATTTTAAGCCTGATATTAATATTGAAATGTCAATTGCATTCTGTCGATTTTTGTTTGTTCTAAAAAAAAATTTTGTATCTGAAAAAGGGGTGGTAGGTCAAATAAGTTTAGAACCCCTGCTGTACAGAAATTCGATACACAGTGGCGCAACAATAATAAAATTGTTTAATAGGGGTCGTAAAAAAATCTTTTCCGTAGTTTATTAGTTACCGTGATAATATTAAGTTTAATTTTCTTCATTTTTTGTTTACTCTGATATTTGATAAAGAAGGGTCTTCGATTTTTTAGCCTCTTCGTTGCGCTACTGTTAACATGTAATTTTTATTATAAAATTTATCGTATGTTTTATAGAACACAACCGAGGTTTGTTTCGAAAGATTAAAACTGGGACACCAATACGATGTGGAAATCATAGCTGAATCTTTGGGGGGAAGAAGTTCAGTAGTAACCATTATTAAGTCTCTCGGTAATGAATATGCAAGTATGTCCACTTAATACAATTATTATTTTTTTTTTTAATTCTAATCGATCAAGTATAACTCAAATCAAATACATATACTGTGAATCCTTTTCTCCGCTCCAGCCGTAAGTAAATTCTATCGTGAACTTATTATTGGCATTATGATGTCAATCATATTCTTCGCTATTATTTGGATGACATACTTGCAACATTATAAACAGAAGAATAACAAATTCACCATGGAATGTACGTCTTTTGAGGTGAGACGTTGAATTTGAATAAATTTTTACAAACACTAATATTTTAATCAACAACGCAACTATAATTAATAATTCAAGCCTATTGAATTTAAAGCCTAATAAGTAATACTTTTATTTTATTTTAGCGTCGAGGCCGAACTTCGAATTCCGCATCGATAAAACAGTCAACGTTTCATCGAAAATTAAGTCAAACAGAAACTGATTTCAGCGCCACCTCAGTATTATAATTCTTATTGCATCCAACTAACGGCATGCTATTCTACGTCATTTTTCGCATACACCTAAATGACATGAATGACACAACCATCCATCCATCCTGGATTTTACCCATAAAGGGCTGGCGTACTTTGGGGACTTATCCGTCCCCTTTTGCCCAACGAAAACTAGCGTCCACGCGCCTAGGGAGATGTGCTGGCAGTCACGCTGCCAGCACCAAACTCCTGTGCATTTTTACATTTCATTAGTCTTACTGTTTTCCTTCTATTTTAATCTCTTCTCGTACTTTTCATCAGTGTATATGTGTTTGTGTGCGTGTGTGTGTGCGTGCATGTGTACATGTGTGTATGTGCTGTGTAACCCCCTTTTAGTCGCCTCTTACGACAGGCAGGGGATACCGTGGCCGTATTCTAAGCGCCCCGAGCCACAAGGGGATGAATGACACAAGTGACTATAGATAGTAGTATTATCTACATATAGTCACTGATGACACGCGGATGCTACGATAGCTATATTATGTATGTATGTAATCAGTGTACAGTAAAACCTGGATAAATGCAACCGAGATTGGGACCCAGTGGTTGCATTTATCCAAGCGAGGTGTCGATTCTGCGTCCGTACACATGTTTTGTATTCAGCCGACACGGTCGGATCATATTACACTGTTTTCTCGTTGAGCGGTTGAGCGGCTCAGTTCGCCTAGGCCACAGCCGACTCTAGTACTAGCCATGCTGAACAACGTGGCAACACCGCTAACGTGACAATCGGGAGTCATATTTTAAAAAACAGAGTCCTGTGCTCGGAATTGTAATTACAGTCTTTTTTAATTAAAAGCTGTAGTAATATACGCTATTTTGTATTAGTTATGTATAAACAATACATAAACGTTGCAACTATGGCAAGTAGAAGTGATGTGGTAGTATAAAATTGTTATAAATGTGATATAAATTTTGTGTACTCTCGAAGTAGTTTGGTGTTGTGAAGCATGATATTTGAAATATTTACAGTGGTTTCAAGAAAATTTAGGTATGAAGCAAAATGAAACCATCTTTGGATCAAATTGAAACATTTAAGAATTGATAAACGTGTATATAAGTGAATAAAAACCTTGAAACAAGCGAAATTATTGGAACGAAACCAAAGAGGTTATGTGAAGTCCAGAGAGTAGCCGAGAGTCCGACGACGTTGATTGGCTGGGAGTCTGGGAGTCCGGGAGGCAGATAGAGTAGGGTTAGATGTTGATATATTCAGACCGGACTCCCGCGGTGTTGCCATTTTTACTTCAGCACGGCTAGTACTAGAGTCGGCTGTGCCTAGGCCCTAGGGCCTAGGGGGATCCCCCAAGTGGAGGGGACAGCGATGTTGCACTTATCCAAGCATTCTTTCGTTGCATTTATCCAGGTTTTATTGTACTTACTCTTGCATAAGATTTCCCCACCCCTGATAGATTTAGAAAATTAGTATATTAATTAATAGATTCAGAAAACGATTTATGTTCTGTTTTGTTATTATGTGAATTGTGATTACTTTTAAAATAATGTTATAAACAAACCATTTTTAGAAAATTTATGGCCCGCTGTTATTTGTTCGTAAAAAACCATGGAACTTTTCCTTAAAAAGTTTTCTTCTATCTATGATAGTTTTCGAGATAGCCTATTGTAGTCGAAATTTTAAGGGGTCGCTTCATCTCCTACATATAAAAACGGGCTAAAATAAAAAAGTACGTACATCTTATTTTTAGATCCTTTAAAACATATACAAAAATCAAAAGAATCGGAGGCGGATACCTAAAAAACCTTCCTTGTGAAATAGTAGAGAAAAATATGCGGAAGGGGTTGTTTCCCTACTCGGAAAGGCGAGAAATTAGAATAATACAGCTTTATTATTATGATAATATTCATTTGCGAAGTTACTTGTATTATACATACATACATATATCACAGGTTAAATACACAATATTATACCTATAAATTATAGTGAAATTTAACTGTAACAAGGGCACTTTTCTATCCAAATTGTACCAAAAGGATCAGCTTGTTTCAAAATGATAACCTTTTCCTTTTGAAATTCTAGATATTAAAAATAAATGAAGTTCATTAGTTAATTAAAACATTTTTCCTATAATTGAAAGGTATAAAATATTCTTTTTATTGGCATTTTTAAGTCTAATGAGTGCAGTAGTATAGTAATGAATTTTAATTTACCTAAGCAAAAAAAAAATGCAAGTGCAACCTCTTTTCTACTATAACTTTCTGGTGAAAATAATTCATGAAAATTTAATAATCTTCTCTCCTGCCATTGGACTTCCATGAATGCTAACAGCTCTTGTTTAGATAAATGTATTTCAGATCTACAATGAAAATAAATAACTCTGAAATTAAATTATACTAGGTAGTATACAGTAAAATTCAGTATATACAAGGAAAGTAGCTGACCTAGGAGAACTGGAATTTGATTTTGATTTTCTTCCATTTGTAGACTTTTGTTGTTTCTCTTGCAGTTCCCTAAGAAGATATACATGTATATTACCACAGTACCTCTAACATTGAATTGAGGATTTTCTAACAAGAAGTATAAAAGTTAAATTTATTTATTTAATTATCATGTAAATTCTACGAGCAGATGATTTATACCCATTTTTATCTTCAATATAAGTAATTTCCGGAAGTGCAACTGTAGATTCTTCTTTTCGTTCTGTTTGTTGATCTTCAAGCTGTGGCGGTTGCCCAATTGTTGGAAGCGTTTTATCTAGTATCTTAGATTGATCAGTCGCATCAATTGCAATATTTAGAGGTGTTTTATCGAACACCCTAGACTGATCAGTCGTTCCATTTATGATCGTTCCAATTTTGCTTGATATTTCTCCTGTCTGATCTCGTAATTTACTTTCGTTCGCGCGTAGTGTTTCTGCATTAATTAAATTCATATATATATAAATTATATATCGTTCAACATGTATCAGAATTGTTACTGAATATTTCTTCAAATCATTCTATATTACCTATTGTTTCCTCAATTTCCATGTCAGTCGCCTGAAATTCATTTTCTACAACGAAAGGTCCAACAATATGTTGTTTAAAAAGTCGCATCAACGGTTTACCCCATGACCTATCTAAAGTTACTGTTGAAGGTTGCGTTAAATATACTTTAGCCGGTGGTAAAGTAGCTGTAAATCTATGATGTTTCTGAAAAATAATTTAAATTTTAATTGATACTTCTTCGCTAACTAAATGTCTAAAATTGATTGTTTTTATGTTAATACAACTAACTATAGTATGAGCTGTAACATTGCCAGTATTTTTCTTCATTACGGCATCGCTTAATGCAACGTATTCGTCATAAATCTTCCGTTTTCTCTTTGGCTTTACCGCTTCGATGAATTCTTCATCCTCGGGAGGCTGCTGAACTTGGTCTTGCTGAAGTTCTATTGCAGGTACAGTATCAGTTGTCGGTTGTGGTAATGGTATCGGTTCAGGTATGGCGGGTACCGTTTCTTCTTCAGAACGTGTCTACAAAAAGTACATTAATAATATTAATACGTAGACACACGATGTTTGATTACAATGTGTTAAGTTCCACTGCATCCTTCTTTAACACTGGTCGGTTTACACCCTGCAGTCTTTTAATTTAAACATTTGGTATTTCTTTTCTTCTCTTACTTTACGTCTCTTTGGTGAAATTTCCTCAGTAGGTTTCATGCTTCTCTTTCTAGGAAATGTAGAAACTTTTGTAAGTGGATCATCTGAAATGCAATAATAAAATTTATGTATTTATTTTAAATAATAATACTATTCAATTGATTGATTTTTGAAAACCTTTAAGAGTAACTATAAACTCTTGTTGATTTATTCTAGCAGATCCTGAACGAATTTCTTCTTCAATTTCAAACATGTCAATGTTAACCAATGGTACATCCGGTTCTTTAATCGCTTCTTCAGAGACATTCCACGGAATTCGTCGCACTTCGCTCCTAAATAATTAACGCGAATAATTGTTTGAACATTAATCAGTAATTTAGTCTTATTTGTAATTATATGAATTTGCATTTGAAGTTATAGAATTAGGATTATTTAGGATGAAGAAATTTTTGGATACGTGGGAAACTGACAAGGATTGCTCTCCTCCTCCAAGGAATATGAATTTCTCCATTTCATGGTCTGGCAGGAATCCAAAATTTATTTCATCTCGCATCTATATTCAGATAATGTTATTAAGAATTGAAACCATAAATAAATGTAGAAAAAAATTTCATAATTTTAATGTTTGTATTTTATCATTTCACGATAGTTATACTTATTAATTAAATTAGAATATTTTTATTCTTAATTTATTTCTTACCATTTGTTCTACAGCGGAAGTGTAAGGTTCCTCCGTGATGAGATGTAAATTAGATGAAATTTCAAGATTTTGGAATACTTCGTTCAGACATGGTACATCCGGTATGTCCCTTAAATCAAATTCCTCTTCAGGTCTGTTAAAAATAAATACAATCTACATTCATAGAATATTCAATTACATACATGTAATTAGTATTTTTCATTTGTTCAATTATTTTTTGATATTAAAATTTTCGGAATAATATAAATTTTCGGACGTATAAGAATATTTTTAAAATTTTTGTTTTTAATTAATATCAAAATGTTGATATCACCTCTGGTATGTGATCAGCTTCCGGTAAGCGTTGAATAGGTAAGCTTTAATAAAAAAAAAATAAAATAAATTTACCTTTATAATAAGAAATAATAATTAATAAAAGGTTTATAAACATATCATTAATAATAGTTGGAAAATATAATGTATTTTGTTTTTAATTCTATCGTGAAAACACCTTCGAAGAGCTTTGTTTGATAGGAATGTATTCTCGTAATTCCGTACAACAATTGTGCCGAAAGATAAAGACTAAATCTGCCATTGCTGTTCCCATTGCGTACTTCAACAGCTACTGAAATCTCTTCGCTAAAAATGGAAAAATAAATTCTTAATTTTATAATATTTGTTTCGTTTATTTTAATGTAATTTGAATTCTAAACAATGGGGGGAGTTTCTGTTACCATAACAATGAAACAAAGAAGCAATGATTTAAAAAGAAAAAAAACGAAGCATCGCATCTTACCAAATATTAGATACATCAATCGTCTCAAGAAGATGTGGTCTACAACGTTTTCTAAACATTTTCTCGCTGAGTGTTGCAGCCAGCCAACACTTCGCCAATTTCCCTCTTCGCCGATAGGAAAGCAATTCACGTGAATAAAACATCCCGAGAAATTGAATAAACAATAGAAGAATAAATTGCAAATTGTTCTAACAATTTTTCTCTAACGCTTCGGTACAAGCTTCGATATAAATTAAGCAATCGATCAATCGATTTTTGTGGAACATAGCGCTATCTACGATTACAAGGTGGGTGTTCTTCATCAGTTTAAAATCCTACAAATCTGGAACGCCAATATTTCCTACAAATTCCAGAACTATAAAATTTCTAAATTTCAAAGTTTCAGGGTTTTAAAATTCAGCACAATGTGCTCACAGTATTTTTGAATACCTGCGCGGCGTCCAGGCAGGTGTCCCGTTTGCCCAGTGTTAAAAGCAGCCCTCCACACATCACAATATGCTTCACGTGTTTCACACATGAACACATATTAAGAAAAGTCATGCTAACTTATTTCTGACTACGTTCACGTTATCAGTGAATAGTACCACCAAAATACAATATAGATTTCATAATTTTTATGTATTAATTGTTCTTTGTATTATTCAATAATTATATGCCATATATTATTTTATTTACATCCCAAAATTCATTTTTACATTTGTCATTATGCATTTCTTGAATACGAATTGGTTGTAAATACATCATCATACTTGACGTTGCAGTAACGTTGTATATAGTCATAGTTGATCACTTCGATCTGTCAATTGTCGAATAATCTCTATTATTCTCCCACGTCCTTACTGAGAGATATCAGTTTTCTTTAATTGCGACAAGAACGACAAAAATGTTTTCGAGTGGGCCAAATGATACTAAACTAAATAAAGACGCATTTGTGTTTTGCGATAAATCGGTTAAAATTACTTGAGAAAAAGAAAACTGAACTTTCTCAGAAAGCAAGGAAAGAAATAGCCGATTATATCGCCGCTAGAAAAGTTGAGAGAGCAAAGATACGACTTGAACACATCATTAGAAAAGATTTACATGGTCGAGGCTATGAAATTGCTCGAAATGTATTGCGATCTCTTGTTGGCGCGTTTCGGACTCATTCAACAAATAAAGTAAGGATTTCCATAATTCATCACATCTTTTACTCTTATTTTATAGTATTTACATGGTTGTTTTAGAAATTTAAATGAAGGATTAGCAGAAGCTATTTCTACAATAATCTGGGCTGCTCCCAGAATTCAGACCGATGTTCAAGAAATTAAAGTAATTGCTGTTATCTTAACTTCTAAATATGGTAAGCAATACACAGGTGCTTGTAGAGAGGAAGCGGTACAAACTATTTCTGAAAAATTGAAGCTCAAAATGAGTGTACAATCACCATCTAAGATTCTCGAACAGAAGTATCTTATAAAGATTGCAAAGAATTATAATTTTGAATTTGAGCCAGATCCAGAGGTAGAAGCTATGACTTAAAACTAATAACAAACAGTGAATTACAAGTAATAACAATGAATAATGTTTTAGGTAATGTCAGATGTTGGAGGTGAAACTAGAAATAATTTGGACACAGCTTCTGGTGATGGTATTCTACAACCAGTTGGGTTTATTGGTTTTCACCAACCTCCACTGTTACCTAATCAAACTTAATTGTAAGTAATTGTTAAATTGGATATACTATTATAGGATGAATACCATTTTAATTTAATTTGTTTCTTTAGGATTCAGAAAAAGGACCTATAGGATTTGTATAATACCTCCAGAAAATAAAGATCAAAATGTTTCTTATAATATTCCTTTGGATAATTCTAACAGCAATAAACCTGTAAGTATTATTTTACTTATATTGTAATATAAATGTTACAAATAATTACTAGATTTTTATTTGCATAGGAAAATGATTTGCCTCCACCTTGAGTTGAATAGTTTAAATTTACTTTTTTTTTATTTGTTAATGTTACATTTTGTGTAAAACTTTATTATACGTTTATGTAAAATATTTATGATTTTCTATTACAGTCTGAGCAGAAATCGAAACCACAACCACGATCAAAAATGCCGATGAATGATTTTCAGCTTCCAGATCTACCAGTTCTGACGATCGAGACTGATTTACCCCCAAACAATCCATTTACTAGCGAAGATATTGATTTCGATGATTTAATGAAACGATTTAAAGATTTAAAGAAAAGAAAATAGCTTTTTATGCTTGTAAACGTATACAGGGTATAATGTGTATCTTGCAATACATATGTATCTTGTCCAGAACTATACGGCTCTTGTTTTATATTCCAAATCAATAATTTCTCTTCAGATGTATACAGTTCACTTTGAAGAATATTTTTCTGTTCACAACTTCTGTTCTACGTCGTACAAACAGTCTTGCAATTCGTGTGATGTATATGAATCTTCAAATTGTAGCGTAGAATCATCTTCGATAAGAATATCTTCTTTCATGTTTCTGGTAATTCAGGATAGCGTCGTGCAAGGTAATTTCCCGAGGATTCGGAGGTGAAACGACCATACTTGAAATTTGTAACGATGTCATTAACATATTGATAATATTTGCTGGATTTATCTGCACCATTTTTGTAATGGATTTTTACTCTCTACGACGAATAGTATGTAATGACACTTCTTTAACTACAATAGGTACTGACAATGAATGATTACCAACCGCGGATGAGAACACATTGTACGCTATATCAAAACAAGGAATTTGCAATGTGTGTGCAATTGATTGTCACATATCATTGTTATTTTACGTCGTACGATAATAATATACAAGGGGCTCGCACGCATAAGTACGTTGTAAGTGATAACGCATCGTTCAAAATGCACGTATCGGTTAAAATTATTTAAATACCACTTTGTTGGACAAATAAGCATACATATCTGCATTTATAATGAGGATCTACGTATTTTTCGACGTGACAGAAAATTCAAAATTTTTCAAGATAACAGTGGTGGAAAGAATTTTTTTATTTAAACAAAGAATTTTTATCAATTTTATTGCCTCGTTTTATAGCGCATTAAAAACTATTCTATGTTTATTATAACCATTTTTATATATCTACGATAGTTTTAAAGATATACACCTATCTACCCAGTTAGCAATCTGCATGCAGATTGCTATCAGGGTGGTTGATTCTTAATTTTTATATCCATAGCAACTTTCTAATACATGTTTTGTGAAGATCCAGCTAGTAATTAATTAATTGTAATAATATTAAGATCGATTGCTCGATCCCCGTATACTTGGGCCGGGGAACTTTCATAGTTTTCTGCTTTCCGGTGATCGATTTCCGTCCTTCAACGAAGAATAAAGAATAGCACCATAGCTTTTTCTACAGTATAGGTATTTTGAGTCTCTTGTAAGTAATTAATTAATTATTAGCAATTTCTAGAGTGATCATTCCTGTAAGCTCGATCCATCGGCCCTATAATTATTTATAATTAATTAATTACTGTCTGGGTCCGTACAAAACCTGTATCTAATAAGAATGATAAATTATTTGTCAAAGAAAAATTGTTAATGATTATATAAACAAATTCTTCACTTTACAATCGCAAATGTTTAACATATTCATTCAAGAGACTGAATTTTAATGGTCCTATTAAATGCGCATGTGACTAATACTGGATATTAATTACAATTTGTTGCCAGGGAAATATAAACAGCACATAGTAACTTGTACATATTGTAGATATACGTATTTGCATTCCGTTTTAAGAAATATAAAAATTACATTTTCATACTTTAATTGAAACGGGAAAAGGAGATTCAGAATGACTACTACTTTGCAAACTAAAATATTTTATGGCTTAAAAACTGATGTAATTTCAAATGTACATTACATTACTGATGCAGAAATTTTATATCCCGTTGGAAATGTAATAGCGGTTCATAATATTCCGCAATATCGACAAAGATTGGTACATTTATCTGATAAGCAACACATAAATATAATTTCTGTTACACCTAATAAGTAAGTTTCAATATAATATAATAAAAAAGGACAAAATTAAATAAAATGTCCATTTCTTTTTATAAAGGAGGTATGTAGCACTTTGCGAAACGGGAGAAAAACCTACCATAGCTATCTATGATATTCACACACTTAAAAGAAAAAAGCTTCTTGGAATACCATTCGATGCTCCTGGCGTAACAAAATTCACTTGTATAGGATTTAGCTTTGATAATAAGTATCTAGCAGCAATCACAGGAGAACCTGATCAAACAATGCTTTATTATAATTGGGAAAAGGGAAAAGTGGAATCCAGTATAGCAGTAGGCAATCCTCAAAATTTATCTGCCATTGTAGACATAATAGCTTGTAACCCATCAGATAATGGAGTAGTCGCACTTGGAGGTCTATGCATTTTTAAACTTCTGACTCTTTCTGATACCATATGGCGTCCCTATGGTTTTTCAAAAGCAGACAGCATACTTATATGTTCAATGGCATGGTTGAATCCAGATAGATTATTGATTGGTACAAAGGACGGTAGAATTCTTTATTTAGAGCATGGTGATTTAAAAAATATGTACAAGATGTCAGATACAGTGTCCATGAATCTTAAAATTCGAGAAGAATATGTTATACAGGCTACTAGTTCACTATTAAATATTAGCAAAAATATTCCATGGGAACAGAATATCCGTTGTTTAATTGCATTTTCAAGAGGATTTGCATTCACATTTGGCTTTAAAACAATTGTATTATTTGAAAAAGATGGTCAACATAAATATGTAAAGAGAAATGTTTTTATAGTTCCATCCCAAGTATTCAAAGAAGACGACCGAGATTTATATAAAATCAATTCTATAAATATTAATCTAAGTTTTGATCGCTTGATAGTTACAACAGGCTGGCCCCAAATATTTTATGCAAGGTTATGGGGACCAGACCTGAACATAGATCCAGAGCCACAAGAATTATACATTATGGGTCAATCGTTACATCATGGACCCATAAGTAATCTGTCGGTATGTGCTTGGAAATCAGTATTTATGACTTGCGGGGAACTTGATCACAGCGTAAGATTATGGGACTTTGAAGCAGGAAGTTTAATCTTACTTAAACAATATACAGAAGACATTTGTGGAATTGCATTACATCCTACAGGCCTTTTCTGTTTAATTGGCTTCAATGATAAATTACGTTTCATGAGCATACTAATAGATGATTTACTACCTATGGAAGAATTTCCTATTAGATGTTGCAAGACTGTAGAGTTTAGTTACGGTGGTCATCTGTTCGCTGCTGTTAATGGGAATATTGTACAAGTTTATTCGACTATTGATTACGTTAACTGTTTCATTTTAAAAGGACATATTAATAGAGTAAAGACTTTATTGTGGTCGCGATCAGATACAAAGTTACTAACATTAGGTGCAGAAGGTGTGATATATCAATGGGATATGAGTACTGGTCAACGTTCTGCAGAAATAATTTTAAGAGGTTTTAATTTATATGACATTGCTTTCTCTTCTGACGAATTGACTTCGTATTGCATTGCAAATGATAGTTCAATACGCGAGATGAAGGAGAGTGCGGTAATATTTCATTTAATTTACTTCTACTACCTGTAATCTTACAAAGATATAAGAAACAATGTGAAATGTTATTTCTAATAGGTAGTTAGACAGTATAATCTTCCCGATGTAAACATGTATTGCATGGTACTAGGAAAAGAGGATCAAGTTCTATTTCTTGTCTGTCCTAATGGTATTATTTTATCAATTAAATGTCCACTTCAGGAGCCAATACACTATACGAGTTTCGATATTCATTCTGCTGAGATTACCAAGGTCAGAAGATACATAAAGTGCTATTGTATAATTTAAATATGCCACGTTTTGTTACTTGTCTTTTATTTTCTACAGATTGCTCTTTCTTATAATGAACAATACTTAATATCTACTGCTACAGATGGTAGTTTATGTATTTGGAAATTGTTTTATTCTGAAGGAAAAGGGGCAATGGGTAAAGAGCTGACGTATACAAATGAAGTGTTAATTAGCAAAGGCGACTTGGAAGAAAAAATACAAACGATTAACGGCTTGAATGTTAGAATGAGAGAGCTAGAAACTGAACATGTATATAAAATGCGTCAAATAGAAGTCCTACACAATGATAAAGTACGTGACATACATCAAGGATATTGTGAAGCTATTGAAGAATTGAGGGACAGGATAAGCCGACTACAGGAGGATCATAAGACGGAGCTTAATACGATAAACGTGGAGATAGTTAAAATGAAGGAGCAACACGAGGAAACGATGAAACAAATGGAAATGAATTACGACGCTAAACTCATTACAGAGTACGACAAGTATTTAGCACTTGAAAACAAAATGAATCTAATGCGTCAAGATTATGAAAAACGTTTGGATGAACTGGAAAAACATTGGAATGACGAGTTAGAAAAAACGACGAATAAATATGAGGCTCTGCTTCATGAAAAAAAGCTACAACTAGAGCAAATTCAAGATGAAATGGATCATCAGGCGAAAGTACACGAACAAATGACAACGCAAATAGAAGACGATGCAGATCAAGAGATACTGGAAATAAGAACAAATTACGAATCCAAGTTACACGAGGAGAAAGAGCTAAACATAAAACTGAAAGGAGAAGCTGGGATGATACGTAACCGATATGCGGCTAGCCAAAAAGAAGTTGAAGAATTGAAAAGACAAATGCACCGAGTTCAGAGTCAGTATAAATATTTTCAGAAGACTATTCAAGAATTAGAGAAAGATAAAGAGGATTTAAAAAAGGAGATAACCGAGAGAGATATCACAGTTCAGGATAGAGAAAATCAGATATACGAGTTGAAACGTTCGAATCAGGAGTTGGAGAAATTTAAGTTCGTTTTAAATTATAAAATCACAGAATTAAAGAATCAAATAGAACCGAGAGAGCAAGAAATCAAAGACCTTAAAGAAAAGATTCGAGACATGGAAACGGAACTTGTAAACCTGCATAAGACCAATGTTAGTTTAGAATTACAGTTGCACGAGTTGAGAGAGAAATTGGGAGCCGCAAGACGCGAACTTCAATACGAAATACACAGAAATAAAAGGTGTCAACAACTTCTGAAAAAGATACGAGTAGATTTACTTGATGTTTCAGGGCTTGTCCAAGAGCCACAAGCGTTAAAAGTTGCCGTAACAAAATTGTATCATAAATATAGTTCGAGCGATGAATTTTTGCGTAGTCGTAAGGCGGATTTGGACGCACAATGCGAATTTATAAAGCAGAGGGATCATTTAGAGAGAACAATAGCTTCCCTTAAGAAACAAGTTTTTCAGGACACATCAAGCGGTGGTAAGGATATAGATAAAACTATGGAGGAAAATATTACACTGATCGCAGAACTAAATGCTCTGAGGGAAGAACTGAAAGAATCAAGGAAACATATAATACACATGGAAGGTCTATTAGGTTTAACAGCAAAAAATATAAA
This sequence comes from Osmia bicornis bicornis, assembly GCF_907164935.1. NCBI lineage: Eukaryota > Metazoa > Arthropoda > Insecta > Hymenoptera > Megachilidae > Osmia > Osmia bicornis. Next base: position 7,844,234 of record NC_060230.1, read on the forward strand.
ACCATCTGAAGCAAAAAGGAGATTAGATACTGCATGTTACGAGCATGAAAAGTTACAGAATGAATATAGATCTCAAATGGAAGAGTGTCAAAGTATAATAATTGCATTAAAAGATGACATGTATAAGTTGATCAGTAAACTACCCTGTGAAGAACCAGAAGCTAACGTAAATTTTTAAATACCTAATAGGGAAGTACAATTCTATCGTAAACTGTTTATTTAAAGAATAAAAATGTCAATAACAAAATGGAACAAAAAATATTTTAATATTTACCAGTATTATGCCCTTGACGTAAAAATAAAATTTACATGATATTTAAAGAACAAATGGAATAATTGCTTTTCGATTTTTCGGATAATTGGAGAACTCTTTCCTGTATGCCTTGTGTTTTCCTAATGCCCAAATAGTCATTTGATATGCGCCGGCAAAAGTAAACAGAGCAGCTGAAAACACAAAAATTATATATTTTAATAAGCTATTTAGTTTTCGTTTCTAATAAAGAAAAAGTATAATTGTACCTGGAAGACACGAAGTCATGATAGTGAAACCGATCCAGCTACCAACTTCATAAGTATAATTGGGGCATGATACAAAATTGAACAACAGAGTTAAGGGGTTTTTGGTGGGTACAGGTATCTTCCTTATAGTAGTTCCTGGTGGTCTCAAGTTCCTTAGAGCTAAATGAATACTCAGATTACCCAATTCACAAAGTGCAAACATTGCTAAACCAGTCATAAACTGGCATCTGCATGGAGATGTAAATAGAGGATGATTTACATGATATGCCACATACATTGCAAACATCCAATAGTATGTACAATTTTTAAAGAGATTACGTAGTGGCATTGTTGCATGGCTAAAGCGATGCACGAATAATGTCTCTAAAAGACGTTTTGCATAATGGATTGACCAACATATAGCTGCCACACTGAAAGTATATTTATGCTATAGCTGTCTTACTGAAAATTTTAATTGTTCAAATAACGTGCTTACAATTTGAACTTACTGAACTGTGGTATCAATTTTAGATGTACCAACATCACCATAAAAAATCCATGGACGACCATACATCCACAGATAGAGAACTAACGGACCAGCATATTCCACTAAGAATACAGTTTTCCAACTAATCTGAGGTCCAAGATCTTTTAAATAAAGTTTACTACCATCAGAAACAGATAAACTTTTCAAGGTATCTGAATCAGATAAAGCCTTTCCTTTAACATCCAACTTTAAGCATTGTCTCTGTACTGGTGGTGCTTTCTTTAATTTGTATAATTCTTCTTTAACTTCTCGTATCGTTGTAGTTTGTTTTACCTATGATTACAATGCATGGACAACTAATTAGAAATTTAAATTAAAATACATTAAATATTCTGTATGAAATAACATATCTTCGTGGGCTATTATTTTAGTTATACATTGCATAATTACTATCTTAATTTGTTAATGAATATGTACATATTAAACATGCAGGTTTTTTGTTTGTTACTTACGGACACATTGGTCACGAATTTTGACGACTTAGCGGTCAAGATTTGGATCTAGAAAATACGAAAAGTACATCGAATTGTTCATGATTTATTACGTGAAACCGTGTATTATTGATTTCTATATATATTTTCTGCATAAATACCTCCATTGTTGTTAGCAGATCGGTTTATTTTTCGGATATTTGGTAGCAAAAATTATTTCCAATGTAATGCTTCAAGCGCACTATGCACTGCTGCGCTAGTGATCACGGCAAAAGGTATAACACGGCGCTACGATCGTTTAATCGCTCAAAGTTCAAGTTCATTTCACTGACCAATGATAGTAATATTCATTCTCAGTTTTTAAAATGCCATGTACAGAAATAGTATTAATTAAATCACTATTTGATATGCAAAGAAATGTGCTTACATATCCGAACTTTGAACTTGGATTAAATTCTATAAATATATCTATTACTTTTTTTGATATATTTCTTTCGCAATCACGTTTCTTAATATTCACTTATGAATACATTGCACATTTTTTTTGTGTGTGTTAGGTACTAAATAAATTGGAAGAACAAGACGTTAAAAGTAGAATTGGTGAAAAAAATACAGGTATTCATAATATACTTTGTACATAGATATTTATAAACTTTTTATATTTAAGTTTACGATAAAATTTTAAATACAATGAACGATTGTTTAAATTAGCATACTTTTTATTATTTTTGTGATATTATACTTCAAGATATTAAGGTGTTAAGGTGTTAATTAATGTAACAAGAAAAAGTAACATTTACGATATTAGCAATGTTTCTATGGTAATGAAGGTATATTGAAAAACTGGCACCTCACTCGTTTATAAATATTTATGAATGTGACGCAAGTAAATTAGAAATTGATGATTCGACAAATTTTAAGGTAAGGCGTTAGTAGTCAAAAAATTAGTAATATTCTTATTTCATTCAATACCGTGTATACAACTACGTATAAAAATGAATTTAATCATTAATTATAAAAACATAAGTACTTGTTTTAATTACACGTATACATATAATGTTTCACAAATTTTTCATCTATTTTCGCTGAAAATATTAATTGTACATTTTATCAAATACTGTAAATTGGAGCATTTGAAATTAAATAATAGAATGGCTAAGCTTCTGAAAACCTCCATGCTCCAAATTGGCTCAAATTTTGGAAATAGATTCTTTTTTGATAAAAATGATTGCGAGAAGAATTTCTGGCGACTCGAAAAAAAATTTATCAGATGAATGTCACTCTCTATTTTACCGGCATAGCATCTACTGTTATCTACGCTTTCTACAACGACGAGAACAGTATCTCGTCGGTGTACAAAGCCATCGTGACAGTTAAAAACCAATAGACATAACGGGTGGATAACTGATATCAATGATTTTGGCATGCGTGGCCGGCTGCTTTTCAGTTACCTGTCAAATACGCTAAAAACACTCAGTTTTACACACGCATAACTTCTGAACCGATGGGTTTCGCGTCTTAAAACTAGGATTTTTAGATTCTACTCGTTAAATGCTTCAAGAAGATAAAAAAAGGCCATAATTTTTGGGCCCCTGAAGAAAAGTTCAGCCTCAGAACCGCCTACAAATCTGCCTCAAGTATTCCGGCTGTTATAATTGCGTCGGTAAAGTAGGGAATGACACCCAAATGATAAAATTTTTTTTCTCAAGTTGCCAAAAACCCTTCTTGGAATCATCATTTTTATTAAAAAGAAACCTATTCTCAAAATTTCAGCCAATTTGGAGCATGGAGGTTTTCGGAAGTACAGCCAAAATGTTTATTATAGATTATGAATTCCTACATTATCAATAATTTAGTCGATAAGAATAGCTCTATTGATAAAGCATTCATCAAAAAGTGCACGAAGATTTGGATAGATGTCACCACGGTACAATGAGAGGTTTTTTTTTATAAGAGCCACATGACACCAGTGGTACATATAAAGTTAAAATAAGCTTTGCACAATATTTTCCATTTATTAAATCAATCATTTCACTATAACGTAGTGCTTTCTCTTATCAGTCATGTGCTGTATAAACATTGAATAATTTAAAACTTACAATGAACAAGTTCAAAGAAACGCCTAATTTTTAAATTACACCTGTGGCTTTTCTGTATTGCCCAAAGTGTTCCAAATATTGTTGTATCGTGTCCAAAGGCTGATAAATATCATTCATTCGATTCTGAAAAAGAATTAACGAATTGCAATAGATATGCTTTCCCAAACCATTAACTTCACCATGTAACGATGTTAATTATTACTTGTAAATATTGTGGCGCTTGATTGGACACGGTAGATCCAAGGAACCCCTGCAAAAATTCACGCATCAATTCCCATGCGCTTCCCGGAACAACACAAGGTCTATATTCCACCTATAAAAAGAAAATATTAAAAAAAAAGAGCAAGAGCACTATAGCACAAACTTTTTAATTTCATCGAATTTTAAAAATTTTTCCATCGAACTAAAAATTATATTTTTCTTTTGAAAGGGAAACTCTAGTAGAGACATCGATCTGCTATTGTTCTTTACGCAGCCAGTTTCTCTTTCCCTGTCGATCAAGATAGTCTCAACAGGTTGTCAAAGGTTTGCCTATCGTTCCAATCGAAAGAAAACCTAGAGGTCGCCTGACTTATCTTTAGGAAACGAAAAAAAGAGCAAATCAACCCCATCGAAAGTGGCTGTAGCCTCCCTTGGACCTAATCTTGATCCGGCACCGTAGAAGGCTATTAATTATGAATTTCAACGGGCAGAAAATTATCTGTATCTCTGTACCGAGTGGTCCACAACATTCTTCTTCCCTGCTAGTCGAAGAAGATCGTAAGTTGTTGGGTCGTTGTAGTATTTCTTCCGGTGAAATTAATGGGGGAATAAGGAGCTTTATCGTAACGTATTCGATGTCGTGCGAGGGTATAAACAGCGCTGTTATCGATACGAATGGCCACTACGAAGGATCGCTTCGAGAGACCAACACATTGGCCACGGACGAACTGTTTCCGGTTTGTAGAACGGAAGTTACACCATTGTCACGGTGAAAGCTGGCTGACCGAAAAACATTTTCTGCTCAACCCTTTCGTTGAAACGGTCCGTCGAGACTTTAGGTACACATTGGACCACGTATAAATAGTTAATTGGACCGATTTTACAAAATAGAGCAGAAGACTAATTTTAAATAATTAGAAAGAATTAATTAATGATAAATAGAGACATTAACGTGATTCTTGGATAATTCGCGGCGATATTTCGTCAATTTCCAAGTTTAATCGCGAGTTAATTAGCTACTCGCCGTCCGACAGAATCCTTCGGGAGCCAGGCTGGTAACGAGTTTCGCGAAAATCAACGGGCCAGACATCTGCCACGATTATTAATTCAACCGATTATCCGGTCGAGGAAAAGTTCCTCCGGAGGTACGAAAAGTTTCGTCGAGTTTCTTAAATGGAAAAGATGCAGCTATCTCACCGGATTCTTGCATTATTTTTTACCCCAATTAGTTCCTCCGGGTGGAGGTATCGCTCGGGGCGATCAATTTTTTCTTACCATTCTTTTTTATCACTTACCTCGACGAGGACACCTTTGAAATTTTGATTGATGGTCACGCTGCCGAGTTTCACGCAGAAATCACCGATTTCGAACCGTGGACCTTTTGATTCGACTTTCTGCATCTTGTTCGTGTAGATGCTGGATATTTTGTACATTAACAGATCGAATAGTCCGTCCGCTATCAATGGCACCACCTTGTTCCCGGATTCCAGGATGGCGAACACGGATGCTGGCTGCTCGGAGTTGTGGAGAACGTGGAGGGTCCTTTGAACACCTTGAAAAAAGAAAAAAAAATATCAGTAAAAAGTGGTGTCGCGACGCGCCTGATGCGTCATTAAACTAAGATGTTGCGACGCACCTGATGATCCATCGACTTTTATCGATAGAAGGGTTAATTTGTCGAGAAGGAAATTAATCTGCGACGGGAGCAAGATCCGAGATAAATACAAACCCAAAAAATATTTGAATCCGATGAGATACGATGAAAAACAAAGGGTATAGCAGGATAAAATAGTCAAAATGAGCCGATTTTATTCAGCAATGTACCATTTTATAGCTTATAATAAAAAACCATTGTATACCAAGTTTCAACCCTGTATCTCAACCGGGAGGGTAGTTACAGGGTGAGAAAGAAAAATTGGTTTTTGCCATATTTTCCCTATTTAATGGCACTCAAAAAATCTGAAAAAATTCTAGAATATTCTAGCCATGTTTCTTTATGATTGTAAATTTTTTCAGATTTTTCGGTTGCAAATCCTGGGCGTGAAAAATCAAAAACGCAAAAAAATACTTGGATCCGACGAGATGCGATGAAAAACAAAGCTACGGTCTGCATTTTCGTTTTTACGCGTGGCGCGTGATATCCCTTTGAATTAAAACGAAGAACCAGCCTGGCCAATTAACGAAGAAAAACGTGAAAATTTCCCGTCGACGAGTCCACGAGTAAATTGATTCGATCGTTCTTGCATACGAATTTTGTTGGACGCAAGCGAGCGTGCCCGTTCTCGACCATTTCAACTATGACAGGATTACAGTCGATTAATTAAAACGGACGAGATGATGGCACGGTTCATGTACGGAATAATAAAATCGGACAGAATCAAATTACTACATTTCAAATGACGTACAAATATGACGGGTAATGAACGAAATTATCGCTCTGCCTTTGCCTCGTTATCGCATATCAAAATGACGTATCATCCTTTGCCAAAAATATACATTACCAGTGTTACACGATATTATTTCAAAAGAAAACTCTGACAATATTAATATTTAAAATGTAGGCGTTTAGTGGAGGGGAGAGAGTTTCGTCTCCCCGGACGCCTTGAGTTTGGGCCGGGGAGCGCTAGATGGCGGCGAGGTTGAACGGAGCTTCTCGCAAGCGCTCGCCCGGCATTCCGTCCGGATATACAGGGTGTACAATGACTACGTGCTCGACGTTTAAGGGATGATTGACAATGTGATGCTAAACAACTTTTTCCTTTGCCAAAATGTTGGCAGACGCTTCGTTTTCGAGTTATTAACAAAAAACACTGGCCAATCAGAGCGCGCCTTTAGCGCGGGCCGAACCACGAGAGTGTTTCGAATAGCGGTACGATAGGTGTCTGGGGCAGGGATGGTCTGTTTTGACAAACGGGTAGCGTTGATGTCAAATAAGTATAATTATTCAAGAAATCTATTCCGTTACTCCACTTCTATATCCCGGAAAGATTTTTTGGATTTCTCCAGACTAACTATTTAAAAAATACTGGTGGCTGAATGCGGACAGCTGCCACATAAGAGAATTGTCAAACCGGAGTAGGGGGTCAAAACAGACAGACCCCACATAACTAGGTAATTAATGGGTACCCTCCTTGGGTCCCCCTTCCCATGTATACATTTCCTTAATTTTAGGACCTTAGTATTTATTTTGTATCTAAGTTAGTCTAAGTTAGTTAGTAAGTCACCAAAGAAAGTACTTAGGGGTTTTTAGTCATTAGTAAATCTTATTGTATTTTTTCCCCTGATCTCTCACATATTATTGCGAGCTGTGATATTGAAAGTTGATATTTAATAAACATTGTTAATTCTAGTTTGGCATAGGTGCAATTTGCGAGACCCCATGTTCAGGGGCGGGTAGATTTTTGACTCGTGTATAACGTTATTGGTTTTTTTTGTAACCATGTATTCTATATTTGTACTACTGAAGCTAATAAACAGTTATTAAAAAAAAAGAAAAAGGGATCGTCTGTTGTCAGCCCCACTAACGATTCTGGCAGACGATCCCGAGACGAAACGCCTTTTCCCTCCTACAAAAATGATTTAGAAAAGAAATAAAAAATGATTTGCATTGAAATTTTTAACCCATCACTATGGCGTTCCCTTTCTGAAACACCGATTAATGTTCATGACGCCAAGCTCATCGATGACGGCGATAAATAAATGCCTAAGTGGTGTACAATTAAAGCGCGTAAAATTGTCCACGGTTAGCATGATCCGTAATTAAGAGTTTTGTCGTTTGACGCCGCGGAGAGGGTGCGTTATAATTAACCCGATAAATAATTCATAGTGGCGAGGTTGCGCGCGCCGATAGCCTGCTATTATGCGAACGAACCAGTTCGGTGGTTATTGGATGAATTATGAATATTCAGTGGAGTTCGCACATCGTACGTTTCGTACTGTCCACTATTAACCCTTTAGTTACAAACGTCGATCTATGGTTAGTAGTCATCCTCGTGATTTCTGTTCATTAGAATTGAACGATAAAAATTGGTGCATTAAACACGAATGCACGTACAATCATTTTAAGTGATTCTGCTCAGGAATGCGTTTAAAAAAGAAAAAAACGCAACTGTCGATAGAACGCATCCCGAACGAGTGGCGTGTCATACTGTGACCTATTTTCGCTTGTAATTCGGCGAAAACAATGCAGGCTACGCGCTTCTGATTAACGAACGGGCTGATTAGAAGGCGGTACCAGCCACCCCCTTATCGCAACACTTTCTAGGGTAATTCGGGAACACCGATCGTGTACGACCCTGTGACGCATTCGCATACCGCATTCTGCATCCCCTGCGTCGCTATATGAATTACAAGATCGGTGAAAAAAAATCTGCGAATACAAACGATTTTCGAAGTTTCTCTAGACACCAACGACGGTTGGTTAGTGTCTTTTTTGCTAATAAGTAGTATAGAGATATCGAGTTTATAAACTTTTATCAGGCGCATCGTCGATCGGCTTGGTAGCAGCTGGTACTTTTAATAAAGCGATCGCAAATCTTGTCGGTCGATGGAGCGAGGAGGAAGAAAAAACTGACCCTTCTCTCTTTTCGTCCTCCGTGTCTTATTCCCTTCGATTATAACAGCGTAAAAGATATTCCATCGAATAGTTGCCGAACTATTGACCTTGATAATAATGTTAGGGCTTTATGGAGAAAGCTGAAACGATGTCGAAGTTGAGCGAACCGGTGATCGATAAAGAGCCTTCTAATTTCACGTCTAACGAAGCGATCGTGTTTACACTGATTGTTTTTTATAATAAAAATAAAAATTTAGGATTTGACCGGAAAGAAATGCAAGCTCATTCGTTTCGATTGAAGAGATTCGTTTCATCGAAAATCATTCTGCCTGGTGGACAATAAAGTGGAGGCAGTCTGTCGATGTTCACCCTTTTTATTCTACCCCTCCATCCTGACACAAACAGACACCGCCGTGATCCCATTGTATTTCGCGTCCCTTCCTCTGCACGGGGTCGAAACGAAAAATCTAGTCATGGGGTACACGAGACTTCATTGTCGAGTAATTTATCCTGCATTCAAGCACCGTCCGATACGTTGAATCCTTTTCTAGGCGTGTCCACTCCCTAGTTCTGGGCTAGCTTTTTATTACGGTCTTTAATTCGCTATGGCATAGTACTTGTGGCCCCGTCATTACACTTCGTTGGACGTATTATCCTTTTAAATAGAAGAGGAAGTAGGTCTCTAGGTCCCTCTAGCTTTCTAAATTACAATACTAGGTCCCTAGATTCCTAACTTAGAATCTTAAGTCCTTAGATTCTTAGATTCCTAACTTAAAATCCTAGGTTCCTAAGTTTCTGAATTCCTAACAATAGAATTTCAAGTTTTTGGATTCTTAGATTTTTAACTTAGAATCTAATTCCCTACTTAACTTTAATTAAGAGATCCTAAATTTCTGAATTTTTTACTTAAGATCCCAGATGCCTAGATTTCTGTATTCCTAACAATAGAATCTCAAGTTCTTGGGTCCTTAGATTTTTAACTTAGAATCTAATTCCCTTCTTAACTTTAATTAAGAGATCCTAAATTTCTGAATTTCTTACTTAAGATCCCAGATGCCTAGATTTCTGTATTCCTAACAATAGAATCTCAAGTTCTTGGGTCCTTAGATTTTTAATTTAGAATCTAATTCCCTGCTTAACTTTAATTAAGAGATCCTAAATTTCTGAATTTCTTACTTAAGATCCCAGATGCCTAGATTTCTGTATTTCTAACAATAGAATCTCAAGTTCTTGGGTCCTTAGATTTTTAACTTAGAATCTAATTCCCTGCTTAACTTTAATTAAGAGATCCTAAATTTCTGAATTGATGCCTAGATTTCTTTATTCCTAACAATAGTATCTCAAGTTCTTGGATCCTTAGATTTTTAATTTAGAATCTAATTCCCTGCTTAACTTTAATTAAGAGATTCTAAATTTCTGAATTGATGCCTAGATTTCTTTATTCCTAACAATAGAATCTCAAGTACTTGGATCCTTAGATTTTTAACTTAGAATCTAATTCCCTGCTTAACTTTAATTAAGAGATCCTAAACTGTATCTAAGCTGAGAATCTACATTTCACTCTTTACACTCTCCTAATTCCAAGGATCTTTGAAAACGTCACGTCATCTTGATCATAGCAAGTATCGAGTCTAATCATCAGTGGACACTCAATACCTGACAGCCAATCGAAGCAATTAGTCGAGCGAGCACTGTATACGCAATCAAAATCGATTGTTCCTATGAAAGGACCCATTGTCCACCTTATCGTTCATCTCTCTCTCTCTTCCTTGCGTATAGATTTCATATTGCAACGGTGTATAGCCTTTGAATAGAAGAGAAAGCGATCATCGAGGACTGTTTCCACTAGTTGGATTAAAGGGTTACGAATGCAAGGAAAGCCTGGCGAGAGGGAAGGATATCGAGGGAAATTTGGGCCAGCTTTGAAACGTCGAAATTCAATCGAGTTTATTAGCGGAGCTCGAAATCGAGGTGCTTCCTTTGCTAATTACCCAGCTTAAGTCCATTGTGCCATCGCTCGTTCGCAGAAGACTGCATTTATCTCTCTTCAACCAACTTCAATCTATAATATCAAATAAAATTATTATTCAAATTGAAAATTAATTTTATCATTTTCCATTCAAACAAGTCACAGATCCCTCTAACGTTGACAAATGTTTTAATTTCAAATCACCCACGCAAAGGATGAACCAAACTTCCCTGACACCCGGTACAAGCGGTGGTAATCATAAACGAGTCCGAAAGGGGTAGATATCGCGTCGAAGTGGCGAGATTCGTCGTTTCGTCGTCGAAAACCGTTCGGTCCTCGTCGCACTCGGTGGCGACCGACCGACCGACTAGTAGGGGATGGGGGTTGAAAGCGTTGCGCAGGGGGTTTCGTTGCGCGATGCCACAGCCAACCCCGACTCTAGTATCTGGGGGGCTGTTTTCTCCCTCTCAGTTGGCCGCGATTCAGCGCCGGGTGTATGTCCCGTTCGTCGCGGTACGGCCGACGCGTAATATCACCCATCGCCGACTACCATCATCATTTTCACGCCGAATCACAAGTGTTCTGTTGTCGTTACAAAACAAAAGCAGCCGTTTAGAAAGAGGGATCAGTGAAGGTTCGAGAACGGATGAGATCGAAAGTGGTTCTGTTTTCATCGGATCAGACGAGGATTCAGTTTCTAACGGATCGTCACCGGACACCAACAGATTCCATGATTCGACGAACGAGTTACGGGTGTCGGGGCTAATTGGAATAGCTGACTCGGCTAGCGGATAGCTAGATTGGATAACACGGCTGGAGGCAACTGGGAATATAAATAAGAGGGGAAAAGAACAGTTTCCGGGCTGCCGTGCTGGAAGATTGATTGCGTTCAAAAGGAACTGAAAATGTTCAATTTCGAATATCTTTTCGAATCATCCACGACGGGTGCGCTATAAGATCTTCCGTCGTGCGTTTGAATAGAAGGAAGATACTGCTGGTATAAAAGGATCAGGGGCTATGGGAGTGGGAATCAGGAATTTCGACGGAATCCTGGAGCAAGTACGAGGCGCATCCAGGGTGCAGCTCGGGAACGGGAGGATGAGACGTCTCCAGGAAACGGCTACATCGAACAATCGATCGCTGCTTCGACGATAATTGCTAAAGCCGTTGCGGCACGCTATCTTCCCTCCGAGAGGTGCCTACTGCCGCCTTGCTAATGCGTTCCGAAGGGATCCTCGCTGGTGCACGCTCGAACGTCGCCGCTGATCGTCTCGAGGATGAAAGGCACGCGTGACTCCTGAGGGAACCGACGTCGACGGAGAACGACGCTCGACGAGAAGAATTATCATCTGGACGATCTTGGGAAGGATTACGATTCCGAGAATCCATGTTTCTATGGGAAATCATTGGTAATTTTCTAAAAAGTGCAAGTTCCAGTTCTTCACCCCGGAAGGAAGATTATTTTCATTGGATACACTATGTTAATTGCATCAAAGAAGAATTCGAATGAACGGTATTAATTTTTCTAACAAACTGGGATGATTATACGCGAATTCATAGAAGGGAACAACTTGACCAATGATTAAAACATAATTCGACGAGCAGCAAGTTTCGAGCGGTCGATTAGCAGGAAACACGGTGCATCCGGTGAAAAACGTGTGTCGAACATGCATCGGTTTAGTAGGTCAGCTCAGAGGGAGAAAGAAAGTTTGTAAACTTGGGGGGATGTTCGCGAACCCCTTTCGACGCTGGGTTGCATAAACATTTGAGAAATAATATTCGAATTCGACCTTATCGAATCTGGAGTGTACTATGAGAAGATACTCGTGGGAATTGAAAGAAATTTTCACGGTGGAGTTTGCAATATTTTTACTAACCACTTCAAGTAACCAACATCGTAATTGTGATTCTTGAAAATTTCCAAGAAGAAAGGAAAGAAGTATCTAGGGATGGAATTTGAAATGGAATGATCGTGCGTCATAGTGTGTGAACCCTGATGCTGATAAGGGTGGTGGTGAGTCTTGTCGAAAGCGGGGCGAGGTGATTAATCGGCACTGCGGCGGATACGTTGACGAGTCGATGCAGCCGGACTGCACGGTTCGTCGACGCGATTTTCCTCGCTTTCCTCCTCCTTCTACCGACAAGTTTGCCAACGACTGGACCGGAAGGGGTGAATGACGCCTATCCCGAGGCAAGGAACCACGGTTCACCATGGAATCGCGAACTGGCTCGAATTTCTTATATTTCTTTTCTATCTCTACACTTATCATTTGAAAATTACAATTTAATCAAGAGAAATGCAAATTCTCTTCTGATGATGGAAACTAATGTTCAAGGCAATAACCAGAATTTCGGTACACGATAGAATACCTGTTTAAATATTTGATCATGGATACATGTTTCAAATAAACATCTGCAATCAAATCAACTTTCGGATGGCGGACCACGAAGAGTGCCCCAATTTTAATTTCTAAATATTACACTGTTTCTTCAAAAATTCATACATTTAATTTCAGAAAAAATAATGTAATTTTCATTATTAAATATTACAAAATTTAGTATATAATTGAAAAGTACCAGTTAACGAAACGAATGCGAATTTAAGTTTTCCCGCGTAACAGTTTATACACAAGTGGTGGTCCGCCACAGGGCTATACCAAAGAGGAGGTATAACAAGAGGCGACACTCCCGGCGGCACCTTTGATGTCGATGATTCGCTGTCCCTTTAAATGGGTTGTATCAACGAGCGGGAAGTTTGAATGAATTGGATGTAATACTTTCTTTTCATAACAATCTTTTATAACTAGAAACCTTTTTGCGTCGTCAATTTTTCTGTATATTATTAATCGAAGTATTTACATTAATTTTACATAATTGAAAAGTGGGAAAGTAAGAAATATAATAAAATGATAATATTAGAAAATATATTTGAAGACATTGAAATATTTATGAAGTCTCCTATCTTTTTTAACGCAAGTTTTAAAATCCCTATTACTATATTTAAGTGTATAATAAATTTTTAATCTAATGAACAACTTTAATAAATATCCTAGAGGAAAATTGTTACAAGGATGAATAAAACCAGTTACATTTCTACATAAATGATACATATTTTTACCTACATGGGTGCGAAGTAAAATAGAATTCCTGGTTTATGACTCTTGCTTTTTGGAGCATTCTGACAAAGAAGTTTCCACAAAATAGGGTATGTACGTAAATCCACAGTACAAACTAGTCGCGCGTTCACGACTGTTCATGACTGAAAACGAAGATTGCCGAATGGACCTTTAAATGGGTTGTATCACTTTGTCTCTCTCTACAAGTAGTTTCTCTCTCAGAGTGTCGCCTCTTATTATACCTACTCTTTGCCTATACTGTACATCGTATAGGGTCCTTTTTGTTACACTGTTACACAGCCGATTCTAGTACTAGCCGTGCTGAAGTAAAAATGGCAACACCGCGGGAGTCCGGTCTGAATATATCAACACCTACCCGGACTCTCGGCCAATCAACGTCGTCAGACTCCCGGGCTTCACATAGCCTCTTTGGTTTCGTTCCAATAATTTTGCTTGTTTCAAGGTTTTTAATAAACATATATACACGTTTATCAATTCTTAAATGCTTCAATTTGGTCCAAAGATGGTTTCATTTTGCTTTATACCTAAATTGTCTTGAAACCACTATAAATATTTCAAATATTATGCTTCACAACACCAACCTACTTCAAGAGTATACTGAGTTGCATTGAACTGGTCGCAGTGAAGTTGGCTACAAATTCACTAACGCTATCACAGTGAATGTGTAGTGAATTTGTAGCCAACTTCACTGCGACAACTTCGATGGGACTCAATGTACACAAAACATATACAATCACATTTATAACAATTTTATACGAGCACATCACTTCTACTTGCCATAGTTGCAACGTTTAAGTATTGTTTATACATAATTAATACAAAATAGTGTATATTACTACAGCTTTTAATTAAAAAAAGACGGTAATTACAATTCCGAGCACAGGACTCTGTTTTTGAAAATAGGACTCCCGATTGTCACGTGAGAGGTGTTGCCACGTTGTTCAACATGGCTAGTACCAGAGTTGGCTGTGACTGTCATTCCCTGCTGGAAAGCCTACGGGAAAGGGCGGGAACTTGGACCGTAACTATTTTCCCCGGGGGAAGGGCGATTTGATCGCGAATGTACACTGAGTTGCATTGAACTTGTCGCAGTGAAGTTGGCTACAAATCGGCTCGCCAACGCTGCGTGAATGCGTTAGTGAAGTTGGCTACAAATCGGCTCATCAACGCTGCGTGAATGCGTTAGTGAATTTGTAGCCAACTTCACTGCGACAAGTTCAATGCAACTCAGTGTACACATATGTATATAAACTGGAATACCGTTAAATGAAAATTTCCTGATAAAATCGTCGAAAATCATTTCCGCCGAAATCTTTTGACGGGTATGAAATTTTCTCGTGACGCGTCTGTTCGGTGGGAAAGCTTTTACTGTTATATCCGAGGAGATGTAACGGAGGGGTTTATCGGCCGACTTAATGGAAGGATTATTGGTTCGCGTGAACCTGGAACGCTGCGGGAACACGTAGCCATCTTCGACGCGGTGCAGAGAGGCTTTCGTTTTCGCGTACCACGATCGATCGATGAATTTAATCTGCGCAAACAGCGGATGGCCGGTCGTTATCGATAGCTCCACCGATCTCCGAACCCTTATTCATCATTCTTCCGATCGTTTCATGAACTCGCTATCTAAACTCGAAAGCGCTCTTAACAGCTTTCTTATCGTCGTCGTTCTTTCAAATTGAATATCATAGCAAGACGGATTTTTATCGCGAATTGCGATGAAAAAGGAATTGATTCTACAGAAACACTCGCGACACCTAACCCGTACTGTAAAGGATTAATAATTGAAAATTCTCTACTTTGGATACAGTTTGAATTCCGTTTAACCAGCGAACCGTCAAACTTGCCCACGAAATTCCCATTGGCGAACAATAATTGAAATTAATCACCGGCGCAGATACAACTGATTTAATGCGCGGCTTAATCTAGGCGCTGACACGTTCAGCATGAGACTCACGATGAGTTACGGCAATTCACGCGCAAGACAGGATCCATTTACAATGGAGACATTTACAGATTAGCCGTGCACAGGGTGTATGAGAATTCGCAACGCAGCACTGTGCTTCATCTCCGTTACAATGATATCTCTCGATTCCATTCATTCGAATTAAATATAAAGACAAAGTCGCTGGTAAACGAATACATGCACAGCTGGGGATGAAGACGGAAAATATAAATCAGGGAGGAAGTAATTTAATTCATAGCTTCTCTGAGACCCTCTTTCATATTTCAAACGGTTCATTTTATTTTTGTTAATAATTTTTGCTTTTCAAGATCGAACGATTAATTTGAAATTGATCAAATAAGACACTGAGTACACGACTGATAAGGGACCGATTTTGATGCCCTTTGAGTATGATATAGAATTCAAAAAAATATTTGACACGTATTTTTTTTATCGGCAATCGTCCAAATAGATTATTTTTCAATATATTTTTTAAACAAATAAATTTATCAAAAAGGTGGCTATATAGAAAAATTTGCTGTTCAAGAACACACAAATTCCATTTGGAATTTCTCGCCTACACCTAATAGTTCCTGAGATATTCAAGAAAATATGTTTTGCAACCCCAACTTTGAGGGCTATTTTCACCCCTTCAGCATGGACGATTGCCGATAAAAAAAATACGTGTCAAATATTTTTTTGAGTTCTATATCATACTCAAAGGGCATCAAAATCGGCGTGTGTCGATTGGGTAATGTCCCTTGTGAGAATGGACACTGTGTCAGAGGGGTAAGGATAGGGTGTAGAAATTTTCTGACCGCGACACGGTGATCTTGAGCCGGCAAAAAACAGCCGTGACAGAAACAAGAGTTCTTATCGTTTCGTCTGATCCTGGTAGGGCCATGTTTTTATTTTCTAGACGAGAAAGAATCGACAGGTCGAACCGAGAATTTGTCGTGCACGCACGAACGACTGTTTGCTCTGCTTCGTTCGATCCGCGTAGATCGACGTGCACCGACTGCAATTTACGAATCCTCGGCGCACTATTGTCCTCCGCATACGACCCCTTTTAAAGGGAATAGTTTCAGCACCATTTTCCCTACACCGGCTGCGACACCGTTCGATAATAAATTCAGATATAATTTGAAGTAAAATTTCGAAAAGAGGCATTCGTTATTTTCCGACATGGAAAATAGAAGGTGTAGAAGGTAGACTTCTGGAAAGTGAAGTATAATTCTGATCGAATTTTCTAACAAACCTTAAGGGGCTATACCAGTGTGACCGCCCTAAATATGACATTTAATGTTTTTAAACTTCAGGGATGTATTTAGTTACAAATGATATATTTATAATAATTTTTTGGTACAAAAATAATAAAAAACAAGCGACTTCCAGGGCTCTAAAAAAAAAGTTGCTCCACTGCTGCAGTGATTGATGCCGCCGAAGTGCATAAAATGAAAAATAATAAAAACGCTGTTAATCTAGAAGGTATTCTCCGTACCATGAACTAGGATTTTTGAAAAATATCAAAATCTGACAAAATGGCGAAGTTTTGAAGAAAAGTTTGGAATTTAGCCTAAATAAATAGTAGTTTTCTTAATGCTAAATTAACATTTTTCATCTAATCAAAAAAAATCCTAGTTCATGGTATGATAAAACATATACTGAACACGCTGAAAAAAGTTTCGAGCCGATGCAATAATTTGTATTCGAGTTAGAGAAAATACCGTTTTGAGAAAAACGCGACGGTTTTTGACATGCCAGCAGTTACTCTTTAGAACGCTGCCATTCATAAACTATTTGAGATTCGACCTTAAAATTTTAATATGATATTCTAGAGAGTATAGACTTTCAAAAAGTGCAAAAAAAATCAATTTTTCAAAAGTGTTACACTGTTATAGCCCCTTAAACTACCCTTGTTGCAATAATTTCGTATTAAATTGGTCAGATTTCAAAGCGATGGTAATAAAATAACTCGGAATAAAATTGCGGTTAAGTTAAAGTTCATATCTGGCAAGATCTATCACCGCGGGAATTAAATTCATTAGTAAATGTCGGATAAAAGAAAGAACGATCTTTCCAAGCGAACAAGACTCTAATGACACCTCGAACAGCAATAATTGTTTAATGAATAGCAACAGCGGTAGCTTCATAAATAAATGTCAATGGAAATGGTAAACATCCATCGAATGGGTAATAAAAAAAGGAATAATTGATCTTGCTCAATTAATCTTAAAACGAAGATTTTCCAATCGAAATGAAACGCATCCGACTGAATAGGTCAGGTTTCTGAAGTTTTGTCGAGGATGATGTTTCCACGAAACTTTCATCGGCTGTTGTGAAATAAACACACGCGACACCATTCAATTTCCATTTAGAATCGTGAAACGCGTGATTGCTTGTTAGCTGACATCTCTCGCTGATATTTACACGCGCATTCATCGTGATTTCTAGCTTCTCAATCGATTCAAAAGCATAGAATAACGTCACGACGGCGTAGCTGATTGCGCGGTAAAAGCAATCTCGTGAAAGTCTGTCGACCTGTCAAATGAAAAGCCGAACCTGGAAAGCTTGATTCGAAACGATTCGTCGTTGGATCAATTTGAAACCGTGTCGATTTTCGAATCGCGCCCAATAAATTAACCCTCGAATAGCGGAGAAAAAAGAAAAAGAATTTCCATTTCGAATCAACTAATGATTTAAAATTGAAATTGAAATTTCCATTTCGAATTTCACAGGATATATTAAATTACAGATAAAAATTATTATTAATTGAAATTGAAAGAGGCAATAACGTTTCCAGATACCCTGAGCTATCATATTTAATGGATTATTAAATTTCTGAAAGAACCTGGAAAGCTTGATTCGAAACGATTCGTCGTTGGATCAATTTGAAACCGTGTCGATTTTCGAATCGCGCCCAATAAATTAACCCTCGAATAGCGGAGAAAAAAGAAAAAGAATTTCCATTTCGAATCAACTAATGATTTAAAATTGAAATTGAAATTTCCATTTCGAATTTCACAGGATATATTAAATTACAGATAAAAATTATTATTAATTGAAATTGAAAGAGGCAATAACGTTTCCAGATACCCTGAGCAATCATATTTAATGGATTATTAAATTTCTGAAAGAACCTGGAAAGCTTGATTCGAAACGATTCGTCGTTGGATCAATTTGAAACCGTGTCAATTTTCGAATCGCGCCCGATAAATTAATCCTCGAATAGTGGAGGAAAAGGAAAAAGAATTTCCATTTCGAATCAATTAATGATTTAAAATTGAAATTGAAATTTCCATTTCGAATTTCACAGGATATATTGAATTACAGATAAAAATTATTATTAATTGAAATTGAAAGAGGCAATAACGTTTCCAGATACCCTGAGCAATCATATTTAATGGACTATTAAATTTCTGAAAGTTCCTCAGAGGCTCAAGAATATTTGAATATAAGTACCATAACGATTTGAAATTCTATAATGATTGAATTGCGTAAAAATGTTAGGGGGAGAGAGAGAGTATCGAGTATCGAATATCCATCGTTAGGAACACGGAAGTCAATCCATAGAACATCGTGCAATATAATCGTAGTTTGCCATGCCGTTCAAGAGACCAGAATTAGTCGACGGAGAAGCTGCTCGACGATCAATTAGTTTCGATCAGGAAGCAATTTCAGACACGCTTAGCTGAATTCTTTTTTCCCATCGCGAACAAATCGCTGCGTTATACGTTCATTAGGCTACTTCCTGAATATCCGATCGTTCCCTGCTGCCGTTCAATAGCCGTTTAATTGCGATTTCCCTTCATTCAAGCTGAGATTCAGGACTTTTTTCCCTTTTTTTTTTTCAATTATTTGTTAAGATCAACAAAGTTTCATTAGAGTATAAACACAGGTTATTTCTTCCTTTGTACCAAGAGCAGTGATGTAACTAGATAGAGGGCACGGTGGGCCCTGGTAAAATTGCAAAATTGCAAAATTCTAAAGTTCCAAAAATCAAAAATTCCTAAGGGACCTAATCTACTCCTAAAAGTCCTAGTTACGCGTGACGACGCTTTCAAACATTATTCGCCCCGATGGGTAATTAGGGAAAAAAGGGGTTAATGTGATTTGTCTCGGGTGATTTGTAAGATTTATACCCGGGCCAAGATGTCACGCGGATAAAAAACAGATTCGAAACGCGTCTGTATGTTTGCCGAGAGGCAACAGAAAGTGTCCCTGCCCGTCGCTCGTTCATACAGGAATAAGTTATGAAACGAGCCGAGGATAAAAACTTTTTGATCCCTCTTTCCCGCAACGAGAACCTTAAGCCGCACCCACGTCTCTGCCTCGATCACGGGGATCAAGGACCAACCGTGGATCGGTCGGCTAAGAAGACGGGACGAGCTTCTCGACTGAATCGAATAACATCGGCTATCGAGTTTGCATCGAGGACGAAGCGATTGAAATAACCGGAGCTCGTTCTCCATTGAAAGAACGCGGACCTGAAAGAGGGTGTCAATTTAACCACGATCATCGTGACTTATTTCAGTTTCTCTTATGGGATTTGTCCAAGCCTTAACCTTGTGCAGGCGGCAATTTATCTTTGCGGGAATTTTTGATAATCCTTCAGAAATGTATTTTGGAAATGTAGTAATTGTCTTTTCCCTGAAACCCGAAATTTCGAAGGGCCGCGTGGTATAATCCCTCGCTAATTATTACCTGAAAATTCGATGGAAGCGATGGTCGCGTCGCGTCGATGCGACGCGTCGCGTCGGTTGAGTTATCACCAGCTGCCAGAAACAGGGCCGGACCTCTCGTGACCCGATATCGCAGCGGAACGTTCCGATATTGGCAGCACTTCGGCCTCTGAGAAACGAAGAACAATAGAAGCAGCGGCGTGTGCGCCGTATGCTATCTCCAACCTGCTGGTCCCTTTTGCTTTTACTCAACTTTCCGTCGAGTTTCCTCTCGATCGTCAGGGATACCGTGAACTATGACTACTACTGTGTTTCGATGAACAGGACACGACCTTCGAAAACGATCGTATCGTGTGCGAAAATAGACGCGAAACGGGGATGCGTCCTGAATAGATAGAAAATTTAGAAAAATTTATGACACGGTTTTCGAGAAACTGATTTTGAATCAAAAATAAATGTTTAATTAAAATGTAGGCGAGGAAAAATAAATTTATTAACTTTGGGCGTTTTAATATTACCAGTCGCGGAACCACGCCGTCGTCTTGAACGAAAATCTAGTTACATAGGCCTTACTGTCTACTTCGGTGGTGGGGATATCCGCGAAGTTTCGGGAATATTCCAGGTCGCGGTTTCTATGCTTACAAAAAAAAAAAGAAAGAAGTCATAGAATTAATTTGTAAACCTAATATACTTGGACTTCATTTCTATACACCGACGAGGTAAAAAGACAAAAAGATCGTGGTTGAGAAGAAACTGTTTAGGTATAGGTTATCGTGCGACGAGCAGAAACAGCCGGTCGCCAAGCGCAGCACCGTGCAAAGAATAAATAGCTTGCACGCGAAACGTCACTTTTATGGGCCGGAGCTTTTAGTCCCGCCTGTAAAAACGTCCCAGTCCATTAGTACTCGACGACGATACGAACGTCACCGTAGCTGGCTGTGCATGCAAAAATTCACCGGTCGCTTAATAACATTTTCTCGTTCGAAACGTCGCGACGAATAGACCGCGACCACGTACCGGGTGTTGGGAACGGCCTTTCGAACGCGACCTTACACAAACGGAATCGTTTAACAATTTTCACCTTAAAGCTGTTCAAAGTTCCTTACAAATGAACTGAAGCCTATACAATAAGAAAATTATTCCATGTATAATTGATGATAGATCAATTTACGGAAATTACCGTGACTTTCTAAAAATAAATCTTCAATTATACAAAAAAAAAAGGAAAAGGGATAGAATTAAGTTGTACAGTTGCAACCAAATTAGATTTCCCCAGAAAAAATGGCGATATCCCGGCTCCTCGTCCTTCCCCTTAGATGGTCACGGGAAGAATAACCGATGCGGTGAAGTGGGCCTCATACATATAGGCCTCTGGCGGACCACCACCTGCGCGCGCACGTGTACGCGGGAAAGTTTGAACCGATATTTATTCATTATTAGTATTTCTCAGTTATATACTAAATTTTATAAGGTTTAATAATTAAAAATAATATTATTTTGTTTCAAAGATGTTTTTAATGTTAACATTATCAAAATTAAGTCCCTATATTGCTATTTTCACTACGTAAGCCTGATTTGATCGTGAGTGTACAACTAATACTATTCACCGTGATGGCTTGGAATGCACAACTGTTCCACGCTCGTGAAAACTGTCTTTATTCAACGTTCCACGATTCGTATTTAAAAATAGCCGGTGAATATGCATTCCGGTGCATTTCGTTCTTGAAACGCGCGGCCTTTAACGTCATTTTTTCGTTGTTGCGACGACACTGTTGTGGAACGGAGGAATTCGCAGAGACGAGGCAGCAGCCAGAATGTGGATCGGCTTAGCGGGACGGGCAGATTGCGAGGCTTTGAGCAAGAACGAGGAAGGCTTACGAGCGGGGCTTTTTCGTTTCAGCTGAATCGAGATTAGCCGTCGAGCTAAATGAATGCGTCGTAGATTTCGTTTCTTCCCCGGCCAGTTTTCTATTCAATATCATAATAAATTTATTCCTGTCGTATACTCTAAAATTCTTTAACTTCTGTTACGTGAAACATGAAAAAAATTTTTCTTTTTTGTACAAATCTTGCGTGACACAGAAATTCTTAGTGTCACGTAATTATTCATATTCTCATTGTGTATTCCAGGATGCTTTGAGTTGTCCCGGGCGAGTCAACCTAGAAACTCGATGCTTTGCTACGGTGCAAAATTAATTTTCCTCTGGACCCCTTTTCCACCCGAACTTTCTCCCTTCGGTCGCCTCGGTTTTCACATTCTCATTGTGTATTCAATCCTCCCTTGTGGACCAACTAGATTCTAGGAAGCTCGTACTTTGCTGTGGTACAAAATTAATTTCCCCTCGAATCCCTTCGTTCGATCGATTACCAACGAATCGAACTAGACGTTTCCCGAATAATCATGAATAATCGAAATTAAATTTTTTCGAATGTTTCGAATCCGAAAAAGCATCAGCCAGTTCGCGATTCCAGTTACGAGCGACCGATTACCTCGAAACCTTTATCAACGTGGATGCTTTCCGCAGGAGGATCCCTCGATTCTCGGATGAAAATCTGAGCAGAAATGCCGGTGCGCCGGAAGTGAGCCGGAACCGGTGACCCAGATGCGCACGCGACACAAATACCAGGAAAAAACGACAATAATGAGGAGAGTAGAGATTAACTACAACCACGACAATAAACACGTAAGACTGACTCGAATCGATTAGACGAGAGAAGTAGAGAAAAGAAGAGAAGAAGAAACGAGAGATAGAAGGAGAGCAGAATATAGTGACAGTAGTGTATCGTCGATGAGAAAGATCGTATATTTTCGTCGATTTTTCACGAACAAGAGAAATAAAGGATGTAACAGTTGATGAAAGAAGAATTTCGAGGATGATGCTTCAAATTGCTTCGCGGAGCATCTTGGAAAATCAGTAGACAAGTTTCTAATTGGGAAACTGGAATTCGAAAAACGGAGAGATGTCACTGAATCACAGATATTACGTGAGTATCAGCCATATTTATTTTCAAAACTTTCAAATGGAATTAGTTTAAATAGAAACGAAGAACAATGGTTCTATGTAAAATGAAAAGATTGCAAGTCGAGAGCAATTAATTTCAGTGCAGCAGGTTCGAACAGAAAACGTTTCCAGTTTCTTTCTCATAGAATAAACAAAGAAACATGACGAACAAATAATATTTTAAAATAAACACGAATCTATCCCCTTGTATAACAATAAAGCTTTCATTCATTCGTTTGTTTTTTTGTCTGTTTGCAATAAAGAGTCCATTTTAAAATCAATATTCGCCTGAAGAAGAAAAAAAGAAACATTTATACGAATATAGATAGTTTTTGTTTTTAAGCAAGAATAAAGGAACTATGGCTTTGGATGTTTCTAAGCTTCCGATAATATTTCTTTCGCAAACGAAGCCACGTTGAAGATGTTTCCGCGGATTGATAGGAGCGTTGTTATTTCCTCTTCGTTCCTCTGGCCAGAACTTTTCGGTCTTAAGAGCCCTGAAGGAGTTGCCGCCAACTCGAAAGTCGGTTACTGGGTTGAAATCATTCGGAAAGGGAAAGACAAACGGCTCCGGGTGGGTTTAACTAAAATATTCCTACGGATGATGTCTGGACAATGAAACCGTGTCGTTAACAGATGAACTCGATCATCGAAACCTTGTAATTCGAATTAAAACTTTCCTTAACCCTTGAACAACGGAGACAAATCGGAGCTCTCTCCATGGTCCGTCGTCCGGAAGTTAATTAAATTGAAAATTTTCGGCGTTAAAATGAAGATAGACAAAGGAAAAGAAAATTTTACTTCGGAGACAAATCGTAGCTCTCTCCATGGTCCGCCGTTCGAAAGTTAATTAAATTGAAAAATTTTCGGCGTTAAGAAAATTTTATCGTTAGTAAATTTTCAATATTTCCAGCGCTAATTTAAAAAGAAAGAGACGATGATTTTTGTAAGGAATAGAGAAAAGGTACGCGAAGAGCGTGAAAGAAGTTTCTTAATTAGCCGATGGACGGGGAACACGTGAACGTAAACCATTATCTTGCAAAATTCCATTATACACATTTTGCAACGAGCTCGGCGTTGCCGCGTTAAAAGCACAGTAGCAAGGAGTATCGGTGATGCTTCAGGACACTTGCTGCTATCGTATGCGAGGCAATAAATTACAGCCTCAAGGATCCCCGCTTCCCACACATCTTGCCACAGGATCGAATCCTGGCACGAAGGAGTTAAAGCGGAACGCGTCGTCGTTTCCGTTTCACTAACTGCATCGTACATTAACATTTCCCAGAGAGTCTTGATTTGACTTCGATAAAATTATTGCAATTTCAATCATTTCGTTCGCGCCTGATAGCTAAAGTTATCAGAGTTGAAAAGTTCCACGGTAAAAGGATCGAGAAAAGAAAAGTATAGAATTAAGATAACATTAAAGAATTTTTGTTGACAGCTACCGAACGATTTAATCGGTGAAGAGATATTAAAATGTATAGGGGAAGTGAAAAATGCGGCTGGTACCGGCGGGTAAAAGTATTGCTGACGCGTTGGAAAAATCACTACCGTTCCTGGTGGAATAAATTATTGATATATGACCAGCCTTTTTCTCTTACAGCTCACCTCCTAGCCGAGTTCAAGACGTTAAAGGGAATAGCGCGGTTCTTCCTTTAAGGACGAACCATTTACCCGATTGAAATTTTCTCCATCGAAAGTAACAGCTTTCAGTTCCTCCCAAATGCGAGCTCCTTAACTAACAAGGAAGGTTAGGGAACTCGGAAATTCCAAAAATTATGAAACTTCGCATACAAGTACAGTAAGTCATCCGTAATACGACCCTGTTTTCCGTTGGTGCCATAATTTGGTTTTAAAGGGTGAAATTACCCCTTGAAAAAAATTCGAAACTTTCT
Source organism: Osmia bicornis bicornis (assembly GCF_907164935.1). NCBI lineage: Eukaryota > Metazoa > Arthropoda > Insecta > Hymenoptera > Megachilidae > Osmia > Osmia bicornis. The sequence goes on from NC_060230.1 coordinate 7,869,195, forward strand.
TTTTTGTGGAATATCTTAAAAACGGTGAGAGATATGAAAAAAAAGTTTAAACAAAAGTTGCACCGTTCTGTTGTGTTTACAAAATGGCGTTAAGAAAATTTTTGAAAAGTGCATAATTTTTTAGTTACCCCTCCCCCCCAACATTTTCTTGACACCATTTTGTAAACACAACAGAACTGTGCAACTTTTGTTTAAACTTTTTTTTCATATCTCTCACCGTTTTTAAGATATTCCACAAAAAAGAAAGTTTCGAATTTTTTTCAAGGGGTAATTTCACCCTTTAAAACCGAATTATGGCACCAACGGAAAACAGGGTCGTATTACGGATGACTTACTGTACTTGTATGCGAAGTTTCATAATTTTTGGAATTTCCGGATTCCCTAACCTTCCTTGTAAGTATTATAAATTATTGTAAAATCAATCCTCGCGAATTACCGCTTTGAACTTTAAACCTTCAATTGAAAATAGGTAAGGAAATAAAATTTGAAGCCCAATACGCGTGCTGAGAAACGCACGTTCACGGCGATCGTGTCGTGGGTCATTTTGCTCTTGGCGAGCATCGGCTCTGCACTGAATCATCTCCACTATTCGTAGACGCCTACGCGATCGTTTTCATTGCTTCTACCATCTACCTTCATTTTTGTTGCGACCATGGAGGCAGCCGGATGCATTTTGTTTTCTCTTCTTCTTTTGCAGAGTCGCTCGCGAATCAATCGGCTCTCCCTAGTCGAGTGTCGTAACTCGAGTGAGAATGATGGAGATAGTGATTGAACGACAAAATCGAATGATTTACACCGCTTTAGTCGTATTTTATTACATCCTGTCGCAATCGTTTAGTGGAGGGGGTTTCGTCTCCCCGGACGCTTTGAGTTCGGGCCGGGGACCGCTAGGTGGCGGCGAGGTGAGAACGGTTTCTTGCAAGCGCTCGCCCAGCATGCGATTACAATTAATACAAGTTTCGAACCGCGGTATGGATTAGGTGTCCGGGGCAGGGAAAATCGTCTGTTAGCGGGCCGGGGACCGCTAGGTGGCGAGGTTGTGTGAGTACGGTCTCTCGCAAGCGCTCGCCCGGCATGCGGTTCGAATAAATCCAAGTTTCGAACCGCGGTATGGATTTTAGGTGTCTGGGGCACAGGGATTGTCTGTTGTCAAGCCCCACTGGACGAGTCTGACAGATGATCGATCCCGAGTCGAAACACCGTTTGTTTTCTCGACTGCTACAATCCTTGCTTTTTCTTTTTTGTAATCTTGAAATTCTATTTTCATTATTTTGTTGGGATCCGGGTGAAGGAACGATTGCTTTTACTTAATAAAAGTTTATTCGATACTTTTTCCTTGATACACGCCGAACTCAACTAAACGTATTACGGAATAAGAAGTACTTGACTCGGTGATGAAATCTTTCTTTCCCAACCTGACCTATTGTCAGGGATAAATAGACTACTTTTACCTAGTGACTTTAGCCCTTGACTGCGTGAGAAACGGAGGCGAGACTATCGCTGTGATGAGTCGGAGATCGTGGAATTATTAGTATTGGATGGCGAGACATCCGGCAGTGCGTTCACAGAATTAAAAGTATTAAATGATTGGTGTTCCAACAATTTTGCAAATAAACCCTTGGAAGGCAAGCTGGGCCGTTTATATCCGCAGCGAATTCTAACTTGTTTCCAACTTGATTCTAGAATTTTTTCAGATTTTTTGAATGCCAAGAACAGTAAAAGAAATTAATCGTCGACATAAACGTCGACGGTGACAGAATAATTCAGCTTCGATGGAAATGTTTCTTTTCTTCTTTCTCACAGCGAAAGATTCTCGAATGAATTCTCTATTATTCGCTAAACAGGTTTCAGCATCGATTCTCTTATAACGAGCTGTTTATTCCGATTATTCGATGCTCGTACGCGTAGCCTGGTTGATCGATCATCGAGTAAATTGATGATACCCTCGGCAGCGTCAGGTGAATTTGACGGAACACAAGATTATTGGACAAATAATTCCTACTCGACACGCGAGACGGCAGTCGTTCTAGCAGATTTATTCGCGAACAGTCACTCTCGTTATCCGACCATTCGAACAGACTCTGTTGAAAAGATTCCCGGGCCCGTTCAGAATCGCATTCTAAAGAGCAATTACACGGTAAAATATGACTGGAACAGGCACGAGTAAATTTCTTTACGGGAAGACAGTAAGCCGAGCTTATCGTCCTCGCAATGAATTTCTTCTCTGAATAGTTTGCCGCTTTTCAAGATTCCACTAACGGGAATTAGTCCGCTTACGAGTGTCGCGACAAAACAACTCGTTGTTACTTGTACACTCGCGATCAAATCAGGTTTCCTTATGAAATATAGCGATATAAGGGAAGCAGGAATTCCAAAAATCTTCATTTGGCGGACCATCGAGAGAGCCCCAACTTTAATTTTCAATCGTTTCTTTTTCTAAACGCATGAAATTGTCATTAAAATTAAATTTATCCTATTACTCTTTTTCTATGCTTTCTGCAGCAACCCTCGTCTAGAGTGCTCGCCCTAAAGGGTTATAAGGTTGTCGCGTCGATCCTGAAAATCATTAATCTTGCTAAGAAGTTGCCTGAAAGTGTGACACGTGCGTTTGTAAAGCAACCGTGCTGGGATCAACAGGCCTCTCGTTTTCGGTGCTGTTACAAGATTAGCCTCCTGCGAAAGAATAAATCAATCAAAGTGTCCTACGGAAGTTGCTTTCAGGACGTCGCCCTTTGACAAATTTAACCCCATTCAATCGAACCCTGATCAAACATTTATATTACCTTGAACTCTAAATTTCTTCACAATTGATTAGAATTTTTTTTATTAAATCAAGAGTCTATCTCTTGAAACTTCGACTGGCATACGAATCCGATCCGATCACTCTCTCGACCGGCAATTCCGTTTTCGACGCTCGACTGTTTACCGAGATTAATCGATTGCGAGTGCAGCAACGAGAGCAGGAAAGACGGGAAATGAAAGTCTGCGTAAATCCGCAACGAGTATAGCGAACTGGAGGGATGATCGCGAAACGAAAGAGAGGGTGGGTTCGCACTGCCGAAACCCGCGACCCAGATACCGATCGACCCACCGACACACATTAGGGGAGGGGGTGGCGTGTGGAGAACGTTCTGCAAAAGCGAGCTAGAGCGAGACGCAAGTATACTGCGTTATACTATCTCTATCTTTATTCTACCATCCCTTCTAGAGAGGTTCATTTTTCTTCACCCTTTAACTACTAGAACCTCTTTACTTTTCTCTGTTTCTATTTCAAATGATGCATCGTTATCTCGGATTCAGAGGTTTAATGCTCTTAACATTTTTGATGTTTTGGAATTTTTCTTTTGGAATCTAGGTATAATTTTTAAACAAACAAATTTTATATATTAGAAGAATTTTTAAAAGAACAGTGTAAAATTTGGGAGATGAGAATAATACGAAGTACGAAATTGGATCAAAGTGATGGTCCCTCTCCATGGTCCGCCACCCGTATGATTTTTAAACAAACAAATTTCATATATTAGAAGAATTGTTAAAAGAACAGTGTAAAATTTGGGAGATGAGAATAATACGAAGTACGAAATTGGATCAAAGTGATGGTCCCTCTCCATGGTCCGCCGTCCGTAAGATTTTTAAACAAACAAATTTCATATATTAGAAGAATTGTTAAAAGAACAGTGTAAAATTTGGGAGATGAGAATAATACGAAGTACGAAATTGGATCAAAGTTGTGGTCCCTCTCCATGGTCCGCCACCCGTATGATTTTTAAACAAACAAATTTCATATATTAGAAGAATTTTTAAAAGAACAGTGTAAAATTTGGGAGATGAGAATAATACGAAGTACGAAATTGGATCAAAGTTGTGGTCCCTCTCCATGGTCCGTCGTCCGAGGGTTAATACGGTTTTTTACCCTTCCCGTCGAGCGACAAACGCGGAAGCGCCGCGGCGATGATTCGAACGGTGCGTGCATACTCGTGCTCGAAATAGAATCGTAGTTACGGTGTTCGCACTTTCAGCGAGCGGGTTTGAACAGAGTCTTGTTGTAACTCGCGTGTCGACACGCTTACGACCGATCGCACGTTCGTTGATTAGTCGAGCTCGGATGTAACGGCGCGTTGTTACGGTTTGTTACACGCTTGGAAATCGATTTTCAAGATCAAGAATAGCACTTTGAGACTGACTAGAAGTTTGGAAGATTTTCACTGAAAATTTCGTTAACATTTAGACTGCCGGGATTTTAAGAGCTTTATTCCCCTTAGGAAGTTTTCAAATTTTGTGTCTGTATCTTATACAGGGTGTCTCACTTAAACGGATACCGAGCTCTTATTCCGTAACTATTGATGATACAAAAAATTGTTAATATGGAAATTGCATGGGAAAAGGGGGTCTATCGAGGTTTTGATCGAAGTCACAGGTAGAGACTATATTTAGACTAGGAAAAATGAAAAATTCTCTATTTTGCCTAAAAGTCTGTTTTTAGTGTTTTGGGATTGCGGAAAACGATGGTGAAGTTGGTTTTTGAGTACAGTCCATTCTCATGCCTATGTGACTCTGCTTCAGCATTACTCAGCGCCAACGGCGGGGACGTTGAGATACGGTGTGGCTCCATTTTTTAAATTTTTTTATTTATTTTTTTGAATTTATTCTATGAATGTTTATAAATGTTTGAATGGGCTGCTCCAGAACGTCTATATTTACATTTTCCGGCAGTCTAAAGGTTAGTTGTTGGCTTTCTTCGAAGGACTTTGAAATACAGAAAATTCGAAACAACAAAGATAACTGGGAATAATTCGAGAAATTTTGTTGTAAGAAAATATCGCAATGGAAAATTGTAGAATAAAAGGTATAATTATTAATCAAATGATTATTTGTTTCCGAGTTGTAAGAGCTTTCATTTATCGTTTCCTATTTTCCCAATGAAAGGAGAAGTAGAAACATGAAATTTCGTGAAATTAGAAGCGTCTGGTTCGCGAAACCAGATATCGTTGCTCGTCTATTACGACCATCGTAAACTGACTATTTTGTAGATAGGAAACTGGACAGTGTCCAACAGCGCGTACTCTTAACATCAGCCATTCCAGCTGCGGTAATCAGCCGTCATGGTAAACTTAACCCTTACAAGTTTGTGGGACAATCCGTTTATGCATATTACTGCTCTAAATGTGGCGCTTGGTTATAGGACTTCGTATCTCATCAAATTTAATGCGGTTACGAACAGCATCGAGATTGTATCCACACCATCCAACCTAGTCCTCGATTTTACCTTCTCGCATTCGAACGAAAGAAAAAAAAGAAAATCGAGCGTTTGTCGAGAAGGCTCGCCGTAAACTGGAGCTTCGGTTTAGAATGTAAAATTTCCGGGTTATCGGTGGTGATTCGGCGAGGAAAAGCGCAAACACGGGTTTCGCGTAACACGAAATCGCTGACGTGATTGGTCAATGTGCCAAGATTGGCCCGGGGACTGGGTCACTGTTGTGGAACACAGGGAATACGCGAGTGCAATGATAATTGAAAATTTTTCGAATCTCGAAGAGGGAATGAAAGTTAAATCGAACTTGGCGTTGAATACTTTTCCAGCGATACTCGAAATTACGGGTTTCGGTGGATTCGGCAAAATTCGAGCTATATGATACGTTCGGGTATCACGCATCGTGCAAGGGTGGCGGGTGAAATGTAGAACGGCCCTTGTAAATTTAGCTTCTTATGCACGACGTCGCTCGGATACGTGACGTTTCAAACGATACCGAAAGGGCCGACTTTCCGACGTTAACAATCTGTCGATAATAGACGCGTGAAGGGTCATCGAGGGTGGAAAAAGGAAAGGATTGGCCAGGGTGCCAAGATCCAGCGCAGCTGGGTCAGGACGGTCGCGTCGAGAGGGTTGCTCCCGTTAACGTTCCGTCGTCGACGGGATAAAGTATAAAGGGACAGAGCTCGAGGAACAGCCTGCCTCGTAACGGGACGTAGAAGAAGTTTGCCACGTTTCCTACGTGCTTCGAACGTGTTCATAATTTCACTGTGAGCTAAAAAAGTCCGGGAACCTGGAACCAGTCAACGTGCCAAGAACTCGGCTGGCAGCAGCCGTTGCTTCGCAGATTAGAAGACTGGGTTAATGAATTTCCTTCGAATTTATTAACATCGCGGTCTTCCACGACTGTGTCTTTGTTATACGAAACCTCGCTCGTTGAAAAATTCTACATTTGATACCGAGTTTCTCGTTGCAACCGATTTAATACTCTTCTTTCCGCTCGGATAATCATTGACACACGGTGAAAGCGGTCAATTATGACCGATAACCGCGACACGGTGAATTGGCAGCGTACGATTTTTTCATCGACACCAAGAGAAAGCGATCTCCCCCCCTTTTTTTTCCTCGTTGTTTAATTATGACCAAGAAACTTGATTTACGAGCAGAGATTGTTTGTGACATAACTGGGTTGATTAGCGGCCGGGGCGGTCTATCGAGAGATGCTCTTCGACACTCGCAATCAATGACACGTTTCTTTTATGAAATTACGATGTTGATCCTAGAGAAAGTTGCCGTTTCGTTTCATCTAACTTTGACTTTCGAATCAAGAATATATACAAGTTACAAGTTTATCGGTAAGATGGACGATTATAATTGGAATAAAAGAACAACGAAGTCGTCGAATAAACCCTTAACAACCCCAGGAATCGTCCCCGAGGACTCGATCAAACTTTCTCCCGAGGATCAATTAGATTAAAGGAGAGCGGTAGAAGAGGCAGCTGGTCGTTATCGCTTTCGCGACGAGGCGAGAACAAGCAAGTTCCGAAATCGTCTCGAGTCCAATTAAATTCAGACAATGTACAGATTACGGTACTCCTCCACTGGTTACTCCATTTGGTTAAACTATACTTTAGTACAGCAAACAGCAGACAAAAGAGTCAATAACATTGCGTCTACTTTCTTAAGAAAGAAAGAAGAGATCAGAGTCCGTACCCTTCTGATGAGACAATTCGTTGTTATCATTTCGGCAACCATACTATTTTCAACGAGTAAGAAGTTAATCAAGGAGCGGTAGGTATAATAGAAGTCGAGGATTTTTCCAATCTGGATTCAGCTTAACAACGTGTACACTGGAGTATTATGCGAGGTCGCGAGCCTATTGTCCAACGCGTAGCTAGCTCGGGATCGTTATCATCTCCATTGGACGAGGAATAAGAATCCTTTGAAAGGTTCGGAAGAAAAGACGAGGAAGGATGGCCGAGGATGCATCGGCCAAGTAACGAGGTCTATATAGAGAAGAGAACGGGGTTAGGCCATCGCGAACCTGAGAGGTGATTTATGAAACAATTTCCCCTATCCCACCAGTCCTGCCTCTGTCTACCTTTAAACTTACCGCCATCCAATGTGTCAGAGGCTCTCAATCGTTGGACGTTCAACCGTTTAAAGTTCAATAAAAAAAAAAAAAAAGAGGGAATTTTGGTTGGATTATCTTTTTTGGCTGTGTTTGCGAATGGTTCCACCAAAATTGAGAACTCAGGTTCGGTATATAACCTAAATTGACTACAAGAAACCGATTAAAGTTGATTTCAGAGCTGCATATCTTATCGTTTACGAGATATCGTGGTAAGGTTAGGTTCTGCGTATGCGCAGTATCGAATAGCGTATGCGCAGTATCGAATAGCGCATGCGCAGTATTGAGTAGCGCATGCGCAGTACCGAATAGCGCATACGTATCTCAAAATCCGGTCTAAACCCAATTTATATCGGTTATGTACCGATCCTGAGTTCTTAATTTTGGTGGGACCATTCGGAAACTTATCCTTTTTTTTTTGGAATGAAATTAAATTGTTACTTTGTCAAGATTGATTAATCTTGGTCCTTCGTTGAATGTACCATATACTATGATTATTATCTGACATTGCGCTTCGTAGAAAGCACGGCCGCTTGAATTTTCATAGGACCGTAAGTATTTCAACCGGACACCAGGCTTCCCTGCATTTACCTCGAGAAGAGAAACATGGAGCGTAGGTGGATACCGTCGTGGATACGCATTTACTCGACAAATATTTCACGAGGAACCTCGAATTTAATACGGTAGCTTTGAACTTGCCTACGACGCGACGGTACACGTATGTATATAGTCCGCCGGTGTGTCAACAACCTCCTTCCGAACCGCTCTACCGAGAACAGTTTCACCGGCAACTCTATCTGCAAATGTGCTGTGCAGTTGCAAAACAAGATTTCCTTGTTTAACCTCGTCTGAAATGCGCTTTAAGCGGTTTTCGACCAGCTTCTTTGTTGCTTCGACAGAGTAGACTCTCGTTATATCGCCGAGTAAGCGACATTCACTCTTGAGCGATATAACGAGGGTGGGAAATTTTTTAAATTTTTCAAATTCTACAGATCTGCCCAGTGACATCCTCGATATTTGAACAGAACTACTATCTGTTAAAATAATCACTAGAATATTTTCGCGAGTCCATTTATTTCTAAATCGCTCAGTGTCGAGCTATTTCCTGTTGGAAACGAAATTTACGCCCCGAGGGAGGAAAATGGAGTGTACACGAAGCCGGTGGAAAATTTTCCAGCAAATTTACCCTACCCTCACTGACTCATCATCCTCGTGAAAGTCACTTCTCGACAGAGTTAACGTTGTCTGTTTAACTTGTATCGTTCGTTGCTGCCGATAAACACCGGCTTCCTATCATCGGGGCAACGTGAAAGTTGGCAAATATTTTTACTACAGTCGTGTCATCGTTGAATGGAGACAGTTTAGCTAACGAATCATGCAAATCAATCGGTGCCATGACATCTGTGTGCACGGTGAAATGATTCTTGCTAATCTATTCACTGAATTTCCTTGTTGGGTTTATGAATCATCAGTTTAGAATGAAAGTAATAGAATTTTTCTATCCAATATTTGGTGAAGATAAAATTTTAGATTTTTAGAACTTTGTTTAGTTGGATCTGACTAATTGAAAGTAAATTTATCGTTGAGAATATTACTATAATACTAAAGATTTTCTGAAATTTGACACAGGTACGAGAAAAATTGCAAGTACCTAAGAAATTTTCCAAGGTTCCAAAATGAAACAGTGTCGCATAAAGTCGACCCAGCTGCACTATTTCAATTTACTTCCCCTCAAGAGAGTGGCAGGAAATTAAAATCGATCATTGCCTGGTCGTATCTCTTAGAGATCGTTCCTCCCTTCTTCTATTCCTCCACCTCTGTCTTCGTCGTGTACCTCCAGGCGACACGAGATTGCTCGTTGATTAGACAGAGACATTCGGGGCTAAATAAATAATCAGGATGAAATTCGATCGACAGGTTCGATTCGGGTCACTCGAGGTTCCAGGATAGATCGATAGGTCTCCGTTTTACGAGCGGAAGTCAGCTGGAATTGCGAGTGCACTGTCGTCCTTCGACCTCGACGTTTTCGCAGACTCGTCTAATATCCTGATCATTCGGCACAGAGGCCTATCGATGCTCGCGTTGACCTTGTTATAGTATTTTTATCGAGGTTGATGTTTCATTTGGAACCGGAACTAACGTTGTGAGCCAGTTTCCTTTCGATGCTGGTCTAGTTTCTTAGACTCCTATGTTTCTTTATATCATCAATTTAAAATTCAAAGATTTTGTAAATGGAAATTTTCAAATATAATTCAAATAGAATTAAGATCATCAAGGTGTGTTCTTATAGAGTGTGTTTTTATAGAGACCGATGTTTCATTTGGAACCGGAACTAACATTGTGAGCCAGCTTCCTTTCGATGCTGGTCCAGTTTCTTAGACTCCTATGTTTCTTTATATCATCAATTTAAAATTCAAAGATTTTGTAAATGGAAATTTTCAAATATAATTCAAATAGTGTGTTCAATTACTGGCGCCGGTAATTAGTGATCCCCACAGTAGAAACAGAAGCTGAAGATGTATCAATCGAAGAACAAGATACATTAAACAGTGATCTACCGGTTCTGAAACGAAGTCTAGGAACAAGAAGGAACAAAGAGGGACGAGAGATAAAGGGAAGTCCAGCAGGAACGGTACTCCGCGACGTGACCGAATTAATTATCGGTTTTCGCTCCTCTTTCCTCTCGTTTTTCAGTATCGTTCCACGATCTCTGTTGCGTTCTTTCGTTTCCGTGCCATAAGAAACGAAAGAGGACGACGCATCAGGTCCTTTTTACTTTTCTCTTATTCGGTGCTCGTTCCAAATTTCTCCTAGCCTCGGGTCTAAGCAGCAGCACTTTGACTTTCATTCTTTTCACCGACCGATAAGACGAACACGCTGAAATCGTTATCACTCGCGGAGAGGAACGTAAAAAGCGCTGACTACGCGGTTTTCTTTTTCTTTTTTCAGGGAACAGACCCTTAAGTATATAAATCAGAGGAAAGTCCTTAGGACGATATTAACCTTGGAACTGTGCGTCACAAATATCCCTGAAAATAAGGGGACAAAAGCTGCCTGGTGAGAGGAAATACGGTCTCCGTTTGTTTGTACTCCGGGTGAAAAATTTCGGTGATTCGATAGATTCATTGGTGAAGGCTGAAAGTTGTTTCTATTCCTGACTCAGAGTTTGCTTTTTCCGAGAATTCGGTCGCAGTTTACTATCGATTAACCATTTATATACAATTTTTCACTAAATTTTAAGCTTTGAATTGATATGCAGAACAACCCTTTCATCTCCATCAGCTATTAAGTTAAAACTTGCAGCAAAATGTTGCTTAAAAAAAAAGAAGAAGGAATCCTCCCTGGACCACGATTTGTTGCATAGACGTTTCCGTGCTCTCTGGTTGAATCCTCTTTTCAGTGAACGAGAGAATGAAAATCAGGGTTCGAGCTCGCGATCCTGCGACGTTATATACCGCAGTGGCCGTAAAAACGCCGCACTGCAGAACGCGAAGGACTTTGGAAAACGCTGCTCTCGTATAACGTGACCCAGATGCAAGCAGCGTCGAACGATACGCGTTAAAACACGTGTCAGATACACGGACCCGTGTTGGAGGGACGTTGCCTCGAATGCGAGTCATTTTTCTCCTTCCGGCTTTGAAGCTTCTTTGTTCCTTTCGTCCCCCCCCCCCCTACTTCTTTCCTTCTTTTTCTCGTTGGTCCACTGGAAACGTGTGTTCCATGGAATAATCTTCTTTTTCCACGATGTCCTGTTTCCTGTGTACGGGTAATTAATGTGTGCACGGTGATGCGTGACGAGGTCGTAATTACACGGGCACACGGCTGGATCTCTGTGGGTGGATGACCGTCGATGGGGACTGTGTTTTTTGAAATCATTTCCCAGTGCATGCAGGTACATTTGGCGCCATACTTGGGAATTTGGCGAAAGAAAATTTGACAAATGGAAAATTTAACTGGGAGAAAATTTGACAGAGGGAAAATTTGACAAATGGAAAATATAACAGGGGAAAAGTTTGACAGAAAAAATTTGACAAGGGGAAAATTTAATAGGGGGAAAATTTGACAGAGAAAAGTTTGACAGGGGGAAAATTTGAAAAAGGGAAAATTTAACAGGGGAAAAATTTGATAGAGAAAATTTGACAAGGGGAAAATTTAACAGAGGAAAAGTTTGACAGGGGGAAAATTTGACGGAGGGAAAATTTAACAGGGGAAAAATTTGATAGAGAAAATTTGACAAGGGGAAAATTTAACAGGGGGAAAATTTGACAGAGGAAAGGTTTGACGGGGGGAAAATTTGACGGAGGGAAAATTTAACAGGGGAAAAATTTGATAGAGGAAATTTAACAGGGGGAAAATTTGACAGAGGAAAAGTTTGGCGGAGGGAAAATTTAACAGGGGAAAAATTTGATAGAGAAAATTTGACAGAGGAAAAGTTTGACAGGGGGGAAATTTGACGGAGGGAAAATTTGAAAAAGGGAAAATTTGACAGAGGGAAAATTTTCCTAGTCTCCATTTCATCCTTATACTCAAAGGTCTGAAACGGTGAGAGATAAGCGTTCAACGTGCACTAACAAAGCTGTGGACTAATTTCCATAGAAAGCTTCATAACGAGAAGTCGATTAATTAGTAACGGGCAGTGAAGTAAGAGTAAGGCGATCAGAGACACGAAGGAAGAAGAACGAGGCTCGTTGAAGCGTCGATGTCGGGAAACACGACAGGATGGAATTAATTATCCGGTAACCGAGGCGCGGTTAAACTCGTGTTAGAAGCACGAGACAACTCGAACGACACGCGCTCTCCCTATTGTTCCACGTTCGATCGAGATATCGTTGTTTCTCAGCTCGATACGCCTCGAACCGCTCGGGACTACGCTTTTACTCGGTGAAACATAGAGTGCACATCAGCGAGACCCTCTTCACGGTGAAGCGAGATCGAGGAAAAATTCGAATGGAAGTTTTGTTCGAAACTCGCATTGAAAAACGAAGACAAACACTCGTGGATGTAGGTCCGTGTTACGAGAAGAGATGAATTCTTGCGTAAGAAGCAATTTGAAAGGATACGCTGCGAGGTATGCAACGGAGGCTTTGAAATAGATAAATTTAAAAAAAAGAAAAGGCACAGAATTAATAAAAACCTTTGGTCCATTGTAAAATGAGTGAAATTGATTTTGAATAAATTTTCTAAAAATCGAATTTCGAATATTTATTTTCCCATAATTAAAAATTAACTCGATTAAATTCGAAGCTTTCGAAATTGCTTTAAATTAAATTCCTCTCCAAAACAAAAGCTGTCGACTTGGCAAAACGTTTAATAATCTATCTGGATGAATTAATAATTGTCTTCGCCGGTCGCTTCCAATCAATTCATATATAATAAATAAATCAACTCGCGGTGTTTGAAGCTTCCAATTAGGTAGGGAATTTAATTTTTAAACAAACTGTATCGTAGTTGATTAAAATCCTGTTGAAAATCAGGCAGCTATAACAAAAAGGTAAGCAGAGTTTCGATCGAGCTCGAAAACACACGGTGAAATATTAACGAACAACGGAATAAAAGCTGAAAACGTAATAACGCGAACGGTTCGAATAAATGGATCATTTTTAGCCGAGGAAACGCTTCGAATATCCTCTGGCCAGGGAATCGGGGGCGAATTAACGGTAGAGGGTGGGTTCGGGAGCGGCGACACGTAATCATCGCTCGAAATCACATTTATCGGCGAAAGCAGGGCCGTGCAATCAGCGGCAGGTCTGCGAGGAGGGCGAGGTTGGGCTACCGCCAAGGGCGGTCGACACCCAAGGGTGTTTTAGATCTAATTATCAAAAACATTTAATAAAAAATTCACACAATTTTAATACAATTTTTATATCCGTATGTTATTAATTTAGCAACTGGAATGAGGAAGGGAAAAGAAATCTTTGGACCGGGGTGAGAAGCACCCTAAAGTCGAGCCTGCGTGTAATCTTCGTGGTGGTTGCACATCGACGAATATCGGCCCTCTAATCCCTGTAGATTCTGCAACGCGACCCGCAAAAACGAAACGTTTCTCATTCGGTGCGGTGAATAAATTTTTATTCATTTTCAAGCGTTTTTACCGCGTTCCACCCTCTTCCTCTTTCACCCATTGGTCCCGTTCGGGATCCGCGCGGTATTATTAAAAACCGGGTCACGAAATCGCGTGGCTGTATTTATCCGAAGGCATGGGGAAAAATGCTATTTTCTTGTTGCCTTCTCGTTTTTATCAGAATTATTTTGATTTTACAGAGAATAAATATTTTCTTTTTTTTTGCTCTCTATAATCCTCGTTGACCCACGGATTCCCCCTTCGAGTATTAATAAAATATGCATCTGAATTTGTGAATATTTTAAAATTATAATTTCTTATGCAAAACGAGTATCTACTTCGTTTTAGCGAAACAAGATGTACGTGTTTGATAGAGGGAGCGATCGAGATAGATAAAATTTATCCGACAGCTCGCGACGGCCTGGTGTTTGAGCAAAGTCGCATTGAAAATGGGGATGCATTACAAAGGGAAACGGTAAATCAGCGGTGAAAATGGGTAGCTCATTAATAAGGAGATTGCAGGGTGAAATGGTGGTGGCACCGGGCAGCCTGCTACGAACTCGCCGACTGGCAAGCTACCAAGTCACGAACAATACACCCTCAACTTCCGACACGTTCCCCATTGCTACCGATCGAATCTGTTCCATGAAAAATATCGCCTCTCCGCCGATACTCTTCTTCATTCTTTGCAGTCACGCTTTTAGAAAGAATTTCTCTGCTTTCCTATTAAAGATGGTACAAATATAAATAAGTTCTGAAAATAAACAAAAGTTTAGCCGAAAATAATACCAGATATGTAGGCGTTTAAGTGGAGGGAGAGAGGAGGATTTCGTCTCTCCGGACGCTTTTAGTTCGGGCGGGGACCGCTAGGTGGCGGCGAGATGATCGGTGACAGTGTTCTCGCTAGCGGTCGCGCGGCATGCAGTCCAAATGGTCGGCGTCGAACTGCGCCAATTACTTTATGGCGGGAGACATAAAGGACCCGGACGAAGGTCGGCAGTGGGAGCTTTCTTTTACTTTCGATTAAATAGAAAAAGGTTTGGCTAGGTTAGGTTAGATTTTTTAGCCGGTAAGAATCCGGCACTACCCCCGGCTCCTCCCCAGGGGGGCTTGGGGCGTCTTTCGAAGATTTCCCCCACGTGAAAAAAAAAGGTTAGGTTAGATTAGTTAATAAAAAAAGGTCTGAATGGCTTTAGTCAGTGAAAAAATATTACTATTAAATTATTTTTCGACTCTGCAGAGCTGTGTCTGACTTTTAGGTATACAGTACCGGACCTTCGTGCGTATGGCCCCCGCCATAAAGTAATCGGCGCAGTTCATGCACGACCGTTCGAATATATTAATAGAAGTTTCGAATTGCTGTATGATAGGTGTCTGGGACAGGGATCGTCTGTTGTCAGCCCCACTGACGATTCTGACAGAAGATCCCGGGACGAAACGCCTTTTATCCTCTCTCCTACATTTTCATTATTATTCCACTTTATGGCAAGTGAAACTGGAAATTTCGCTGGATAAACTCCCGTCACGAGCTCCCCTATCGCGAGATCGATTCAGCCAGCCGGTTCACGAAGACAAATCGCCGTCAGTTTTTGACGAATAGGAATTGCGCGGAGGGTGGGCCGGCTACGATAAAGATGCCAAACTTTGGCTCCAGAGCAACGCGCATATTAGATCGGATCATAAATATCCAGTTATAATTCGATAATTACCGCGCGGTCTGAGGGAAGAGTGGTTCTAAGATGGGCCAATTTGTAGGAAATGGAGAACCCATTGCTCTTTCGACCCCTTTCTTTTTTTCCTTTTCGCTGATCCCTGACGACCGCCGCGAGGAGAAACTTCGAAATAGCGGTAATTAGAATTGTCGGAGCCAATTTCGGAGAATACCCCCTTGTATAACGCCGACGGCTGTGTCCGATTCGAGCCGGACCAACGTTTATACACTTCGGCTAGGCGGCTTGAAGGGGTACTAAACCCTCGGGAAAGTATTAAATTCGTAACTTAATTTGGGTGGATTACTTAAAAATATTTCGAATTTTAGTGCATAAGGCTTGGAAAATTAGTAAAATTATTATTTATTGAATTTATTGGAAATTGGGTCCGGCGAACAGAAAATGTGTAACCAGTGGAAATTCTCAGTTTTATAAAACTTTTCTAATATTTTACAATTCCCTCAAGGTTGTTGTGGATCAAGTTAAAAATAAACCGGGAAGTCGTATCGAATCGAATAAACTATCGGTCTAGACTTAACAAGATATTAAACGCGTTCAAATTATGGAACAACTAATCAAACCATTAATTTCCCGAGCTTTTATTGCGGAAAGTTCATCGGGCGAAGAGCACGTAAGCAACGGGAACTCCTCGATTCATTATCGTTCGCGCTGAGTTCCTTCGCGAGGGGCATTAAATTCAAGAAACCGGCTCGAGAGGTTTTTGTTCGTTTTCCATCTCGTAAAACTTTGCTTCTTCTTTTCTACCTTTTTCCTTTTCTTCTACTCTGCTTACTCGGGTGAAAAAGAAAAAGTCAAGGATCTCGCGACAACGTTCGCAAAACTTTTCCACGATGGAAATTCCATCGAACCGAATGAGAAAACAGCGAGAGTCTAGCAATCGGTAAGGTTTCATTATCGAAATTCTACGTTTCAAAAGCGGCGATTTTGAAAGGAATTTTTCTATTCTATTCTATTTTTCTGATAAGTGGATTTCGATGACGCGAAGGTCTGGAAAGTGTCGGTTTACGTAGAAACTATGGTGACCGTCGCTCGTGTTTCTTTCGTTTCACGCTGTTTTCCTTAAACTCGTAAGGAACGACAGATTTAGCGGTGGCCGTGCGTCGCGAGATATCTTTGATATTTATTTAACCGTCAGCCAGGAGCCAATAAATTCGACGAAGTAACTGCTGCGAGCTTATTTCGACCCTCCAGATAAGGGTGCATAATTTAGAGGGGAAAACAGAAGCCGACCTGTGCGCGACGAAGAGGAGACGATAGTAAAGAAAAAGGGAGGGTACATTCTCAGCTGAGATATACGTCCCTTCGTCTTGCTCGTATGACGACGCCAAAGATTTTCAATAGGACTTCTCGAAATCTCCTTAAGCGTCTTATAAATCCCTAGTCACTCTTTATGCCGAGGGTACCACTTGAAATTTTCGGCACCGGGACCAGTCCCTTGGGCCCTTAATCGCTGGTAAGTTTACGAACCACGGGTTATAATTGTTCCCTTCGTAGAAAATTTTTTCTTTTTAATTACAAACTGCTTGAATTGTCTTAAACTTTTTTTTTGTTCTCGAGGATGGATTGTTTATTTAAACTGATTGTCAATTATAAAATTAAAACTAAAGAATTCCCAGAGGTGTTCTTTCTCTTCTAATATAATACTTGTTCATAACTATACCTTTCACAATGTTATATTTCCTTTCTTCGTTAAATATTAAATTAGCTCACTTATAAAATTATTCAGAAACAACTGAACCAAAACAGTGCAGTAAAGGGCTGATTCTGAAGTGCGAAAATGCTAAGACAATTTCATGACAGAAAAGTATCTCAAAATACTACTTATAATATATCAGAAGAAAGCTTAAAGTTTACTGAAAATAATGATATAAATGTCTGCTTAATATTCCTAAAATAAAATGGCTGGTTGTGGATCGCAACGGACAATGTTTCAGAGTGAATGATAATTAAAGTTCTCCTTGGTGCACTTTTATGATAATTTTTCAGAAATTTTAAGCTTTAATTGGACATATCACAAGTGTCATTCCGATATGCTTTTAAGCTATCAAATTACCTTGTAATTTCCACATTCCATAACTTTTTCAGTGAAAGCAAAAAAGGAATGATGCGACAAAAAGTTAATTTAGCAGTAAAAAGAATGAGATCAAAGAATTCTCGGAACAGGAGGAAACGAACCTAAAGGCTTCCCCGTAATCGCTTATTGGCCAAAAATGATAATCACGACTTCCGTGTGGGAGCCGTTTTTTGTCAACCTTGCAGGATCATTTTCCTGCGCGAGCAAAAGGTAGAATTCCAAGGCTCCCCGGGTGGTCCGGATTATTACAGGCGCCGTGTCTCGAAGCAAGACAAAGCCACGCTCCCTTCCCATATCCTGGCCAAAAGCAGAAGCGTTGAAACGCCCAGAATTGTGTCGCTCTTTTTTGCTCCCACCTCTCAGCATATTTACGAGCCGATCGACACTTTTATTTGGATTTTGACGCTGCACAGAGATCGTGTTTATCTTTGGACTAACTTCATTTCAGGGGGCGTTTCCGAAAATTTACGAGATACCCTTCGAAGGAAAATTACAAATTTGATTATTTTTCAACTAGGGTGCCCTGTCTGCATCCTCCGTTTCGCTCACCATATGAAAATTTCAAAATTCCAAAATTTTAAAATTGTTCAATTTCAAACGGACTTGGCCCATCATAGAAAAATCCTAGTTACGCCACTGGTTCTCATTTGATGTTTTAACCCTAGTGGCACTGGGCTCTCAGAAAGTACCGAAATTTTTTCAAACACGTTACCATTGTAATCAGAAAGTTGGGATGATGAAACATTCCAATCTACGCCACTTTCACCCCACAGACTTCGAAATTGACATACCTCCGTCCAAAGCATACAACTCCATCGTCCCCCTGTACAAATTCATTCTAACGGACAACCAATTACTCCGCTGTCTCGTCATTGACACCTATATCTTCTTCATCCGGCTACTTGGTTTGCTCAGATGCGTCTCTTACGAAACGCAAATTAACATCTGCGCTGGTCAAACACACCACCTTTCTTCGAGGTACGGAGTACTCTAGCTAGTATATTTTCCTTGGTACATAGAATTCCATCATTTATTAGACGCGGTGTCGTACGAGAAACAAGCAACAGTTATCTCGTTTCTTTTTATACAGATATTGCGGTACACCCTGTACACCCGGACCAAAGCTGTAAATCCTTAGAAAAAAAAGGAAATAGTACCAAAGGTACACAGCAATATCGCGAGATATCCCACACGTTCTCTCGAAGCGCGATTCCGGCCTGACCGGGTGTTATTGGAGGACTACTAGGGGATTATTAGCGGATTAGTCGTGAAGACCAACATTTTCCATTTCGCGATCCAGGATTACCGGGAAACGCGTTTCTGATGGATCAGGTTTCGTATTTGTACTGTTGAAAGTCCGACTTCAATTTTCGAAATATTTTCTCTTTGATTATTACGCTCCAGGATGTTTCAGTGTTTTTCACTGTGAAATGATTTTATAAAGATTTTATATTTCCCCCATCAACTGTACGCTGCATTTTCGGAGGATGCAACCGCGTACAGTCGGGTGAAGAAATATAGGTTAGATTGCAGTTTCCCGGGTAATTGATCTCGACTATTTTATCGGATAAATCAAGGTCGGAGAAGACAATATCACGTGGCGTTAAAAAGTTATGGCCATTTTAAAAAATCACAATTTTTCAAAAATTTTCTAATTTCGAATCCAAAAAATAACCTAACCTAACCTAACCTTAACTAAACTAAGCTATTGGGTTTGTGAAAAATCATAATTTTTCAAAAATATAATTTCGAATCCAAAAAATAACCTAACCTAACCTAACCCAATAGCTTAGTTTAGTTAAGGCTAGGTTAGGTTATTTTTGGATTCGAAATTATCGGAAAATTTTTGAAAAATTGTGATTCTTCACACACCCAATAGCTTAGTTTAGTTAAGGTTAGGTTCGGTTAGGTTATTTTTTGGATTCGAAATTATCGGAAAATTTTTGAAAAATTGTGATTTTTCACAAACCAAATAGCTCAGTTTAGTTAAGGTTAGGTTCGGTTATTTTTTGTATTCGAAATTATCAGAAAATTTTTGGAAAATTGTGATTTTTAAAATGGCGATAACTTTATAACGCCACGTGATATCGACCTCGGGACACGTCCTATCGTCTTCTCCGACCTTGATTTATCCGATAAAATAGTCGAGATCAATTACCCGGGAAACTGCAATTCAACCGAAATACAGTATAACGTGATCGAAAATTAAAATTCGTGTGCGTAGACGAGGAAAAATAAATAATCTCACCGTAATCTTAATTAACTTTGGGCGTTTTAATAATATAATTTATTTATCGTATCACACCAGTCGCGGAACCACGCCGTTGTCTTCAACGACATAATCTATCTAATTCCCTAATTCCCGAAGATTCGGGAATATTCCATGTCGCGGTTTCTCTTCTTACACATGTTTCGCTATTTTCGCAGTAAAATGATTTTATGGAAAATGGTAAAATCTCCGCCACCAACAATACGATCGCATCTGCTCGAATCAGCAGGGGACAGGGTTTTTCTCGAAACGGCACGTATCAAAGTCACGCGTATTCTTCGTGACGGAATATTCCCAAGTAAATTGTATACAAGTGGATGGGCGTGAAATCGAATGGAAGGAAGCCCCGGCGAGAGAAGATGTTCGAATGAAGTCGGTTAGGAGCCGACGATCTGTCGGCCGTTATCGAGAGGATGAGAAAGGAGTATATCAAGTGGCGGACAGAAGGAATCGGAGATTCGTGGATAGCCGCGAGGCCGATTATACGAACGACCTCCCAAGCGTTGCCGAATAACGTGCCGGCAGAAAAAAGCCGACGGATATCCACGTCAAAAGTCACGCACCGCCTATCCTGAAGCGAGGCTAATGGAAACGTTTACGTCGACGAGGAACCCTTCTATCCTCGATCCTCCTCAACGGAAGATCGTCTTTTATGCTCGAGATGAGAATTCGCGAATTCAAACAAATAATCCCACGTGAAAGTAAACCTCCGAATATTTATCTTTTTCTCAACAACAGTCTACCGGTTGTGAAAGTGTTAACCCGGTTGCCCTGGAATCGCGTATTATGCAGGTTTTCACTGGTATTATAGCAGAACTTGATATCAGATGAACAGCGTGTCGTGTATATCTATGTAACCCTCGGACAGCGGACCATGGAGAGAGCACCATCTTTAATTCAATTCCATATTTTATATTATTTTGATTTTCTAAATTTTACAGTGTTCCTATAAAAATGATGAATAAAATTCTTGTATATAAAATAGAATGAATACGGTGTAGCCTATGGTAGTCTACGCCGGTGTCAAGGAACTCTCTGCACCATCCAGACGTTATCGAGCGCGAACGAAGGATTTCTTGCACGATAAATTCGACGTTTTGCGGTTTACGAGTCGCGCGTCCGCCTGAAATACGATAGCATTAACAATCGCGAGGCTTAATGGACGAATAAATTAAGAAATTTCACTTTACTCCTGGGCAGGAGGTTAAACAATGAGGCTCGTTCGGTCGCGTTAAAACGCACACGACGATGTCTTCTTTTCATCGCCCTTTTCTTACAGCCTATTTCACGGTTCGGATTATATATACAAAACGAAGAGAAGAGAAAAATGGATCCCCTGTATGCCTGGATATTCTCAACTTTACGACGCGTAATAACACAATCGAGACGATGGATCATTCAGCGAGGTTCTTGCTATAAAAATCTTCTTCCTTTTGCTCGAACCCTTCCTTTTTCATTCTTTCTCGCTCGTATCATCCAGACGGGTTATTAAAAAGAGCAGAAGAAATACTTGTCTGGTCGCTTATAAATTTACACCCGAGGTGACGATGAACAATTGAAAAATGTCAAGTACTTAGACGAGCGGTTTGGAAAGGAGAAATAATTTCTGGCGAAAATAGTAGGAGAAGAGCGGGGGAGGAGGCGATTCATCGAGGCAAAAGATCACATCCGTTGGGCCGGAGGGTTGGAAACCGTGGAATTCCGGGGCTGAAACGGTTGTCGTTTAGCCGCTCGCGAACAGAAGGGGGAGGAAAGTTTATTTTCGATCGTAGAATCGGCGAGGATACGGCTTCGCCAGCCGGATTTAATTAAAACTTTCACGACAATGGACCAGGAGAGGGAGAAGGGTCGGAGGAGCCCGGCGAAGGGGTAGATCGAAGAAAGGAAGACCTTAGCGTCGACTAATCAATCGACATCGCGGTAATCAAGGGAAAAAGTGTGTCAGACTTGGTCCCCGTTCGTTAACGAGTCGAACGGGACTCGCGGAAAGCGAAGGAGGGCAGAAAGAGGAGATAATGAGGAACGTATACCGTTGGGGAACGGAAGGGAACGATATCGGTCATTTCCTGCCTCGTGGAATCGCTGAAAAGTTTCCGTCTGCCATGGCTTAGGCATTCTTCTCGTTTCATTTGTCGCGTTACCCCTTTCTTTTACTGTTTTCATTTCAACCAGTAAAGCTTCGAACAGCTTGAATCCGAAATTTAACTGCATTTACAACTATTCAAAATAAAGAAACTAAACTTGGTAATCTTAAAGGGTTAGGCCACTCTAGAATTTTGAGAAAATTGAAATTTGTTTTTTTGTTTAAAAGGTGCCTTAATGTCTTAAAAATGATATGGCAAAAGAGTATGAGTGGGACAAATCTCTAAGTACTTGAATTTCGAATTCTGGTGCAGCCCCTCCCGGTCTGCTGCGCCTATTACAGACTGGCCGGACTCATAAATCAAACAGATCATCACCAATCGATTTGAAAATTTAACACTATATTCAAAACTAAATTCTCTACCGAACTATGTAGGATTTTTTCATGTTGTATAGTTCTTTTGTTATAAATAATTTTCTGGCGATTTTTTCTTGAAATTTTACATTTTCTCTTAAAATATACGTCATTTTTGCAAAAATCAATAATCGAAAATATTTTGGTTTTTTATCCTAAGTTAAAAATTGCAGGAGCTGCTGGTTCCATAAGAAATACTGGAGAGCCCATATTTTCATTTGAATCACTATACAAAAATTAATTTTTAAAGTTTATTAGTTGTAAAATAAAGGCATGCTTACAGAATTTGGATTTACTCCATGATTAAAAAAAAAAAGTTGCTAAAATATGCCTGTTTTTTCTCGCTCTAGAGTGGCCAAACCTCTTAAGTCCCACAGTCGAGAGGTTAAGTACCGTGCGTCACCGACCTTCCGAAACGTGGTAGAGACCTTGGTATCTACTGTGTAAAGAGCGAGTCGACGCGCGACGGCTAGAAAAATTTCTAAATCCCTCTTGTTTGTTAATAATATTTTCCTTCAAAGTTCAACGACCCTGAACTTGCGTTTCGAAATGATGGTTCGGCCGAGGTGAAAGGGTCGCGTTTCAACGAAGCCTTTAAACAAGCAGTAAAGTAAGCACGATGCTCTGCTGTACCGTGCAAGTTGATCGATGATTCGTTTGGACAAAGGGTCATATCTTCGTTATTGCTCGCCCGGTATTGACAGCTTGTCGAGCCCTCGACTTTTAACTGCACCACCTGAGGAATCATTTTTAATGCGCGATACTGCGAGGTGCGTCGCGAACCACGTTAAAGTCACCCGGCACATCCAGACTGCGTGGCGAGCTGTTTTTACGATTTCTTTACGGTCTTACAGGCTCGACGAGTAACCAGCTGCCAAGATTACGATCCTCCAGCGACGCGTACACGCTCGAACAGCTTCGACCGACAAAACCGTCAGAAACTTTATAAAAACGCAATTAAAGAAACGCGTACATAAAAAAATTTAGAAATTTCGAAATCCTCCATTGTCACTACTGTACAATATTGGGATAAGTTTCTAAATAGCCCCCCCAAAATTGAGAATTCATTGTCAGGTTCGGTATATAACCTAAATTAACTACAAGAAATAGATTAAAGTTGATTTCAGAACTCGATGTCTTTCCGTTTTGGAGATATCGTGGTAAGGTTAGGTTCTGTATGCGCAGTGTCGAATGGCGCATACACAGAACCTAACCTAACCTTTAAGGTTAACCTTTAGGTTAGGTTAGGTTAGGTTAGGTTCTGTGTATGCGCTATTCGATACTGCGCATACAGAACCTAACCTAACCTAACTTAACCTTACCACGATATCTCGAAAACGGTAAGACATCCAACTCTGAAAGCAACTGTAATCGGTTTCTTGTGGTCTCAATTTTGTATTAGCTAAATGTAAAATTAGAATGTGATAAAATATTTTCAACTGGTCGGCACTTGGTCAGAAATTCCGCCGAGGAGTGAAAATATTCATGCATCAGCAAAAGAAAACAAGCATTGGGGAATTTGAAACGGGTTCCTCGCGATAAATCTCGGATCTCTCGAAAAGAAGTCTCGAGCGTGTAGACGCGACGGGAAGCCGGTGTTACCGGCGAATTGATTCGTATTGTCACGCTCGAAGCTGTCCAAAGAGGGACGGCGAGCCTCGGGACGGGCTAAAAGCGAGCCTGTCAACGAAACGGATGATCCTACGGGTGGAAAAGTCCGTGGAGCCGTCTTCAAAGGTTCACCGCGTCGCGTCGCGTCGATGGAACGCGTGTTCGCGTGCAAGCCGATGTAAGTTACACGCGTTTAGAAGCGTGCCACGTCGCGCGATAACTCGTCCGCTTTATTGCCACAGGAAAGTGCGCGCGGACGATTCTGATAATCGCCTCGAAACGCTCTTAAATTTGCCCATGATACCACGGACCTACGGGAGAGCACCGTTAAATTCACCCCTCGATGCTGTTCGTTACAGGAAAGTAATGTAGACTTTCGTTAAATTGCCTTGGAAGATGTTGCAGGTGTGGGCAATTTTTTTAAACTTTAGGTATCACATTTAATTTTGACAGAGATTCGTTTAACCATGACAGTTAGCAACGGTATCGAATATCTTCATTTTGAAGAAGAGAGATTTGGTGTTTCGACAAATGGAAAATTCAGGTTCGAACTCCGCCTGAACGAACCATGGATTCCTATCTTTTTGGAGCCATTAGAAAGAAAGGTGTTCGGTTTCAAGATCGGTAGAAAGATCGTCGTCCTTGGGTAGGATAGAAACGCGAACAGTGGCCAATTTGCTTACGGGTTCGTTTAACACCTGTACGCTTTCCACTCAACAGTGTACTTTTCCTCTTAACGCGGAACGACATCCTCTACGGTTCTCGAGCCGCTGTAATCTTGCGCAATACGCCTCGGAGCAAACAATGCAAAGAACGAAGCGCCGACACCGGAAATTGTCGAAATTTTTACGAAATAACCCTCAGAAATTATGTAATAAAAAGAAAAAGTAAAAGAAATATTACACGATCGAGTGAACTAAATCGCCTTCCTATTACCGTAAATGTCACTTGCGATATTTATTTCCTAAACGCGATAAATCTAAGAGGCCGTATTCATTTTCTAACCCGTTGCGTTCATGTTCACCTTATCATTAAGTAAATTACGATCGTGGACAAGATTTCGATGTGGAACGTGGAATTTCCTCGAAGAATCGTTTTCTCGAGCGCGACTGGAAAGTAATTAATATTCATAGGGGACACACGCGTTCCACGAGGATCGTTCGGCGTCGTCACGTGCATGGAAAACGGTTACACGCGGAAAGGATATTAAAACGGGAGGAGAGAGTATGGTTTTCAGCCCTCGGTCTGGCTTTTCGATAGACCGATGCTTTGGAGGCGATTAAAAAATGCGTTCAACGATACAGCTGTTCGTAGTACCTGTTAGAGTACACGGAAGAACCTGCGTACGCCTGGTGAATAGATATTCGAGCGACAATACTACTTCATCGAAGCTAAATCGTGATCGAAATATCGCATTCCGGTTCAATTACAAATTCATTTCTATTCAATTCGCTAAAGAGTCGCGGTGATTGAATTCTTCGCGTTATTATGAATAATTATAATAAATTATAGCGTGAAATATAATACTACCCGGGCTCCGTTACAAACCTTCCATTTATTATATCAAAGAATATTGAATGAAATTTTTTTCAAGCAACTTTATAATCATGGGCCCCAGAAATCTTAATCTGGTCCTGCCTACGTTCATTTTAGAAACGTAAATCAAAATGTCGCAAGTACCAGTCGTTTTTCCCTCGTCATCCGATGACAAACACCAGCCGAAACACGGTTAAATAACCCCGAATTTGTCGAGACTTCCGGTTCATCCCGCGGTGATAAAGAGGGCGACAGATTCGTCTCCGTTCCGCGTGATAAGGGCCTCGTCACGCTTCTTCCAAGTCAGAAAATCAAATTAAACATCGGCTCGAGCCGTGTTCAGGCGTTGAAAGCGTTTTCTGGCTGGTGACTCCGAGCGGAGTGGCTCTCGAAGCGTTCTTCAAACGCATATAAGGATGCGGTCGAGATGTTATTACAATAAATATTATCTTTGGGACGTTCCAAGCCCGTTTGAAACGCGCGGTTACAAGCGCAGGTTTCTACACTTTACTACGCGTCGAGGATCACTCCTCGTTGGCCGACTTTTCTATTCCAAGTTATTAGCTCGTATGATATTAAGGCTATTGGGCTGAAAGAATTCTAGACGAAACCGCGATCAACATAAAAATCAAATGATTTGCTGGGTGAAGTTCCTTTTAGCACCACCTTTCAATTGACTTTAAAATCCTCAGACAAACTTCTCATGCATAATAGAATCACGTGGCGCGGAAATTCTTGGTTCATGAAAAATTGCGGCCATTTTCATCACCACCATTTTACTCTTCTAGACAACAACGACGTGATTTTAAATTCATCTAATCAATCACATCAGTTCACCGTCGTGATTTATGTGGACAGTTCAGTTATGGTGTTTGTGAGTGCATTTTTTCGGCCGCCATCTCATTTGCTTTCTCAATCGCAACTCTATGAACCAATCATCGCGCGTCCCTTGTTCTCTCGCTCGCCACAATCAATGGCAAAAATATCCAGTAAATCCTGTTAGGTTTAGGTTACGTTGTTTGTTGAAGTTTTTGTAGTTTTTTTTTGTTCATTTTTCCTGTAGAATTCCAAAAAAAAATTTTTCTTATATAAAAATTTTCGCGCCACCATATTGTAGGAAAGGGGAGAAAAAGGCGTTTCGTCTCGGGATCATCTGTCAGACTCGTCAGTGGGTCATCTAGTAAGTATGGTCTCTCGTGAACTGCAGTATATACATATGTATACTCGAACTGCATGCCAGGCGACCGCTAGCGAGAACACTGTCACCGATCATCTCGCCGCCACTTAGCGGTCCCCGGCCCGAACTAATGGCGCCCGGGGAGACGAAACCCTCATCCCTCCACTAAACGCCTACAATATTAATGTTTTTCTGATTTACAACTCATGAGAAGTTTGCCTGGTAATTTTTGAGTCAATTGGAGCGGGGTGCTAAAAGAAACTCGAAACAACTTGAAACAACACGAAATCAAAGTATAAGAATGAAAGAAATGCAATTGGTTCGATTGTTGAAACGCAACTCGCGGATTCTCTCACCTTCACAGCCGGTCGTTGGCTCGTCAGTGGCATTCTTTATTTTCTTTCGCGTTTCGGTATATTTAACCGGGGGCAACGAGCGATTTCGTCGAATCGCTAAATCAGTCGACGTCCAGCAACCAGGGGCACGGTTTTTACCTCGGAACAGAAACGTTGTTGGAACACTTAACCGAATGCATCGATCATCTTGATCAATCGGCTTTAATCCGCGTGTAGCACGCGCGGTTAATCCTTATCTATGGGCCTACACACCGCTACACGGGGATTATAAAATAGGAAAGACACGTTGTAAATAATACAACAGCTGGAAGATTAATCGAGCACCGCTAAAGGTTACTTGTAACGCGCTTTCTTCTTTCTACGTACAATTACTTGCATGGGAAATTTTCCTTGGATTAACTCGTTGACCCCGATGAAATCCAATGAGCCGATGAATTTTATTTAATATTTAAAATAAATTCTAACAATGGAAATGGACAATGATAATATCTTGGATATAAGATACCATACGGTGTTAGAGTTTTCCAATCAGTTAGAAAGGGTTCAAGTTCGAAAGCCTCGAGAAATAAACGATCGTTTTAGCCGAGCGACTTTACGCGGTATGTTGACTTCGATTGTATGTTGACGACACTTCGTTGGAAATATCGAAAACAGAAGCCCCGTGTCTATGAATGGAACGAATAAGCTTTTACTACGTTTCCCGGGAACATTCCAATTATTCTTCTGCCTCGAGTCTCGGATGTAAACAGCTTCTCGAAATCACGTCTAAACAGTTTTTCTACACATTCCTTGAACTAAATGTTTCTATATTTATCTACCAACAACTATTTGTCGACATTTCCATCTCAATTTAACAAAGCATAAGCGTCGTGTATCGTTTCAACTAGAAATTTAGAAAACGAAACTAATACTTTTTTTTTTAATTTTGCGATGAGGTCGGGAGGCAGGGAGGTTGTGCCTCCCTAATAAAAACTAATGAAACTAATAACTAATAAACATTATCTTGACGTTACCGACATGAATGTAGTTATTAGAAGATTTGAATGGGGAGCAGGAAAATTTTCAAAAAACCCGCTAACAAAGTAATCAGGGTAGGAAAATTGGGAAATAAGTTGAAAATTTATACGAGATTGAATTAAAAGCGAGGCTCTCTCCATGGTCCGCCGTTCGAGGGATGATACCCATTTACGAGATGCCCTTTTTCTCAAAACACGCGGACATTTTGCTTCTTTCTGAGTGGTAGCAGCTTTTCTACGAATTTCTCACAGGGCTCGACACGTCTCTGTTTATTTTACAGAGGACTTTTTCCGTCGATTTCAGGGGGGCAATTAAACGTCGCGGCGGTTTTGCAGCTGCCGGCCACGTGGCCGAGCCGTTTTCGGACGTGCCAAATGTTTTATCGCGAGGATTGCCCGGCCTCGACCAGAGCATTTATTTTTTCTGCCAACCTGATTCTTGCAATTTTTCTTTTACCCTGTCAAACCGAAGGAAACCGAACATCCTAATGGAACACTTTCAGTCTATTAATAATCTCGGATTGTTATCGATTCATCTGTAGCTGATTGGAAAAGAAAAACTGAAAATTTCTATATCGCCATTTTCCCCAGGGAAACATGCTTTGACCGGGAGTGTACACTCATGCTAGGTGCTAAGCTGTTCACAGGTCGACGACCCAAATACTGTTTTCTTAAACTTCTCAAAGCGAAATGTCGACTGCCTACGCGATAAAGTAAAAAAAGAATCTCGACTTGGGTAAATATTCACCGAAAGAAGCGTCGAAAATAGGTGGGCGGGAAAAAGGAAGGGAAGTGAAATAAGAGTTGTAAGATAAATTCGACGAAAAAACGCGGTTTTTACGGCATCGACGAAGGAAAAACGTCGGTCGGAAATCGCGTGTCCGTTTTGTCGCGAGGTGTTTAGCATAAGTAAAAGGGCAGACAGGTGCGCATACATAGTAGCTTCTCGCGGTGACTATCGATACATAGTCGACGAACGTCTCTCGAGTTAGCATCGTTTAATCGTATTTCATTCGACGCCTCTTTCAATGTCAGGTCGATTTTGAAATAATTCTTGTTTCATTTGTATTTCGTTGATCCATGGATTTCCACCAAAAAATCATCCTTTCTTCACTCTTTATCTAATTATCTATAACGAACGAAATAGGGGTTGTTCCGAGGAAATATTGAATTAAGGGATAGGGAAGATTTTTTTTGAAAAACTACAGAGAACAGCATTCCTCTGGAAAACCATTTTCTTATAAATTTAAGGAAACTTTCAATTTTTCAAGGTGAAACCTTTTCAATTAGCTTAGCGTCTAATTAACACTAGAACTATCAGAAGGGTCAAAATGACTTGTTTCAAGTTTCTTATTTTAATTTATAAATTCTATCGAGGTATTTTTGCTGGAATGTATGTTGGCTATTGTCGAGATAAAGAATGGATATATATAATAAATTATTTAATTTTCTGTATTATTTACAACTTAGACATTAGTGTACATCAAACCTCGGTAGTTCTAGTGTTAATTCTGTAAGTTTAGATCAGTCTATCTGGTTCATCTGATAAATCAGAAAATAAATATTGAAAAAGGTAAGAGAACTTACGAGCCAGCACTCTCGATTTCTGCAGTTCTGATTCGACAGTGATTTCAGCAGAGGGGTCTCCGCCCAAATATCGCGAACAAAGATTCAGCCGATCTGGTTCGCGTTGCTCATTCGGATAACACGTTCGAAGAAACGCCCATGAACTGTCTCTTTTGAAATTCGAGCGAAGGTGTTGCAGCCAGGCATCGTCGCGCCGCCTTTCGAGATTATGCGAGTATTTATCGATTTGCATTTACATTTGTCTCGTCACGGTGCGCGTCGCGCCATTGTGAACGTTGGTCTGCATAATTCGAGGACGAAGCTTTCGTCTGTCGACGAGGACGTTAGCTTTTTCAGGAGCATATATTTTTAATCGTTCCGTCGCTCGGTCGAACCACGAAAATACCGAACGGATCAAAGATCAGGCGAAAAATTCGCTTCATTTGGAGGATCGGGCGCGACCAGGAATCCTCGTCCCGTTGTCTGGTAGCCGCATATTTGCGCGGCTGATTCATTTGCTCGAGTTTCGAATCGCGATGTATTTCGAAAGGAGCCCCGATCGGATCGAATCGAAGAGCAAAGATCGATGCTCTCGTCCTCTTTCGTGTTCCTTGCTGTGTGTACAGCCTTCGATGTAGGAGAAAATGGATAAAACGAGGCGCACTTGACCTTTTCCGCGAGGTGTAAGTGGCTAATAAACGCGACCGTCCGCTTCTAAGTAGATCAAGATGAACCGCTAGTTTGAACAGATGGAATTGTTTATCTTGAGAATTTACTGCTCAATCAGTGTACACTGGCGAGCGAATCAGGTTTCCCCGGGAAAAATGTTCAGGTCCCGAGTTCTCGTCCTTCTCCTTAAACGGTCAAGGGGAGAATGACGATGGAGGGGAATAGATCCCATATACAAGGTGTCCCGTAACTGGTGGTACACGCGAGTAGGGGGTGATTCTACGTGAAAAATTGAATCGAAAATGTAGAATAAAACTTTTTCATATGACGCTTTATTTTCGAAAAAAATAAGTTTGAAAAGTCGAGTATGCGTGTATTTGTACCAGCTTCAGCCTCAGTAAACATTGAAAGAAGCACGGAAGTACTCTCTTACTCGGAAAAGTAAGATAGTAAAATCCGTCGAACTGAAACTAAATCAAGTACACACGTACTCGATAAATTTTCAAACTTATTTTTTTCGAAAATAAAGTGCCATATGAAAAAATTTTATTCTACATTTATGGGTCCAGCCCAAAATCCCGACAGCCAAAAGTTTGGGTGTCCTAACCTAAACCTAACCCTAATCCTAACCTAACCTAAACCTAACTTTAACCTAACCTTACAAAAAGTTACACAGAACTAACCTAACCTAATCAAGAACACGGAGTTTTGGCTGTCGGGATTTTGGGTGCCACCGATATATATAGATCCGTGACCTCCCACCACTTGCGTGTAAACGTTTACGCGGGAAGTTTGAAACGATATTTATTTATTAATCTATATCGCCATCTCCCCTATGGAGTTGATTGCATTAGTGGAGAAATAATGAAGACGGTATAGAAACAAACGTTCTGAAGGATTGCAATTTACTGAACAGACATTTGTATGCAAGTGAATAATGCATAATAGAGTGTAATGAATCGTTAAGCGTTCAGCAACAATAAGACTACTTATCTTCGTGTCTTTTAATACAGTGGTAATTACAAAGTTGGCCGAACAAACGAGGAAAGCGTACTTGACCTTTCCTCGCAAGGCGCAAACAATTAATAAGCGTGGTCGGTCGCGTGCATCGCGAAGCACACCCGGCCCGCAATAAATCCTCGAATGATTCAGGATAAAGTTGTTCGCTTCACCGATTAACAAGACTAGAATGATGCACAAAAACGTAGCTTGCTCATCCTGATCGCGCGAGGTGCAAACAATTAATAATCCTTCGGATACGCTTGTCTTTACAGCAAAGTGTTTCCGTGTTTAGATTACAGTCATCGTTGGTAGCAGATGGCCTAATGAAAATAGCCGTAAAATCAAGCAGATTTATGATGAATGATGTTTAGAGATCGTAAATAGAACAACTAAGAAATGTTCGAATTGATACGGTTCTTCGAGAGTAATTAAGAAGATGCTTGTTTCAGAGAAAACTTACTTATTTCTATTATCTATAATCTTAAGTATTTCTAATTAAATAAGTAAAATAAATTCTTAATTATACAAATTTGATTAGAGAAAAGGCGATCCCCCTTTATTGATTAATGATACAAATTTGATTAGAGAAAAGGTGAGAGGGCCTTATGTGCATAAGCATTTACGCGGCGGAGTTTCAATTGATATTTATTTATTATAATAATAGTATTTTACTTCTAGGCTCAAAAATAATTTACTTCTATTTAAAAATAATATTATTTTACTTTAAATTACTTTTAATACTCTGGAAATTATTTCTTCCCCTATATCGCCATTTTTCATGGGGAAGCTTTGAATTTTGAGTTGATATATTTTCATAAAAATTCAAGTGTCACGCGTAAGTAACACGATAGTCAATATATCTATTAAATTTGCCAGAAATTGAGGGAACCAAAAGATCCATCCCCAAACCGTGAAAACCACAAACCAAATTCTACCCTCGATTCTTCGCAAAGCGACTGTTACAAGTATCAAGTGAAACGTGTCGAGAATCGCAAGTAGCTCAGACGAAAGTACATACTTTTCTCCGGGAATCATCCCCAGGAAACTCAGCAACCCCGGAAGAGTGTCGCGTGTGCGTGTAGCCACGTGCTAACACACGTGGAGCAGAAATACCGGCATAGAGTGAAAGAGAGGGTGCGGAGCGGAAGCGAGACGGAGCGTACTGGCGGTACACGAAGCCCTATGGCTCGTCGCTACGAACGAGAGGAGAGCTCAGTGCTACGATGGTCAGCAAGCGGACAAGTCGCGGCGCAGCTACGAACGGCTCTTACTCCTCGAAGAGGCATCCGCGACGTAACAGAGACGGAGAAAACCGCGTGTCTCGCTTAATCGCGGCTAATTAAGACGATTCGCCGTCTGCACTGTCCGTTGCACTGTCATTGACCGTCTGCGGTTTGCCGGCCTCGTAAATCATCCTGCTTCCCTCGCGGCAGAATGCCGGGTAATTGTGTCACGGTTGATATACGAACGTATTTTCGTCCTCTTGAAAATTGATTAACCGAGGAGAACGCGAATAAGCTCGTTTTCATTCTTCGCGAGAGGTGTCTTTCGAAAAAGGAAAATTATTTCCGTGTTTTCGAAGTTGAAAGGGACGATAATATTTTTGCGGCTCGTCGCGATGGACTTGTGTTTCCGAAGTTTGAAAATGATCGGTCGGGAGGAAAACTAGAGGACCACGGAGCTGGTAGGTGGAAGCGGCGCGGTGGATAGAAGTTTACCACGTGCTTGCTTGCGGCGTATTCCGGCGCGAAGGAAACCACGTGGCCCGTGACAGGAAAGCTTCTTCTCGAGTAAGTTGACTGAAAGCAAAGACGCGTTTTGTGTTTTCACGTGTCGTGTTTGCTCTACCCGGGGGATTTCTACCGGGTTTGCGTTCTCTCAGAAAAATTCTTTTCTTTTCATGGAAAAGAAGTGAAAAATTACAAGGACACCTTACGAATGTATCGAAAGTGAAATGTTTATAAATGCTCGTGACACGCGCTGTTTCTCGAGCATTTATAATCATTAATATCAGTGAAAGTGTCGAAGAAAAGCAACACGATAATTCGTTCCGACGTGCTTTTCCATCGTTTACATGATACAGTTCGAAGTAGGTTTCATCTCGCGAATGGTAAAACGAAAGACCCGCGATAGCTCTAGGCGTACATGCCCGAGCCAGACGCGGCGACGCGACGCGTCGCGTGTACTGAAAACAATGCGCCCGACGCCGCGCCGCGCCGTGTTGCAGGCGCGATCTTACTCGACGGACGGACAAATAATTGCGTACTCGAGGCGTATTAAGATAGCAAGTTATCGCGAAGCTGGCAACGAGGATTGGCTCGCGATACAGTCGCATAATCGAGGAGAATAATTCTTTCACTGTGACAGGTTGATCTCTCGATGGAGTGAAAAGCAACCTTCCAGCGGATTCGGCTAGATTGCAGTTTCCCGGGTAATTGATCTTGACTATTTGATCGGATAAATCAAGGTCGGAGAAGACGATAGGAAGTGTCCCGAGGTCGATATCACATGGCGTTACAAAGTTATGGTCATTTTAAAAAATCACAATTTTCCAAAAATTTTCTGATAATTTCGAATCCAAAAAATAACCTAACCTAACCCAATAGCTTAGTTTAGTTAAGGTTAGGTTAGGTTTTATTATCAGAAAATTTTTGAAAAGTTGTGATGAAAAAATAACCTAACTTAACCTAACCCAATAGCTTAGTTTAGGTTTTATTATCAGAAAATTTTTGAAAAGTTGTGATGAAAAAATAACCTAACCTAACCCAATAGCTCAGTTTAGTTAAGGTTAGGTTAGGTTTTATTATCAGAAAATTTTTGAAAAGTTGTGATGAAAAAATAACCTAACTTAACCTAACCCAATAGCTTAGTTTAGGTTTTATTATCAGAAAATTTTTGAAAAGTTGTGATTTTTTAAAATGGTCATAACTTTCTAACGCCACGTGATATCGACCTCGGGACACTTCCTATCGTCTTCTCCGACATTGATTTATCCGATAAAATAGTCGAGATCAATTACCCGGGAAACTGCAATTCAACCGCCGATTCATCCCTCTATCTGTATCACATATTAAACAAAATTTTCTCTTTCTCTTTCATTGCCACTATTGCAATTGCATAAATTATTTTCTATTAATTTGTGTCGACCTGTTTCTACCGTTTTTCAAATAAACATTATATTTTTTCCAATTGATTATAAATAATTCAGAATTTAATAGGGGCAATAAAACAGAAAATAATTGTCATGTATTAATTAGAAAACATTTATTTTTAAAGTCTCAAAAGCGGTCATTCGACCGCTCTGGTAGGTTTACTGTTAATCCTTCGAAATTTAGGAATTAGCTCGACCTTAAAAATGAAAATGAAAGAAAAAAAAAGTAGCAGAGCAGGTGTCGTATCGAGTGTTTCGATTCGATCGATCAATCGTCTCGTTGAAAAAGCAGTGTTTCAAAACGCCGCTGATCTATTTACATAGACGATGGAACGTCCGTGTGAACGGCCTGTGTCCACTCGGTCGTATAATTTCTGGGCCGAACGCGTAATTTAACGCACTCCCACTTGCGTCACGTGATTATATCGTTTCCGTGACTGTTTATACCGTTCGTACGGTTTTAATTGTCGCGCGCATTGTTCGCACGCGGATATTACCAACGGGATACGGTTCGGGGGAGTCGCTTCCGAAAACCTTTAAAAATAATTGCATTCACTTGGAACCGGCATCGATTATCGATGCGATACGACGGGCTTTGAGGGAATCGAGGCTGGATTCCGTGGTTCGCGGGATTTTCTTTTTGGTTGGAATTCTGAAGCGTCCCGCTCGAACTTGACGAGAATTTCGAACGGGAGAACTCGTGAGGAGAATGAAAAAATCTGTACAGAATTTTTGATTTTCTATACTTTGGTGCCATAAGTTTTCTAAAAAAAATTTTAAATTAAGAAAATAATTAATTTGTACGCTGTTCCTTAATCCTTGGACAGCGGATCGATTTCAGGGGTTAATAAGAGGTTGCGACACTGAACTACAATTTCTATTCTCGAGTGTTAAAAATCTGGGGTATAAAGAGTTTAAGTTTGAAACGCAATAGGATTTAATCGTTCAAGTTCAAGGAAGTTTCGCAACTTGTTTCTCCAAGTAATCTCGCGAACATTTTGCTGAAGAATGGGGCAAACAGAGTTACTCTGGAACTCGCGAATCTGTTCATCTTCGTGGAAACACGGTTCTTTTTAAAATAGAAGGAAAGCGTTAAAAATGTATCACCAGACGGAAATCGAAGATCCAATTCCATTCTCAGAAATGTTCGAGGAAAATGGGAAAAACAAACCTGGATTGTATTATCAGAAAGGGGCGGACAATGATTTCTTGGTACACTCGACACTTTTTTATTCCTGGAAGTTTATCGAACACATGTTCCGTGAAAAAAGAAGCACGTATATCTACGTGTGCTGTTCGCCGTCGAACTTTTGGAGAAAGCAGACTGAACAGAAACCACTTCGAAATACTTTGATACTTTGACTGTGGCTGTAAATCAATCATAATTCTCATTAACCTTTTCCCTATCAATGACGTATATTGACGTCCTTAGAAAACTGACTATTAGTTGCTTGTCGAGCCATCGGTGGAACATAAATTTTTCCTAATTGCATATCGAGGTACAACAAAAGAATGGAATTCCAGTAGAACATAAATTTTTCTTGATTGCATACGAAACTTCAATAAATCAACAATTTATCTTTTATAAAATATTAATTACTCGAACCTTCTCAAATGAACTAAGGTGAAATCAGGAGTCATCCAAATACGATGACGTGGCAGTGAAAATATCTAAAATAAATATTGAATACCATTCTTCTTTTGCAGCTTGCAATTTCTATAGAATTCTGAACACAGATAACAAGTATGATCTTTTTAGAAAGAAAATCGTAATACAGGGTTATCCAAATTGAGTGTCACACCTTCAAATTGAAATAAAACGCAAAGTATCTGATTTTTGTATGATTTGTTTATTTTAATAAAAAGTCTATTTTATTTCATTAACGGTCCTTCTCCGCTGCTTTCCGCGAGCTCGATTTAATGACGAGTAATTATTCACGAAGGGAAGACATCAGTTGCCAACAAGATTGGGTGATTTAATACCATTAGACTTTTTTGTGGGCTTTTTGGAAAATGAAGATCCAAAAGCAAAATTACAGAGGTCATTGATGAAATTGAATTCCAGTTGTGTGAAAATGTAATGGAAAATTGGTAAAAAAAGGCAAGGAAATTTGAATAATATTCTCTTTGATAATAATTAATGTCATACAATAGACTTTGTGTTAAAATAAAAAAACCATACAAAAATCAGATATTTTGAGTTTTATTTCAATTTGAAGATGTGACACTCAATTTGGATAACCCTATAGTTTGAAATAAATTGAATGAAGAGATTTACAACCCCGGTGGCAGATTAGGGGAGATCTACCTAAATGCGTTGGCATCAGAACGGCATCATAAATACAACTAGTATCTAAATATTCCTAGACAAGTTCGATTCCATAAATCTTTCCGATGAGCAAGTTGGCCAGCAACGGTACCCGGTAAACACCATGATCCTCGATTCCTCCCGGTCCCGGTAATCTTACGGGGTTCTTCTGGTAAACAGAAATAAATCAATTCCATGCTCGTCCAGTACTTGTCACCGTCGACACCATAAATCTTCGATATCTGACTTCTTCGTGTCGGGCATACATTAAGCAGATTAATTCCGTGTACTTGGAACGGGAAAAGAAAACGCCTCTATAAAAGCCATCAATTTAATGAACCTTCCTTCTACTTCTAGTATCAATTCCCTCCCTCGTTCTCTTATTTTCTATAAATCTCTCGATATCCGACCGCTCGGTTTCGATCCATCGTGTCCCGTGTACACAATTTCCCATCGAGCGAATAAATCAAACACGGATCGATTCCGCTCGCGTTGCGAATCCTTTTTTTCCTCTCTCTCTCTGCCGCGTCGACTGGTGAATGAAACGAGTGAATGGAATCGTTATGCAGCGCGGTGCAATCAGAATCGACGCTGAATCCCAGGAATTCGATGAATTTGTTCGTGTGAAAAAATTCGCTAGAGATTCTTCTGCGTCGCTTTCACAGTCACGCGAATAATAATTGCGTGAATTTTATAAGTTGACTTAATCAATTATGCTTAATTGGGTTGGACTTCATTTTTAACCTTACTTAATGAAACTTAATGAAATTTATTTCGATGAAAGTTTATCCTTCTTTTATTCCCCTTTTAGCGAGAAAGCTCGCGGAATTATTTAGATCAGGGGCCGCTAAATTTTTTTGATCATTTTCATTTATTTTGTTTTGACGAAATCAAATTTTTACATAAATTAATGAGAAGGATGTGCAAGATTTAAATCGCCTCGGAGCTCCACATTTAGTTTATTTCTCTGCTTTGTTGAAATAGAATTAATATGACTGGTGGGGACATAGCTTGTGCGTAATGCGCATAAAAATGACGTCGCGTCAGCTAAACTTTATTTATTATATTGTAATTACAAATGGCATTCCAAACGAAAATCGTAAA
This sequence comes from Osmia bicornis bicornis, assembly GCF_907164935.1. Lineage (NCBI taxonomy): Eukaryota > Metazoa > Arthropoda > Insecta > Hymenoptera > Megachilidae > Osmia > Osmia bicornis. Next base: position 7,906,704 of record NC_060230.1, read on the forward strand.
TACTGTGTTGCTGTCAATAAATTTGGATTGAACAGCATTGGCATTCATCGATCCCTAATCGACTCTCTAGATCGGATCGACCCTTAATTATATTATATCGACCATTTTGATGATCCCTGATTTAGATGGAGGGTAACAGGCCGGTTCGCGCACACGCGAGCGAAGAGCCGACACGCGCCGAGTATCTTCATCTATTTCAGTGGATTGCCTTGTCGGAAGTATCACTCGACGAGCGCTTCCTATTGTGATAAAAGCGGCTTCGTACGCTTTCGTATTGCTTGATCCTTGCGTCGACCACGTCGCGGAACATGGCTGAAATCATGGTCCAAACCTGTCCGCCGACGGTCGTCGACGAAAAACGATGATAAATTCAGAAACAAAGGGACCATTGCAAATTCTCTCCGCATGTGTGAAGTTTCTGATGTTTCAAGAAGAATTACGAAGCGAATATCCCAAGTTCTCCTTTTGGGTTAGATTGCAGTCTCCCGGGTAATTGATCTCGACTATTTTATCGGATAAATCAAGGTCGGAGAAGACGATAGGAAGTGTCCCGAGGTCGATATCACGTGGCGTTACAAAGTTATGGCCATTTAAAAAAATTACAACTTTTCAAAAATTTTCCGATAATTTCGAATCCAAAAAATAACCTAACCTAACCTAACCCAATAGCTTAATTTAGTTAAGGTTAGGTTTAGTTAAAATTTTCTGATAATTTCGAATCCAAAAATAACCTAACCTAACCCAATAGCTTAGTTTAGTTAAGGTTAGGTTAGGTTATTTTTTGGATTCGAAATTATCGGAAAATTTTGGAAAAATTGTGATTTTTTAAAATGGCCATAACTTTGTAACGCCACGTGATATCCTCCGACCTTGATTTATCCGATAAAATAGTCGAGATCAATTACCCGGGAAACTGCAATCTAACCTCCTTTTGAATTTTAAGTAAAACCAGTGAAATTGGAAATTGAAGTCTACGGAAAGCTCGTTCTGCATAGACACCCCTAGCAGGCAAAGGGTTAACAGAAAGGAATTATGGTGTCCCATAGAGTCGAAATTCGTTACGTCGATCAGCCACGACAGTGGAAGCGAACGGTATTAGCATAACAGTACAGAGGACAATCGATGCTAAAGTGGCAGTGAATTCGCAACGAAGGCGAAAAAAAGTGTAGAACAACGGCGTTCTAAATAGAAACATAGTAAACAAGGTAATCCCCCGAAGAATGCGGTTACATTGTAGCCTAATATTTCAGTTGTTCGTTCCCTCTGGAGATTTCCTCCTCCAATTATTATGACAGAGGGATGTTTGCAAACTACGCCAGCGAGAAGAATCGGTCCGACGTTAATTTGCCTGTTGTTGGAAATACAGCACGTGCCTGAAACCTTTCCAGGAAGCTTTCGTGTTTCCTTTCTTTATTATATTTTTTTCTTTATTTTTTTTTTTGACACTAGAACCGTATATACAAAAATTTCTGCATATTCATCGAGCCGATGATGGCTCGTGGCCCACCCCCTTCTGTTCCTTTCATTCGACGCGAGGGGTGAACGTTTCTAAACCCCTTCTACGACCCTTCTCTCTGTTCGTTCGAATCAATTAGAAATTTTCGACAGAAAAAAATTGTTTCAAACGATCTCGACTGGAAACTGTTTGACCCGTTGAAAAGTTCATCGAACGTAACACAACAGAGAGGAAACGATTACTTGGCCGTGCTTTTATCCAGTCAGCGGACACGGTCGCATCGACACCCGTCAAAACTGTCACCAACCAAGTGTAGAATAAAGGTCTGATCGATCAAACACTTGGTCCAATTCACTCGTCACCCTCCCTCGTTTTTCTCTACTTAATCGACGTTTAATTCCCCATACGTGGCCCTTGGATTTCCTTCGTAGACAGAGTGGGAGGATTATCCCTCGATCCTTAAATGCTTTACAGGACAAGCAAATTTCAACTCTTTCTGAATCTCCTCCCGAACATTTATTTTTCCCAATTAATCCTTTAAATATCCGACTCAAGGAACGATTGTATATTAAAACAGGGTCCTTCGTATGTATTCCAGAATTTTTGCAGATTTTTTAAATGCCAAGAATAGTAAAGAAATTAGTCGTGAATATAAACTACCCAGTTTGCCCGAGGAGGGTTAAGGATTCAATTCTGCTTCTTGTACAAACGGATCGTTTTCTCTTCGTATTATTCTGCTGATTGATCCGAACGAAGATGACAGCTGTGAACGTCTATCATCTCGGGGGAGAACGATACACGTTCGACTGGAGGTCGATCTTCTCGCGAGGCGGTTTGAAATTTGCCAATTTTATGCACACTTCGCGTATAATGATCGAAAGTGGAACACGTGACCGCAGCGTGGCATTGTTCGACGGTTGACAATGGAATCGGATGTTTTGTCGGGGATAATAGAGCCGCGTGGCCCACACGCTAATGAAAGGGTTTGCTCGCAACCACCTTTGAATACATCGAACAGCGTATATAGGAGGCCTCTATCTAGAGTTCAGCGGTGCTCACCGCTCGCGCGTCAGACGGCGGCTCGTCTAGTCGAAAGGGACAAAGATACATCGCTCATTAACCCGGCGAAAATAGATCGGAACGATACACTTTGCGCCCTCGATTTCGAGCTTCGCCTAAAACGTTGTTCGATCGTGGTCCCGTTGGTACGGCACGCGGATCGGGACAGCTGGATGACTGTGTCCGAATGATCTTATCTCGCGGCTAGGCTGCACTCGAATTAGAACCCTGCACGGTAGGAAAAACAAGCTAGCCAAGGTATCGCTAATTTTAAAAGCCCCTTGCACTCGGTCTTTCATAGTCGCTGTACCGGATTTTGGATCGACCGAGCCGTTTGGATTAATCGAACGGCAAGTTATCATTTTTTATCCGTTGGCTACTCCGGGTCCCTAGCCGAGAGCCAATCGGTGCGCGGCAACCGATCCGGTGCCGGATCGCTCTGAAGGCGGTTGCGTTCGTGGTGCACATGCCTGCAACGCCTTCCTTGCGGTACGCATATATGTACGTTAAATAAAGGTGTTAAAATATCTAGAAACAGTCTTTTTCTATACTAAAAAGCGATTCAAATATCGTAAACTTGCCAGGCCCCTCGAAATACGAGAGAGTCGCCGCAATCGGGTGTAATTTCCAACCTCCGAAGATTTACCAGTCGCCTCCATACAATGGTTACTCGGTACCGAATTGATACCCTTGAAAAAATGGCGATATTAGGGAAGCAATTAATATTAGAAATAATGGCTGTGTTTGCGAATGGCTCCACCAAAATTGAGAACTCAGGTACGGTATATAACCTAAATTGACTACTAGAAACCGATTACAGTTGGTTTCAGAGCTGGATGTCTTTCCGTTTTCGAGATATCGTGGTAAGGTTAGGTTCTGTGTATGCGCAGTATCGAATAGCGCACGCGGAGTATCGAACAGCGCATGCGCAGTCCCAAAAATTTCTTACCACGATATCTCAAAAACGGTGAGACATCCAGCTCTGAAACCAATTTTAATCGGTTTCTGGTAGTCAATTTAGGTTACATATCGAACCTGAGTTTTCAGTTTTGGTGGGGCCATTCGGAAACTTATCCGAAATAATTTAGAAACAAAATAATATAATTATCAGTTGTTAGATATAAAATTTCAATATGTAACTGTGAGTTACATATAAATACGAATACCAATTTTTACTCAATTTAGAATAATTTTAAACGGTATTAATTGCAGACGCGATAACTTTATCGAAATGAAATTGAGCAGAGGAACGAATTTATTAAAGTGTAACTCGTTCAAGTGACTCGGAAAGATTCCAATATTAACACACGGAGAATTGATTTTCACGGGTTAAACGCGTGAAACTTTTGTTCGTGAAACGGGGATACCCGATAAAGGATACGCTGCAATTGTTCGGCTAAATGAGATTGATACTCGCGAGCCCGTTTATGCGCACAGTTGGCTGCTAAAAGCGAGCTGAAACTGAGGCCAATGTCAGAGTTCGAATGTGTACTTTAAAACTCGGCTAGAACAATAGGGGCTGCGTCCTGGAGTTCGAAGTGAAGAAAAAAAAAAAAAGTGCCGCTGCCATTTTGCAAGTTCCGATTGTGCGAACAGTATATGCCCACCGTTCTGAGTGGCCGATATATGTATAGCCTGGGCACAATGGTGAATAGAAGAAACCAAAAGTGCGATTACCATTGAAACGGTCCACAGAAAACGTTATTCTCAGCAGTTATCCGAGAATGATGGCGATGATGGGGCAGAGAAAGTGGATCGATTGGTTGAAACTTTACTTTGGGGCGCACAAATTAATCGATTCTTTTGACGAGGTTACTTAAATCGAGAGAAGCACGTAAGTCGATGATCGATCCAAAGTTGCGAAGTAAATAAAAGAGAAAAAAAAACTTGCACTATCGTTGAGAAAGGACGTCTGTTGCCAATTCACTGGTCATATAAAAGCCGATTATTTATTCAAGTCGACGGCCACTCGACGTTCCACATTTAGAGTATCCAGTCTGCGGAGTTAGTGAATGACTTCCGTTGCTGCGTGAACGTCATTTCGCTTTAATCTCCGTGACACCCGACATCAACGCATTGATTTTCGGTCTCGAACATCCTCCCTGCCCGATGTAAAACATCTATCGTTCGCGAAAGACGTCGTTATCGTCCCTACTAAATTTACCCCGACGTATTTTGCTCGCCTCAATAATGATATCTATTCACTTTGAATTTCATTTACCGACGTTATCATCCAGATTTATGAACATCTATTATGACGAAACTATTTTTATCGGCGGCTGTCTACCGTCAGACATCGGATAATAAATCGGGACCATTCTGAGAGATAAAATTCAGACAAATTTCAAGTGGGAATAGATTCGACTATTTCTATCTTTAAAAATAAAATTGAATTATCGTCTCGTTTTATAAGTAACGATTTATTTTGAATAAGGCAGAGTGATAGATAAGGTAAAAAAGTCGAAGATCAGAGATAGAAATAATGGTTCAATTTATAGCGCAATTAATGGAAATTGAAGCGATCGAAATAGGCTGAAATTACCTGCTGCTTTACACCGATCGAATGGCTGAGAATGATTGCGCATCGTTCGAGGTCGGCTCTTCGTTGCATATTTATAAACCTGAAATTGCGCATTGTTATCCGATCTAATGAAAATTTAACGAACCCGGCACGGTCCATGACCCCGGCTCGGAACAGGTCTAATTTCACGTGCAAATATCCGTGAATCGTTAACCTTTGGTGGATGTACCCGATGCAACTTTTATCGAAAACTTTTCGAATACAAATTTTAAAGACACGATTTCTTAGACCTTCCCTTAATCCCGCGCTATTAATAATAAAAAAATATTTAACACCCTGCTGACGAAGCGAGAAGCGGATTTTTAATACTCCCTAACAGGATCACGAAGATCTGTCCCGCGGCAAGGATAGAGGGCGCACATCAAATTAATGTTAAATAGGTTAAACCACGCTGCTAGGTAAGATCGAAATTCAATTTAGATCAGCCACTCGTGAGTGATGTCTCGCAGGGGTGCTAGGATTTATTTTTAAACGAGTTCGCGTATAGGCGCTGAGAGAGCGCGTTGAGATGTTACCCACTGACGATGATTAAAAGTCTAAGAGGTGAAGGGAAACCGTGTCGTTCTAACGCACAATGCGTGCTTCCTTAATGTATACACGACTTTTAATTAGACTTTTAATGAAACTAGGCGTGGCTCTCGAAAGCTAGAAATTCTTTGGGAGGTAAAGAAATATTTCAATCCTCGTCTAAACTGTGACTTGAACCTTCGGAGCGCGGACCACGGAGAGAGCCGGAATTTTAATTCAATTACTCTGTTCCCAAATAATCAAACGCAGAGCCAGAATAATGAAAATTCTCATCTGCAACGAAGCGAGAAAGCGTGACACGATCCCGAACATTTTCAGCCACGAAACATCTGTCCAATTTCGCGGATGTAACACGAACTATATAGAGTCGGACGAGGAGGATGAGTTGACCAGGGTCTGTTTGGACATGGAGCATCGTCGCGAGGAGACATCGAAATGGAACACCGATCCAGACGGAAACGAGAGGTCGATGGGCTAGAAACGGTCCGTCCCGAATCCGTACGTACACAATGCCGTCGGCGTGGCGTATAACCCTAGAAATGCAGCGTCGAAGGAAGGAAGACGAAGGAAGGGCGTACGAGGCAAGGGAACGAGACCCAGCCTCGGGTCCCCGCCCCGCTGACAGAGAAATTACATCGCGGTACATCGTGTTACGTGCACTGTAAACGATACCCCTCTGTTCGCCACGCTTCTAGAATGCGAAACGAGCGTGGAAACGTGGTGTGTTAGCCTCGCGCGACAGTTTAACGGTGCCCGTGAAACTTGCGTGTCAATTGGACGACACGACTGGGACAAATAGGTAAAAGTACGTGTCCACGGTTTCCTGATAAACGTTTTGGAATTGAGTATAAATACCTTTGGAATCGTAAACTGAATGTTGAATCCCTAGCGCCCTTTTGTCAGCCATCCTCGATTAATAGGGGTGCGTGGGTAGCCGAGGAATCGGGTCGGGTCGGAAAGTCGTAGCCTGGAAACGCTTTGAACTGAATCTACTCGAAAGTATCCCAGCCCCTAATTTCGAGCACCCGTACACCCCCAATTAGCGATCGCGAGACTAGGTAATTCGAGTAGAGGATTAATATTTGCAATCGTGTCATTTCGAGCGTTGATTGTTCATAATAAAAGTACGGGAATTCGAGAAAAGGAGGCTCGAACAGCCTGGATCGTGTTACAGTGACGCGATGTCGGAACACGATGACGCCAGGTCGCTACGTGTGTTACGGAGATTCACGGGATGGACTGTATTATTCGAGCACGTACTGGACGGGAAACAAAGCTTTCTAGGAATAGAGTTCATGGATTTTGTCGTGCAAGGAACGATGCTTCTCGCCTGAATACCTAAATCACCATGGAATACCAGTTTAAAATGAGGATACAGAAATCGACGAGTATCGTCTCCCGTTTCGAACACGTTCACCCAGTTGAGCATCACCTTCGAAAGAATTTACAGAGACCGGACTGGACAGATCCGTGAAGGAAAATATGAATAATTAAAAATGATTGGAAGGGAAACCCGATACCCTTGGACGATAGCTCGCGATACCTGAGTAAGTTGCAAATGCAAAAGCGACAAGGTAGCTGCAATAAAAGCGGCCGAACGTCCCTCTCGGATAATTAATTAACCGATCGCAGCTGCTATCAGCACGCGTATACCCGCGGACACGTTTTCTCGTCCGTAGGAATAGCGGTGAAAAGCAAAGTGCAACGAGACGAGGCTAAGCGGAATGGAGGGCGAACCACCTCACGCATGGTGAACCGACGATTACTTATCAACAGACCGGCTACCCAAAGCGACGTCCATGAAGCGACGCGACGCGTCGCGACGAGACGGGACACGACACGACACGGTAGACCGGGCCCCGTTTATTCATGGATCACGAGCCACGTGGACGGATAATTCTCCGTTACGGTCAGCACGGCTCGACGTGTGACTTCTTCAGTCTCGTATCTTGCCTTGAAACCAGTCCTCGAGTGCATCGCACCGCTGCATTCGCTTAAATATTCCGAGGAAGAACTACAGGCTGCAGCTATTTACTTGATCTGAATTCACTTCTTTCAATTATAAATGGGCTAATTATTCAGATTAACTCCGATTTCGATGATTTTTAAATATGTTGTAGAAATCAACATTTTGAACAATTTTTTTCTATACATATAACCGCCGCTCGGCCTTAGTTTTCGAGATATTTTCGAAAAACTGTCGAAACCAATACATTGAATTCTGCCTGTCATGTACTGTGCAGAGATGAGATGTTGCGGAGGCTAACAAGGGACATTACCCAATCGACACACGTCGATTTTGATGCCTTTTGAGTGTGATATAGAACTCAAAAAAATATTTGACACGTATTTTTTTTATCGGCAATCGTCCATGCTGAAGGGTGAAAAAAATGACAAAAATAGATTATTTTTCAATATATTTTTTAAACAAATAAATTTATCAAAAAGGTGGCTACATAGACAAATTTGCTGTTCAAAAACACACAAATTCCATTTGGAATTTTTCGCCTACATCTAATAGTTCCTGAGATATTCAAGAAAATATGTTTTGCAACCCCAACTTTGAGGGCTATTTTCACCCCTTCAGCATGGACGATTGTCGATAAAAAAAATACGTGTCAAATATTTTTTTGAGTTCTATATCATACTCAAAGGGCATCAAAATCGGCGTGTGTCGATTGGGTAATGTCCCTTGTAAGTAGTGCCTCCTTGGTTTGGCCCGCCTAGTCTCAATGTCGTCACCTACTCACACCATTTGATTTTGCGGCGTGCTTAGTATGTGTGAACGTTTCGACCAAAATGTGTGCATTAGGCGTGACTAGAAAACCCTGACCAATCGTACCCGCATTCCTTAGCCTCCGCAACATCTTATCTCTGCACAGTACGTCCGTGTTACATCTTGCGCATTAGCATGCGATCGACCGATGATCAGTGTACTTGTGTATTGATAATTTCAACGTATTGTAGCTGTGACGGCAGACGGGAATTTAATATAACCTAACCTAACCTAATCTAATGTACCTTATCAGTGAATTAGGGGAAACTTCCGACAGGCTGGGAAATGACTAACCTAACCTAGGTTAGGGTTAGGGTTAGGGTTAAGGTTAAGGTTACTCATTTTGCGTGGAAATGCGTTCTTATCAAGATAATAGGGGGTTTCCGCACTTTTAGAATACCCTGTATATCCCGAGAACGGTTTATTTGCCAGTTCTGAAAATGGTCTCATTCGATTTCTCGTCCCTCAATTATTATAAATCCGAAGTTTGGTTTCGGAAGTATACCCGTGAAATAGGTTAGGTTAGGTTAGGTTAGGTTAGGCTAAAGTAATATTCTGGTCGCCGTTTGGCGACCAGACACACAAACTGAGATTGAAAATCATTAAAATTAGTTAAATTTGATTTTTAAGCCCACCCGTTAAATATGTATATATATATTGGTGTCGGTTGCCGTGCTGCTGTCTTGCAGAAACAGTAGAAAAGCAGCGATCCCATACTAACGCGTACGTTGTCACGGACGCATACGACAGGCAGAATTCAATATATTAGTTTCGACAGTTTTTCGAAAATATCTCGAAAACTAAAGCCGAACGGTGGTTATATGCGTAGGAAAAAGTTGTTCAAAATGTAAAAATGTAATCTAAATAATTACCATGAATGGAATTCTATACAAAATCTAATTGTTCCGATAAAATACGGTCAGTTCTCAAAGCACTTGTCTTCCTCTCTGATTGCCAGAAGCCTGTATATTTAGAGCTTGAAATTTCGGAAATTCGCACATCTCTGATATTTAGAGAGACGAAGCAGTATGATTGAAAGTTGCAATAAAATAAAGGAGATTTCGATGCTAATCCCCCTGTTACGATCAAGAAACGGGGATCACGATAAGTATAGTTGCCTCGGCAAATAGAGTATCGCGGAGTGTTACCCTCTCTCTAGGCTCGGCCTCGCGAAACTCGTAATAATAGAGCGCGAAATCGTGGGGGTAGCGGTGTGCTAGCACGAGTTTCAGCTGTCTAGATGCTACTAGCAGAAGTAACACGGCACGTGGCAGTGTGGCACAGCCACGCAAGCTATTCTTGACTCGGATTTCTGTTCTAGCTTCTTTTTGCTGTGGGGAACAAAAGGCTGTGCCGTGCACTGGCCATCGTGGACCAACCGAGCGCATCCGCGAATCTCTAAAGTAGAACCAACAAATTCCTTTTATTTTCTTATTCGAGGGATTCGAAGTGACTCGTGTACTCTCTCACCTAGAAAACACCTGTCCTCTTACCAAAATAAACAAAAAATTGTTATTTGAAGACAATAAATTTTAGGGTCCGATGGGTCCTTTCAAATATAACGCGACAGACAGGCTATTCAATTTCTTGTATCTAGGTGTCCTGGACAGTTTCGTTGCTCGGTTTATTTTTAAGCCAGCTAGCAAATCATAGAATCGTAGAATGGTAGAACGCTCCTACGATGATCCGAGTGGTTAAAAGAGTCGGGGTTGCGTTTCGCCATGAATGGTCGCGGAATCTCGATGACGTTTGTCCGAGAGGTGGCGAAACACCGAAATAGACGCGGTGAAGTGGCTAGGGTTACGGCAGATGATTTATCGCCCGGTCCTCCCGGTGTTCGTTCTCGCTCGCGAGGATACTGGAAGGACGCGAGCCTTGTATTATTCATAGCCGCGATCAAGGCCGAATGTTGAAACGAGCGATACGCGAATGGGATTAAGGATCACCGAGACGTCGATGCTTATCGGGAGATACTTATCAGAGATCGTATTTTGGACCGCGTCAGAGGTACGTTAGCAATAATCCGGCAAGCAACGCGCGACAGCTCTAACGAGAAAAAGGATTATTCTTCACTGGCCTAACTGTAGCGTGCAATTACATTTTCGTCTTCTCGAGCGATTGAAAAAGAAAAGAAAAATGGTCCGAAGGCTGAAGAAAGCCTAAAGAGAGGGCAGGACCCTCGTAACCCTGGATCGTGACTCGAGTCGAGTTCCGATCATTATCCGCCGAGTTCTCGCTCAGATCATGCACCACTCGAGGATTATCGAGTAAACGTAGCCTGACCGTCGAATAATTCATAATTCCGCCAGACAATTTATTACCCTAACGAGGAAGGAGTATTTTTTTTTCTCTCTTCACCTTCCCTCATTCCTCGAGCAGGTGTTCTAATTGCTCCAGAAGTCTGGTTCAACGGTGAACCTATCTAACTAAAAATGTACCGACGTAGCTAGAAACTTCACCTTCAGTTTGTTTTTTTCTTTTACGAAACTTGCGACGACGCGACGGGTGTCTCGCGAAGGAACACGATAAACGGTCGTCTGGAAAAACGACGAGGTGGAGAAAAATAGGGGCGACGGGAAGGCGGTGAATTATGGCAGACAAATTGGTCGGTTGCTTTAGACGGCCACAGTTGGATACAGATATTCATAGCCACTTGACCCGAATGCACGGTAAAAGCAGCCACGCGGGGGGAGAGAGAAGCCTAATAAAACGTAAAATACGGGGTGTAAGCTGCATTTCATTACTACGACCGGCTGCGAGGGTTGCATTTCCTGCCTTTCCAATTGATACGTCTTCCTTCGACCCGTTCTTTCCGCTATCCTGTTTCTTATTGACCATTTCCTCCTTCCACTTTTCCCATTTCGATATTGCATCCCCTATATTCTAAACAACAATTTATTTCCCGACCCCCAGAACCTTCGAGAAATGAACGTTTGATGAATAATTCGAGTAGTTTAATAACGATTGTCACTAAAAATTTCATTTTCGAATCCGCAACGTTTTATAAAATCTACTATCCCGCCTCCACCTATTCTTGCCCTAGAATGTGAACGTACATACCCAGCCAAGTCGCACGAAAAACCGTTCTTTCTTCACCGAGTTCTCTCTCTATACAACTGGCAAGAGGAACCCAGCTAAAGCCCTGACAGAAAAACTCGAAGAACGATCGCGAGGCTGGCCAGAAGTTTCCAAGCTCGATCGATCGCCAGGAAGCGGCTTGTATATATCTCTTTCGTAACGAAGACGAATTTCGGCAACGGACGACACGATTTTCCCGATGGAAAAACGATCGTTAAGCGTGCGGGACGACTCCGACTTCCGATAAATCAGCCCGAGAATCAAGGTCTGGGTTTAATCGAACTTAGCAACGCGGCATGCCGAGTAATTAATTGGTACCAGTTTAAAGTCGAGCCACGATTAAGTAAACGCGATATTATCTTGTCTCGAAGAATTGTAGCATCGTCTGGCTCGATAATATTCATAATATTTAATTAACATATGCCGTTGATAGAGCTGGTTTTAGTAGCGGGTGTACAGCGACGAAGAAAACTAAATTGGATAAAATAAAAATGTAGCTTAAGAATCGGTTGGACTTTGCTTTGGCCCTCGGACTTCGACTCTCGGAACGCGGACCATGGAGAGAGCCACAATTTTACATGATCTTAATTTTCTAAATTGTACACTGTTCCTTTTAAAATTATTGCTAGAGGTAAAATGTCTATTTTTGAATTTTTCTCGTTGGATGCTATTAGGATATATTAAAGAAAAGTGAATAATTATGTCGTATTGCTGAAGTAATAATTATACACAGGTGGAGCATCACTGCTATTCTGTATCTAGTGTATAAATAATAATTATGTGGAAAAACGGTTTCATTGGTTCAGTTTTGATCGTCACGGTAAACTGGTCGTTCGTGTTCCGTGCCAGTTCGACCATGAATATTAATTATCATATTTTTCCGTCGCGCCTGTGCGACCGGCTAAATAGAAGAAAATGTTCGTCGGCGTGCACGTTTGAAGGGAAATTAAACGGTCGTCCTTGGTCGGGACGCTTTCTTTCGCGACTCGTTGGTGATTTCATAAAGAGCTCGCGTTTTTCGTTAAACACGGACCGTTTTCCCTAATGAAATCCGTTCGTGGAAGCTCGTGAAAGGTTCGCGAAAGAAAAGCGACTGGAAATTAAAAGCTATCCGGCTACCTCGCCGTTAATCGATTTCCCGTTCCTCGTTTCCGTTCCAGAGCCCACACGACGATGCGTTACCTCGAGCCGAACGAATATCCGAAATAAAATCAAAATCCACTCGATATTGGAGTCGAAATACAAGGATAACTACTTACGGAAAGGAATACCTTTGTTTATCAAGAAAATCAGTAATTAAATGGTGTTTCCTTTGGCGAGGCGAGCGATGGAACGATTTGAAAACAAGGTTGGCCAACCCCTTTAGCTCGCGGCAGCCATTCTTCGTGGCCGTAGCGGCATCATCTCTTATTAAATCTCGGCATGAAATTATTATTAAGCGTGCACTATCGTAGCGTCGACGATCCTTCCAGGTACATACTTCGAGTTTATTAAGGGCTAACGCCTAGAGAAAATATTATCCGGTTCGCTGCTCTGTATGCACGCGCGCACCCGTCCGCACGAATACTCTCTCCGATTCAGATTCATCTATTCAGATTAATCCACCATCTTGCCTTCGACATTATCCCCCCTTCTCAAACCTATTACAAATTTTTTATCATTTTTAAAATTTAGACACGTCGATGCACTTTTTCCAACGCCACAATTAGAAAATACACCCATACCTCGCTTTACGCCTCAGATACGTTCCGGAAAAGTTGGCCGTAAAGCGAAAAGCCGTGTAACGAATCAATTATTTTAATGCAAAACCAATTCCCAATTTTTTATAAAGTAATATAATTTTTAGTATAATTTTCCTATAAAAATGCTTAGATAAAAATAAGAGTACAGCATTCTTTTTGGCCGTATAACGAAACATTGTGACCGTTATAGCAATGTATGTATAGGTGTAATTAAAAATACTACATGTGCGGTACGAAATGTGTTAAACAAAATGTATCGGCAAGAATTTGCGAATCGAAGAACCCGTACAACTCTTCGATTAAGATTCCTCGCGTTCCATCGCCGGCGATGACAACAGTAACAAAGCCAGGCCAGCCAGGGGGGTGGTTCGATTAGTCTTCGAAATCGGTATCGATAGGATCGTTCAGAGCGGAGCTTCCTGGCATTCCAAGGATATTGATTTCAGCCACGATTCGCCAGAATGCAGAGGCAACGGTGCTTCACAAACCTGGAGGCGGTTACAGGACGGATATATCCCTAGGGAGGGGGCGACTCGCGAGGGAGAAAACGTGAGAAATCGCAAGCGAGGGGACCTACCCGAGCTTATCTGCTATCTTGTCGATTATTGAAAATCGACTCTGGTAGCCCGCGAACAGCCAGGGACAAAGTGCTGTCGGATGAGGGAAGGAGGGCGCGAATCTACTGCGAGGTTGGAAAAAAGGGGAGCGACATGAAACAGATGTCCCTAGAATTTATTAACGTACATCTACTATCACTTTATCAAATAAATTTCCCAGACTCGGATTGTAGGTACAATATAAATATTAACGACATTCATGATTGATTGATTAATTTGTAAGAGAGAAAAAGGCGTTTCGTCTCGGGATCGTCTGTCTGACTCGTCAGTGGGGCTGACAACAGACGATCCCTGCCCCAGACACCTATCGTACCGCTATTCGGAACTTGTACAGGGTCTACTATTTATCTCGCAACCCATGCACGCGCAAATTGATGAAAATGACAACAGCGCTAAAATTCGAGAGATGTAAAAACCGTACAGTTAAGTTGGTAATCGACTGAACTGTGGTCCGAGATTCGATTCAGGATACGAGTACACTGAGTCCCATCGAAGTTGTCGCAGTGAAGTTGGCTACACATTCACTAACACGGCGTGAATGGGTTAGTGCGCCAACTTCACTGCGACAACTTCGATGGGACTCAGTGTACACTGTCGCAGTGAAGTTAGCGCACTAACACATTCACGCCGTGTCGGTGAGCCGATGGGCGAGATGCCGACGACGCGGCGTGAATGTGTTAGTGAATTTGTAGCCAACTTCACTGCGACAAGTTCAATGCAACTCAGTGTACACTGATTGTGAGTCCCATCGAAGTTGTCGCAGTGAAGTTGGCTACACATTCACTAACCATTCACGCCGCGCCAACTTCACTGCGACAACTTCGATGGGACTCAGTGTACATATCCGAACGGCATGCCGGGCGAGCGCTTGCGAGAGGCTCCGTTCAACCTCGCCGCCATCTAGCGCTCCGCGGCCCGAACTCAAGGCGTCCGGGGAGACGAAACTCTTTTCCCTCCACTAAACGCCGACAAATCCTTGAAAATTAGGACTCTCTCCGTGGTCCGCCGTCCGTGGGTTAAGGGTAGCAGATTTCTCTCCCTGCCACTTCGATCATTGATTTTCGTTTTATTTTATCAAGCGCCGAGAATCGTTTAGGTATCAAAAAGTCTTCAACAGAGGAAGACTTTAAAGAGGAGCGTGGGAGGAAAGGGATACGTATACCGGTAATTTACTCGGTCCATTGTGTAGGAACAAACATTTGTACCTCTTCGACGGTATCTCAATTATAAGAGAGTATCTAGCATGCGGTCTCTCCGCTGCTCGTCTATAATTATCCGACCTCTCTTCGGCTATCTCGGGGAAGTCGGGGAACTTGAACCTATTGCAATAAACAACCAATAAAAAAAAAAAGGCGAATTCTCGCTTACACGAGCGTTGTACAACTAGCTAGAACTCGGGAATATTGGCGATACGGTACACGCCTGCTGAATTGTCTTATCAGAACCCACGCGCAATGTAAGCCGCCTAAGGGGTGAAACGTTAGATGAAATCGTAGCATAAATCATACGCAAATTGTTCGCCACGATAAGAACAAAGAAGAGATTTTAGACCTCTTGTCGAACATTTTCAAATTTTATCCTGAAAGTTAAGGAACAGACTATGTATCTTTCATAAAAAATAAAACGATATGATATTGAAATAAAATATTTCGCAGTGGCACTCCCCAAGTTGATACAACTATGAAAAGTAAAATAACAGCACAGGCATTCATAGTTGCACCAAACTGCTGTCCACTTTGATACGATCTTTCTTATCGAATACCAATCTAATATATTAGACAAATATAATATCTAAAGAAATCTAAAAGTGGTCGGTAAGAAATGGTACGTTCGACCAGGTACCATTCAGCTCCGCCACTCCCGCTGTTTTCTCACCGTGCATTCTATTATTTTCGCTTATTTACATCCTTTTTCCGAAAGACACTTGTACCGTGTCCTGCATCGAGGTAACACGTAGCAAACACTTAAAGTGCAACGTTCGTGCGGTAAATCAGAAAAGGCGTGAACGAAACGGACAGTTCGTGTAACCGGGTTACCATAGTTCATTCAATAATATGTATCTGGTAGGGCCCTATGCCGGTCTAATAACGTTTCAACGGTGAACGCACACGCCCCCCGGTGACACTTTTCGACCGGTTAGCTGAGCTATCAAGCGAGTGAAAACCACTCCCGCCAGCTGGTCAGGTGGATGTGAATAAACGAGCCGTGCAACGATCAACCGTTTCGAATCGTTCGCCACCGACAGAGGATTTAGATGTAACGTGCTTCCAACAGCGACTCTCCTGGCTCGACCCGTTACAGAGAAGAAAAATTTCTTCCCTTTTCCCCGCGTGAACCAGAGGTATCGCGTGGGCGGTACAATTGCTTGTACCACCGAGGACAATTATATCTGTCCGGGTCCCATAGACAATGCCTTCACGTGAAAAGTCTTATCGTAGGCCGTCTGCGTTACTTACAACCGTCTCCCTCCCATCCCTCCCCTTTGTTTTGTAATTTCTGGAAGCTCGTAAAACTTTGGACAAGTCTCGTTTTTCACCTACGACATTCTCCGCCGTTTCGAAATATCTACGCTTATTTAAACTTCACTTTGGGCCAGACGACAATTCGGCTGCCAAAGTGTTTATATTCCGATGTCAAAATGACGGGTTATCCGAACAAATTGAAACGAATACAATGAAATTAGATAATCTGACTAATTCATATCCAAGGCGTCTTGAAACGATACTAAAGTGTTCCATGACTTATGTATGAGAGTGTACTGTTACAGAAGTTTACGACTGACCAGGAAACACGGCACGACAAAGAACTGTATTGCCAATACCTCTGTAGAAATGCAAAAACAGCGCAGTAACTTGTACCGATACTCATTGTTAGTCCCTAGTTCCTTTCGAAAAGAAAGATAACCGGATACATAGAGGACTAATGGTTCACTGTCAAACGGATGACTAATCCCTATTGTGGTGGGTTTGAAAGTGGAAAATCAAATTCTAGAGATAAGAAAGTTTGAGGAAGATTCGAGTGGACAGGGAGGGTCGAGGGGAATTCTTTGACCAAGTCACGTTGTTCTTTGGATGCTGTGTATGGAATACATATCGTAGAGAAGGTTCATCGGTGGTATTTCTTTCTGCAGGTAACAACGGTGCCGGACGAGGGCGAGAACAGCTTTAAAATGCCTCGAGCTTCCGTGGTGCACATGACTTCGACGGCGACGAGACCGCAACACATGTCGCAGGTAGGTATTTTATTTTATTATAGAAAGTTTCGTATATTTGTAGAATAATGTGAAATAGAAAATTTAGGCTCTCTCCGTGGTCCGCCGTTCGGGGAGTTAACCGAGGGAAAATTGAAATCCAACGGAAAGCTGTGATGATTAGAAAGAAAAGCAGACTCTAGCCTACTTATCGAGAGGAGTTACATCCGTCCGATGGTCCCGGGTATCCCACGAGTAATCCAAATCCAGCGAGCGAGGCGAATCTTTCCATCTTGGCATGGATCCATATTGATATGCAAATACCGAAGGATAGCTGCGAGCTTAATTGAGTGGTCCGGCTTAAAATGCATATCGAGCGAGCAGCCAGCCGGTCTTTCGTCTTAAGCTTTCCTTGTCTCTCGTATATACAGAGAGGCTGGAATAACGATTTACCCAGCTCCAGCTGACCAGCCATTTTCATAATACCACTCGCGCCGTTCTAAAGACTTTCAAAGCTCTTTTTCTAGACTATTTCTTTTTCCCCGCTTGCTGCTCGGGGTCGGCTAACAGTTTTAAGCTAATGGCTCTCTCGGTTAACTTCGACCTAACTCCGGACACATCCTCTGCCGGCGTAAACGAGCTTTTAACATCGTGCTACCGGTGGTGAAAAAACGCGCGGGGAAACGTGCAACCACTCCGGGAAATTCATACTCTACCGACCAACCCGGCTTCCTCGTTCGCTACAACTTTTAGTCGTCTAACGGTGTACCACCGATGTCTGTTGCTCCTTTTCCTATTGCCGTATACGAGCAGTCGTGACATTTTACGAGCCGTTTAACTTTTCCGCGCTTTGTTGGATAAAATTGTAAATGTTTCTGTCGGTGAACGGAGCAGACGCGAGGAAGGTTTATTATTAACCCTTCAACAATCGTGACCTAGATCTACCTACGTAACCATAGCGTTTCGACTAAAATTAGGAATTTTAACTTCCTAGACGAAATAATTCTTCGATCAAACGAAATATGTATACAAAAATAGTGAAAAATTCCGAAAATTAAATTGATGAACCTTTCAAAGTGCAAATCAATTTTCACTCCTCTCAATGACTGTCACCGCAGATGGTAGAATTGAAAACACTCGAATAGAAATTTCGAGGATTTTCGAGTAGCAGAAAAAGAGCAGAGTGTCGATTCGAACACAATCCCCATTATATTGCACTTTCGCACGATCAACCGATACCGTGGTTGATAAAAGCATTGGGTAACGTTATTTTATTATTCGATGCTCTAACAGGACCGTCAATATTTACCCGACAGAACAAACCGAACACGTCCATGTACACGGGATACAAATCCGTTTACCCCTTTCGTTCTATCGCGGTTGTAGAATTAGATTTCGGAATAATCGAATACGGGTTATGCATCAAACCGGGATCCCATTGAATTGGTAGCCAAAATTAGCGTGATCTTAACGTTGTTTCGAACTTTGACGTTGTTCATTATAGTACTAGTCTCCTAAATCGTACCACATTCAAATTTTGCTTAATGTTGAATGGCGACACCAGCTAGCAACATCTTTTATAAGCTAAGACATATATTCCTATAAAACCTTAAATAGTGTATCAAAATCAATTACAGTAGCTGTTCTAACAAATTTGAAAAAGCAGGTCAGCCTAATGTAAAATTTTAATCATGTTGCGCTTGTGCTGTCTCTTTTAAAAATAATTTAATGATATTTATTTTTACACAAAGCCTACGTTTTTATGTGCATGCGCCAATTTTCAAATCATGTTAAAACTTACTTATAAATGAAATAAAATAAAATTATAAAAGAGCCGGCGAGTAGCCTAAATCGTACTGCGGCGTAGTTTCCCAAATCGTATCAGTACGAGTTAAACAATTGATCAATATTTTAGATATTTCTTTAGATTATAGTTATGTCAAAAAGAAAGCACGGACAGTGCTTCAACTAGTGCATCTGCAAATATTTCTGTATCGCTTAATGAAGAGGAGTGGTTCTGCAGTTTGTATGAAGAAGTTCAACTTGAAAATATAACGAAGCCTGTGCAGACGTGTCAAAAGCACAAAATGTTATTATTGTCCTCAATGTTAAATAAAATCAATTTATTATTTATAACTCAGAGATAGGATATTGGAAACCAACCGGTACGATTTAGGATACCGGTTGCCAAAATCGCACCTTTGTATCATTTTTTTACTAATGCATATAAGACATAACAACTGCTTTCAAAATACAGTTAACGTTGTCCACAGGTTATTTAAATGATATTTTATAAAATTGCTCAGCTAAATTCTGAAACAGACATACCAGAGCTTCATATTATGCATAATATCTTAAGTGGTACGATTTTGGCAACTTCCCTATAGGAGGAAGCTGGTGCCGCCATTCAACATTAAGCAAAATTTGAATGTGGTACGATTTAGGAGACTAGTACGATATTGGCAACTTCCCCCTATACCAATTATCCGCGCAAAGATAATCGCATCCGGCACGGTAACTGTGGAGCATTCGTATTATTGAATTTTCAATAAAAAGCAGAATCTTTCAAAGGAATCATTCGACGATGAATCATTCTTGAACGACACGATTTTCGCAGGATTTAAATGAAAAGTATAGTTTGATCAATTGAAAATCAAGCCACGACCCACGCGTTATTGTTCGCCTGCGTTAAGATCTGAGACGACCGCGACGAAGGAAAGGTTACTCGCGATATCGAAAGTTTATGCAAATTTACGTGGGATCGGCGCCGCGGTTCTGTTTTTAAATTCCATCGAACCGGCATGGAGAACTGTAACGATGGAATCGCGGCTGCTGGAGACAGGTCGTGTAGTTTAATAGAAAATATCGACAGGCTTTTACAACAGGTGCGAGTGGCACGGCTTTACGGATTCCGCGGGAAAGCTGCACCGTGTACGAGCGACGCATTCGTGATCGCATTTGCAATTTTTCCGCGACGTTTTTCGGCCTCGTCGCGTCCGATGTTCACCATGAAAGATTTATCAGAGAAGCATCGTGCTGTGTGTTTGGAATATTGTATGGAATTTAAAAAAACAGAAAGAAAGAATCTGTTAAAGAGCGAAGAGAAGTCTGACTGCGTGTGTACTCGCGATCAAATTAGGCTTCCATGGGAAAAATGCTGTTTTCTGTCACAGGCTTCCCCGGATTTCCGGGTTTCGGCTTCACCTTTCCCCTTAGGCATTCGCGACACCCCGTATACAGGGTGTCTCACTTAAACGGATACAGAGCTCTTATTCCGTAACTATTAATGATACAAAAAATTGTTGATATGGAAATTGTATGGGAGAAGTGAAAAATCTTTTGCATTATTAGTTTAAGAGATATGATGGTCAAATTTCATTTTTTAAATGGAACCATATATTTTTTTTGAGATCATGTAATAGTGCTTCTCAAGACGAATTCATTAAGTTATAATATATACACCCGATTTTAATTAGTTTTCAAGATATAACGTTTACAAATTCCCCGATTTTCAGTAGATACGTCTCGGTTTGAGTAGCAAGTCGTAAAAGTGATCCTATTGTAGCGGTAAGTGCCACAGCGGGGGTCTACGCTAGGAACGCCAGGCCCAAAGAATAAGAAACCGCAACAGAAGGGCCGCTTTTACGACTTGCCACTCAAACCGAGTCGTATCCACTGAAAATCGGGAAATTTGTAAACGTTATATCTTGAAAACTAATTAAAATCGAGTCTTATATATGGATCTATTTAAAAAATAAAACTTGACCATCATATCTCTTAAACTAATAGTGCAAAAGATTTTTCACTTCGGCCAAAACATAGACTCCCTTTTCCCATGCAATTTCCAAATCAACAATTTTTTGTATCATTAATAGTTATGGAATAAGAGCTCTGTATCCGTTTAAGTGAGACACCCTGTACATACATAGGGTGTTACAAAATTACCTGAAGAACTCTACACCGTTGGATAGATCACGAAAAATCGAAACGAAAAGTTCTGTAGCATTTTTCGATAGGATCAGTAGTTTAGCCACGTTTCTTTGTTGAACGTTGAAAAATTGACCAATCAGCGCGCAGCTTGAGTGGCAAGACGCGCGGAGTGGGAATCTCCGTTTGCTTGCTCCGCCCTCGCACCGGGACTGGTCTCCTACTCCGCGTGTTTTGCCACTCAAACTGCGCGCTGATTGGTCAATTTTCAACAACGAAATGCGGCTAAACTATTGATCCCATCGAAAAATGCTATAGAACTTTTCGCTTTTGTAGAGCGAATCTAGAGCTCTTCTGGTAATTTTCTTCTTCTGGTAGAGCTTTCTGGTATGTAACATCCTGTATAGGTCCCATGTATGAAAAATTGGAATTTTCCCAAATCCATTTCCCCTAGGTAAGCCTGATCCGATCGCGAGTGTACGAGTTATCAATTCCCCGAGGATTAAAGCATAATCGAAGGAAAAGATAATTTTAGATAGATCTTGTCGAACATCGCGTTACATTTAAAGGAAATTTATGTCGCGTCGTAGATCAATATTCCCGTCAATTCCGCTTCTCTTTCGCGATGAATTAACGCATTTATCCGACGATCTTTAACCGGGGTAATTTATTTCACGGTTGCTTCGCAGCCTAGCCGCGACACGGTCGCGCAAATTGCACAATAATTACTGGCACACCCTACATTATCCGCAATTATGGCTCGTAAATAATTATTCTGTCTCGGCGTGGCCGCGAAAATTCTCACCGCCATAGAGGAAATATGAAAAATCGAACGCGGACAAGCTCTCAGCTTCGACTGTATTCTGTTGCGGAACGTTGATGTCATCTTTATTTCTCGCTCATACGGCACGGATACTGGTCTTTGAACGGGTAAATCGACATACCAGACTGGATAACGGACGATTACGTTGGTCTTTGAGAGCAAAAACCGTGACTGGTCGCGATTCACGCGTACGAGGGATTTTCTTGCGTCATTTAGCAAATCGTAAAATCATGAACGGATAATGTGTTACGACACGTCGTGTCGCTCGAGTTACTATCCATCAATAGCGCTCGTTATTAAACGTGGAATGGAATAAAGAAATCATGAAAGGCGATTCTAAACTCGTACCACAGCGTGTCTATAAATAACCAAGATTAAAACTTGAGAAAGAAGAAATTTAAAATTCCACTATTATCTTCCACTGTGAACAAATATTAAGGGTTGATCTTCAGCACCGATAATTCTCGCAAACTCTTGCAAAAACAATACCGTTTTGCGGTAAAATCGCAACTTATGTATGTATGTTTTCAACTAGCTATTTGTTCAACCATGGTAAAATTGTGCCGCATAGGAACGAGACCGGAAACAGAAGAAAAGCTCCGGGGCAAAACTGCTATCGAAACGTGTATCTGTGGTCGCGTTTCATCGAAAAGGTTCGACAATGCGCGATGAGTACAAGAGACTGATTTGCAACATTGTTTTCGCATTCCATGCCACGTGGATCCCGCTCGTTCCGTAATTTCGGCTCGGTGCACCATAAAATCGTACGCGGTGTGGCTTTCTGTCACGCGGGATGCTTCGTCCAGTGTCACGAGACCGGTAAATACCTGAGAGAGCTCGATGCACATGATGCTTCTGAAACGATCGTTGTCAGAGATGCGTGCATATAAAGCCGGGCCACGCGAAACGTTTTAGTATTCCTCACGAGGGCCATCAGCTCAGCCTTTCAATTTGCGGCCAACAATTTGTCCGATGCTTGCAGCTGGCAACGCGCAACCTCCTGATACAGATAACCGACATTCCTATGCATACATTTGTCGATGGAGGTATTTCACGGCTCGGTTTCTCGTGCAATGCTGAAAATTATTGTATTCGATGAACATTTCTCTTCTGTTCCTTAGTGTAATCGGTGTTAAGCGAGTTATTTCTTTCATTTTTCACGAGAACTCTTTTACTATCCATTGGATGACAACTCATTTAGGGAGGATTTCTTTTTTTAATTAAATTATTGTGTGTCCTTTTTGGCCCTTATTAACTCCACCCTATCCCCACCTTTTTACGAACTATACTCACCTTAACTTGACTTAAGTGGTCTTAGGGATGGGTGCCAGTAGAACCAACGAGATTAAGGCCATTGGCTTTATTAATATGTACCAGGAATTTATCTAATTATTAGGTGTTGGCCACCCTGGCACTCTCAATGGGAACCCTGTCCTCTGGTCTGGCAAAGGGTTACACTTCCCCAGCGTTGGACTCTATTCTGGATAATCAACCCCCTCATCTTTACCAATCTACGAACAACGACACCTGGTAAGTTTTACCCCGTGATAATCGACGCGTTAAGAAACAAATCGGGCAGCGGTGTAACGAGCGAACAGGAAAGGTGAAACTTGGCGAGTAATTGTAAGTTATAACGTGTCGTGTCCAGTAACGATTAGCGTCGCTCGGTAGATAAGCAAATTAAATAAACGCGACATGATATTTCGCGCGCTCGAATATATTAGAATTCGATCTAACAAACGCATTAACGTCGGTGCGTCGATCTTTTTCTCGTACACTTTCTACGCGATAGTGGCACGGCCTTATCGCGTCTACTGTAAAGAGGAAACAAGCCACTGGTAAACGAATTGTGCTCGTTAATTTATAGCGGTGACCCGCGTCAACTATTCAAGCTTCTGTAATATCTTTACGTAATCGTCGAAATTTATGAGCGAACGATTCGTTGCTGGATTTATTATTGTATATCCTGGCGGAGATAGTAGCGACGGATTCGAGTTGCTCGCGAATGAATTTCAACGTTTCAATTCTTCCTGGCTATTTTTCAAACGAACTATCGTAAAACCTGCAGGATCGAATACCTCTTTAGTACTCACGAATAACACTGAAATTCTATAGATATTAAACGTAACTATTGAAACTGATTTGAATTCATGCGCGCAGATTGAAATTGATCCTATCGCTAGTAGACACTTTCAATTTCATCAGAAACGAAAAGAAAAAAAAGATGAATTATACGATTGCTTCAGCAAACCGTACCCCTTTTATACACGTTTCCCTAGCGAGCATATCGATCGTTTGACAAACGAGTTCCTCCATCGAGATTAAGCAAACTACGGTGACGCAACGACGTCAAAGCAAATCAATCATAGATAGGAGTGTAGAGAGTCGGAATTCCCGTCGGACGAAATGGCAAATTATTCAGGAACGAAAAGGAACGATAGCCGTCAGCCTCTCCTTGAACCGGTTACGAAGATCGATGAATTAACGCGCAACGATCGATCGATCGTGTAAGTCGGCTTAATCGCGGCGAACAACGAACAACGGGAAACGGGGATGTAGGCATTAGGGAACGATTAGGTTCTCGCATAACGTTAGTCCCTGTCATCCGTAATCGTATTGCCATTTGTCGCAGGTCGGCATTCTCGGTGACGCAACAAGAAGCCTCGTGGGTAGCGTCGTTGTCGATGCTTGGTGCATGGTTTGGCGCCATGATCGGCGACTGGATAATGAGAAGAGGTCGTAGATTGGCGCTACGAGTGACATCCTTGCCTCTGGCCGCCGTTTGGATCCTTACCGGTATAGCGCCATGCGTCGAACTGGTCTACGTCACCAGCTTCATCGGGGGTCTATGTTGCTCCGTTACCACCATGGTCGCCCACGTACGTAATCTACCCTCCATGATTTACGATCATTTTCCAAGCCACCTCTATGGCTGTTAAATAACGTTTCCGAATCGCCAGGTGTACATATCCGAAATCTCAATGCCGAGCATACGAGGCTGCCTGTCGGCGATGCTGAAGGTGCTCGGTCACGTCGGCGTGTTATTATCGTACATAGCCGGGACGTACATGAATTGGCGGCAAAGCGCGCTGCTGGTAGCGGTGGCACCGTCGATGCTCTTTTTGGGCACCCTCTTTATACCCGAGACGCCGTCGTACCTCGTTCTGAACGGCAAAGACGACGAGGCTGCCAGCAGTCTCCAATGGCTGCGCGGTGATCACGTCGACATACGCCACGAGCTTCAGGTATGTAACCTTTTACTTCAAATGTACTTTTAACGCTAACGAAGATACTAACGATGAATTTGACCGATCGACAGGTGATCAAGACGAACATCCTTGCCTCGAGAGCGAAACAATACGAGCTGACGTTCAAGAACAGCATGCTCACTCCGCGATTGTACAAACCTATCGCCATCACGTGCGGGTTAATGTTCTTCCAACGATTCTCTGGAGCGAACGCGTTCAACTATTACGCGGTCATCATATTCCGTCAGACTCTGGGCGGTATGAATCCGCACGGGGCGACCATTGCTATCGGTTTCGTCCAATTATTGGCTTCTCTGTTATCAGGTACGGTAATCCTCGCTATAACGTCTTTATCGAGACGAAGAATTTCAACGGTCGTAAAGCGAGACTGATGTGACATCGTGATCCGTTTGTTCCGTTCACAGGATTCCTGATCGACATCGTGGGCAGGCTACCGCTTCTGATAGCCAGCACGGTCTTCATGTCTCTCGCGCTGGCCGGTTTCGGCAGTTATGCCTATTACATGTCGCAGACGCAAAATCTCGGCTATCCGGACTCGCCGGTGGGTGGGCAACACGATTGGATACCGTTGCTCTGCGTGCTAGTCTTCACGACCGCCCTCGCTTTGGGCATATCGCCAATTTCGTGGTTATTGATTGGCGAGCTCTTTCCTCTCGAGTACCGCGGCCTCGGCTCGAGCATCAGCACCAGCTTCAGCTACTTCTGCGCGTTCGTAGGGATTAAACTGTTCATGGATTTTCAGCAGGTAAGCTGGACGTACATATTCTACTCTTCTACCCAGACGCAACCGTTCCATGTTTCCTAGTATCTGATGCGTTCTTAACGAAACTCTACTCTTCCAGACGTTTGGTTTGCACGGAGCGTTTTGGTTCTACGCCGCGGTAGCGGTATGCGGACTTTGTTTCGTGGTCTGCTGCGTGCCGGAAACGAAAGGGAAACAACTGGACGAGATGAATCCGGAGTACGCGCAAGCCCGGTAGTATAAGGCCTCGTTGACCGGGGGCCTGTCGAATCTCGAGAAGGCTAACAAGCCCCTGCCGGGTGGAGCTTATCCTAATCAACACGATCCACGGGATCTGTACAACGGGAATCCCCCTATCGACGTGCCGACCACCTCTCGGCAGACGTTCAACCACCGGGGCAATTATCGAAAGCTGTCCGATTATTGCAACATATTCGCCGAGAAGACGAATAGGATCGGCAGAAACGTCGGAAGTTTCATTCAGTCCCGTGGTTTCTTCCCTGCTCGCCGTTCCACCGAGGACGGTTCCCAGGGCAACCTGACTCATCGTATCAACGGCGACGTGATCAGAAACGACTATAGGCTCCCTAACAGAGCGGAGCAACGAGACTCGCGCCAGAAGAGTCTCGATCGTTACGGTCCGATCGAAAGGGATCATCGAGACGGATCCAGCTACTCTAAGAACGTCTACCTGCACGAAAGAAGCACCGACACGAATCACTTGAACGGTGACACGGTGACGCAGCCTCGAGTAGTCAGACAACGCGATTACACGGACCTATATCAGGAGGACAGAGGCGTCTGGAGAGGAGAGGGGGCCGACTTAAACGGCTCTAAGCCGATCTTGAGGAACGGCATTAGTCACGCCAGAGGCGAGAAGCTTTACAGCTCGACCCTACCCAGACGAAGCAGAACCATCAATTTCAGGGATCAAATCCCAGCCAACTCGCTCGAGTTGCGTCGAGGATACCCGAAGAGCTTACAGAACCTCTCGGACCTGGAGGCGGACGACGGAACGCGTGCACCTACCGTCGCCTCCTCCTTCTTATCCTCTGCAGAATGGAGGGACGACAGGCTGGACGACGCTTACCGCCGTCGAAGATACAGGCAGGACCAACTCGAAGATGACTATCTGAGACTCTACAGGAACCTGTCCAGCCTGGACAAGTATCCTCCGACCGGTAGGTACGAACCTGGCCAGGTTCATTACGAGAGAGAATGCAGGACATTCGGCAAGGACACGGTCGCCTTCATTTATTACAAAACGTGTTACTTGTGATGTACGAGGGACTGGCTCAATAATTCGTTAAGAGTTTAACTAATTGATCATCGTTCAACATCTACGCTTTACGAATCAATGAGGAATCTGATTTCATCTCCATCGAGCACCCCTTCTTACGTTCTATGTACTTTGCGGTTAAGTTTTCGTTCGACAAACTGGGAATCGTCTCTCTGAACTATTTTTAAACATTTCTAGAGCATCGAAAGTGGTTTCTTTACGATTTCGGCTATTCATTTCTGATCTCATTAGAGTATTCAGTTCCTCGGTTCTCAATTTCATTTATCCATTCATCGACGATGTGTAAGATTGGTCAGATAAGAGATGGAATTTATCATTCTAAACACACTCGTACAATTTATACGAATTAGCGTATAGAGAAATCGATAGAGGACGTTGAATTTTGTTCCTCTGACCAGTTTTATGCCTCACTACGTGTACTATAGAGTCGTAAAGAACGAAATCGACGAGCAATGATCTCTTTTCTCAAACGACACGACTGAATCGTCGTATTAGAAAATCATCCTCGTGTTTTGCCTTGAAACGTCGAACGATACTTTTGACCAATAAAACGCATATTCTCGTACGTTGTTTTCCCGTGATTGTCGAATCGAATTGCACTCGTCGAAACGAAAAACAAGAACGCTCTTCCGTGCAACGTGCCTTCGCCGAGAGCACGCAGATATAACGCAAAATACTACGTACGTGTAAATATACATACATGTAAAAAAAGGAAAGATAGCAGTAGCCGTATATATGTACACGTATATTTAGGATAGACTCGATAGACTGGTCCGTCGATTGTCGTCGACGTTTCTTTACGCGTTAAACTTGATCGTGATATTTTCAAGAGTAACCTTTCTCAAGATAAGTATAATTCGTTTCTTCCATAAAACGAGATTCTTGTTCTTTCAAGCATAACGACTGAAGCATTCGAATTAGCGGTTAGTTTTGTTAGAGCCTCGTTTTCGACTCACGTGTTCGTGTTCAATCGACGAGAGAAGGAAGAAAGTTTCTATTTTCCGAAATAACGCGTTAAATAATAACAACGAGATATTTTCGCCGGGTATTCATTCAGAAGGAGATAACTGGGGTATTTCTGAACAACTTTTTCCTTTACCGAAATGCTCGTTAAGACTTGGTTTTTGAATTATCAATGAAAAACTCAATCGCGGGGGTGTTGGGTACGAACCGACGCGGTGCCGAGTGAGGTGCAATTGAGTTTTTCATTAATAATTCAGAAACCATGCCTAAGGAAATAGTTGTTCAGAATCGCTCCAGCTTTCACATTATATTCATATTTTTTATTCCATCGACAACTAAGAACGCGTTACCAGATGGAAACATTCGTTATTTTCCCGGCAATTTAACACTACCCATGCGAGAACGCTGATACACGCCAGAGATATAATACTTCACGTTTGATCAGACTAAAAGCATATATAAATACTCGGGTTCCCGATCTAGCACGGGAACCGTTGACTTAACGATGACAATATTAACTGTAGATATACTATCTTTCATACTTAAGTACCTATTGTATAAATAACTGATTATTATTGTACATCCGAGGCATACTTGTACGTATAGAGGCCGTGTTACTGTTCGAATACCGGACGATGAAACTTTGCGACAATACTGTTTAACCATTGCCAAAATCGCGAGACAGGTGTAATTTGTAAATCGAAAAGGATGTTTCGTTTTGCAAGGTCGAGGGCAGTCGAGTTCATCGGAGACAGCGGGGGTGGCCATCGGGAGGCTCGGTACGGATTTAGGGCCTAATTAATTTAAATTCGCTAAAAGATGGTTCGTTAAAAATTTCACCCCCCATTCGGCCCTGGTCTCTGTTATAGATTTGGAAAATTTCGACAAGGTATTAAAAAATAAGGGTCTTAAAATCTTATCGTTAGACCCTTTAATTGCAACACCATATGTGTACAGAGATTATGTCAATCGACTGCCATTGACAATTTTTTTTTCCACAAATCTCAACTTTCGTGCAGTGATACAGTAGACTCTCGTTATATCGCCGTGGACGAGGCTGAAGAGCAACGTTAGGATGCTTGAATATCCACGTTCAAGTGGTAATATAACGAGAGTCTATTGTAGCGTGCAATTTGAAGATCGCAAAATAGCGTGCGTCTATTAGAAGCGAAGATACTCGTGAAAATGGCATTTGTATTTTGTATTTTTATATAGTTTGTAGAGAGCTCGTCAACGTCGACCCAGCAGAAGATGTCTGCGAATCTGTGATCGAACGCCTAGTCTTCACGGATCAAAATATTTCTCACAGAATTTGTTTACTTGCTTCGCAAGAGAGGGTAGCCGACCATATCTCGTTTCGAACGTTCTGATATATTTTCAATGACATATCCAACTCTTGTTAGAGTTTTCGACCCTGCATATCAAACGTAACACGTATCAACATCGTGGAACGAATTTCGGAATTTAGTTGGAATGAAATTTCGAATCGATATTTTCTTCCGTGCAGCCTGACGGTTTCTTACATCTCTAATCATCTCTAATGGAATCATATCCCTGTCATATCTGATATTCTAACGATGCGTGCTCGACTCTTCTATACAAACGTATGGAATCCTGTACTTAAACGTCGATTGAAAAGAAAAACAAAATGAATGAACACTTTGATAGCTAGTATCACTTGCATTCGCAATTATAGTCACACGTGAAGATTTCTTTCACAATAATCACTCTCCTTAATCCGGTGCTGGGGGCACCTTTGGTTAATCAGTAGCTACTAATTATTAATTAGAAAATTTACTAATTCGTTAAGTCCTAATAATAATTTGAAATTCGATAATATCTCAAATTCCAAAAGAAATTAATTAGAAAATTCACTAATTCGCTAAGCTCTCATAATAATTTGAAATTCGATAATATCTCAAATTCCAAAAGAAATTAATTAGAAAATTCACTAATTCGCTAAGCTCTCATAATAATTTGAAATTCGATAATTTTTCAAATTCCAAAAGAAATAAATTAATTAGAAAATTCACTAATTCGCTAAGCTCTAATAATAATTTGAAATTCGATAATATCTCAAATTCCAAAAGAAATTAATTAGAAAATTCACTAATTCGCTAAGCTCTCATAATAATTTGAAATTCGATAATATCTCAAATTCCAAAAGAAATTAATTAGAAAATTCACTAATTCGCTAAGTCCTAATAATAATTTGAAATTCGATAATATCTCAAATTCCAAAAAAAATAAATTAATAATACCCCATGCAATGTGCGGCAATCAAAGTGTTAAATTATACTTTTGTAGATACCGACACGCGACTTGGTCCCTTCGATCGATTTTTCTAGCCGAAAATATATCTTCGTCTACCATCGATATTAAAAAATCACGCAACATATCCCTCAGAATAAAAAAAAAAAACCATTAGCGCTGTCTGCAAACAGCACCTTCGAATCTCGTATCCATCTAAATGAATCTTATGATGCTCAAGGGCTTGGACG
This sequence comes from Osmia bicornis bicornis, assembly GCF_907164935.1. Classification (NCBI taxonomy): domain Eukaryota; kingdom Metazoa; phylum Arthropoda; class Insecta; order Hymenoptera; family Megachilidae; genus Osmia; species Osmia bicornis. Next base: position 7,937,256 of record NC_060230.1, read on the forward strand.
CAGTATTGAATAAACTTTTACAATTAAGTTAGCGCCAGGTGCAATGCTCGTTAAACGAGTGCACGTAGGATAAGAAGAGAAAAAATACTTCGCGATTCTATATACATATATACATATAAAATTGTACAGAAGAATTCTTCGACCACCGTAAGACTATCTCGTTTTCCTTAGCGTATTTGCGCCGAACAAGAACGTGTAATCTTGAAAAATCGCGAAATATTCCGGAACAATTATTCTACGGTAGTGGTAACACCAGTTTTTCCTAATTAATCGGAAACACCTTCCTTTCGATTAGTGTATTAGGTAAAGCGAACCGCAGCGGCGGAAATGGAGGGGGAAAAACGGTGAAAAAAAAAAAGAATATATATGAAAATCTGCACTGTGCACTTTCGTGAATTGAAGGTATTATCGTAATCTTTAGGTGTAGCGACCAGCGAGTCGAAAGTCAGATTAGAATTCGTATTTAATGCACGCGTAGCTATGCGATTAATCCGGAAATCCGTGTGCCGTTTCCTGCAGATCATGGTGGATTGTATTATAGTCGATAAATGAATTAGCGGGAGACCGAATGGAATGTTAATGGATCGAATTATTGCTTGGGTCGGAGAACATAATATCCGAATCTTCGACCCTTTTCTATCGCCATGTGTATATATTTGTGTGCATATTTCTGTATATCTCGTGTGCGTCTGGTATGTACATAGAAAAGAGAATTGTTTATAAAAAAAGGAATGCAAGTGGTCGAGGTAATGAAAAATACTTGTAAAGGAGAGCGATAAATCCACCAGGACCTGTGTTAGGTTATATACATTATTAAGTCTTCTATTGATCGACAATAAACGCGAGAACTATTTACAAGTAAAACGACAATAAGAAGTACATTCGAAGGATACGCTGGCCGTCACCGAGAGGGATGTTCGAAATGTTTGTAGATACGCTGTATAATCGAGAAAAGAATATTCCGTGAACGTATTTTCCAAAAGCTGCGTACCATCAAGGGTATCATAGTAATGTAAACGTATACATATAAATATACACACGCGTATATACATATATCCGATCTAGCCTGGAAAGAAAATGGTCGCGCCTAGCTTCGCTTGCTAGATTTAATATTTTTGTAATGAGACGCTTAGAGTAGCTCGTTTGTACCTTCACAGAGTAAATCGTGTCTACGTATTCGTGTACCATCGTCGAACCGATCGATTTCGAATGGGGAGTGAAGCGATTGATTCGCGACCGGAACGTACCGAAATACAACGTAAATTCTCGATTCTAAAATTTCACGCGATTCAAAAAATATATAACGTTACTTGAACAAGAATTCGTGATCCTTCGATTGAAATGGGTCTTGTGCTTGTCGTCTTTACGATCGTTATTCGTTTCTTCGATTACTATGCCGATCTACCGACAATACGATTCTACTTGATTTCATTATACGTCGCTGTTAATAAAATAGACCAGACAAATATAGGAGTGACGAGAGTTGTTTATTGTGCAAAATCTGAATCGATCAAAGAGATACGAATAGCACAAAACAATCCTGCCGATACGGTGGCATGAAATCCGCATTGAAAGCACTTTCAAACGAGTGCGCCACGTGTATTTACACTACGCCTAAGTATATGTGTACTTAAGCCGTAACTCGTTAGCGTCTGGCGTTTGTACCTCTCTACATATACATATAGAAGTAACGAACGATACTGGATATACGATTGCTAATTGACCTTCGGCGGAACCAAATTACTTGCGTGTTTGTATAGAGATCCGTATACACCTCCATAAATGCCAAAAGAAAAAAACAGATGTAATCGTCAACAAGGGCTTTTCTTATTTCCCTCCACCGAAAGCTTCCCAATAGATGCGTGTAGTACTTTAAATAGATGTTACATTGAACGAAATTCTAGCATACTACAATTTACTTGCAAAATTGAAATCTAGATTACAGAGCTAAATAATTTAATTTCATAAGTCGATAACGTAACGCTGTTTTGCTACTTGTGTACAGTAGCTTCACTAAGGGTACAACAACAGCCATCTGTACTCTAATATGGGTACTGCGTTACATTCGAGATAACGCGACGTTTTGAAAATTTAATTTGAAAATATGCACACACTCACCCAATTGTGGCACCGACACGTACGTCTCACAATCCACCAGGAACTGGCCAGTTTGAACAGCACCAAGAGCAACCACTCGTTTAGTCAAGAACTCGATCGTCTGTGGGCCGGTTCTGTTCTCGATCATAGGGTACTGTTGCAATCTGACGAACACAGGAAATGCCGGTTACGAATGGAACGAGCAAACATTCATTATTACTATACATATATCAATACAACCATTCATAACGAATATAATAATAAATGAATGTTTTAATGATCGAAATAAAGGATTCTAGAATGCTCGATTTAATTTGACATGTGCTAGCCGTACAACATAACCTCGAAATGTCAAACAGTCCGATGAACGCATATAGTACGTAAAATCAACGATCCGTAAAAACACAAATAATTAGTACAAACAATTAGAAGAATGTATTGAATTATGTAAGTACTTACACAGTAACACCCATTTTTTATTCGTTGTCTTAGAGTTGAACACACCAGAGAAGCACAACCCAAAACACTTGTCAAAAAGAAAGAACGCGCGCAAGTTAAATGCGCAGTTCGAGGTGCACGGTAGAGAACGTCCGATGGCGCCACGGGTCGGAGAAAGACTGACCTCTACGGCACACGTACTCAAGTTACGGCGCACGTAGTCAAATTCTGGCACGATGCAGAGTCGAACACGTTTAGTATCCGTTGATAAAGGTAATATATTCGTAACAAACTACATAAGAAGAATACTTTTTGATAAAATGAGTAACATTTACGTCTCTGTTTGTCTTTAAACGTTTATTATTCGCTTTATTTCTTCAGTCGCCGCCAGATGGCACGAACAGCGTGATTCTTAGAGTGCTCATGTCTGTGGTGCAAGTTAAAACACGTTTGGAGTGTACGCTGGCCTGCAGAAGAGTACGTAGCTTGAAAATAAGGTAAGATTATTAACATTTTGTATGCTAAAGAAATAAAAGTAACACTTAATTGCTGATTCTTAACCATATTTAAACATCTATGACGATCGTGCTGTTGATTTCGAAATACGTGACATTAATACAATAGATATGTATGTTGTCGTATGCAATTCATACTCATTTCATATGCATTTAATGAATCGCTGATAATGCAATGCAATATGATTCATATATTATAAATAATCTGATCTTAACGATTTGCAAACGTTTCTTTGAAAATCTCTGAAGTATAATGTAGCAATTATACAAATATGTGATTACGTTTAGCAATGTAGCAGCGCCGCCATTACGCATTTCCCGCCAATTTTATCTTGTACTTTAAATGGCAGGCTATGCATATACTTAATATTTGACATATTATCAGCGTTCTACGAAATTCTTGATTATTATCAATATTAAAGTTATATTTAAATTCTAAATCATAAATTGCATTAAAAAAGATTCGATCTGATCAGCCCCGGATGGCGGACCATGGAGAGAGGCCCAATTTTAATACAATTTTGTATTTCGTATTATTTTCATTTTCTAAATTTTACACTATTCCCGTAAAGATTATTCTTCTAGTATATGAAATCTTTTCGTTTAAAGATTATATATTTAGCTTAGTATCCTTGTATATGTTTCATAAGTTTGGCACACGATTGACCCAAACTCCGCTGTTCAAGGGTTAATAAACGAGGTTACCTTCGAATATTTGAAGTATCGTTCCTGACGCATCGTCAGCGGGGAAATTGTGTCACTGTTTCAAAAGTTCGTATCAAATACAAAGAAAGAAGGGAGGGGGGGAATCCTTAACAAAGGCGCAATTAATTCGTGGAATAGCGTTCCCGGATCAGCCGCGTCACCAGCTCGGTTCTTCGTTTCTGAAAACCGGAGCACGGTCGTTTGAAGATGCAAAGGGTTACTTTGGCGCGCGTTTGCGTCTCCGAGTGCCGGCTCTTATCGGTGCTATTTACGCGGCAAAGGTATAGCGGTCGGATCGAAAAGGGACTTTAATAAAAACTCGTAGCGTGGCTGGGTGCTCTCTGACAGAGACGGAACGAGAGTAGAAGAAGTACAGATGAGACAAGGGACAGAGGGTAGGCGACGAAGGGCGGGAGAGAAAGAAACAGAGAGTAGAGAAAAATACGGGTCGTTCCGATTAAGCGAGCGTTTCTGGGGTGCATTAAAAACCTGCGCCGGCACAAGGTCCCGTTTATTAAAACCGCGCGACCGGAATTGACCTTAATCGCGCGTCGTTTTCGGCCATCTTGCTCTCCTCTCCGAAGGTTGCCCGGCTGACGAATGCATTCGAGAAGTTCGCAAACTGCTCTTCGCGGCTCGCCCCGTGATTTTTCCAAGGAAAATAAATTCTCAACAGTTTACTTTTCGACCTCGCGTAGTTTGTTCGCGTCTCGAGAATCTGGGCCGTGTAAATCACCCGGTCTGATTGAAGATTATTTTCCTTGGATCTAGGAAACCAATCCATCCGATAAAATTTTAGAAACTATCCCGATTCAAACTCGGTTTGTTAATCGTTCTCCAGGATTCCGCGAAATCCTTGCTCGAGTTTCCTGTAATTTTCATAGCGATTTCTCAGCAAGAAAAACGGATATCTCGCTTATTTTTCCGAGATTTCACCGCGGATGAAACGCTCTCACGACTGAATATCCGTATCGGGAACGAAGATCCGCGAAATCGTAAATATTTTCTAGGGAGTACAATTAAGGTCAGAACGTTTCTTACGAATTTTTCACAATGGGTTAAAGGAGTTCTGTAAACGGGGACACGTATTCAGCGACCAGTGTCTCGGCTCGACCCGCAGTCTCTCGTTCGTGCGGGAGGATCGTTTAAATGCGTGGCGAGCGATTCGTTCGCGACAATTGAAAATCGCCCTTCGGGGCCTGGCCAAGACGTAGCTCGGCATCGAGCGAAATACAAAAATAGGCGCCGATCGTGGCTGAGATGTACACCAGCAGGAAACTATGACCGGATGTTCGGTGGCGCGTGACTGAAATGCAGAGACCTCTCGTGCCGGGACTATGGTGGATCGTTAAATATTCCGTCGATATTCGACAGTGGCATCGAATCGTTTCATTTTCGTCGTACAAGGAACGAAATATACATTATATCGTTTGATATTCCTCCCGAACGATAATTACTTCACCGTGATAATTCGATTCTCCTAATTGATTTGAATAAGGAGATCGCGGTATTTAACGAGGGTGGTCCTCGACGTAATTAATTCTGCGAACGATTGCGATCCTCCGAAATAGGTCAAGTTCCATTCTAGTTTATTTGCTTCACGTAACACCTTGCGAAGCCGATTCGAGCGATCCAAGGGTAAATGGGAGTTATTGTTTCGTTTCTGTTATCGCGACCGCGAAAACGCGCGATTTATATACCCGCCACTTCACGCATGGCCTACTTGTTTCTCTACGAAAATAAACTCGAGCAATTAGAACGAATAAACTTTCGCGTCTTGGCTTTTTACTTGTTTACGGATGATGTAACCGTGCTACGAATGGACGTTCGTTGTTTTACGCTCCCCAACGCTTGAAACACTGCAATTGTACTTAACCCGTTAACTGCGCTTTAGCGGGGAGCAAGGTGGTCAAGTTAATCCTGTTTATTCCTCGTTAATTCCCATTTTGCGTGCCGCTTTTAATCTAGCATTGGGCTAGATGGGATATCGTTACTCTGTTCCGTGGATGAGGCTTTATAAAGGATATTCTCGAGCTTCTTTCGACCTTTTGATCGTGACTTACATCCAGTCTGTAACATATTTTTATCTATTATCAAAAGAAACCATGTCAGACATTGGTTAATTTTCATTTTGCATATTGTAAGAGAAAGAATTAAATGAAGGCAAAGGAGGACAATGTTGTATATTTCGGCTTCACACGGTACAATAGATTCAGTGACGAGGCGATGCTTTCCGTCTAACAGGCCAAACAAGACTGCCTTTTTCCGCCCAGGAAAGTCAGCTTGTCTTGTCCAGTTCCCAAAATCCTTCCGTACCCCTTGGGGGTCTAACTCATAAAAATCGGCCAACATCTGGGCGGCCGTGCAATTAGGCGCTGGGTTGTCTACGCTCGAGCTCCGTCACCGAATTTTCTAACAATATTTTTCAAAATTCGTCAATTCTTATTTTCTATATTATCTGAAGAACTCCGTCACCTGTTCCATTATTCCCATTACATAAATTTTGTCTTCGTATAAATTCAACGCGTAGATTAACAAGATCATCGGCTTAGTCAGCGTAACAAGAAAAAGGCAGACCACTTAGAGATACTGATAGCAGTTAAATGGTTAAAACGATTTGCTAGTTGAACGCAAACCGTCCGAGCGATGGTAAATCACAAAGTAACTGTGCAATTAAGTGGTCGCGAGTACTAGCGAGCAATATGTATGTCGTGGTAATGAAGGTAGATCGTGCTTAGCTGGTCTCCAAATGAATGCCGCCACTGTAGTCTCGTCTCAAGACGCGTATATTCGCGTTTATAACAAAAAAAAAAACGATATACCAGAGAGACCATAAAGCTGGTACAGATCTTCGGTGCACAGTTCTTCGTTCTTCTACCGGGAAGCATAAGGGATTATCTCTTGAACATTTTCTAGTTTTATAATATTGTTTTAACACTTGTAGGCATAGGAGAAGGGCGGGTAGCCCCGGACACTTGAATAAAATGCAAAAAAGACATAGAATCAATCAATTTTAATCAAATTTCTCTTTCAGGTAATAAATATAAGGTCTTTTTGATTCATTATATCACAAAAGAAACATATTTCTTAAATAACTTTAGAACAACAAGCAATAAACTGGAACCCCTGTTTTTACTCGGTCGAAAAAATGGCGGGTAGCCCCGGACACTTGAAACAAATGCAAAAAAAAACATAGAATCAATCAATTTTAATCAAATTTCTCTTTCAGGTAATAAATATAAGGTCTTTTTGATTCATTATATCACAAAAGAAACATATTTCTTAAATAACTTTAGAACAACAAGCAATAAACTGGGGTTCCAGTTTTTACTCGGTTGAAAAAATGGCGGGTAGCTCCGGACACTTGAATCAAATGCAAAAAAAACATAGAATCAATCAATTTTAATCAAATTTCTCTTTCAGATAATAAATATAGGATCTATCTGATTCATTATATTGCAAAAGAAATATATTTCTTAAATAACTTTAGAACAACAAGCAATAAACTGGGGTTCCAGTTTTTACTCGGTCGAAAAAATGGCGAGTAGCCCCGGACACTTGAATCAAATGCAAAAAAAACATAGAATCAATCAATTTTAATCAAATTTCTCTTGCAGGTAATAAATATAGGATCTATCTGATTCATTAGATCACAAAAAAAAACATATTTTTTAAATAACTTTAAGACAACAAGCAATAAACTGGAACCTTTGTTTAAGCGTCAACTCTCTGTAAAATCACCTTCAGCGAATCTAAAATTTATATAATGACCTAATTTGCTTGGCGTGCATACAATTACTGGTTTGCAATTGTTTTTTAAGCACAGAAGCCATGTTGTCATATGTCATTTGTATTTCTATATGACGTAACAATAAAGATATAAAAATGTCCGAGGCTACCCGACTTTCCCCTACGATATTCGAATATCAGCTATGAACAGCCATTAGCGGCTGTACGTGTATATGTATTATATATGTATCTATGTTCGTACAAATGTACGAACACGATGAGCAGTTCAGTTCCCTGACGACAGCGGTGTCGAATAAACCTAATAATAAAAGCTAAATCGGTGATACCATTAACGCTCCGAAATCATTTCATTATTTCCGCTCTATATAGCCTCCTACACACTCGATGATTTATCAGTTCTAGGGGTGTGTACTCGAAAATTCAGGTAGGCACCCAGGTGGGATACTCGTAATTTGGGGACTCGAAACTCAATTCGGGAGAAAATTTTACTCGACTCGACCTGATCATCGCCCCACCGAACCCGAGACTCGAGTACCCGCATACCCCAACAAACGGCATGTCGTTTACTTGAACAATCGCGACACGGTTGCATTCATTATACCAAACGATCGACTATCGAGTAGTCCGAACAGTTGACCCACTTTTAAGGCTTGATTTAGTTTCAGTATATTTTACATTCATTCAATGATCGATCGTGTTGTCCGGATTATTTTAAGGTAAATACCAGGTATTGAAAAGAAATAGTCCGATGAAAATTGAACAAAATTCTTTGGAATTTCAGAGAATCGTAAGATGAAACTTCATTTTCGCTCTGTCTCAATTTTGTAGCGAACCCAGAGGAAAAATCGCTCGTTTGTCTCGATACTCGTTACCTGTTCAAACAGAACGCTTGTATATATCGATACCGTACCTGTGTCCGTGAGTCGATCTCGTTAAGCTCGACGAGATGTCGTATCGTCGAGTTTCGGAAGCGGTTAAGAGGACTGTTCGTTCTATCGTGAGAGATTTTACAGTAAAACCTGGATAAATGCAACGAAAGAATGCTTGGATAAGTGCAACATCGCTATCCCCTCCACTTGGGGGGACCCCCCTAAGCCGAACCGAGCCGCTCGGCGAGGAAACCGTGTAATATGATCCGACCATAATATCGATGTGACTAATACTAATTGAACGATAAAACTTTTTTATTTTTAACTTTTTCTTAATTAAACTTCTACTAACGCATTTGTGAGATTTTTCTGATTAAAATGACACCAAACACGATATAGTTTGAATTATATTTATAAACAATAGTAATCGAATAAACAACATACAATTGACACCACAACTGAACATAAATGATATCGGCTGAATACAAAAGATGTGTACGGACTCAGAATCGGCATGTCGGCTGAATAGAAAACATGTGTATGGACACAGAATCGGCATGTCGGCTGAATACAAAACATGTGTACGGACACAGAGTCGGCATATCGGCTGAATAGAAAACATGTGTACAGACGCAGAATCGACACCTCGCTTGGATAAATGCAACATTAAATACCCAGAATCGACACCTCGCTTGGATAAATGCAACATTAAATGCCCAGAATCGACACCTTGCTTGGATAAATGCAACATTAAATGCCCAGAATCGCCACCGTGCTTGGATAAATGAAACCTTTGAAACCAGAGCCAACACCGCGACTGGTTTTGATGTCGATCTCTGTTGCTTTTTGCCAACCTTTAACATCAATTTTAGCAAGTAATTATAATTGAAACTATATCGTGTTTGGTACCATTGTAATCAGAAAAATTTCACCGATGCGTTAGTAAAAGTTTCAATAAAAAAAAGTCAAAAATAAAAAAGTTTTATACTTCAATTAGTATTAGTCACACCGATACGTTTCGGCTCTTTCCTTTGATCATCGGACCTCTCTCTTTCCACCACTGTCTGTCTCTTTCTACGTTCACGCTTGGCTGGTCGTCGCGTGTAATCCGAGATTCGACACCTCGCTTGGATAAATGCAACCACTGGGTCCCAATGTTGGTTGCATTTATCCAGGTTTTACTGTACTTGGTTCGCTCGTCGCGACGCTGTGTTTTACGGCGTTGCTAAGCTCGTGAACGCTTATACATCAGCTCGATGGAATGTTATTGCAATCCCCTGCTGCAGGCTCGAATCAAATTCCAGCTGTTAAAGAGAAGTAGAGACGGTTGTCGATCCTTCTCACTTGATATCTGTTCGCGTTGCTGTCGCTTTTTCCCTGAACGAACGTTCATCATATAAAATACAAATAAATCCCTGGCTTAACGAGGCTCATATTTTCCTTTTATACGAGCGTCATTAAAATGGAACTATCCAAAAATTTAATTTACCAGCTTAGTCTTTTGATTTTTAATAGAAAAGCTTGCGAATTGTACAAAATACATAATTAGCACTTTGACTGCCACGCTAAAACCATTGAAAATTCAATTAAGTATTACTTTTGTCTTCACAAATCTTATGTATATTATCTCTAAAATTATATAATTAACACTTTGACTACCACGCTAAAACCATTGAAAATTCAATTAAGTATTACTTTTGTCTTCACAAATCTTACACATATGTATATTATCTTTAAAAATATATAATTAACACTTTGACTGCCACGCTAAAACCATTGAAAATTCAATTAAGTGTTACTTTTGTCTTCACAAATCTTATGTATATTATCTTTATAAATAATTATGTATATATTATATAATTTTATATATATTATAAAATAAAATTATGTATATTATATTTAAAAAAGTGAATAAAAATATAATGAAATATTTTAAAGATAATATACATAAGATTTGGGAAGACAAAAGTAATACTTAATTGAATTTTCAATGGTTTTAGCGTGGTAGTCAAAGTGTTTATAATTGTATATTATCTCTAAAATATTTCATTATATTTTTATCCACAATTTCAAGTATCCAATACAAGTATTTCCAATTAAGTAAGTCAAAGAATTCCTAATAATATGAGTGATGGATTCCTATTGAAATTCAAGGGTCACCCATATATGGATTACTTTACCAAATATTTCATCGTTAACCCTACCAGGCTACAACGTTAACTGAAATCGTAATTAATCCAATACTCATTGGACTCTCGATCCCTTTCATCCATCTTCGGTAGACGGTCGGGTAGTTTTTTCGTACGTTGTCCCTCGTCGTCCAGAGCGACGCCTCGCCGTCCTCGACGTCGACGAGAGACGCGTACATCCCGTGGATTACAGACTCGACACGCACAGGGTTGATTTTTCTCCAATTTTTTTTTCTTTCTCTTTTTTTCTGTCGACTGAAAAGCGGAATCGCGCGGATCAGAAAAACGACGATGCGTCAATGCCAGACCGGGACATCTGGTATCGTCGTAAACATTCTTGCCGCGTGAAACCGCTGGAACGAAGCGAGATACCACGAGAGTGGAGAGGAGAAAAAAGCACGAACAGATAGAGGAACAGGAGGTAGGAAATAACGAGTAGGTGTCGGTGGGTGTTCGCTGTGAAAACGAGGGGAGTAAAGTGCGGACCGAATAGGGGAAATAAAAGGGGGTAGAAAAGAAAAGGGAGAATAGGAGTGAGAGACTCGGAAGGAAAGGAGAGAGGGATGGATAAGAGAGGTGCAGTGGCACTTAACGCTCGAGATGAGTTCGTCGAGTTGAACCGATTCCCAACCCGGTGACGCGATCGTTCCCGTGAACTCTGAACCGTCTAATGAATCAGCCAACATTTATAGAAACCATAAGTAACGTACGTGCCAGACACCCGTCTGGTACAGCTTCGAAAAAGAAACCTCGACACCCATTCGTCTTCGAAACATTGTTATATCGTAAAAATTAGATGTGTGCCAGAAGCTGAAAATATTGGGCTAGCTAGATGCGTTAGACGAGTTCTATTATAGTGAACCCTGTGAAACACGTAATCCAGAAAAACCAGATGGTGATGATCTTAAATCGTTTCGGTGATTCAGTCCTTGACACAGAAAGAACCGAGAGAAAAATATCCTAGAAAGAATAAGGGATAGTTTTGTAGATCCTCCTCGCAAATTGAGTGTAGTTTCCTCTGTCTTGATCCGTCTGGCGGTGATTTCGTTGTTCACGGCTTGAAATGTAAGCCCGCGGTCGTGGAATCTAAAAGTATCACGGTTGGCTCGTCGTGAATCATCGCGTGCATCCAGCAAACTGCATATAACGGGGCGAGTCTCGACTCTTGAGTCACGTAGTCTCTGCCACCACCACGTGTACCAAATAATTAAGCTGCCTGCACATCGCTTTACACGCGTCCTTCCTAACGAACTGTTTTGTACGTTCATCCGCGACAGGTGTGTTTCTCTTATTATAGATTTTCAATTGTTTGATATTTTTGACACGTTGAACGGTGGGTAAAATTTAGGGGAAACTTACGAAAGGCCCCATCACCCCAGGACAACCAAACTTCGGATTTATAGTAATTGAGGGACGAGAAATTGAATGAGACCATTTTCAGAACTGGCAAATAAACCGTTCTCGAGATATACAGGGTATTCTAAAAGTGCGGAAACCCACTATTATCTTGATAAGAACGCATTTTCACGGAAAATGACTAACCTAACCTAGGTTGGGGTTAGGAAAATGACTAACCTAACCTAGGTTAGGGTTAGGGTTAGTGTTAGTCATTTTGCGTGGAAATGCGTTCTTATCAAGATGATAGGGGATCCCACACTTTTAGAATACCTTGTATATCTCGAGAACGGTTTATTTGCCAGTTCTGAAAATGGTCTCATTCGATTTCTCGTCCCTCAATTCCTATAAATCCGAAGTTTGGTTATCCTGGGGTGATGGGGCCTTTCGGAAGTATATCCAAAATTTATCAAATGAAAACGATTGAAATTAAAATTGAGCCTTTCTCCATGGTCCGCCATTCGAGGATTAGTAATTTATTAAGCAGAGAAAAAGCTAGCCTTTTAATCGGTAATCAGATAAAATTTGCCTAGGATTGAAATTTTTTCAAATGAATAAAGTTAACGCGTATTTCTCGTGGGCAGGGTTAGTGTAAATTGCGGCGTAGCACGCGTCGCATAAACAGAAAGAAAGAACGAAAGAAAAGCGAGCGTTTCTATCTCGGAGGTAAAAGTAGGCGTAGGTTTCGCGCGAGTTCACCCTGAAAGGAATCCCGTATTCACGGTGCAGAAGGTTCGCGCGAGACGGGATACCGTGCCGGCGTAGACGGCACTGCGCAGACACTAAACAAAGCTCCCCAAATGAATACGCGAGAATTTAAAGGGAAGTGCGGCGGATGCGGCAATCTTTAGTATTCACCGCGACCGACGCAAACGTTTAAGAATCCCGCGGCAAACGGCAGAACAGCCGTTCACTTTTCACCAGAACCAACCGCAAGATATCTCGAAATCAAATTTCCTTCAGACATTTTTCGTTCAATGCAAACATTCTAATTGTGAAAATAATTCGTATTAACGTTCGGTTATAATAAACGTACAATTTATTTTCGGGGGAAACTTCCGAAAGGCCCCATCACCCCAGGACAACCAAACTTCGGATTTATGTATAGTAATTGAACGACGAGAAATCGAATGAGACCATTTTCAGAACTGGCAAATAAACCGTTCTCGAGATATACAGGGTATTCTAAAAGTGCGGAAACCCCCTATTATCTTGATAAGAACGCATTTTCACGGAAAATGACTAACCTAACCTAGGTTAGGGTTAGGGTTAGGAAAATGACTAACCTAACCTAGGTTAGGGTTAGGAAAATGACTAACCTAACATAGGTTAGGGTTAGGAAAATGACTAACCTAACATAGGTTAGGGTTAGGAAAATGACTAACCTAACATAGGTTAGGGTTAGGAAAATGACTAACCTAACATAGGTTAGGGTTAGGAAAATGACTAACCTAACATAGGTTAGGGTTAGGGTTAGTCATTTTGCGTGGAAATGCGTTCTTATCAAGATAATAGGGGGATCCCACACTTTTAGAATACCTTGTATATCTCGAGAATGGTTTATTTGCCTGTTCTGAAAATGGTCTCATTCGATTTTCGTCCCTCAATTACTATAAATCCGAAGTTTGGTTGTCCTAGGGTGATGGGGCCTTTCGGAAGTATACCCTATTTTGGTATTTGAATGGGATCAAAGTTTACCGTATATCGTGAAAAATACCTACTTCCTGTTCCGTTTTAATTTGACGCTTCACTCGCGATGCGTAACCGTGAAAAAGAAATATACGCGCGCACCTATACGGAGTTACAATGGATGTAACGTGTACGTATTACGCGGAGGATGGAGCAAAAGAGGTACAATTTCACCGACTGCCAGTTCTGTCAATGACATCAGCGTCGAGGAAATAGACATGCCTTCTGGCGTAGTCGCGAATAACTCATTCCTAATTACGTCATTAAGCGCGGGACACCATGGCTGGCCTTCCACTTTCGGATTGCACGATCGATTTTGCCATCGAGTCAGACTCTCCTCACTTCTCGTTGATGCGTTTAGAAATCTTCATTGCTATCTTCTTTCCAAATCGTTTTTTAATGGTTTTAATGCTTTTAAAATTCGACGGTGATATCTGTTGCAACTTTTGCTTGATAACTTTGGTAAATGTCTACAATTAGGGCACCAATGAGAAATTAATTGAAAAGAGGTAAATTCTATGTATCTTTGCCCCCCGAATCCAAAACTGTTGATAAAATTTGGGGCTTGCTATTAAATATTGACATAAAACCACTATTTTCGAAAGTTAATCACTTTGTGGGGTAGAAAATACTTTTAAAGCGCGTAACTAACCTATAATATCAATCATTGTGTCCGCTCGTCTAGTGTATTTTGAAATTTCAAATAAGTTATTGAAATTCTAAATTATTGAATATTCGAAAGCTTTTATCAGATGATTATGTTAATTATTTTAACGATTTTATTAAATAATTACATTTATGATATTTGCTGCAATTAAACTTGGATTCCAAAGTCAGTGCTTTTTCACTAGACGAACTGACACTATGATTGATATTGTACATAGGTTAGGTTAGGTTATCAGAAAAAATATAACTTATCTCACGGCAAAACTTGACCAGTTAACAATAGTCTCCTTGCTCAGTTCTAATTCCTGTTCATAAAATTCACAGCACAGAGGAAGCATTATGAGAAAATATCCAATAAAACGGGCAATCGTCGTGATATCAAAATTAGAATTGGCTAGCCACGTGGCACTTTTAACACTTCGTTTAAATTCACACTTTGAAATTATTCTTTTCAAGGAGACTATTGTTGATTGGTCAAGTTTTTGCCGTGAGGTAAGTTATATTTTTCCTGATAACCTAACCTAACCTAACCTATGTATCTTAAAAAATACAAGCGACCCCCAAATTTTATCAACAGTTTTGGATTCGAGGGGCAAAAATACATTGAATTTACCTCTTTTTAATTGATTTCTCGTTGGGGCCCTAATTGTAAACAATTACCATAACTTTATTTCTGCAATTGAACCACGTGCTAATCTTGCAACAAATTACAGAGTGGCTCTGATAAATTATTCTAATTTTTGACATCAAAGCAGTCGACTTGTCAGTTCCTTAGTCAGCATTCAGCAGTTATCGCGTGAGTAACTCATACATAGGTATCATCGATGCGAGATACTGAAAGGGTGAAAAGCATGCGTGTCTCGATTTCTTGATTTTTCGCAGATACATTCGTCCTGACGGTACCCGTCGCGAATAATATCTCAGACGTTCTCCGACACTCGCCCTGTCATTGGTTCTCATCGAATCTACAATTTTCCTCTTTGGAAAAATATGTAAACAAGTCTGTAAGACAGATCTGCCAAAGGATGAGCTTAAAAATGTCGTTGAAATTCGTTGAAGTGTTTACATTTTCGTCTAGTTTTCCGGTCTTAAGTCGGTCAAGACTTGGAATTTTTTGACCAAAAAAAGTTTTCTAGCATTCTACACTAGTGACATTAATTCAGGACACTTTTTAATTTTTACTTAAACTTCGCATTTATTCAAATTATTTAATATATTATATTCTAATCATTGTTTTCTAATTTTAGGGCGTCGCTTGTATAAAAAAATTTTAATATACAATAAAAATTACAATTTCAACACATCAAAGGAGGTAGAAAAAAATTAATATCTCGTTGGATATCCTTTCATCCTGTCACTGGCTATTTCACATTATGCGACGTTTCGCGTTGCAAAAACAAAAATAACAACACAGTTTAGATTTTTTTAAATTAAAATTTTGAAACATTTCCAAACCAAATCATGTGAAAATATTAAATATAAACATTATAGATTACAATAAAAATATTACGGTATTAATTTAACATAGCAGAAATATGAAATAAAGAATATTTTTATTCAAAGTGTCCAGAATTAATTTCACCAGTGTACATTCGCTGTATCAATTCCGTTAAATAAAAAAAGTTGTTGTGTAACATGACTTCCGGTTATCGATAGATGAAATTTCTTTTCAATTTTATACTATCGATAATTGTAATAGCGGTTGATATTTTCGAATACCGCAATGCTCTTGGAGATCGCCGTAATGCCCATTTCTGCCCAGGTGGATCTTAAATACCCGTAGAGTAATATCGATGGTCGGTGTTGAGCACGGAAGCGGTAGCGGTCTTCAACAGGGAGCTTTACGATCTCGGCCATGGGCAAAGCGGCTTATTTTAGACCGTTGCCGTGTGCCTTGTAATGCTTTTAAACGCGTTGCGCATAATGTCTTGCCTGGTAATTTCATTTGCGCTCGCCTCTCAGTGGTTCCCATTTCAAGTATACCCCTGGCAAAAGCTCGTCGATGATCGATGGTTAAGGGGAGGATGTTAAAAATCGAACTTTGAACCCCGAACGAAGACTAATATTTGACTTCTCGTTTGAGAGGATACCTCGTGTCGCGCGAATTTAACGCGAGAAAGCAAACGTTCGAAATCTACCCGCTTGATGGATGAACGCGGAGGAAACTATGGCTTGGTTGTCCAGCGTTGGCAGCGGATTTTCATCCATCTTTGTTAATAAATTACACGTTACGGACTAGAACAGCCGGGAAATCTAATTTAGAATCCTCGCGATAGAGCAATTCGGTTTAAGCCTCTACCTAGAAACCGAAACCGGAATGCTTTAAGATATCCTCGTCGACTTCCTATATAAAGCCTTGGAGTTCTTTTATTTACGTGAAATATATACAAAACTAGCTGCGTTACCCGGCTCTGCCCGGGAATTTTAATCAACTATTATTACCCCTACTTCCTTATTCCTATCCCTACTAATATATAAAAGTGCAAGTGTCTGATCGTTTGTTCCTCTTTAGACTAACAGCAGTGACGTTTGGAGAGTGTTCGACGGCGTTCTCGTAACGTCCCCAACAATTAAACAGCATTTTCGTAAATTCGCCAACAGTTCATTTTAAATTGAACATTAAAAATGGAAAAAAATCAGCTAAAACACACTTTAATACAAACAGAAATGCTATTAAATGCAAGGAGCATTTGGGTATACTTCCGAAAGGCCCCATCACCCCAGGACAACCAAACTTCGGATTTATAGTAATTGAGGGACGAGAAATCGAATGAGACCATTTTCAGAACTGGCAAATAAACCGTTCTCGAGATATACAGGGTATTCTAAAAGTGCAGAAACCCCCTATTATCTTGATAAGAACGCATTTCCACGCAAAATGACTAACCCTAAACCTAACCCTAACCTAGGTTAGGTTAGTCATTTTAGTTAATTTTTTCAATGTTTTTAACCCTTTATTATCACAGACTAGAAATATAGGGGAAATTTTCGAAAGACCCCCTAACCTAAAGTTAGGTTTAGGTTAGGGTTATGTTAGGTTAGGTTAGGTTAGTCATTTTCCATGGAAATGCGTTCTTATCGAGATAATAGGGGGATCCCACACTTTTAGAATACCCTGTACATCTCGAGAACGGTTTATTTGTCAGTTCTGAAAATGGTCTCATTCGATTTCTCGTCCCTCAATTACTATAAATCCGCAGTTTGGTTGTCCTGGGGTGATGGGGCCTTTCGGAAGTTTCCCCGCGCATTTTTTTTTTAATGACAAATATTTCTTTGCCATCTAATACGACATGAATAAGAAAACGAATGCCAAAAAAAAAAAACATAAAAATTGATAAATGTATATTATGAGTGTAGTATACTGATGGGGTTGCAATGCCGAGTATTACCAAACCAATTCTTTAATGCTTCTTTGTTAGCCAAAAACATAACGAATCGCAATATGACATTGCCTATGTCCATCTTGAAAGAATAAGCTGTTCAATAGTGAAAATTTCATTAAAATCTGTTTAGCCGTTTAAACGTAAGGATAAGGATAAGGATAAGGATAAGGATGGTAAAATTTATTAGTTGGTTAGTTTGGTTTCAAGAGAAATTTGTCTTGTACTCTATCTCCAATAATGACAGAATAATAGCTTCAATTTTACATTTTGTCAAGGTACGTTTCTTTGTTTTTAAATTCTTATTTTATGAATTCACCCTCGGCAAGTGTAAGCTTCAGATGTTAGTTCCAAGCTGCGTCAGATGTCTCCGACAATCTGTCGCGTTTCCCTGCTATCAGAGCTTGTCAACTTACAGCTTTTCGAAGAGCATCGAGGGTATTGTATTTCGAATACCTGTCGAACGATGCCTTTGACAGGTTTGACGGGGTCGTTTTGGTGTTAGCGGTTCTCAGCGTGACCGGATCTCACGATCCACCGACTGGGGAACCTTATTTCCTCATCTACAGTCTGTCACTAGCTCGATACCGGTATCATCACGATTCTCCAAATGTTTCTGACATTCATGTTTCCAATTTTCCTTATCTTCGACGCATTATCTCCGTGTTAAATTGAATTAATAATTTGAAGAATACCTATGTCGTAGCCGAGAAGTCGGGTCGGATCGTAAATAAAAATTCAAGCGGGAAATCAAACGGAGGATTTAGTTGGAATTTTCACAAGTATATGTCATTCTGAAAAATATCGATAATCCAAGGAAAATGAAAAGCCGTGCGTTCCACCCTCGGGTGGCTCATTTGTTCGGGTCATAAAGCGGCTTTGTTCCAAGGATGAGAGTTCTTAATTAAATCAGCGAGCCTTCGCGGATTCCTTTGCTTCCGTTGCCATTGAGAATACGATGAAACGTTTTGCACGATGCATCCGACGGCGTTCGGATTAAATTTAATTACGACCGCCGTGGCGCGCCGGTTGTTGTTTCCCCGAGGCAAATAAGACTGTTTCACTCGACCTGCTATCCGGACCGGTATCATATTTTATTCCGCAAATTTTCCACGACAAACACACGACCTGTTTTTATCGTATATTACAGGAATGTTATTTTTTCCTTGACGCCGGAAACCGCGTTTCATTTCCTGTCGACTACGTGTTTCTCGATTCCCTTCTTGTAATTCTATTTCCGTTACGTTTATTCATGAGCACGGCTACCATCGAACACACTTTTTTGTCTCTTTGAAAACAACCTTTGTATCGAACGCGCAGTATATTTTCTTTTATTCTCTTTATTATTATATCATTTTTAATCGTTTCATTCGCTCTAAGATGGCTTCGTTTACTATATGAAAAATTTTCATTTTATTTAGAATAAACTTCAATTTTAATAATTAAGCTGATCAACAAAGAGGATCCTCCGAAACAGAATGGTTGTGGGGCGCCAGAAATGTTCATCCGCTCCTGGTCCACTGCAAATACAATTTAATTTACATTCTTTCACCCCGTATCGCTCAAACGATTTCAGGATGATTGCTCTATTTTTCATTTTCATTCAACTCGTAAGAAGCACCCCCTGCGCGTGCCTCTAAAGAAGATTGCGTCTCGAAGCGTAGGCGCCGCGCGGATAGGTAGTTCGCAAGAAAAACAACAGTAAAAATAATCTCTCGCACCCTTTCGTTGGTCGCCAAAGGGGTTCTCGATCGCTTCTAAGAACAACCCTTTTCGCGACGTAGCGAAGCTTTCTCGAGGTATCATTCCGCGTGTGCACCACTGCTTAGGTACTCGGGGCAAATAGGTATGCAGTTATTCTGAGACTGCCGGGGTGAACGGCCAGCTTCTCTCGTCCGCCTTCGCCGTAGCTTCTGTTCGCATTCGCGAAAGCTCAAATCAAATATCGTAGACGAGAAACCGGAGGCTCCTGGCCGTTTCGATCATCGCAATAACACGGCGGATTGTTTCGTTACCAAAGTATTTCTCTCTGTGGCTCGATGCATCGCGAGAAATTCTGCCGAAAACACGCACCAGCTATCCTCTGGTTTCCGATGCTTTTGTTGTTAGCCCCCCGTGGAAGGTTGTAGTGGTTATTGGTTGCCAGGCGAGCTTTGGTTACCCGGCTTATTCGAACGCTTCGCATTTTTCCTAGGCTTTCACCGACGATCGCTTCGAGCTAATTAAAAATTCCTCGCGATTCAGCATTCTTCCGTCTCCGAGGAGATAGAATTCGGTCACCTCCATCGTTCTAACCATGCGACATTTTATTGAATTTTGTATATTTTACTTAAATTCTTACTGCATTTCTACCTTTACCGAAATTGAAATTCGGTCATATTATTTACAAGATTTATTCAAGAGTATTAAGAATTCAAAATTAGATACATAATTTTTCAATGAAAACGTATCATTCTTACTTAAATTCTTACTGCACTTCTTCTACCTTTACCGAAATTGAAATTCGGTCATATTATTTACAAGATTTATTCAAGAGTATTAAGAATTCAAAATTAGATACATAATTTTTCAATGAAAACGTATCATTCTTACTTAAATTCTTACTGCACTTCTTCTACCTTTACCGAAATTGAAATTCGGTCATATTATTTACAAGATTTATTCAAGAGTATTAAGAATTAAAAATTAGATACATAATTTTTCAATGAAAACGTATCATCTATTTAAAGAATAATTTTTAAAGGAACAGCATAAAATTAGATTAAGATTGTGCCTCTCTCAATGGTCCGCCGTTCGAGGGTTGAATTGTAACGGTTATTATTCACCTTTTATTCAATTTGTAATTATATTATCATTATTTCCGACAATTACCATGCTTTAAGTAATTTTTCGCTCTTCCTACGAACAATGATTAGAGCACAAATACGGTGGCTGTAAAATGTGTAACTTGGTGCACAAGGTATACATTGATATTGTTTACGGATTGATAACGACGGGTAGGTCCGGTTAAATAATATGCAAATTTGATACGCGCCAATCCGCGCCGTTGGAACATCTATTTCCAGAGCTTGCCGGATACGGGAAATAATTTATCGTCGAACGAAAACGGAAATCGGCTGAATTCAATAATCCACCGCTACGCCGGTATAATTTCAAATGGGATAACTTGATATCGCGGTTTTCCCGCATTGACGGATTACTAACGATCCTCGTTTAATTAACCGATAAGCTTGATAAACAATCGAAAGGTTGGAAAATTTTATCTTTCTTTTGATTAACCGTTGAAGGGACTGATTAAATGGGATAAAACCGTGGAGAGTTTGAGGTTTATTTAAAATTGAAACATAGCGTGTATGCTTATCCGGCGCAAATACACTGGCGGAATTAATTCTGGACACTTTGAATAAAAATATTCTTTATTTCATATCTGTGCAGAAAATGTATATTCTGCTATGCTAAATTGATACCGCTTTTTCTTTGGAGCGAAGCTCCTCTATAAACGACTGATGGGGATTTTTTCTGACTTTTTAACTCAAAAACTAGATTATCAATTTTGACTATTCTTTGCAATACAGTGGTCACTGTGAGTGTTATATAAAATATAAAATCAGAGATCGGTGGTGTCTTTAAGGAATGGTCACAGAAACCGATACCCATGTTAAGTCTATGAGAAAAATCGGAATTACGCTATAAACTAAATTTCTCTTCACTATTACTTTTTACGTGTCACATTATCAACAATTAAACACTACTGTTAATTGCTATATTGTGTCCCAACTCTGTTAAAGTTACTTTTACTGAAAATCTAAGCGGACGAAGCGGATGGCAGCCTAGTTATTGTAATCTATAATATTTATACTTAATATTTTCATATGATTTGATTTGTAAATGTTTGTAAATTTTAATTAAAAAAAATCTAAACTGTTATTTTTGTGAAATAGCCAATCAGAGGATGAAAGGATATCCAACGAAATATTAATTTCTTTCTACCTCCTTTGATGCATTGAAATTGTAATTTTTATTGTATATTAAAAGTATGGCTGTAAATGGTCTTTTTACTGATTTTTTTATATAAGCGACGCCCTAAAATTGGAAAACAATGATTAGAATATAAAATATAAACGATTATATATTAAATAATTTGAATAAATGCTAAATTTAAGTACAAATTTAAGTGTTCGGAATGAATTCCACTAGTATAGACCGAACGATAGATACACATATATTCCTAATTACGAACTTCTCTGTAAGCTTTCAAGCGGATCAACCTTCGGCGCGTTCGCTCGAATGAACGCTCGCGAGTTCTAGACGTATCCTGCTCGTGATCGGCACGACACGAACTAATCAGCCTTCCACCGCCTCCTTCACACCCGCGAGAAACTCTAATTGTAAGATGCATTCGCGATCATCGAATCCATTCTGCCGTGTAAAATTATCGCGAAACTTTCGCCCGATTTCGTACGAACGCCCCCAGTTGGATGAACGACCAAGTGTTTAGGGAGGATCGATCGCCTTGCTCAGGAATACGAATTTTCGCTGGTGTTTCTACTCGAAGACGTTTTGTCAATAATTTACAGTGTTAGCTTTTTATTTCACAGCTGATTTTTCATTTATAGATAAAAGAATTTTAACAAGCTAAATTCGCTCTGGAGCCAACCCTTTTCCCGCCATTTCCGGTCAGACCGGAAGTGGCAAAAAAAAAATTTTTTTCGGCCATTCGTCAAGATTTTGACCCACTAAACATAAGGCGCAAGAATTTTTTCAAGATTTTCAGGATTGGCTAATAAAATATGAATTTCAAATAGTCCCCTGTCAATTATACGGCCTCCATTATTGACAATTTGTAAAATCAGACGAGTAGAGTTTGTAAAAACACAAAAAATGTGACGGTGGAGTGCTTCTTTCGCAATCAAGCTCTGTTTTTCCTCGTAATTACGAGCTAATGAGATATCGTAATCAGTGAAGGAAAAAAGACGTCAGCGTTAACAAGAAACCGGATTTGCACAACCGTGCAAGTGTTTCCAGAGAGGACGGACGAAGTTTGGTAAGCGAAACTGTTTTTGGTTGATTTGCCAAGAGGTCAGACTGATTTATTCACGTTTCCACGAACAGCGGCGTGATTCACGCTGCTCGTGCGTTTGTCCTTGTGGATGGCAACAACTTACGATAGACTCGATAACTTTTCACTTTCAGGGCTGTAGAAGAGGAAATTTCCAGGACACAGACACTTAACGAATCCCTCGGTCGAATTTCACTTTGAGGCATACAAAATTGGGATAAGTTTCCGAATGACCCCATCAAAACTAAGAACTCAGGTTCGGAGTGTAACTTAAATTGACTGTCTTACCGTTTTTAAGATATCGTGGTAAGAAATTTTTGTACAACCTTGGGACTACGTGTGCGCTATTCAATACTGCGCATGCGCTATTCAATACTGCGCATGCACTAAACCTAACCTAATCTAACCTAACCTTACCACGATATCTCGAAAACGGTAAGACATCCAGCTCTGAAACCAACTTTAATCGGTTTCTTGTGGTCAATTTAAGTTCCATAGCGAACCTGAGTTCTCAATTTTAGTGGGACCATTCAAAAACACAGCCCAAAATTATTATTAGTAAAATTTAAAAAAAGAAAAATATGAATAAAGCGTATGATGAAATGTAGATATTGCAAGTTCAGATTTCCAATGAGTCTTGTCTCGTTTATGAATGCTAGTATCGCTTCATTGCTTAGGCGACGTTTGCATAGGTATTCTCAACGCTACGAACACCTGACAAGGTTGAAAAGCTGACCTAGTTGATGTTATCTGAGTCTACGAACAATTGTTCACGGGACGTACATCGGGTGCAGCCGCGATGGTAGGCGCAAGTTTCTCCGAATACTCTTCACGGTGAAACGTTTCCAGATTAATTATCATTTTTATTTTACACAGAACTTTAAATATTCTCCGGCAGACGTTTATTCGCTCGCGGAATCCATTAGTTGATAGTGCGAGGGAGTACTTTTTTCATGATCACTTTTGCAATCGATGAAGATACGTGATATGTGTCACAATAACGAACAACGTCCCACGTGGTCATTCCTCAGGTACTCTATAAGATCATAATAGATCTTCCAGAATTTTGTTTTCTTGTTTCTACACTTATGTACCTGCGAAATTGTATTTCCATTCGAACCGTTCTACCGATAAAGAAATAAATTCGCCAACGCACCAGCGTTCCATCGACGCTCTTTGATCCCGTTCTTTCTTCGGCTTTGATTAGATCCCTTTGATGTGCGCATAAATACCGACGCAGGGGTCGTTTGATATGATAAAGCGCAGGTTATCTCGCTCGATCCCGAACCGACGAGATACACTTGCCTTCGCTACCCAGGATGATTTACAGAAAAGTTTTTCATAAAATCATTCCTGAATCCTCTGGAAATGATGTTTGCGATTCAATCGACCCGTTTCCCACTATCTCTTCATCTTCATTTTCATCTGAAATTTGGAATATTTAATCTTCTCCCTTCAATGTTGAAATTTCATTTTCAATTTTAACGCAAACGATGTTTTTGTTAGAATAAATGGAAGCATTTAATTGTAAGTTCTAATTATAATGTTCTCAAGAGACGATTATCGTGTAGTTCGAGGAGGCACCGAAGCGGGGTCAAAAGAGGCCTAGGCTTTTGAATTATTAAGCACCCCGGGTGCGCTGATCGAGTGATCGAGAATAACGAGCGATACGAGGGGCGAGGCATCGGTGTTTAAGCCGTGCTCAAAGACCGGATGTACCGACACACGCAATTGATTTCGTAAACGCAGTTGGCTTCGTGACTCACGAGGTTTCTTCTTCTCTGATCCTCCTCTTCCTCTGCTGATACGTATTTCGCGGAGAAATGAATAATTAACTTTATCTCGCGGTAAACCGATCGGATAATAATAATATCGAGCGACGTTAAGTGAAAAAAAATATTTTTAGAAACACGAAAACGAATCATTCTACACTGGATCCAGTGACTTCTATGAAAACTGTTCTCGACGCTGTCACACATTCTGCATTTTACCGCGAGGTACCTTCCTCGTGCCACGCTCCGCGCATAATTCAGTCGGTTTCCAGGGAATCGGTGAAATTTTCTCGTTTCCAGCTGCGATTCCAGGCGGAAGCGGAGTTGCCGGGGTTCAGTGTTCGAATCGATGTAAGGAAACAATTGGCATAGAAATAGGTAGTTGCCGCGACAAACACCGCGGCTCGTGTTAGCATGCAAATTGTTGCGTGCGCTCGGTTGCTTCGACGTACTCCCTATCCGTGTTACCCGCACGCCTATCCCTTGCCATTTCGCAGTCCAGATTCTCCAGGGAGCTTCGATCCACGACCTTACCGTGGTATCGAACGCGCCACTGGATTCGCCAGAGCCGGACAGCTCGCTTCAATGGACGATTGAAAGTGCTCGAATCTCTCCACGATTCCTTGGATCCTTCGCGAAGGGTCGTCGAGGGTATTCCAGATCCCGAGTAGGAACAAGTGTGTTCTGGATGGATTATTGAGAGAAAAGAAAAAAATTGATCTTCGTTCTTGTAGAGGATTCGGGTGTAGAGGGTGGATTATAAATTGTGCAAAATTAAATCGACTAGAATTTATAACATAGCAATGTAAATCACTTAACTCTTAATTAGTTATAGAGTGTTATACAGTGTGTCCCGCGTAACTGGAAACATTCTATTATTTCCTAAACTATTAAAGATACAAGAAATTGCATGGTAAGAGGGGACGAATTTTTTTTTGCATTGTTATTTTCAAAAATATAATGGCAAAGTTTGGTTTTTTAAATGGAACTATATATTTTTCTTTCGATCATTTGATAGTGTTTTTGAAACTTGATTTTCATTTGTTTTCGAGATATTGCGCTAACAAATTTGGAAATTTTTCACGGGAAAAATTCACTTCAGTGGGAAATATCAGCAGTGGGTGATCAAATTATTAGAGCCACTCGCATAAACTGATGATTTTACATAAAAATGATTAAATAAAAACCGAGTTAAACAGATTTTTTTACTTTTTTATGATGCTTGTAAAGTTATGGTACACAGTTTGAAAAAGTGGAAGTTTTTGATTGCCCTGGAAATTCTCTGGACTTCAACTCTATCGAAAAATGAATGTTAATTGATTAAACATCTGATAAAAGTATGGGCCAGAAGTAAAGCAATTAAAATGCATCGAAAGTACGCCGAAAAGAATACTAACATACAAGTGTAAATATAATTTTGTAAATGTATTTGTTTATTTTTATAAGAATTTTTTTGTATATTAACAGTAGAGAATTATTGATTAAAAATTACACAATGTAAAATCCTTAAAATTGTGGCTTTATTTCTTCATTTTTCATACCATGATTCTAATAATTTGATCACCCACTGTAGTATCTCCACGCCCATGTACGAACCCCCTTTAATTGAACACCACTCTAACGAAAGGATTAAACGAACTCGGCTGAATTCAATTTAACAAGTTGCTATTTGCAAAGCTATCAGTCGGTTCACGGTCATCGTTAGAATTGAAAATAGAAAGGTTGGAAGCAATTAGCAGCGGTGGCGCCAAAGGTGTAACGAGACGTTGAACCCGTAGATCGCCTTTGTGATTAAACAAAAGTGGGTTAATGCCGTACGCCAGATTCGTGCATCCGTAATGACGTTGACATCCTGGATACCCCCGCCCCTGTGCCATTAAGAGAACAATAGCCCATACCGTAGATTGTTCGTTAACGTGTTTCTATGCTCGTTTTTCCGAACAGCGCGACGAACAATCGGTACTAGGCGCAGCCTCCTTTTAATTCTACGCGAGCACTTTTTCCACGACCCCATACTTGACCCAGAACATCTTGAAAACGCGTCCGAGTCCGTTTCTTCGAGACGCTTTCTTGAAAACAACGCTTTTAACCTCGAATCGCGAGCTTTAAAGAACGGAGTTAAGAATTCGACGAGAAAAGTTAAAAAATACAAGTTTTAACTCTGGATTAAAATTGTAGCTCTCCAAATAAATTTATCAAATCCAGCATTCCCCGCCAGACCGAAACAACCGGAAGCTAACCTTCCCAACGAATCAATCAGCGACAGACCCCACGGGAGGCAAACTTTTCTTCCTTTCGATCTCCACCAGCTTCCAGCTAAGAAGACGTTGATAAGCCTAACCAGGGGGTACATAGTTGATACTCGCCAGGCGAAACACGTGGCCGATTGATCGAGCGGAATGAATTGAATTGGCGAAACCCTCGTTGAGACGAATCAGCTTGGTAACTGCTAATTAAACCTTTCATCAAGGCGACCTCACGCGTTACTTATTCTGCGGACAAGCGAGGTTGGCGTTACGAGTGAAAGGGTTAACGCTTTCGTTTCCACGGTAATTCGATCGCGACTCGACGGATGTCTCGTGCGAAAGGAATAGGAGAATCGCCAAGAGGCTGCGTAGCCTTAAGGCCTGGCCTAGATGAAGCGTCGAGAGTGTCAGTCATCCGGTCAACAACCCGCCCGCTTGGAAACGATGCGGTATCGCGTGCCTTAGTCCATTAACCCGGTTAATCGCACGCTCGTTAATTCCCATTTTGTGCGCCACGCCGCGCCGCTTCTGATCCGCTTCGAACTCGCTCGCGTTTATACGATTTTCCCGTAATTCTCACGAAAACCAACAACCGCTAACGTGTAGGGAGAGAAAAAAAGGCATTTTAGTCTCGACAATCTATAACCCCGCTTTTTGGAACTCATGCCGGGGGACCGCCAGCGAGAACGCACCCAAATCCCGCCGCCACCTGGCGGTCGCCGACACGAGCTAAGGGCGTCCGGGGAGACTAACCGCCTTCCCCCTCCACTAAACGCCTACAAACGTTTCATTAATTTCGTGAAATGATACAAATAAAAAATTTCAACGAAAAAATGATACGAGTGGTGTAATATAAAGCACGTTTTCGCTGGTCAATTCATCGCGTTAATCGCGAGAAATGGAACTGCCAACAGATACGACTGGTATATTTGCGCAAAGGAATCCTTGAATACTATCTTCTGTACACTTCGAGTTACGCAACAAAGTTGACACAACGATAAAGATTAACCGAGGATGAGTAACGATTCCAAATGGTTGACTGACCTTTTTGTAGATTTTTCTACTTACCATTCTTTACGGTCATCGACAGTCTATCTAGAAAGGAGGATAATAAATGTGCTAATAAATCCTCGAACGACGAAGCCGGGTCTTATGATTTAAAGTTTGAATTTAATTGGAAATTCGTTCCGGACGAATGCGATTATCGAAAATGATATTTTGGAAAATCTGATGAAGGTGATCGCGAAAGATAGTTGCCAAAATAGAAGGGAGAGAGTGAGGGAATTTATTTAAGCAGGAAGTAGCTGGGAAAAGCTATTTCGGTGCTTTCCGATGTCGCGTCGCGTCTCGTCTAGGTTTCGGTATTGCCTAGCCGACTCGGTGTATTAAGAGATGCCTTGGCATTATTCCTCCTCTCATGAATAGTCGAGATGTTCGCCGTAATTGGATAATACACTCGCGGAATAACTTCAGACGTACGCATTCTCCTTCTCGCAGATACGAATGTATTTTAGAAACGAAAATATCCCGGTTGTTAACAATTATTCGAGTGTTTTCTCCTTATTATTTTACGCACAACCGGACAAGTAGACGAATGCTATTTGTTCTATTATTAGTTTAATTTTTGGACAGCGAACTCTGGGTTAGGCTACAACTTAAATTAAAATTAAGGCTTTCTCTTAAAGCTTACTATTGCTGCGAATAATTGTGTTATAATGATCCAATAAAGGAAACGGCGAAGTTAATTGATTTTCAATTAAGAAGAATCGAAGAAAGCTAAAGATAGTCGAGCCGAAATGGTTCAATTTACTGGATTACTCAGGCGAAACGTCGTTAATATCATCGATCGTTCCTTTCACCCTTTCCTTCGCTTGTAATTATTAATAATTTCCGTGTTGAGTAAAATTATCGCAGGGCTAACAAGCACAAAAGTAGACGTACAATGGGATGACCGCAGGAAGTGAGATCGATTTACATTCAGGACGAGTTTCCTGTCGGTTCGTGCGGATCGAACTTCCCATTCATATTTCGAACCTTCGAAGCTCGATTCTCAATGACAATCGGCTGTGTTCCATGTACACGGTTAACGTTGTGAATGAAAGTGAATTCTATTCTCCATTGATATCTCGGTTCATCGTATCCACCAGGAACTCTTGGAATTCGAGGAAAATCGCCATGGTTATTTTAGCATCGCTCTTCGTAATGCGATTCGACGAAACCCGACTGACCGCAATCTGTTAATTAAAGCGAAATTCTGCGCTGTTTATCGGTGTTTATGATACACACCGCATCGACTAATTGATATAGCGTTGCTTGATTAATTTCTATTTCAAAGAACATCAATTTCACTATATTTGACTTTCACTTTTGGACTTGCTCTCTGGAGGCCTGCTGGAGATTTAGGCTCTAATTAATTAAAATGGCTGTGTTTCCGAATGGCGCCACCAAAATTGAGAACTCTAGTTCGGTATATAACCTAAATTGACTACAAGGAACCGATTAAAGTTGGTTTCAGAGATTGATGTCTTACCGTTTTCGAGATATCGTGGTAAGGTTAGGTTCTGTGTATGCGCAGTATTGAATAGCGCACGCGCAGTATTGAATAGCGCATGCGCAGTATTGAATAGCGCATGCGCAGTATTGAATAGCGCATACGCAGTCCCAAAACGGTAAGACATCCAGCTCTAAAACCAATTTTAATCGGTTTCTGGTAGTCAATTTAGGTTATATACCGAACCTGAGTTCTCAATTTTAGTGGGGCCATTCGGAAACTTATCCATTAAAATCGGAGCCCGTCAGATTACCAATCTCCCGATAAAAATTTCAGTTCCAGTCTATTAGTTCTTTGAAACCAGTTAAATTACTCGGTAAACTATTTCCCAGGAATTAGTGCTTCTATATTATATAACACTTTACAAGAAACTGATTGCCATTTTTCTATCGAAACGTTTAATCCATGCAGCGCGTGCGGCGTATAATAAATCATGATCTGGTGATCGATTAACCCTCTATGCACTGCTGTAACTTTGTGGTAATATATCAAATTCCTGTCGTAAATTTCAAACTTTCTTCCTGACCTTTTTTCAACATGTGCTCGCTAAATCAATTATGGAGTACTATTACCTTGAAGGGCAGAAAATTCGAATTACAGTGGATCAAGGAACGAAAAGGTTTAACGGTGAAAATCGTTTGGGGTGTAAAATTAAGGAATCGTAATAGTGTCTGGTTAGAATCTTTCGCTTAATCCGACGACGTTCGCGGGCTGTTTTGTTCTTTCCGTTGGTCGGTGCGCCCTTCGGGAAGAAGCCCTTTTCCGACCGGAAAACGAGCCACTCAAACGTAGACGAGTGCTTCTTCTCCCGTAACGGACGACGAGTAACGAGATGGTCTTGTTACCTTGCGTTTCCTTTTCAGCCGCGGTGTTACGCGAGTTGAGAAACGCGGATACCCTTCATTCCTCGCATTCCTCCACCTCGTTGCAAGTTTCTTTCTATTCTCTTAAACAACAGACATTGCTCCATTGCCACGCGTCGATTTTTATGCAATTTCATTTATATTCGATTTTTCCTTTGCCAGAAACTCGTTTATATTAAAAAATTTTATCGAATCGAATGCATAGGTTTGAAAAGGGATAGGAGGCAATATTGTCTGGCCTCCGGTGATTACCGCTCTGTCTACGGGTTTTCCTTAATTTTCTCGTGTTTTCGAGGGGTCTCCGGTGTTGGTCCAGCAACGAAATCGAAATCTCGTTGACCGTGGGCGGATTCGATCAAGGCCCGCCAGGAAACCGGGGAAAATTGAATAGCGCGGCTCCTCTTCGGCTAACGAGGCTGATAAAGCCTCTCCTCTGTAGGTAAATATCGTTTTCCCTGTGATTTCATGCGGGGACCAATAATCCAACCGAAACGAGAAAATAATTGTAAAGTTATCTGGACGTGTATACGATCGTCCGTGACGGTGCGAGGTTCTTTTCGTAATCCAGGCCGATGCTCGCTTTAACCTGATTAAACGGTCTCCTTTTAGTATCGCGAAAGTAATTTTCCTATTTTCCGTGATGAACCGCGTTTCCTTCGAGTCTCGAATTAAACGGTTACTTTGCGATTCTTTTTTACTAGCTGCACTTTGATAAGATTAAGTAGGAGTTACTTTAGTGATGGCATAGAGTTATTTGCTTAATTTTGTAAATTGAAGACGAAATTGAAATTTACCGTTTGACGTTACACGGAAATGGGGGGGTTTGAAAGTTATTTGCTCGGGTGCACGATCGAAGTGAGTTTGAACGTGGAACGCACGGAACGCTGACGGACCCTTGTAATTAATTCCTTTTTCCGCTCGTAGTTTGATATCGTAAATCGCTGAAAAAATTTATCGAAAAAACGTTGGCACGAAGTGTTTCGCGTGGAATGCGCGATCAACGATGATGGGATTTGGTTAATTAAGCTTCCTCGCGGGGAAAACTGATCGTAGCTCGGCTCTATACTTAACGTTTAATTATATCTGAACCTGTTATTTTCTGTATCGCCTTTCAGGCAAAATTAGCAACCTAAATTTTCCGAGTTAAACACCATACTGTGGTTAAAACTTTTTACTTATTTTCGCTATTAAGCTTATCAGGGAAATTCTAGCGTTTGAGGCATACAATTATTCTCTAAATTGTTATTGAAATTATTTTCAAATAATTACTTCACTGATTGATTTACCTGATTGTAACGAGCATAGTGATCTTCGCCAGGGAAAATGGTGATCCGCTCCTCGTAGATTTCCCTGATCTTTAACCCTTCCCCTTAGGTGGCTAGGGGGGAAATGCCAGTACATGGGAAAGGGGCCTCGTATACAGGGTGTCCCAGTTTCAGTGGTCCAAAAGCAAGTGGGTGATAGAGGACATAAAAGGTCCTATAATAATATGTTCGATTTTTGATGGTTCAAAAGTTATTTCAATTTCAGTGATTTCCTCATTATTTCCTACCTTTCGCAACAAAATCGATCACTATGACTAAACTACTCGGTGGGTTGGTTTCAAATTCAGCTTACATATACTTGATTAATGTGGCTATCAAACACAGAAACAAATTGTTTTCTATTTGCTAGAAAAGTTTATGAAATATCTCTTTATTTTGAATAATTACTGATTTTGGTATTTGGTCTTTAACTTTAAAAGTATCGTTATGAAAGAAAATGTCTTCACGAAAAGCGTGTTTTCGATTAGAAAAATTATCTCCATTCGTGGACGCAATCATGTAAAATTTTGGCAATCTTAATGCGTAAATTATTAAAATTGAAATAATTTTTGAACCATCAAAAATCGAACATGTTATTATAGGACCTTTATTGTCGGAAATGATGTCTTCTATCACTCTCTTGCTTTTGGACCAGTGAAACTGGGACACCCTGTATACGAGGCCCTCTCCCGTGCACTGGCATTCCCCCCCTGGCCTCCTAAGGGGAAGGGTTAAGAAACAGGGAAACCTACGAGGAGCGGATCACCATTTTTAAATCAATCAGTGAAGTAATTATTTGAAAATAATTTCAATAACAATTTGGAGAATAATTGTATGCCTCATCACTCTCTTGCTTTTGGACCACTGAAACTGGAACACCCTGTATATACATGTATAGGACTGTGGCGAACCACCATTTGCGCGTCAGCGTTTACGCAGAAAAATTTGACTCGATACTTTCGTAGAAAATTTTATAATATATACAGTGGGTGATCGAATTATTAGAACCGCTCGCATAAATTGACGATTAATTCTTAAATGAAAACCTAATTAAACAAAGTTTCTGTTATTTTTTTGTGATGTATCGATGCCTGTAAAATTATAATACACAGTTGAAAAAAGTAAAAGTTATTAACTGGCTTGGAAATTTTCCGGACCTCAACCCCATCGACTATTTATGCAAATATTTATTATTAGTAACAAATGTCAATTGATTGAACGTTTGATAGAAGTATGGGCCAGAAATGAAGCAATCAAAATGAATCGCTTAAAATGCATCGAAAGTATGCCGAAAATAATTGTGGCAATAATTGCAGCAAACATACAAATGTAAATATAATCTTTTAAATATATTTATTTATTTTTATAAGTATCTTTTTGTACATCATTAGCGGAGGATTATTGATTAAAAGTTATTCAATGTAAAAACCTTAAAATTGTGGCTCTATTTCTGCGCAAACGCGAAAAATCTATTTTTCATACCGTGGCTCTAATAATTTCTTCACCCACTATAAATTAAAATTTCTAAAATAATTTGTTCCAGTTATTTTCAAATAACTATAGTTACCATAGATATCGAGATACATACATTATGGTTGATAGACGTTTCGCACAGGTTCAAGGTATGTTTATACGTCACGCGT
Source organism: Osmia bicornis bicornis (assembly GCF_907164935.1). Lineage (NCBI taxonomy): Eukaryota > Metazoa > Arthropoda > Insecta > Hymenoptera > Megachilidae > Osmia > Osmia bicornis. Next base: position 7,970,387 of record NC_060230.1, read on the forward strand.
ATTTCCATGGGGCACCGTATAACGCGTGTGACGGTAGGTTGACAGCACGATTGTATGTAGTTAGCATAATGATAATCTGCACGCCATTCGGCCATTGTGCGGGTATTTAATGTTTGCCGATATTATTGATACCCGCGCCTTGTAACGTCGCTTGTCCCTCCAATGAAACTCGCATATGCGGACGATAACAATCCTTGATACTTGATACAGAGAACGCAGTAATTCCTGACGATCTGATCGCCACGGATTAAATTGGATTCCCGTGTTGAATGGAATTCTGAATCGATTTGTCTGACGCCTCTATTTGATCGGGTCGAGCCGCTTCTCTGCCGCGAGAAATGTAAAGTGTATGGTTAATGTTCATCTACTCCATTCAGTACCATCCAGCACCAAATTAAACCATTTTGGTAATTATTTAGAAGTTTGCCCTTCTCACCGATTTTTGTGACCTTGAAATATGTTGTCAAGGTCATCATTCTGAACAACTTTCCCCTATACATGTTACCGCCGCTGAGCCTTAGTTTCCGAGATATTTGCAAAAATCTTTAGTTAAACTTAGATTACGAGGACACTGTATTCCGGAAAAAATGGAGACTGAATGAGGATTGAAAGAGTGATTGAAGTGGTTTGAGGTTAGGGTTAGAGTTAGGGTATTGTTTTTCATTTTTTCACGTTATAATTACCTTTCTTTCACATTTGAAATATATTGTATACCTGGTATTCATTTTGTGTTTCGTCAGAAATCGGAAACATTTCGGCCATCATGTCGGAAAATGCCATTATACGCTCATTAATATCATGTTGATATTAAATATCCCACGTAATGAGACGTACGAGTTCCATAACGAGGAATATTGGCTCTCGTATCCCGCCATGTACGCTCTAAACCTAACCTAAATTGAACCTAACCCTAACCCTAACCTCAAACCACTTCAATAACTCTTTCAATCACCATTCAATCTCCATTTTTCCCGGAATACAGTGTACTGGTGACATAAGTATAACTACAGTTTTTTACGAATATCTCGGAAACTAAGGCCGAGCGGCGGTAACATATATAGGGAAAAGTTGTTCAGAATGACCTTGACAACATATTTCAAGGTCACGAAAATCGGTGAGGAGGGAAAACTTGTAAATAATTACCACCATTTTTCCCTGTTGCCCCTTCTCTTTGCGATTAAATGTTGCCTACTTAATTTTATTTAAAGTTTCAATTTTAAATTTCAGTTCAATCTTAATTTGCCTCTGTCACTGCCCTATTCAATTTGAAACAATGATAACCTCCAAAAGCTAGTAATCGATTCTTCAAATAGACAAGTCTCGTAAAATTCATTAAAAAGTAATGCACAATATCTAGTAGTATACCGAGAAAACGGCCGGGTAACAGACATTACTTGCGCTCTAACCGATCAATACCTAAAGCCGTCTTAAGATCCCATAAAGATAACCCGTTTAAAGTTATTGGTACAACAAAGTGCTCTTTGCCCACAGAACAGCTTAAATCACGGCTAACAGGAAATGGCAAAAGTTGAAATTCCTACTGTTCCCGAACGATTCGATTCCTTTGGGAGAATTTTATCCATTCAATCTTAGATAATAAGCGGCTCTCTCCATGGTCCGCCGTCCGACAATTTTAGGAAAAGGATCGATTATTCTTCTAATTCATCAGATTTAAACGATCGTGTTTCGATTCAATGATTAATTATTTTCCGATTCGAAGGTAGACACCCCGTTTGAGAATTTTGTGCAAGGGAATCGCGAAACGCAATCGTTGCGGCTCTAAGATTTCAACGAGGACTGAAATTTATTCACGGCAAACATCTTTGAGGATAAAACAGAAACGGTTTCCCGTTTCACGGAGAAAAATAGGAAAACACGCGGGGGGATTGTGAATAATCCAGTAACCCGGAGTTTTCCGGGGCTCTTGTCGGGCGGAATACGTGTCGCGTTTTAAATCCGACCGCGGAGAGGGAAGGAAATGGAGAACATAAAACGATACCGGAGAAATGACGGGAATTCGAGTGTCTCGCTCGGTGGGATGGGAAAACGAGGTTATCGTTCGCGAGTCTATCTTGCGTTATTAGCGCCGTTTAAAATTATTTATTTCCACTTTTCTTTTATTAATTCGAGGCGTCGGTATCCCCCGAGGCAATCAACGCGTTAAGCTGTAGAGATATCTCGAAGAAACGTTTCCTCTAACGAATCGAAAGAAAACGAACGAAAGAACAGACAGTCGGTGAATGAAAGTGGCAGGGTGTTTTTAATTGAAACGCTTCGATCCCGTTAAACGTTTACACCCTCCGCTTTCCGCAGGACGTTTTTGCTCGAATCGGCCTCTGTCAGAATTCCCTCTGTTCGTCTTGTCTTCGCGTCGCAACTTATTGCTTCTCGTGATAACGTCGAAATAGAGATGGTCCGAGGAACCGATGGCTTTCTAACCGATCGAAGGTAATGGATATAATAATGTAACGACGATAGCGCGGTCCAGACAAACGTACGACCGCTATTTCCTTTCACGGTTCATCGAGATTTTTCGATTCGCTCTGGTATCATGACAAATTTACGAGGTGCACTTTCAACCGGAAGCGGCTACCGGGCAAAAGAGGAAGGAAAAAACACACCGGTCCTCTTGCAATTGCTTGTCTTCATCCATCTTTTCCCCGACTACTACAAAAGCTCGTTTTGCGTTTCCTTTTTCTTCTTCTTCTTCTTTTTTGCAAGCATCCGAGTATCAACAGGGAGAAGCCCTGTTACTCTGCACCGCTAATTAAAGGAGATACTGTTATCGTTTCGCAGTTTCAGATCAACCTTGTTTCGCGACCTATAAAAACAGTGTTCCAATTGAAATTATCGCCACTGTTTGATGAATTGGCTTTTGATAAATGATCGAGGAAAATCAGACATGTGACAATGGTAAAGAAGAAACTTCGCGAAAACGACGCGGTCTGGAAGCGTCTAGAAAATTTCGAGAAAAGGCAATTATGAGCTATCGCGGGAAGCAGAGACTCCCCCTGTGCCTCGGGGGCTTAGAATACGGCCACGGTATCCCCTGCCTGTCGTAAGAGGCGACTAAAAGGGGCCACACTAACACACACACACACACATACACCGACCACGATAACAGTATGGAGAGATAAGTTTACAGAAGTAAAAGTATGGAAAAGAAAAGAAGGAGAAATGTAAAAATGCGCTGGGTTTGGGGTTGGCAGTGCTGCCAACCCATCCCCAATGCGCGTGGACGATAGTGTTCGTTGGGCAACATGGGGACAGATGAGTCCCCAAAAAGCGCCGGCCCCTGTGGGGGCGAAAACGACAAATTCATTCTTGACGACGCGATCGTTGATTACGGCGGTCGCGGATAGCAACGAACGGATATAAATTAATGGCTCGTGACCGATTCGGCCTATTTTGCTTGCTGTTAGCCGAGAGAGAGGACGAGGTAAGACCATCGGCCGCTCTTGGTCGGCAGGCTAGGGACTCCGGCAGGAGAGTACGGCGATGATACCTGGACGCCTGCCGGGGAAGAGCGAGAGAAATCCCGGTAGGAGAGTATGGGGACAATGCCTGGACGTCTACCGGAAGAAGGGAGAGTACGGGAGAACTGTTCCTGGACGCTGTGGACGTTAAGCGCCTGGTGGGTGTAGCTGGGAGCCCACTCAGGTTAGCAAAACTCCTTACGCGCCGACAAAGAGTCTGGTGTTGGGTCTTCCGTACCTGAATACGATGATTTGAAATACATGAGTTGACAGTTTTTCCACTCCCCGCCACCTGGGTGGTGGTTGCTGGGGAGTGGATGGTTAAGTTGCATATACCCGATCGGGTGAGGTGGCATATCCGCGCTTGTCCTCGGCCGGCCGGATTTACATTAAACTGTTCCTGGACGCTCGATCGACAAGGAGAGTACGGCGATAATACCTGGACGCCCTAGTAGAATTAGTTTTCTAGACGCCCGTTCGGTATGGAGAGTTCGGCGATGACACCTGCAGGAGAAGAGCGAGAGAAAACCCGGTAGGAGAGTACGGCTATGATACCTGAACGCCTACCGGAAGAAGGGAGAGTACGGCGATAATACCTGGACGCCCTAGTAGAATTAGTTTTCTAGACGCCCGTTCGGTATGGAGAGTACGGCGATGATACCTGGACTCCTGCCGGAGAAGAGCGAGAGAAATCCCAGTAGGAGAGTACGGCGATAGTACCTGGACGCCTGTCGGTCGAGAGAGTACAGAGCATCTCCTGGACGCCCTAGTAGAATTAGCTTTCTATGTAGACGCCCGTTCGGTATGGAGATTTCGGCGATGATACCTGGACTCCTGCCGGAGAAGAGCGAGAGAAATCCCGGTAGGAGAGTACGGCGACAATACTTGGGCGCCTACCGAAAGAAGGGAGAGTACGGGAGAATTGTTCCTGGACACTCGACCAACAAGGAGAGTACGGCGATAATACCTGGACACCCTAGTAGAATTAGTTTTCTAGACGCCCGTTCGGTATGGAGAGTTCGGCGATAATACTTGGACGCCTATCGAACGGAAGAAATATGAGCATGGCGCTCACTGTCAAATGTCGTGTACGAATAAATAAAAAGAAACTGTATCCTAAACCTTGTACTCCTATCTAATCCAATAAATCCTATCTATTCAACAAATTCCTTGTGTTTTCCAATCAATCATGGCTACAGCCATTGATTTTCTAGCTTCCTAAGAATTAGATTTTCGATGGAATAGAATGGTACTAGGTCATTCTATAAATAAGTAGGTAGGTTATCCAAATAGGCACCTCCACTCTGTACACCCCCCTCCAGGGGCGTATGTAAAACTTTTCAGGCCCTAGGTATACTCTCACCTCCCTCTTTTCATTACACCCTAGGCACGTGTCTACTTTGCCTAGTGGTAAACACAGCTCTGCTCTCCCTCTATTTTCATAAATCTTCTCTAACTAGACATAGAAATTCGTCTGAACGCAACCTACCAATACGATGAAATTCCATTTTCAAGTATTTTCGAATAGCAAGAAAACCGCCTATTAATCAATCCCATTCACCGGTCGCCGATGGATACACGAATGTCTCGAAGTGGATCGAAGGAAGTTAGCAACAACCAGTTCCATCTCGGTTGGTCCAATTTTTTGGCATACCAGACCGGATATCAGGCGAGGTACGGTTAAAAAAAGTCGCGCGCCGATGGACGATAACCATAACGACTTATCGATCGATAGAACCTGCTGCTCCGTCCGCCGCAACTCGCACCGATTTCCTCCTTTTTTCGAACGGGGAACGCGTAGCATCAGTGGCGGGTCGTTAAACGCGAGCCATCCCGAGTGTTTGGTCGCGGATCGATCACGCGTTCTCGATCGACTCGGAGATCGAGTCGAATGGTGAAAAAGCGACGGGAAGGATGTTGATGGCCGAGTAAAGTTTCACGGTGTTCTGCAACAAGATAAACCGACCAGGTTATCGGTTGCGGTTTTACCTAGCGGTTACTGTGCGCGCATACACCGAGCACCGCTCGATTAATGTCGCGGTCATGGTCGGCTTCACGAATCCTCCGCACTCCAACGATTTCACGATTGATGGCTAACTTTTTTCCAGCTGAAACACTTTTCACGAAATTGCATGCAACCCGCGATAGGTACGTCGCGTATAACGAGCGGGAAAGAAAAGGTTCACGAAGCGTATAATATCTCTATCACGATTACTCGATATTTTTCATAACATTCATAAAATATTACAAAAACGCGTATAAAAAGAAATCAGCTTCGCGGTGTGATTGGTAGCGGATGCGATAATTTAATGTTTCGCCAATAATCGAATCGATCGATAATAAATTGTAACGCCGCGCCGATCTCGATCGCGTAGCAATCAATAATTTTTACCCGGGACATTGATCGAGCCCACCCTGTAATCGGCTTGGTTTGCTCCTCCTATCCGTAATTACGTTGCATCGTGAGATTAAGAATAACGCGTTGCCATTAGGTAACCGCTAGTGTGCTAGTCGATCGAACCTGAGGCAAAATCAACCGACCGGATTTCCATGTAATTACAGGAACAGCGTTGGCAAGGTTGAGGATCGCTGAGGGTCTGTGTCCATGGAGATGAAAGGGGACCGAGCCAGGCAAACCCCTATCATCCTCGTGTAGCTATTACTTATTTCGTTCCGCGTTTCTTTCTTATTAAGTCCGATTTGAAAATCAATTCGGCGATATCGTTGTTCTAGCGGTACCCAACATTTCGGGACATACGAACACTCTAGACCAGGGGTGGGCAATTGTTTTGGCTCGGGGGCCACTTTGTGGAAGCGGAGGGTTGCACCTTTTAAAATGATTGCAACATTGGTTAACTTTGCATTTCAGAAAGGTATAAATTGTGCCATACAAATCAATAAGTATAAATTCAATAAAATCTCGGTTCAAGGCGGATTTTTCTGTCTAGACCAATTCGCCCGACATTTTCCAAACTGGCCCGATTTCACTTTACCCGATCTGACAATGAGCCTGTTCGGGTAGCCGCGACTACATTTTCCTGCTCTCGCGCGTCTCTTGACATTACGGAGCATTTCTTGCGACAACACGTCTACCAGCTACTTAACTCGTTGAATAAAAGATTCAACGAACAACTAAACGAACTGCTCCCTCGACGATCGTCTTATTCGTGCTCGTAACCTGTTTCCCTGGTGATTACCCGAACGAAATTGGCCCACGGTACGTTTCCTACGCTATCGTTGTTGCTGTTGAATTTCGGAACTAGGATGCTTTGTTTCGTCGAGACAATCTTGAGCTATAAAATTGTCCAATTTTAACTACACGGCAACATCCAAGTTTTCTGCTCCCTTTGATTGAAAAAGTTTCCTCAAATAAAACTGACAAAAGGGCACCAAGGGTTTCTCCTTGAGCTCTGTCGTTGAACTCGGAAGGTTTGGAGATACAATGCTGGTCAGTTGGCGAATTTAATTATTGCCGAGGTTGTAACGAAGAAGCAATGCCCGCTAACGAAGTAAGCAAATATCGCTTTGCCGAGACAGCTACTCGAGCGGAATCAATATTCCGGCGCAACTTCCGTGCAAACCGCTGTTCCGTTGGCTGAGGTATCCGAGAAAATCGGGCGTAACCTTACGCGTTTAACGTGCGATCCAGTTTATTAAGGAGATTCGATTTTCCGTGGTGTAATCGAGCGGTTGCCGAACCGGTACCGGATCCGGATCGATAACCGTTATCGTCGCTCTCTGATCGACAATCAGCCCGGGTTCTAACGAACCAATTAGACGAGCCAGTGTGTGATAAAACGTTAACGACAGGATTACGCTGCAGGAAGATGCATTTTAAGTCGACAAGCTTCTTCGTTTAACAGTTTGATCAATCGTAAATTATGTTGAAATGCAACCGGTCATTTAATCCTCGGACGACGGACCATGGAGAGGAGAGTCCCATTTTTAATTTAATTTTGCATTTCATATTATTTTCATTTTCTAAATTATACAGTGCTCCTTTAGAAATTATTCTTACATTATAAATTAATAGCACTTTCAATATAGAGTACCTTTATAAAGAGCTACAACAGTATTAATCTTCTATTTTCTTTTTTTATCCACCTTTGTACGAACGGCATTTGCGTCTCTTTGATCTTTTTTTTCTCTTCGTTCCTTATCATTAAATATTCCGTACACAGCATAATGAATCATTTATCCGGCGACGTTCCTTCTTGTCTTCGTTTCCCTTGCATTTTCTGCATCACACGAATGCCCACGTGTCCTTAACGCCTACTCCGCGTTCTCTCAGCCGATCCGTTCGCCAGATTTTCTGGCCGACTCGCTAATATCCTTTGCAGAAACCGCTTTCATTGAATTCGAACCGACGCGATGCGAGAAATAATTCTCTCTTCTATATTACTTTCCGTCGTATTTACGGCGCTTACGTGTCGGGGAACCGTGGATGAACATCGAAAGCATTTTAGATTTAACGCGCATACCATGCACCTTTATGCATCGTTGCACCTGAAAAATGCAGTTCCGTACTTTTGGCACCGATGCACAAAAATGCATAAATTCAATTTTCAAGTATACTTCCTCGTTAATTATTGATGATTATCAGTGATTATAAGCCCAGAAATTAGCCCGCTTTATCAGTGCCGGATTAAATGGTGGTCGAGGGGGAGGGGATTTTTATCAACACCTTCAACCATTTCCTTGGAAAACGTGCTCGCGTCTAGCTACACGAGTACCTCAACCTCCGCTTTGTCCTTTGGAGTAGATAAAAGGTAGCGGGCGCGATACTCGATCCCCGGTGGCGCAGTTACAGTAACCGGCGCAGCCCTAACTGTTGCATTTCAGCAGCGAGGAGCATCGGCCGACGCGATAGGACGCCGCGGCGCACAGAGGTTATTAACGACAATCGATCTAATTTTAATCTCATCTCTCGCCCACGCTGCCGTGTTCTCTGGGGGAAAGCGAGGCGTCTGGTCGCGCGACCTCGCAAGGGACACTGCTCCTGCAGCGCCGTCATTGGCTGCCCTCTGCGGCGCCAACGGAAAGCATGTACTCCCGTCCACCTCCGTTCCACGCACCCGTCGTTCTCCCTCCTTTACTCCGCACCGACCAGACGAAGCGGTAGGGATAGTCGAGCGACTGATCCGTAGAGGGGAGGGCCTCTTTGATCGAACAGAGACGGAAAGAACGGGCGTAAGCGAGAAAGAGACGCTCCGTGCACCCTCGAGAGGGTAGCAGGTTAGAAACAGAGAAGGATAGACGAGGTTTCGGGGAAAAGAGACGATTTGTGCATCGAGAGAAACAGGGAACGTTGCAAGATGGATTGGCACGAGAGAGAGCTGCTAGCGATGAGTTCGAGATGAGATAACGCAAACTTGTAATAAAAACAAACAGAAATTCTATATTTTTCCATTCGGTTTCCTACTCGTTACTATAATATCTTGCATTCAAATGTCATTTTTGAAATAAATGAAAGTAGTAGGTTTGGCTCGTGATTAGTCCAGTCAGCGCGGATTAAAAGAAAAATAGTATCGCTCAAGCATACTCTAGAAACATTTCTTTTACTTGAAAATTTTTGAGCGATAGTTTCAGGTATTTATTACTAGTTAAAAATCTTGCAAGAGCAGGTCTGAAATGCCCATCGCTAGTAACGTGGTAGGCACGCACATAGCGCGACAAGAACGGAGAACTCGTATGCTCGGTTAGAATCCGAGAGAGAGAGAGAGGGGAAGGGATAAAGGAGAAGGACAGGCGCAGGAACGCAGCCGGAGTGGGAGTAAGACAGATGCGTGGAAGGGGACAAAGAGGAGAGCGAGCGCGCAGCAGGAAAGCTGCCGGGCGCCATACTGCTTTCGTTCGTTCGGCACAGTACGCGCCCAGCGCCTACGCGGATCGTCGCGGTGCTCGTCGGTTCTCGTTCGTCGTCGTCGTTGTCGTTAGTGGTGTAGTTTATTTTTTTTTTATTTTTTATCCTTACGAACTATTCCGTTGACTCGTGCGTGTTCACCGACAACAAGGGCGGCCGTGTTAAAAGGGACACCGTTTTATTTCGCCCACAGCCGCCGCCGCCGCCACCGCCGTCGCCACTGCTGTCGCTGTTCTTTTCTCGACCGGCTTCGGAGAGCGTGCGTCCTTCTCGTCGGTGCGAACAGTGGTGGAAGAAAGAAGCACGGAATTATTTTACACGCTCCCGAAGACTGGCTTTCGGAGCCGACCGAACGAACGATCAGGTGAGTGAATATAGAGGAAGAAAAAAACACCGCTATAGGTTAGGCCCCGCTTGCGTTTCGTACGGATCTCCGTAATACCCGAGGAGCTCGATCGCAACGAGTATGAAACTCGATTATACGCGGTCCGTCGCGTCGCGCCGATACCGGTTACGGTTACACGCTTTTACTTTCGATCGAGGCCGACTCGGCCTCGAAATCCGTCCATACTTTCGGAACAGCTGCTCGTTGCCGGGACCGGATCAGTATTATCGATGCATCTTCCTTGCCCCGTTACCATAGTTACGTTTCTTGCGATACAGAAGTGATTTACCCTTTTGACACTTGCATTCCATTGTTATTTGTCAAGTTTCAACGTGTTCGCGGTTCGCAGCCCTCATTTAAGCCGCGCAACAGATTTAACCTAATGTATATTAGTACATTGTATCAACAGATCAATTTTTGCACGCTGCGTTATATTTATTATCTATTATTTGTTAAGATATAACCAGTGGTTATTTTGATATTGTATCTGGGAATTGAGCATTTATATGTAAACGGAATTGGTCACGTGCAGCGTCGGACCAGAAGGGTTGACCCTCCAAATAGCGAGCCCTTTTTATGTAAATTATCAAGGGGTGGATATGCCTATCAAATAAACAGATAGAATAATTTACTAAAATTTCATATTTTGAATTTTCAATTCGATGCTCGTGATTCATCCCTTCTCTTTAATATTGCCTCCCTCAACCCAGCGTTTCGACGATTTTATTTTAGAAACATAAAAATGTCGGATATTAAAGCTCGAACGGGTAGGACGGTTTCCGGTCGCCCATACAAAGGTTAAATCGCTTCCGTCGACAAATAGAAGAAGCTTGCGATTCAACCGGAACAAACGATCGTCGCGAATTGATGGCAATCGTTGGGGAATTTTGCATCGGTCGAATAGGGAGCGTCGCTGGCAATAAAACAATGCGCCGATTGCTCCGAATCTGCTGTTAGCTGCCTGATGCATAGCCGTATCGATAGGCCAATAACGATCATTCGGAAGACCGTAGTTTATCATTTTCCAACTGTATGCTACGCACTGGCGAAACAATGTAAAATTTTTATTTTCGATGGATCAATTTTTTCCAGTTTTTCTAAAAGTATCAATTATTTAGTGTTACTTAATTTTAATATAATTTAACTCTCATGAGTTGACGAATTTTGGGGAAACTTCCGAAAGGTCCCATCACCCCAGGACAACCAAACTTCGGATTTATGGTAATTGAGGGACGAGAAATTGAATGAGACAAATTTCAGAACTGGCAAATAAACCGTTCTCGAGATATACAGGGTATTCTAAAAGTGCGGAAACCCCCTATTGCCTCGATCAGAACGCATTTCCACGCAAAATGACTAACCCTAACCCTAACCTAGGTTAGGTTAGTCATTTTCCGTGAAAATGCGTTCTTATCGAGGTAACAGGGGGTTTCCGCACTTTTAGAATACCCTGTATATCTCGAGAACGGTTTATTTGCCAGTTCTGAAATTTGTCTCATTCGATTTCTCGTCCCTCAATTACTATAAATCCGAAGTTTGGTTGTCCTGGGGTGATGGGGCCTTTCGGAAGTATATCTCGAATTTTTTATGGGGATTTTTATTTTTTAGCTGTTACCTAGTGTAATTATGCCACTGGGCATATTCATATTTGTATGTTTCCCTAGTTTTCATTTTTCTTCTATATCTTGGTGTTTACAAACCGAAGAAAATGCAGATAAACTGCATTTCTGAAAATAATCGCCAGCTTATCTTCTTCAGCTAGATAACGCCGCTTCGAATGGCATCGATAGCGCGCGAATAAAAATTAACGCAACTCATTTATTATGCGGCGTTAAATATAGAACCTTTTTATTAACTTAAAGTTTCGTAAGTTCCGAGGTGGCTAATCGTGTTAAAACAAGTTTAATATGGAAAGAAACCTTCAAGATTCATTCATCTTTGATTAGAAATCAAACAGGCTAGATCAAATGTGCCCATAATTATGAAAGTGGTCTAAGTCATATATTTCTTGTTGTAAAAATTACATTGAATAAATTTAGTTTAAAATCATGTCGTGTGAAATAAGTGATAAATTCATTTTTTTTTTTTTTTAATTTTGACTTAGACCACTTTCATAATTATGGGCACAAATATCAGATCTCGTAATTTTGTATTTCATATTATTTTCATTTTCTTTTATATTTCCTTGAATATTTGCAGGAAAAGCTTATCAGCGTCTAGGGAAATATTTTTGCTGTCTAGTTTTTGCAGAGAATTGGTACTCAGTTACCGGCAACTCGTTATTCTATCTCACTTCCTGTTCGCTTGGCACAGCTTTTTCCCATCTGGTGGTACAGTTGCATCGATCTCGTTGCTCAGCAAAAGTGAAACCCAACGAGCCAAGTGTGTATTAGATTCGCAGATTCCTTGTTCGTACCCGAGAGTTGGAATGATCATCCTACGTGTAAGGGTGGAAATTTTTACCCGAAAATTCGGTCCGTTGCGAATCCGGCTAGAGAGAATCACGTATTCGAAAGTGACGGCGGAACGGAAGAGAGCAGAAGGCTCTGGTCGGGATCCATGAAAAGCCAAGCTCGTTCTATTCTTCGTTCGAGCAGCAGATGTTTCTTGCAGGACAGGAGACACGAGTCCTCCGCCAGGAGTGCTCGTAACAACGGCCTCGAAACATAAATTCCGAGTTCTGGCTGCATTATGCATGCTGCGCGATGCACGAAATGTATTACCATAAGTGGCGTTCCGATGCGACCCCAAGACGGATCGCTTTTCGCGACCTGAAACCTTTTTCTCCGAGCTAGCCACCCGCTATTCTCATCTTCAGATTACTTGCCCGGAAAAATAGAGAATATTTTCATTTCCGAACATAAAGTTTAGAAATTTTAACCCTCGCATAATTCGAGCACAAGAGTAAAATTTAGTACTCGGAACGGAAACTCAATTCCGGAGCCGATCATTACCCGGCTCCACCAGAGTCTCAGCTATCCCGTGTTTCCTAGAGAAAATCTTAGAGAAAATTACCGCGTTGTTAATTGCGGTAGCGAGTCGTCGCATACGTAATTTCTGACTGCAGTTGTCGACTAAGTTCCTCTTAGCCGCACCTTGCAAATTCTTGCTTTTCACGCTTGTCCATGCATTCTCTCACAGAATTTCATATATACTCGCACCACACGCTCGTTGATTCGCTTTCTCGTTTTCGTTTCGCCATCCGGCTATCTGGTAGGCGTGCGTTCGTGGCTCGAGGAATAACAGAGCTTCCCTAGAAGCAGAAAAAGGGCAGGAAGGTTAAGTTTCGTAGAAGCTGGATGACGAAGAGAGGGTGAAGAAACGACGTACAGTGGGAAGAAAACCATATTCTGTGGCTAAAAATCGATTTTTCTAGGTTTTCAAAAAAATAAAATTATTTACTTGATGGAAAGAGGACTGTCTATCAATGATGAATACAAAAGATTTCTTTTCCAGGAGCTTTTATTTTTGAGTAATATAATTTTGAAATTCAAATAGGTGAAATAATAGGTTCAATTAAATAAAATTAAATAAGGCAACACTTTTTTTTGTCTTCCTTTTTGTTTAATAAATTAAACTTTGAGTCTTTTAGGATAGAATAAACCAAGTATACACAAAAATATTTATTTTTAGCTTATAGTAAAAAAAATCACGATCTTTCACAGTTCAACTGTTAATGTAGTATTTATGTACTACGTGTACCATTAATTACATCCGTCTGTAACCGTTTGCAAATAATTTACAAGTTTAAGGAATATTTATATAAGAAACTTTGGCCATTAATAAAGTGTGATTTTACTGCGGTACATTATTCCAAACTAAGTTTAATTGAATTCAGTGTAGCGTTTGTATAATAGGTATAAAAATGGATTTTACATATAAGTTTTTATTTAATATGTTTATAGAAAATACTAGTGTTAGTGAACAGAATGTTGTCCATAAGAAACAAAAAAATGTAGAGTTGAATATGAAGACATACCGCGATTATTAGTATTAATCTTGCTGGAATTTATAATCAAATTAAAAGTAAATATAAATTACAATAATTATATTACAATATATTAATCAATTATATTAATCATATTACAATAAAAAAATGTTTTTGACGAAAAATTCCCAATGGCTGGAAACAACATTCTCTCTAAAAGATCTAAAGTCTTATCTAATGTGAATACTTGAACTTCATTAAAGAAAAAAGAAATATTACTTTATCTTCATTCTTTCAAAAGTTACAGATTTTTGAAAGATCGGTGTGCCAAGCTGTTGATAGAATTTTCTTCTTTTTCTGCTTTTGCTGTCTTCACTTTTGTTGCAATTCGCAGGCACCTATTTTGTATTAAAATGAATGGTAAAATATTTACATAGAAATTTTGATAAAGCTTCAAATCGATCAGTCGTAAGTGCAATCTTGCCAACAACTTAACACTTTGTTCGGAGTTAGCCAGATCGGATGAAATCGAATTCTTTGTTAGAAATTACGGTCGGTTGTGAAACTTTTGTTAAATCGGATGCCTCGTGTCTGCGAGTTCCTCGACACCAGTCGATTCGCACGCGAAAAGGGGATTCTAGGAGGGTGGGAAAAGGCGAGGGTGGAAGGCGTGTTGCTATGGCGAATTTCGCGTGTCAATGGGATCCCTCGAACCGTGTTAACGAGAAACTGCCGGAAGCTGCGGGAAATGGCATTCTTCTTTTGCTAGTTTGATACCGTACGAAAAGCAGCAAAAGTTGAAGAAACGATATTGATTTGAACATTTAAAAACTAGAATGACACACAATAATACAAATCCTTAACCCAGTGTCTTAATTTATATTTCACAATATTAGTTGAGGTATCGATGTTCGAATTTCATAGGCTTTACATATATGGAAGAACCAATTGAAAGAAGCGGGGATTGTTATCGAAACGTGAACAGATGGTGCTTTAAATCTCATCAATTGCAGCTTCATTTTATTCGATGCAATTTATCCTCGTTTACCGTTTAACCAATTTGCAGCTGGTAATTGATCGACGCTTACGCGTGATCGATCCGTTTAAAAAAAATGTTACGGTAGTTCTACTTTGTACATTCGTGATCGAAATCTTCATTTTCACGATAATAATATTAAAAGTAATTTAGGAAAGATGATAATTGTAGGCGAGGAAAAATAAATAATCTTAATTAATTTTATATATAATTAACTAATATTATAATTTATTTAGCGTATCAACCAGTCGCGGAACCACTCTAGTCCTCGGATCGTTACATATATATGTCTTATTGTCTACTTCGGTGGTGGGGATATCCGCGAAGGTTCGGGAATATTCCAGGTCGCATTTTTATGTTTACATAATATTATTTTTAATCGTTAAATATTATACAATTTAATATGTAATTGAAAAATAGGTATAGTAAGTAGATAATTCAAATTTTCCCGCGCAACCACTTACGCGCAAATGTTAGTGCGCCACAGACCTATATATATGAGGCCCTCCTCTCTTACTTGGACATTCTCCCCGGGACCGCCTAAGGGGAAGAGTGGGAGTCCGGGAGGTTATCGTTTTTTCAGGGAAGCCTGATTTGTTCGCGAGGGTACCAACCCTCTTCTATACCGTAAAAAAATAAAAAAGATGAAAACGAATTCTGTCAAATTTATTATGACCATTTAACTTGGGTATGCCAAAGTTGCGAGATTTATAAGAAGGAACGTTGTACATAATCATTTCAGCGTTCGTTTAATCTCGCAGCATCTAACCGCGGTCGGTTGCGATTCTCCTCTGGTGACTCTATTGTCGCCACGTCATTTAAGAAATGAAAAATATCCCCGGGTCCGTTGTTCTGCCCTCGGAAATTCTACGAAAAGGCTCGTTTCCACGGGTAGCTCTCGATTCGTCGCGGAGTTAAAGCCGACCAGAAACAGCGGTCGCGTCGCGTCGCGTATGCTCTCACGCCTGTTCATTAAGACTGATTAGCCGCGTGCTGACCTCCGCAGATCCTCCGATTACGGTACGGCTCCTCTCCGCAGATGGCTCGTTCTGACACGTCCGCCGATATATCATTTCGAATTGGACGACGAAAACTCCACAGCTAATTTACCGTCCCCTTCGTTACACATTGGATGTTGCTGCTCGACACTTGGTGCCCGGAACGATTTTTCAAAGTCTACCATGGGTGGGTGAACTTCGAAATTTGCTAAGAAGGTAGATATACGGCATTTGGTTATAACGTGTTAACCCTTGAACAATTAAGCCTGAATCGAACTTAAATTGAAATTGAGTCTCTCTCCATGGTCCGCCATCCGAGGTTTAGAAAACTTCCCGAACGAGTACGATACTTTTCTGCATCCGTTGGCTTTTGCCCTGTATGTGCACTGGTGCCCCCAGTGCTCCCTCTATCTGTTTCCTAATTTTCCTTCTCTAAATACTATGTTAGCAGGTTCTTTGAAAATTTTCCTGCTCTCCACTCAAATCATCCAACAATTACATTCATGTCGGTAACGCCAAGATAAATTTCTTTTATTAGTTGGTAAGCGAGCATCTGGAGGTTGGGGCACACCCTCCCTGTCTCCCGACCTCATTGCGAAAAAAAAGTAAGTACGATACTTTTCTGCATCCAGAACAAAATTTTGAAAACTATTCTGAACAAACCTCAACGATTTCCCACAGCCTCACTTCATGTCATCGCAAAAGTACCCTTAATCAAGGACTACTTAGCTCATATTCGCTCTAACTACTCTGCCAATGAGCATTCAAATCCTCTAGTTCAATTCATTACGTCAGAGGAAAATGTGCCTTTTCGCTCTGCATATCCTTTTCCTACCCTATGACTCTGTCTACTCACTTCCTGCTCGCCTTGAGCGCTTCCTCTTTCCTTATCATCTAGTATGGCTACATTCTTTGGCTCTCTTGCCCTGTATGTGCACTGGTGCCCCCAGTGCTCTTTTAGCGGGTTTTTTGAAAATTTTTCCGCTCCTCACTCAAATCTTCCAATAACTACTACATTCATGTCGGTAACGCGAAAATAATTTTTGTTAGTTGGTAAGCGAGCATCTGCCCGCAGGGACAACTTACGGGAGTCCTGGAGGTTGAGGCACACCCTCTCTGCCTCCCGAGCTCATTGCAAAATATAAAAAAAAAAGTACGATACTTTTCTGCATTTTTATTCTTGTTTCAAACAAGACCAAAAGACGAGATAGAATCGTCTCATCGAGGGAAATATCCAGTACAGCTTTTATTATACCGTTAAAACGAAAGTAATAAGCGACATTCAATTACTCCGCACGAATACACAGCCCGTCCAGACATTTTTCACTAATTCAACCCGTTCTTTGTTTTTTTATCTCATTTTCCGGCATGGAATTTTATCCTATGCAATTCCGACAAAGTACAAACAATCGCACGCGATCTCGATCCTTTGGTCGACTACACGCGAACCAACTTGAAACTGTATCAAGTCTCGCAATTAACCCTTTCGCTCCGGCAGTGTGCTCCGTCGGAGTGGCACCGCTGTACGCGCCATCGGTACCGCCGAATAGCGCCACTGAACAGAACTCTGCGCCGCCAAGTGTGCATGTTGCGCTTAGGTAAACTGGTGTTCGGACATACATCTTTCGCTGCAGCCTTGTCATTCTTCGGATCGTACACTTCTTTACATGTTACACAACAACATATTTAGAGATTTTGCAATTATTATCAATAAAAATATATTTAAATATTAAAAATTACGACGTCACGCTGACGTCGTCTATAGGCGACGCTCGTACACACAGGTCGTCGCGCGGATGGCGTCTATACGCGACGCTGGTACACACAGATCGTCACGCGGATGTCGTCTATAGATGACGCTCGTAGCGAAAGGGTTAAATCGTCCCTCGTGGACGTTTCTTTTTGAATTTATGCCACGCCAGTGAGCCTCGCACGGAGAACCAGCTTCTGCTGCTTTTTATTTTTCTTTCTTTACTAATTACAGCACCGTCTACCATTCGCTGCAATCTCGAATCGTTTCGTACTTGCTCGCTGAAATTGTTACTCTCGTGTCAAAAATACTTGGCTGAGATCGAACAGCGGAAAGCGGTTCTGAATTTCCGTTTTACGGTTAATAAATACGTTTCGTGTAATTTTAATTACGAATCACTTTGCTTTCGAGGAATTACAATGAGCGATGGTTATTTGCATACAATGGTGGAGGAATTCGTAATTTTTTCCATGTCATCGGTATTATCCTTATCGACGATTTTTTGCGTGAAAATGATCGATAGTGGATGGAGAACGAGTCGCGAATGAAAAACTATGAAAGAGCGAAGGGATAAGGAAGATGAGAAAAAAAGGGAAAACATAATTTTCGCAGGGTGCACCACCCGCATCCCGGTCACGATTAATTAACCGGCAACCAAGCGTGTCCTATTTACCGAGTTAAATGGAAGATAGAACGTGAATTGAACCGAAGGGACGAGAGTCGATGTTACTTCCGGTCAGTTCTCACGATCAGTAGAAGAAAAAAGGAACGTCGACTCAGTTTGACGGAAGTAGACATCGTTTTCACAGTTCTCTGCGTGTCGGAGTGTCATTTTTCCAATTTCAAACACTTTTTTTTTTTCTTTTTTAACCCTTGAATAGCAGAGTTTGATTATAATCCTTGAAGGAAGAGTGTAATATGAATTGCAGAATTAAATTAAGGGGCTATACCAGTGTAACACTTTTGAAAATTCGATTTTTTTTGCATATTTTGAAAGTATATACTCTCTAGAATAACATATTAAAATTTTAAGGTCGAATCTCAAATAGTTTAAGAATGGCAGCGTTCTAAAGAGTAACTGCTGGCATGTCAAAAACCGTCGCGTTTTTCTCAAAACGGTATTTCTTAAATTTGCTGCAGCTCTAACTCGAATGCAAATTATTGCATCGACTCGAAACTTTTTTCAGCGTGTTCAGTACATGTTTTATCATACCATGAACTAGGATTTTTTTGATTGGATGAAAAATGTCAATTTGGTATTAAAAAAACTACTATTTTTTTAGGCAAACTTCCAAACTTTTCTTCAAAACTTCGCCATTTTGTCAGATTTTGATATTTTTCAAAAATCCTAGTTCATGGTACGGAGAATACCTTCTAGTTTAACAGCGTTTTTATTATTTCTCATTTTAAGCACTTAGGCGACGGCAATCACTGCAGCAGTGGAGCAATCTTTTTTTTTTGGAGCCCTTGGAGATAGCGCATAAGTCGCTTGTTTTTTATTATTTTTGTACCAAAAACTTACTATAGATATATGATTTGTAACTAAATACATCCCTGAAGTTTAAAAACATTGGATGTAATATTTCTTTAAAAAAAAATTCCCAAAAATCACCTAATTTAGAGCGGTCACACTGGTATAGCCCCTTAAAATTAGGCCTCTCTCCATGGTCCGCTGTCCAAGGATTGAGCTTCAAAACTGAACATTAGCTGAACATTATTAAAAAAAAAAAGAAGAAAAAAAGGGGAAAGAAGTAAAATATTAAAAGCTTTGGATACCCTTCATTTGCCGCGGCTCTCGGCATCAATATTCTCTGTGAACCGAGCGAACAAGGGCTGCGAGCGTCTATCTTGTGTACGGGGGTGGTAAAGTCATTCGAAGGGGAGAAAAAATAATGCAAAGCTTGATTCACCGTGGAAACAAAGGGAGCCGTATTGTACGCGTCGAATACGGTGAATGGAGTTGGCGTTCGAGAACTTATGAATGAGCTTAGGAAGGCTAGTGCGTGCGCATATGCATTCTCACGATGCATACACGTGCATAGGTGTATCGGTGCATTCACGTGTGGTGTTGTCGCGTGAAGAGCTCGGTGTGTATAGAGCTCGACTGGTTTTGAAATATAATCCCTTTAAATGTCGTTTCGGTCCGTCCCTCGACTCGGTTTACCCAAAACAGAGCCGGTTTTTCTTTTCCCTGAGCTTTGTGTGGCCCGAGGGCGGAGAAACAAGCAGATTACGGAAGAGATGCTCCCCCGTTTCGGTGATAAAACTCGAGGAAAAGTTGGAAACTAGCGGGAAACGATTATTAATCGAGAAACGTAGTTGTGGCTTATCGCCTGACGACAGACTTCGTGCAATAATTACACGAAAAGCGAGATTATTTTTATCGAGCATCGATAAGAAAAACCGAGAGAATTTTCGGTGCACCTGCTTCAATGGTGGCTTCCATCTTGGGAGATACGGTTCTTTTCAGAAAGAATACAGATAGGGTTATGATTGATCCTTTTTCTAAAAAAAGTAAGAAATGTAATATGATACGTTTCTTAACCCTCGGACGGCGGACCATGGAGAGAGTCGATCATTGTATAGGGTTCGATAACTAGTACACGTTGTTCTCCTTTTATTTCCAATTTTTTCCATTTTAAAAACTGCGAATATAGCAATATTTCAAAGTCTTAAATGATTCAAATTTATCATATCTCTAAAGATACATGAATCACCGATAACGAACAAGATTTTCCCGTTACGTCGTACAATCTTTTTTCCCTCGGTTCGTTTGAACCCGTAATCGATTCGCCGACTGTAACCAGTAACATAGCACAAATAATTTGCGATTTTCCATTAGTTGTTTTTCAACGAACGACAAAAGGGTTGAAGGTAGTCAGTCGAACGGTAGCAAACAAGTGAAATGAGCTAGAGGGAAAACGTTTTGTTATTGGTCTGTCCTGTGAACTCGCTTTTTTTTCCCCAGACAGCAAATAAATGGTGGGGTGTTACGTGACGAATAATTGTCAGTGTTCAGCTTTAACAGTGGCATTTTTTTTTTTTATCTTCAATTAGTTGAAACGAAAACATTTCTAAAGGATCCATGTATGTATGTACAGTGCTGGGAAAAGTCGCAATTTTCGGAAATTTTAATTACTTGTAACTTCTAAGTGCATCGACCGATCTCGATGCAATTTTCAGCATACACATAACTTTGTAGGCGTTTAGTGGAGGGGAGAGGGTTTCGTTTCCCCAGTTTTAGTGGGTAGTATATCCAGCCACGGGATGCCCCTTCTGGGTAGCCGTTTGGGGTCGCCCCTTCTAGACTGTGACCCCCCTTTTTGGGTTGCCCGCCCTTTAGGGTTGGGTTGCCTCCTTGGGTTTGCCCTCACCTTCTGGACGGATATGAGTGCCATACTGCCCGGGCCCCTCTAGCCGAATAGTACGACAAGGGATAACCTGTGCGTGCGCAAACGCATTTCCTCTTCCATTAAACAAAAAAGGGGGGGGGTCGTCTCTCCGGACGCTTTAAGTTCGGGCCGGGGACCGCTAGATGGCGGCGAGAAATCAGTGCAGTGTTCTCGCAAGCGGTCGCCCGGTATGCCGTTCGAATATGTACTATCCACCAATCACAAGAAATCCCTTGAGAATAACGCAGTCTGATTGGCCGCGCCCCACCTCAGCTCACACGTGACGTCGGCCGTGACGTATGATTGGTCGACGCGGTCACATCTACTAATCAGGCTCGTGTAAAACTAGGTGGGGTCACTCGATGTGTGCATAGTATCTCCTCTTGCCCCTCTGGCGTCCAGCGAGACTTCTTGTTATCGATGGACAGTACAATATGAATCATAGTGTCTGTTCGTCTAGTGTATTTTGTAATTTCAAATAAACTATTGAATATTCTAAAGCTTTTATCAGATGATTATGTTAATTATTTTAATGCTTTTATTAAATAATTAGATGTATGATATTTGCTACGGTTAAACTTGGACTCCTAAATCAGTGCTTTTTCACTAGACGAACGGACACTATGATTGATATTGTATATAAGTTCCGAATAGCGGTACGATAGGTGTCTGGGGCAGAGATCGTCTGTTGTCAGTCCTGCTGACGAGTCTGACAGACGATCCCAGAACGGAAACGCCTTTCTCTCTCCTACAATTTATTGGAATCTACAAAAGACATATTTTAAATTTTCATTTCAGGCTCACATAAAAAAGTTGAAAAATTGCCTTTTACTATTTCTTTACCGATTTCGGCAAATTTTAATTTTTTAAAACGACAAAGGCACATATCTTAGTAAATTAATTTTTATAGCTTCTCAAAAAACCTCAAGTCATTTGGTCCAATTTTAAATGAGGTATTCTGTTTACTTTATCCCAGCACTGTAGGGAGATGATTGGGTGATGTAGGTTGGGTGATGATTCCATTGGAGGGTGGAAGCGCGATATTAGCGGGACTTTGGCGAACGTGGGAATTAATAGATAATCCCGTTTGAGCGGGTTGCGAATTGAAGATCCACGGATCTTTGAGAACAGGTTTGCTTTTGAAGCAGCCAGCTAGGTCGACGGCTTCAGTAACGCGATACCTCTACCGCGTAACCTATCGTCTAGCCCACCGTGCTGGTTCTCAATTTCACGGCAGCAAACGGTGCTGGCTTTCTCAAAAAAACATGCTCCCTCCACCTCTTGTTTCGTAATTTTTATTTCTTATATCGAAGAGAATATATGGATAAGTTTCTGAATGGCCCCATCAAAATTGAGAACTCAGGTTCGGTATATAACCTCAATTGACTACCAAAAACTGATTCAAGTTAGTTTCAGAGCTGTCTTACCGTTTTTGAGATATCGTGGTAAGAAATTTTTGTACAATTTTGTAACTATGTATGTGCTATTCGATACTGCGCATACGCAGAACCTAACCTAATTTAACCTAACTTACCTAACCAATTAAAATTGGTTTCAAAGCTGGCTGTCTCACCATTTTTGAGATATCGTGGTAAGAAATTTTTGTACAATTTTGGGACTACGTATGCGCTATTCAATACTGCGCATGCGCTATTCGATACTGCGCATACACAGAACCTAACCTTACCACGATATCTCGAAAACGGTAAGACATCCAGCTCTGAAACCAACTTTAATCGGTTTCTTGTCGTCAATTTAAATTATATACCGAACCTGAGTTCTCAATTTTGGCGAGGCCATTCGGAAACACAACCGAATATATTTTTAATTTTAATAAATTTTAATAATCTATTTTTATACCTAAACTTTTGTGATCGAAGATCACAATCGGCATAATCGTTGGATCGATCCGCGGGAAATGTCGTTAGGATCGTCGAGCGAGTCGACTTTCGTAAAAGTTTCACCCGCTTCCTCGTGGAGCTGATACGAGACCGCAACCGGTCATATAAGGCACTGTTCTTGAAACGCGAACGATCGTGTCCCACTTTTACGTCGTTCTCTTGTCGTGCGCACCGGCTGGCTCTCTATCGGTCCTCTCCGCGAGCAGCGAGCTGCTCGACACAAGCGTGCACCGCGTTATTCTTTCGAACGGCACGGCGTTGATTAATTGGCGGATAGCGAGCGCGGAAATAAGTAGCTCTCTTTTATCGACGTTCAGAGCTTTTCCGTGCCGTAGGCGAAGGAAAGTTAATCGCTCGAGGCTAGATCGTGCGATTTATAATTTAAACATCATTCAAGACACTTGAAATATTCTTCGATTCAACTTTCTCGAATCTTTCAATCCTTTCGATCTTTCAAAATTTCAATTACTTTTCTCGATTTTTTCGTACGACGTAAACGTGCTCGAGGAAAGTTTCAAGATTTTTCGGCGATAAGCGCGCTGTTGGTCCAAGAAATACACATTCTATAAAGATAACAGTATCTCAGGCTGCGTTAACTCTTGGCGGTCGTAACTTTTTCTGGCCAAATAAAACGTGTTTATTGCATGGTAAAAGGAATTGCGTGCCAATAATTTACCAGTGTACTGTAATTTGAAAGCTTGTAGTTGAAGTCAACGAGTACCTTTCGTAGCTTTTCATCACAGTCTCAAATGATTGTAAAGATTTCTTGCAGAAACTTTGAAAAAAGTTTCGACTAACCCTTTAAATATGATGTATCGGTGTTTTGCATTTCAACAGAAGCATCAATGAAGGTTTAAAAAAGGACTGTAGCAGATGTCATTGATAAAAATAAACAAAATATCATTATATTACGAAAGACGCAAGTTTTCGAGCTCCATTCATAAGAATCGTTAAATCATCAAAACGTTTATCGTGTGTTGTTTCTGAGAAGCAGTCATTACGAATCAGAGCGAGTCATTGTTTCCTCACAGAAGTTTATCAGTAAGAACGTTTCTGTCTCGAAAGAACCGAGCATCACGACAATTGTGTGTTGTTACTTCACGAGGGTTTATCAGAGACATTCTTGTCTCCGAGAAGCGCGTATTACGAATACGAACAGCATCGTAAACATTCGAAGCTTATCAGTGCATATCTCAGCACGGTATCGAGGGCCGAAATTTCGAAAGAATCCTCTTAAATGTTGCGTACGATTTATCAGACAGCACCAGCTGTGGGTACAATTATCCTTTTCCATTCGTTTTATAATATAATACTTGAAAAATGAATTTTAAATATATCTTGAATAAATATTTAAAATTTAATTCAATATAAAATAGATTTTTATAAATTCTAATCATAAATTAAAACTTGTCCTTTAGTTTGACGATCACTGACAATGCTGCAACCTAACACCGGCGGCTCGTTACCGTCTAACCCTTTAGTCGATGAAGGTACATCGTGTTACACGGCTGGATTTAGAGTAAATCTGGTAAACGTGGGCGTGACGGTAGTACGGTTCGATGAGTTTTGTAGAGGGACAGGATGAGAGTATCGAATAAAGATTTTTCTATGATGACAAATAAAGTCGATGTTCTCCTTAACTAGGACCATTATGCAACCATAATTATCTAGCTTAGAAGTGAATCAAATAATTATAATACTTTTCAATTTATCACTGAACAATTTTTTGCATCTAGAATAAATGGTAAATGTCTACAATTAGGGCCCCAACGAGAAATCAATTGAAAAGAGGTAAATTCTATGTATTTTTGCCCCCCGAATCCAAAACTGTTGATAAAATTTGGGGGTCGCTTGTATTTACTAAGATATTGTGGTAAATATTGACATAAAATCATTATTTTCAAAAGTTAATCACTTTGTGGGGTAGACCAGGCCTGTCCAAGTAGGGGAATCCACTCCTGGAACACATGTTTTGGGCCCCCTTCCAACGCTGCTGCTTCAAGTAAGATGGAACGGTTCCGACTACCGTCTCTCCGTCTTTCCTAGCGGCGGTATTGTCTCCTCGGTCCCATCTTACTTGAAGGAGCAGCGTTGGAAGGGGACCCAAAACATGTGTTCCAGGAGTGGATTCCCCTACTTGGACAGGCCTGGGGTAGACAATACTTTTAAAGCGCGTCACTAACCTACATAGGTTAGGTTAGGTTATCAGAAAAAATATAACTTACCTCACGGCAAAATCTTGACCAATCAACAATAGTCTCCTTGCTTAGTTCTAATTCCTGTTCATAGAATGCACAGCGCGGAGGACGCATCATGAGAAAATATCCAATAAAACGGGCAATCGTCTTGATATCAAGATTAGAATTGACTAGCCACGTACCACTTTTAACACTTCGTTTAAATTCACACTTTGAACTTATTCTTTTCAAGGAGACTACTGTTGATTGGTCAAGTTTTTGCCGTGAGGTAGGTTATATTTTTTCTGATAACCTAACCTAATCTATGTATCTTAACCTGTAACTGCGGAATTTAGTTTCAAAAATCCCCCACAGAGTGCAGAATTAAAATGAAGCAATGACGAGCATACACGTCGAACGCAGGACAAATGTTTCTATTATAAATTTTAGGAAGGCAGTAAAGTAAAACGGGGAAGGATTACATTTTTATTCATCGTTGAAAAGGTTATTGTTATCGAAAACTTAAAAATTGTCAAAAAATAATAAAATTCATATATAAAAAATTTTAAAGAAAAAAATGATTTTGAGAAGTTTTACACGTACTTTACTTAAACTTATTTTACACGACGAGTATACACGTCAACCGCACCGCAATAGAGATTTGGTTCGACGTGTATAGACGTGAAACGCAGTTAAAGGGTTAAATAATAGAAGCGACCCCCAAATTTTATCAACAGTTTTGGATTCGAGAGGCAAAAATACATAGAATTTACCTCTTTTCAATTGATTTCTCGTTGGGGCTCTAATTGTAGACACATACCGGGTAAATTTTTGTTTCTGCAAAAAGCCGAATACGTATGCGGACGTACTAATCGTATTAGGGATAATTGTATTATCTTCCGTTCCGTAGACTTAGGAAGGCGGTTCGCGAATTAACCGGTTCTTTCCTGGCTCGTTTCACGGGAAAATCGAAAGATCTGAAGTGTTGCCGGTGCGATGGGCTTCGAACGTAATCACTGGCTCGAGAACCTTTTGTCTATCATCCGGGTCTAGCCGCTTCGATGCACTCGTCGTGCACAAGTGCATTGCATTCCCTTTCGGTCAACCCTTTGTTGCCGAATTCTCCGCGTGTCTCCGTGGAAATTCGCTTTACCCCCGTGGGAATTCTTGTACGAACGCTTTGGCCAGACTCGCTCCACTTATGCCGACAAATTTCACTAACGCTTGGATCCCCTGTTGGTTAAACTCCCAGGACGTTCGAGAGACCGAGATTATCTGTTTCCAGATTAAAGGTTCACCCTGCAATCTTGCCGGGAAATTGACTGGGATTGAAATGGTCGAGTGTCTAACAGCTAGGTAAAATGGGACAGTGGTGTGGTAAATCTTAAGAATTTTATTCTTCTCCTTCAGCAAGTTACGCCACTGTCCGGGATACAACCAGCAGACACCTTCAGTACTTTCCAAGTAAACTTCCGTATTCCATCACGGTTGACGGCGAGTGTTTTTGCCTTCCGTTTGATTGCCACCAGCATGGCGCGGATGTGTGCCACGACCGTCCGCTTTCAAGCCGTTTCGGTCCGGCTAGCGATCAACGGAGGCCGCGTTCGACCATAATTTCACGTTGCTCGCCGATCCACGCTAGGCTTTTAACGAGCCGCGTTATTTTTGGGGGGGTTTGATGTAAACCGGCTGTACCCGGCCGATGATGGCATCGTTTTTCTGCAAACCGCGACGTAGAACCGCATACGAGGCACCGTGTGAGGTCATCGTCTGAGGTACTGTGGAACGAAACGGATGTTTGAACAAGGTAAAACGACCGGTGTAACGCGGCTCGCCTGGAGAAGCTGATGACTCACGGAAGATCGGTACAACATGTGTCAGTGAATTAAGAAGAATTTCTTCTTTGCATACCTGTTTTCACAAAAAACATTTGCGCCCGAAAGAAGTTGATTTTAGAAATTTCATTTATTCCACGTTCGTCAGTACGAACGTATCTGTAAATACTGTTTAGAATTAGTTATATCATTCTTGATGAAACATTATTGCGAAGGTAAATGTTGTCATACTTTAAGTGAAGCATTTGTTTGCAGACAGAGTACTTGACTTTCGATTAGGTACCAAAGTACCTGGACACTTATTTGGTCATCAGGTACCCATTAGTGACTCGCTAATTAATTTCATAGTTACGTGCCGATTACCAAACCACAAGAAGCTGAATAGAGTACATCTGTCCTCGTTAATATCCACAATTTACAGGCCTGAATGCCCAGATTGCCCCATTTCAAAGAAATACCCTGATGATCGATGTTTCCAGCGTTGTTTCGCGGTTCATCGTATTTTCAAGAGTCATGAAATAGCCCAATTAAGATATGCGATAATTACCGAGGCATTACGGCGAAAGTGTCTCACCAGCTACGTTCGAGTGGGAGAGTCCGATTGCATCTGTGACGCAATGTTGCATCCCACCGTTAAATCGATAAGAAGGAGACCGCCGAGTAGACGAACCATTTTTGGTCGTGTTTGAATTTCTGCTCGCGCTAACCATCTTTCGATACGCGAGATGTAAAAAAAATAAAAAGAAATATTGGTAGAGATAGAGCGTGGCCAAATGGGGGTTTACATCATCAGATTATCGTGCATCGCGGCACACGCCATAACGGTTACTCTATTAATAGGTGGACGCACGGTCTATTACTCTTGATTAAGTCTATTAACAGGCCAACGACATTACGAGATAACGCAACGCACTCCACGCAACTGACACGCGCGATTACGCATTCGTTCTTTTATTATTGTTGCAATTGAACCGTATCGTACTGTGAATGCTACCGCTTAGTTTTTTAGGTTGTACTTTATTTTGGGCTGGGCATAGTATTCGATGAGAAAAAGAAAGTTAAACGCCTTTGGTGTATTTTGATATTAGTTTGACGCCATATTGGTTTCTACCCATAATTCGCCACATAGGTGGCGCTTAAGTATGCTCTGCATGTGTTAGGTCAGGTTAAGTTAGTTTATTGGGCTGGGCATAGTATTCGATGAGAAAAAGAAAGTTAAACGCCTTTAGTGTATTTTGATATTAGTTTGACGCCATATTGGTTTCTACCCATAATTCGCCACATAGCTTAAGTATGCTCTGCATGTGTTAGGTCAGGTTAAGTTAGTTTATTGGGCTGGGCATAGTATTCGATGAGAAAAAGAAAGTTAAACGCCTTTAGTGTATTTTGATATTAGTTTGACGCCATATTGGTTTCTACCCATAATTCGCCACATAGGTGGCGCTTAAGTATGCTTTGCATGTGTTAGGTCAGGTTAGGTTAGTTTATTGGGCTGGGCATAGTATTCGATGAGAAAAGAAAGTTAAACGCCTTTGGTGTATTTTGATATTAGTTTGACGCCATATTGGTTTCTACCCATAATTCGCCACATAGGTGGCGCTTAAGTATGCTCTGCATGTGTTAGGTCAGGTTAAGTTAGTTTATTGGGCTGGGCATAGTATTCGATGAGAAAAAGAAAGTTAAACGCCTTTAGTGTATTTTGATATTAGTTTGACGCCATATTGGTTTCTACCCATAATTCACCACATAGCTTAAGTATGCTCTGCATGTGTTAGGTCAGGTTAAGTTAGTTTATTCGACAGAATTTAAGAATTCAAGCTTCATTTTTACGATCATTCGCCCCATTCTTCACCAGTTTTCCATATCTTGAAATTTTCTCGGTTTCTTTGAAGTTTTCTCGATCATCGAACCATGACCGATCCTGAAAAATCGTCTTCCTTCGCGGGTAAATCGAGGGATAACGATCCCAGCCGGAGAATCATTGAGGAACTATAAAGGTACGACAAATGAGAAGGGACATTTGCCGATAGTCCAGGATAATCCTTGGCAATGTTAGAAAGGGCAGTTCTATGCTGTCGAAGACGACCCGGCCAGCCCTTCCCTTCTTCGTTAAATGCCTGCTCGTCCCTCGCAGACCTTTAACATCGTGTAAAGAAACGGGCGAGGAAGAGATAGAAGAAGAGAGGATTTTCTGTAAGCCCGGCCGACCAGCCGGAAAGGTCGCTCACACTTTACATTCCTGATGCCACGTTGAATTTTAATGCTCCACATTCGAACGCTTTCTAGAAGCTGTCCGAGTCGAATCGTCCAATCGGATGGATCTATATGGAACGTTGAAATAGTTCTAGGAATTTCTTCAAAGAAGATGAGATAGCTCGTTTGAGAACATCGATGAAATGACTCTAGATATATTACCTAGCACGTATGCTAGGTTGTCTTCTCGTCTCATTGCAACAACTTATGAACAATTCTTACGTCAGTTGAATCTTCGATCTTTACGCATAGGGTAAAAATGACAGAAATTTTCTGTGAAACGTCGAGGCAAGCTTTTGTTGCAAACTGAGAATGTTGCAGATGTTTGTGGAGAAACAAGCCACCGCCCCCATTCAGGTGGTCTTTGTTGCAACTTGCTTGAATGCTTGCATCTGCTCGGTGGCTTGTTAAGAGTCCACGCTAATGACTATTCGTTCACGCTAATTCATGCCACTACAGCGTGTGTTCTATACGAAGAAACGCTTCCAACAGAATCCCCCTTTCCTCGGTTTATTTCTTTTTCACGTACAACCGCGTCTTGGTAACGCAGCTATCTAAATTTAACTTTTGTGCGGGTCTGCCTAGGGATATCCATGATCTGCGTACATGAAAATATTCAAAATTCTTATAAATTGTTTCAAAAATATTCTAGAAAATGGAGCTTGAATTATATGGGGAACCATATGTTCAGAGAAGGATAATTCTTCTGAATCGTGTGATCTCTAAATCAGCCTTACGCCGTTTTTTGCAAAGCTATAGAGGATAAAATTCTTCATTCCTATATTTCATCGACTGGAAGTTCGTTTGTCTCCTGGATGAATAGTATATTCCGTGATGATAACGTTGAAATATGTCCCGGATTGAGAGATTGGGGGAAATGACTGATAAAGCAACCTCTATCCCATAAAAGCAATGTGTGCAAAGAAAAATGTAGTGGCTAGGAGAAAAACATGATGATCGCAAGATGTTCGACTAATTAACACAGATTTCGCGTCCCATATGAACGTTCATTATAAAGCGGAAAGAGCGTCGCGAAATAAGTTGTTCGACTGGTTTGAACAAGCAAACTCATCGTTAACTATCATGCTTGTCTGGTCTATCATTAATATCAGAGCCGGATCAACAGTGACCTAGCCCTACAATGATGCTTCAATATAACTTACGATAAATAATTTTCAAACGAAGAGTTCTATATTAGCTGTACAAATTAATTAAATGCCTTTAGTACTACGTCGTCTTAATTGTTATTTTGAATTTGAATATTTTCCTCTGCTTTTGTGTATTTGTTAAGTAGCGCGAAAATACGATTACTTCGAAAGGCGAGTGAAAAGTCGAGCCGATTAAAATTGGACACGGTTAATTATAGAACAAGTCCAATTAGCGTAGGGTCTGCATGGCATTGCGAGTTAATTAACGTTCACTCGTCAGCCCGTTTCAGCTCGAACCTCTGGACAAGAGCGAATGAAAAAAAGAAAGAAAGAAAATGGGAAACGCTCGTGGAAATGGCGTTTCGAGAATTGAGTTTTCCTTTTGAAAAGTGTCTGAAATGTCGCAGCTAGGAAAGATTGTTTCGCATAGGAAAAACTGTTTTATTCTATTTACCACTTTGTTCTCTGACATTCTGTAAGATTGAAAATTTTTGTCATTCAGAAATGAAAGATAGCTCGCAAATATTAACACTTAATTTCAAGAAATAAAAACCATGAAATCCAACGTTTCTTCGTTGTCCTTTTATATGGAATCCTCGATGAAATTCTTCCCTTTGGCCATTTTCTCTGCCACAGTATTACCGTCGACCGATAACTCTGTGTACGAAGTAATACTTTAATACCCTTTTTGTCGCGACTCGATTGATACTCGTCGGATTAGAATCGAATCGAAGCTTTCTCAATTGCGATTGCGTGTCCGAGCCGAATTCAAGATTAAGTTCGGCAATCTTTTAAAAGGATAAAGCCGATTCGAACACGGTACCCTCCTAACGGATCAAGACCAATGATTTTATCGCACATGCTCGAACTTAGATTCAGAAATTAATCTTCGAGAAACTTATGAATCAAAAGGGACGCGCCTTTATAAGAGCGTCACGTTTGATCCATACTTTAATTATAAATACTCTCTTTTGAATCATTGCGACACGCGTATAGATGAATCATAAACAAGACTTATCGTTAGTTACCCGAGTTGTATCGACCGAGCCGCTGGAATTGGTCGAGCAGTTCGTTATTATTTTTTATCCGTTGGCTACTCTGGATTCCCTAGCCGGGAGCCAATCGCCGCGCGGCAACCGATCCGGTGCCCTGAAGTCGGTTGTATTCGGTATTCATTAGAGGTGGAGAAATATCGGTAATATTGACTATCGATATTATCGATAATAAATTCCCGGGATATAGATATTATCGATAATTTTCCGATATTTTTTGAAAAAAAAAGTAAGAATGTAAGGGAAATTTAGTAAAATACATATGCAACAAACAAAATACAACATTGTAATAATGTTTAATATCTGTATGTCATTTTATTTTATATTTTTATATATGCCTATGTACCCTGAGTTGCATTGAACTTGTCGCAGTGAAGTTGGCTACAAATTCTCTAACACATTCATGCCGCGTCGGTGAGTCGATTGAATAGAACCTTTTGTAATTCCTATAAGATATCTCTTCATACTTAATTAAATGTATGAAAAAAAATAGAAACAGACTGCTAAAATAAAATAAATAAGAATTAGGAATAACTTGTAATGTACAATTAATAACAAAGAGTAAAATTAGTTAGTTACTTAAGTAGAAATGTAATAGAACAAAATATACAACAAAAAATTAATTATTAATCATGAATAAATCACACTTATATATTTCAAAGTTCGTCCGCTGTAGAATAACTGTAACCAAAATTCAATACACCATAACTTGAAAATCCACGTGGCTTTAAAATTAATGATTCTGTATAGAAGACGACAAAATATGTTAAATTAAAAATAAAATTGAAATTTAATGGTACATTTTGTACAATTTTTTATATACTTACGAGAAATTGTTTTAAAATGAATATTTTATACATCTTAAAATTCATCAGCAATCCACAAATTTTTTATTTTCAGCTATCGAAAATATCGATAGTTTTAGAAAACTATCGATAATATCGATAATGCTATCGATAGTTCTCCACCTCTAGTATGCATCGCTATTATTGCGTATTGTCTCCACGCATTGCGTGCATATGCCCGCAACGCTTTCCTTTATGGTACATATATATAGTCAATAAAAATGTTAACCATTAACAAACAGTCTTTATCTATCAGTAAACAGTGATCCAAAGATCACGAAGTTGCAGGCCCGTCAAAACACGAGAGGGGTCGCCGCAAGTTATATCGGGGGAGTTCCTAACCTCCCGAAGATTCACCAGTTAGATTTCTAACTGACTGAAACGAAAGCGCTACTTCGACCTTCGTCCTTCTTCGCCTTACATATATACGTTACTGAAAAGGGTTAAGTATCTCATTTACAGTGTCGATTCTTACAAAGCCACGAATAAAATGGTACTCGAAAACAAAGCCGTGCTTTCGGGGGAAACACGGTTGGAAATCACCGGTGGTAGATTGTGCGCGTTCCACGTGTGTGTACTCAAGTGCAAGGGGGAGCGGAAGTTGCGCGCGTCTCCGATAGTGTTTATCCAGCGACAACGTGGCAGGAAGCTTTCTCGGTACGTTGCATAATGAGCCTCCTGAAACTAGTTTCATCAACAGAGAAACGTTGTTCACGAGGAACGTTCGGGACTAACCTAACCGCGTTAATCATAATCCAGCTTCACCGGTTAGCAAAAGCGTTTCACCTTCGAACCGAGAGAGGCCGCGATTATTCGACGCACGTATCCGATGCTGTTATTCGGAGGTGTCGCGAAATTACACGGTTGTTCGTAATTCCACGAATTTCGGAATTTATCGATCCATTGGGATTCATGGATTTAGGTGGGATTAAGTGTTCCATTTGGAAATTTTAATCATTGATTATATGCATTATTTTTTGGGATAAACTTTACTTCAGGGGCCCAAAAATTATGGCCTTTTTTTTACCTTCTTGAAGTATTTTACGTATAGAATCTAAAAATCCTAGTTTTAAGGCGCGGAAATCATTAGTTCAGAAGTTATACGTGTGTAAAAGAGAGCGTTTTTAGCGTGTACCGGGTGTGCTGTACTCCGATGCTAACCCTTACCCTGATCATAACCCTAACCCTAACCCTAACCTTAACCCTAACCCTAGCAATAGTAAAAAATGCCAATTATAATAGAAATCGAATGAAAGCCAAGTTTAGACTAATTTACCTACAAATTCTGTTTCACCGACGGCGACTCCACTCATTGGACGGCAACAGGTTACAAGTCAATATGGCGTCGAAATAACCCGTGAAATACGCTAAAAACGCTCACTTTTACACACGTATAACTTCTAAACCGATGGATTCCGCGCCTTAAAACTAGGATTTTTAGATTCTACTCGTAAATTACTTCAAGAAGGTAAAAAAAAGGCCATAATTTTTGGGCCCCTGAGGTAAAGTTCAGCCATTTTTTGTACTAAATGTTCTGCCTAATGTATTGTTTTGTGCCATATCGCTGAACCATGTATTTACACCGGTTGTATCTTATATGCACAAAGGTTCTCAATATTATATTTGTTAAACTTTGTATTAAAGGGTTAATCCCGTTTAGTAACGAATAAATAAATAAATAAATATGCTTTTTCGGTTGTACACCTTTTGAACCGTTGCAAGTGATTTTAAGAAAATTTCTAACAATTTTATAATGGTTTGTTTTATTTTGTGGAGGATGCCCTCAAAATTCGCATTATGCACATTGTGCAGACATCTGCAGCCACTCTATCAGCTGTTCGCTTGTTCGGCTAAAGTTTGAAGAGGGCAGCCCGGAAGT
This sequence comes from Osmia bicornis bicornis, assembly GCF_907164935.1. NCBI lineage: Eukaryota > Metazoa > Arthropoda > Insecta > Hymenoptera > Megachilidae > Osmia > Osmia bicornis. Next base: position 8,004,305 of record NC_060230.1, read on the forward strand.
CGAGCCTCAGTCGCTTTGTATCTCAAAAACAAAGCTCCAAATTCAATAGTGGTGGAGGTCTTTTTACTTTTAATTCTTATGTCAATAACCGGCTACCCCTTTTCACACTGCCGTCACAGAATTTATTATGCTCCTATTAGAATATTTGAAAATTACTCTAGATCAGCAAATATACCTTAATTATTTATTGATACAGAAGTTAAGGTATTCTGAAGATAAAGCTTTGCATAAAACTTTACGGTGCAGTAATTATAAGTTGGTCGGAAGTATGATAAAACACCTCTCAAAGGATTCGATTGATGCACAGAATTCTTGGAAAGGATACTCTAGTTCAGTGTTTCCCAATCTTTTTTGTGCCATGGGGGCATGGCACCTAACCTAACCTAACCTAAGCCTTTTTAAAATTCTTATGCCCCTATGTAACATATACAATTTCTTAGAGCAATAAATAATATTAATTTAAACAAAATTAAAACATTAATTTAAAATTTTTTTTAGTTAATTTTTAATATTCAAAAATTGAATTGTTCACTGAAGAAACTTATATGATAGGTTTTAGAAAGAAATTAGTAGGAAATTGTTGAGGAAACACGTTAATTTTCAAAACATATAATGGAGAACTGAAATTCAAGTACAAAATAATTTTAATGAAGGATTTTTCCATATTATTTTAATTATTATTGAGAGTCGCCATACGGTTAACTTAAACTCTGAACGAGTCCATTTTCGAATTGCTTCCCTTAACAATCAAATTGCCCCCCTGTGGGGCGTGGGCCCCACGTTGGGAAGCACTGCTCTAGTTGAATCGTTAAGAAAAATATCAATTCATCCAGTTATCTTTACTTTTATAATATTTTCTTAATCGAAGCAGGAATGAAATTTATTTAAGAATTAGCGTCTTCGAAATTCGGGCTGTAAAAGATGGCGCGGATACTCGAAGAATTCCAATTAATCGTACGTTTGCCGAAATCATTGGCATCGAAGAGCCACTCCGAGGATCGCAGTAACGACCGGAACCGCTTGAAAGTCAATTAACACGGTGTGAGAATAACGAAGTGGCCTCGAGAGGAACGTACTGGGTGAGGTCCTTTGACGAATCACAGTTCGTGCCCTCAAAGGGTATTGTTTTAATGGCGCGTGCTCGAAAGGGGTGGAACAGTGGAAAACACCCCCGGGGGGAACTCGTGACTCATCGACGACCATTTCGAAAATGTCGAATTCCTCTGTTATTTACGACAATCGTTTGTCGGAGAGTACTGAAATTTCTATAAACACGTTGCTGAATTTGCATGCTTTTCATTCCTATCTCTTTTGACAAGTATAATTATTAATTATAAGGTAATTAACATAATTATAATATAATGTAAAAGGGTATAGCCGGGTAAGGTAGGCAAAATGGCCGTTGAACCAAATTAAATTCAGAATGCGTCATTCGATAGCATATCAAAAGAAAATACTGTAAACCAATTTTCAATCCTTTATTTTAACCAGGGGGGCAGTGAGGGGGGGACAAAAGAGACGCCAGATCGTGCCCCATTTCTCGTATTTAATAACACCCGAAAATTCTGATACACTACAAACATGGTAGCGCACATTAGGGAATTTTTTCAGATTTTTTCATTGCAAATCCTAGTTGTAAAGAATGAAAAACCGAACAAACAATTTGAAGAAACGCGATTTGTTATTGAAAATGTAGGAACACTACTTTTATATTACTGTGGTAATAACATATTAGTATAACTGTTACTCTTGAACTTTTTCAGATTTTTTGTTGTGGTGCAACGTAGTTAAAAAAATCTAAAACCAATTATTTCGCATGAAAATGTAACTTCTACTTCGAATTTTTATTTCCTGTTTTTTTATAATGTATTAAGTACTTTTAAATGGATTCACATTCATATTCTAAAAAAACAGGGAATAAAAATTCGAGTAGAAGTTACATTTTCATGCGAAATAATTGGTTTTTGATTTTTTTTAACTATGTTGCACCACAACTAGAAATCTGAAAAAATTCAAGAGTAATAGTTATACTAATATGTTATTACCACAGTAATATAAAAGTAGTGTTCCTACATTTTCAATAACAAATCGCGTTTCTTCAGATTGTTTGTTCGGTTTTTCATTTTTTACAACTAGGATTTGCAATGAAAAAATCTGAAAAAATTCCCTAATATGCGCTACCGTGTTTGTAGTGTATCAGAATCTCTCCGTGGTTCGCGCTTTGAGGATACAAAATTAATAATAACCCTTTGACAGTACTAGTAATACTAATTCTAAATATTGAATATTATTCGTCAAGTTAAGCCAAAGTTGGACGTTGATCGATCAATCATGAAACTCGATCATTCATCAAACGCAACAGTTGATCGATCACTTTCGATACCTTTTCCCATTTTCGAATAAAGAAGGTTTCCAGTTCGTTTCCGTTTCGTTTAACATTTTCTTCCTTCTTTCCACTCTGGATATTCCAGGGTGGAGAGGCTGGAAGTATCCGGATATATGGAAATGCAGTCCGTCAATATTCGAGTTGGCGCGACCTTTTTCGATCCCTTCCGACTTCATATGCCTCGATATGTATTTACTCGGGGACCTCCGTGAGCACGAAGAAAAATTCATCGATGCTCGATCCTCGATTCTCATCTCTCATATCGAACTAGACCAGCTCTCCTTTCGAGAGTCTAATGCGTTCGCGAACCTCGCGTGAATAAAACTTTCCCTCGATATTATCGTTATAAAATTTGATCGAAAAGAAACTTATATTTTATTGTTCTAACGAAAATTTATTTTTCTTGCAGGGATAATTGAGAGAAATTGTGAAGTTGAAGCTGGGTTCTCGATTTTCAGACGCACGAGATTCGAGACAGTGGAAGCGAAGTGAAGAAACTTTATTGTAAGTTCACTCGCAGTCAAATTAAGCTCTTCTAGTAGTTAAAAATAATTTAAGAACAAATATTATAATAGTTAATTATTAAATATAAAATTTAGTGTATAACTGAGAAATTTGAACAATACATGAATTTCAATTCAAATTTTCCGCGTAAACGTTTACGCGCCAAGTGGAGATCCGCCACAAGCCTATAGTGGATGATCAAATTATTAGAACCACAATTTTAAGGTTTTTACATTGTGCCACTTCTAATCAATAATTCTCCACTATTAATATACAAAAATGTCAATCGATTGATATTTATTACTAATAATAAATATTTCCACAAATTTTCAATGAAGTTGAGGTCTGAAGAATTTTTAGGTCAGTCAAGAACTTCCACTTTTTTCAACTGTGTATCATAATTTTACAAATATAAAAAAGATAACAAAAACTCCGTTTAACTAGGTTTTCATTTAAGAATTAAGAATTTTCATGTAAACTCGTCAATTTATGCGAGTGGCTCAAATAATTTGATCACCCACTGTATATTGCACTGTCCACCGATCACAAGAAGTCACCTGAGAATAACGCAACCTGATTGGTTGCACCCCACCTCAGCTCATACGTACTTTCGGTCGTGTCGTATAATTGGTCGAATTGATCACATTTACTAATTAGGCTCGTGTAAACCAGGAGGATCAGTCGTTGTTTGCGTAGTATCTCCTCTTACCCCTTTGTCGTCCCGCGAGACTTCTTGTCATCGGTGGACAATATATTGTATATGAGACTTCCTCCCACGCATCGTCAGTCTCCTCTGGGACGCCTAGTGAGAAAAATGGGTACAGGGGACTTTATTCTGATTTTTTATTATTTCTAATGTTTATTTTTGCGAAAGCCTTTCCCAAATTACCTGCAGTAGACTTTCGTTATAAGGGTGTCCCGGAAAGAGTGTTAGTCCTTTAAGGGGGTGGTAGCTGGGGTGATTCTGAACAAAATTTTTGTTTGAAGCTTCGTTTTTGAATTATTAAGGGAAACCACCCTCATGGACGGCAGCCTCGACTACGAAAGCTGGGCTTGACCTGAGTCCCGGACGAACACTTTCGGTACTCTGCCGTCCCTGAGCCCGTGCGCTCTGATTGGCCAGTGTTTTTCCTTAATAATTCAAAAACGAAGCTTCGAACATTTTTGCAAAGGAAAATGTTGTTCAGAATCACCCCAGCTACCCCTTAAAGGACTAACACTCTTTCTGAGACACCCTATATTGCCACGATATCAGTTTCGTACATAGGTTGAAAATCTGTGTACAGGTGAAATCGCTCACGTGGCGATATAATGTGAGTCTACTGTATTTATGCCGTTTCCACGCGATTACCAAAGTGCCACCAGCGCACAGTGGCGAATTTGCCCGAAATCGTGACCAAAATTAATATTTTGGTATCTGAGGCAAGTTAATGAAATAAGTTACAGTATTATGGTTCTAGAAGTACAATAATGTACTTTTTCTAAAAAATATTCATTTCTTATACAGTTTAAATTCTTAAATTGGATGGCATAACTGTTTTTTACATGGATTGATTTTTTAGAGCATTCTACATGAAAAAGTGTTAAACTTGAATATTAGAAAAGGAAATACATATATACATTAATATACATGAAACAAATAATATTTACAGATAAACATATACATATATATAAAAATTATTCTAAAATATTCTAAAAGAATGTATTCTAAATTTCATTCCTGTTCTTCTTCTACTTCTTCTTTTTATTCTTCAAATTCATGACTATTAGGAATGTCGAAGAATTCAATAACATCCCGGGGATATCTTTGCCCTTTTTTCGGCCACATTTTCCTCATACTGCTTATGTATGGGTTCGATGACACAAGTAAATTATTGTAAATGTCTTCCATAGTTTTTACTCCCGAAAAATTTCTGGAATGATGTTCTCGAAATTTTTTTATATCTTTGTTGCGAGCCTATCAGCCTTTGATGAGTACACATACTACTCATCAAATTGCTAGAACCTTTTAACCGTAGGAATAAGAACATCGAGCAGGTAAAGCAGCATACTCGCCATTTTATGCTATAAACGACCCGTGAAGAAACAAATGATGATAACTCATAAGGTCGCAAAAAGTCGCAGCTAAATGAAGCAGATACTAATTCATTAATCTTCAAAGTTTCATTAAAAAAAAGAAATGACCGCTCGATCTCGATCGATGGACAACTATTTCATTATTCAAATAGCAAAAACTAAGAACATGTTATTTTACACCAATATTGATAAACTAGCATCATAGCTCGATAATAAATCACAAAGCTACTTATGATCGAAAAAACTGATGTTACAAAAATGCCAACTTTGAACTCGTATATCTCTAACAGAATTACATATAAAAGATTGATAATAGTGGGAAAATATTAGAGGTGTGCGAGTACTCGTAATTTACTAGCCGAGCTGAACTCGCTTCGATTGTTCGAGCCGAGTCGATCGCTTGAATTTGCCGAGTAGTTCGTCGATTTCGAGTAGCTCGGCAAATTCAAGCGATCGACTCGGCTCGACCGACCGATCATTGTTCGACTCGAAATTCAAGTACTCGAATAAATCGAATACTCGCACACCTCTAGAAAATATGCTTTGATAATTCATAAATGAAGTACACTACAGAGATTTTTCAAATATACAAAAATATTTTTTCACTTTTGGCCAGGATTTCGGGCAAATTCGCCACTGTGCAGCGGTCGTAACTTTGAAGACAGAACGGAACACCATCGAATACAATTACCCCGCCCTTAAACGGTCTGCTAATCGTATAATCATCCTAGGTAGGTACGTGTATTACCCGTGACGAGGGTAGGCAAAAACATCTACCACAGTTTTCATTAGGTGCATATTCCTAAGCTGAATTGTCGGGAGAATTGAATCACGACTGGATTTAATAAAGCTCGGGTCTGTGTTTAGCCCGTAGCCGTAGAGTTACCGTGTCGTCTCCTGGGAAGATAAAGCTCTTGGCTCCCTTAGCATAAAGTTTCACCGGCAGAGTTCGAGTTATAAAACGAGCGGGACACGTCGAAAAAAATACCCCCCGAGTTTAATCTAATTTCCCTCTCGTCGTTGACTTTTCTTTTGTTCATCTTTCGCGCGCTGACGTCGAGTCTTTCGTCCCGTTTCCAGCGGAAATTCGAAACGGCCCGTTGTCTTCCGAGCTTGTTGCGCGATATTAAAGGTTCTAATTAACGGAACAACGAGAGAGCAAGTTTTCTCGTTAAACGCGCAAGTGGAATTTTTCATCAACGGATCGGGGGCGGTTTTATCGTTGAAAGGAAGGAACGGGATGATCGAAAGGGGATAGAAAGGTGATCGAAGAAACTCGCTGTCAGAATCACTTACGAGATCTTCCCGGGTATCTAACGTCTCGATAACTTTTACGGTTCTCAAACTTCTCCCTCTATCTGGACGGGAAACTTTTGAAAATTTTCCGTCTTTAAATGATTCTCGATACTTTGGCAAATCTGGGAGAAATCGTTCGTGGAGGATCGTTATAGATGATATCGCGAAGTTTCCTTAAATTCATCGTGAATTTTGGTTAAAGAAAAAATTAAGTAAATGAAATGTACGCTGCAGAATTGAATCTCACCATTTGAAAGTTAAAGTACAAAGTAGTACGTAATGGTTTTTATAGTGATAGCTCACGAGACGTCGAATCGCGTGACGAGTTATTCACCATATCAGTCTCCTATATTTACCGCAATTAACAGCGTGGCTGCGATGTGCTTACAACGATGCAATCCGTTAACTAGACTTTGCATCATAGTTTCCGTTGATAAAATCGTTCGTTATGCAGCCCCGTCTGCGATAAACCGAGCAAACTGGAACGATTAGCAGGGGTATCGTGTTATCTCGTCTCGTGACTGCAACCGTACTTGATGAACTTTGAAAAAGCGCAGGAAAATATCTCCTTATATCTTATTATGCACTAACAAATTAAGTAATCTTTTTCTATAAACCTTCATGTAATAATTAATGTTTAACTCTTGAACCCTGGGTCAATCGTGATACAAACTTACAAAACTTAGGAGGATATTAATTTAAAATTGGGGCTCTCTCCATGGTCCGCCGTTTTCGAATCATTGTCTATTCTAGCAGTTAGAGGGTTAAAATTAAAATTAGCTAATAGGGACGACTGCAGTGTCGACGACCCCTACTCCTTGTTAAAAAAAAAGGGGGCGGGGGGTTAATATTAAAATTTTGACAGTTGAGCGTGGATTATTTATTTGTTAAGTGTGCAGATTAATTTGATAATAAGTATGGAATATTGAAATGAAGGAGGACTAGTTGGTCACTCGATTACAAGACCAATGATCGTTGTTGTCGACACAAACGAAGAAAGTGGCGGTTAAGGTCCCAAAGGACAAATAAAAGTTGAAGCTAAACGAAATATCCCGAGGGCTGTCGACAAAAGAGAACAGCATCGGGAAAAGTTTTTGCAACTAGAGGACGTGACTTCGAAAATGGCCGCCGTGGATCCTCGATCGTCTCCTCTTTTGATCGAGGAAAATGTTATCGAGGGAGAAAATGCTTTTTCTCTTCGACGGCTTCTTTTGCTAAGAAAGCTCACGGATAACTGGAATCGAGTCAAAGGTTTCTCGGGTCAGTGGTCGTGTGACCCGGTTCTTTCATTTTCTTGTTGCAAGAAAAATGCAAAGATAACAACGATCGTGTTAAACGACGATTTTTCAGGAACATGTTGATAATAATATCGTTTCGTCATTTTGAAAATTAATGGGTTAAAGTATATTCCAGCTGAATTTTCAGATTCGTGGAAAATCTGAAGTTGATGCTAAAAATAAAAATTCTTGGACAAGAACTAAGGTCACTCGAGCGATTGTTTCTCAACTGCAACGTCGAACAGTGTATTTATAACGATGACTGTACAAAATTCCCGCTTATTCCTGTGCCTTCCTATCGGTATCAGAATCAAATCACCGAGATAGGCTACATATATCCTGTTACTCCTGTCAGACGTCAGATTTTGATTGCTTCTCGCAGGAAACGTCTGTTTATCCTCGCAAATGAACCGCGCTTCCAATTATCCGGGTAATTCATAAGAAACGGACAAATTTCTTCCACGGGATACATCGAACATTTATCAAAGTCTCAAAGAATAATCGGTTCTCTGACGTGACTTTTTTCCATGTTCCGGAAAAGGAGGAAAAAAGAAAGTTTCACGATTAATTATCAAGGATTATGAAGCATCGCGACGCGTTTTGCTCGTTATTCAAAGTTGCCGACGATTCGCGATAACGGCATTTCCTGTTGCCAAGCGTAGAGAACGCGAAGCGCATCACGAAACTGTTATCTTTGCTGGATTGGCAAATTTTTTCTAGATTTTTCTTCGAGTCATCTCTGCGCGGTCTTCGGGGAAACTTCCGAAAGGCCCTCTACCCTAGGGCAGCCAAACTTCGGATTTATAGTAATGGAGGGACGAGAAAAATTAAAATCAAAATCAAAGAATAAAAGCTTTAAAATTCGAACTAAAGTTGAGCTCTTAATAGCTGGTGAAAGAATGACGAGTGAGCATTCTGGTTCTGCTGAGTAAGCACGTGAGGAAGCAAAGGACTCTCCGATGGAGCAAGAGAGCCATTGCGCAGACTCACTTCCTCCTGCGTATGCGCAGTCTGATTTTCAAGCCGAATATATATGTACATACACTGAGTTGCATTGAACTTGTCGCAGTGAAGTTGGCTACAAATTCACTAACGCATTCACGCCGTGTCGGTGAGCCGATGGCGAGTTCGGTTCACCGACGCTGCGGCGTGAATGTGTTAGTGAATTTGTAGCCAACTCAGTGTACACTCAGTTGCATTGAACTTGTCGCAGTGAAGTTGGCTACAAATTCACTAATCCATTCACGCCGCGTCGGTGAGCCAGTGGCGAGATCGGTTCACCGACGCTGCGGCGTGAATGTGTTAGTGAAGTTGGCTACAAATCGGCTCACTAACGCTGCGTGAATGCGTTAGTGAATTTGTAGCCAACTTCACTCACCAACGCGGCGTAAATGCGTTAGTGAATTTGTAGCCAACTTCACTGCGACAAGTTCAATGCAACTCAGTGTACAGGATTGCCTCGAAATAAGCAACTCGCTCGGGACCGAACAGTTGCTTATTACGAAGCAGGTGTGCTATTCGGCTTGACGAATGAGAGATCGTCAAGATACGTCACTCGTAGAAACGAGTGAGCGATATCGGAGGTAGCGGCAAACGGACCTCTCATTTTGCGAGCGACTTCAAACAAAGAAGAGGGGATAGCGAGTTGCTTATTTCGAAGCAGAGACCACTTTTTCGAGGCAATCCTGTAACTGGATACGGCATGACGTTCTACGCCTGCGATTTTTAAATTCGCCATCTTTGAGAATTGACCACTTCTCCCCCTGGCGAAGGGCACCAAACTAAGCTGTTCCACACTGCATTATATTATATACAATATATATTTTTTATTAATTAATTAATTAGTTCAGTTTACAAATAGAAATTTGCATGTATCTAAAGAATATGTAGATAAAATATACACAAATACAATGTGTAAGTTACTTATTAACTGGTTTCGTTCAAAAATTAAATTTTACATTCAGTGAGTAAGTTTAATATTCGGACACCGCAGATACATGACAATCGAAAACCCTTAGAGCCCCCTCAGACTGCAGACTTTCTATCGGCCGATAGTTTGGTTAGGTTGGCCTGTTAACGCGCACATTGGGCCAACTATGATAAATAGTCGGGTTGCTAAAGGAAGAAAAAGGGTGGAAAGGATGGATAGTTTAGTTTGAATGCAATCGTGTAGTCCATCAAACTTATTTATCGGCCGATACTAAATCGTTGTAATATGCGCACTTGCATACATCTTCATACTAATTAAGAACCCGACCAAATTATCGGCCGATAGAAAGTCTGCGGGGACTCTTAATGTCGGTGCTTTTCGCCAGGGGGCGAAGCGGTTAGTTCTGAAAGATGGCGATTTAGAAAAATCGCAGAGTACGTCTATGCTGAAACGTCGTGTACCGTATCCAGTTATATAGATCAGTATCTTCTTTATATATATATTTCTTCTGTGCGTCTGTATGTCACTGAACTCCTCCTAAACGGCTGGACCGATTTTGATGAAATTTTGTGTGTGTTCAAGTTGACTCGAGAATGGTTTAGATTCACAATTCGGTCCACTACAAAATGTTTTTTTAATTAATTTTTTATTTATAAGTTGTTGTTGATCTTGGAATGTTTTACATTGGATCCGGCAGACAGCGCTGCGATCACGGTGTCAAAAACATAACCTATTAAAATTCCCGGGCAGAGCCGGGTAACGCAGCTAGTTTTATATGTATATCTCGAGAACGGTTTATTTGTCGGACTTGAAAATTTGATTTCTCGTTCCTGAATTACTATAAATCCGAAGTTTGGCTGCCCTAGGGTGTCCCGGTCTTTCATTTTCAACGTTGCTATCTTAATAATTATTTTTCACAAATGGCAAGAAAATCGCATTTCCCTGCAATGAATCACACCACGGTGATGGCGGAACGTGTAGAAAGAAGAGTAAAGCGGGGCCAAGCAAAGCATACGCGTTGTACGTGTCTGTTTACAAAGTTTCGCTGATGAAGCGTATCCAAGAGAAAAAAAAAATATTAATAAAACCAGGCGCCGTTTGCATCGGGTGGAATGCAATTAGGATGGTGTCGGGCTGTGAAGAAAAAAAGACGGTCGCTGTGTTTTCCAAGTCGCCGCAGCATCTGGACGAATAAAAGCTGAGTAAACCGTCTTTGGTGTATACACAGAACCGGGCATGGATTATGGATGCAACGTGGTGTCACGTGTACGCTGCTGCTGGCGTTCCTTGAAAATGTGAAAGCCACCGGCGAACGCGACGTGGCTGCTCGCATCGACGATTCTCCCTGACTCGATGAAATATTCACCCTCGATACTTCCGATGAAATGTATCTCTCTCTCTCTCTCTTTCTCTATCGTTGTGTGACTCGAATCATCGAATCGATGGAAGTCGTGTAGCGCGCGACGTAGCTGGTGAAACGGGACGAGCCGACGTCTAATATCGGGAACGAAACAGGGCTTATCGCGACTGATACGGCGAAGCCAGTTTAATTGCATCGATCTCCGCTCGTTTGTCGCTTTTATTCGACCGATCAACGGCACCGCTGGCGCCTAGACTCGATTCATCGACTCGATGAATTGACATACGAACTTGACTCGTGAGGACAAGCCTGCTTTACACTGCTCGAGTTAAATCGAATAGTAACTTGCTTGCGTACTCTAGAATTCCGTTTTTCCTAGTTTCAGACCTTATAGTTTCTGTCAATAGGGGTAAATTATAGAGCGCGGTTGCTTTTAGTATGCGCTATGTCGTCAACTTTCGTGGCTCCAAGCTGTTGTGATAGGGACTTGGAAATTTTCCCCTCGACCCGGAGGGTCGGCGACGCATCCAACTCTTCTTTTACCAAACTATCCCTTTGTCATTCGATAGAATACGTATTTAAAGGAAATTTTCACGGTGTATAGATAATCCGAAGGTTGTTATTGCGTTGGTACATAGGAAAGCGAGCGTGCCGATGAGGAGGCGAGGTTTATGGACCTACTCGTTGATGAGTAATCCGATGGAACAGCTGCTGTTTGCTGGATCTTTTTAGACCGGTAATTTAAAAGCAGAGGTACGAGTAAGAATAAATAGAAAGTTGAGTAAACATAACGTCATCGTCCTAAGGACCGATGGTACCGCTGCTGATAGAATTATTCATTCTTCTACCTCTGTATTCTACTTTGAGCGCTATTTTTATTCGTTGCTATGGAATCATGATTCCAGCGGGACAAATACGACGATTGCATTTGATTGTTTTCCGTCGAGTGAAAAAATGATTTGCAATGTAAAAGAGGAAAAGATATTTCGACCGACTGCAAAGAGCAACCACCCGATCGAAACAGGCGTAACCAAAAAACGAGCCATGCTGATCGTAAATCCGTTACATTTTTCCATCTCACCGAACAAAAAACCGTTCGCGAACTCGTTAGGAGAGGAACGGCGAATTAACCAATTTTCACGAGCTGCCCGGGCCTCGGTGGCCGTACTGCCACGAGTTTCAGACGACGATCAATAGCCAAAGGGCGTCAGGTTGCTCAAAATACGCGTATCGAGGTGGATGTTCCTTTGAACGATCCGTTCGCTTTATACACGTGTTCGTTAACGCTCGAACGAACAAAAACCTTCTGCTCTCTTGTTTTTTGTTTTACAAATATGTAAAAAAGAGTTTACAATCGATCATAGTACAATCTATCTATATAGTTTTATGAAACGCTTTAACATAACAATGAAGATTATAAAAATGTATAATGCGTATGTTATATTTCGGGTATACTTCCGAATGGCCCCTCCACCCTAGGACAACCAAACTTCGGATTTATAGTAATTGAGGGACGAGAAATCGAATGAGACTATTTTCAGAACTGGCAAATAAACCGTTCTCGAGATATACAAGGTATTCTAAAAGCGTGGGATCCCCCTATTATCTCGATAAGAACGCATTTCCACGGAAAATGACTAACCTAACCTAACCTTTTTTTGTTTATACAGAAGAGGAAAATGCATTTATGCACTAACCTAACCTAACCTAACTTTAGGTTAGGGAGCCTTTCGAAAATTACAATCTATCTATATAGTTTTATGAAACGCTTTAACATAACAATGAAGATTATAAAAATGTATAATGCGTATGTTATATTTCGGGTATACTTCCGAATGGCCCCCCACCCTAGGACAACCAAACTTCGGATTTATAGTAATTGAGGGACGAGAAATCGAATGAGACTATTTTCAGAACTGGCAAATAAACCGTTCTCGAGATATACAAGGTATTCTAAAAGCGTGGGATCCCCCTATTATCTCGATAAGAACGCATTTCCACGGAAAATGACTAACCTAACCTAACCTTTTTTTGTTTATACAGAAGAGGAAAATGCATTTATGCACTAACCTAACCTAACCCTAACCTAAACCTAACTTGAGGTTAGGGGGCCTTTCGAAAATTTCCCCTATACATATTTCTAGTCTGTGATAATAAAGGGTTAAAAACGTTGAAAAAATTAACAAAGCGTGACGTTTCACGGCTTTTAGTCACGCGGAATCAGTGAACAAAGGAAATTATATAAATCGCACTGAATCAGCCTGAATCGCCAGGCGAAAAGTCATCTTTGATCGCGAAATAAGGTTAACGACAGTGTGTTTGTTGATCGGCTCGTTAGGTCGCATTCATGCAACAGAGTTGCAGCACCTGCTGCGTTTCCTCGGACGTGCACAATGTCAACGTTTCCCTTCGCGATTACGATTGAATCAATATTGTCAGGCTTATCGTGCTTACTATACGACGCGATCGCAAGGTGAAAGTTAAATATGCGATTCAGCTATTACCAGGTTTATCAAGGAATTTTAGAAAAATAGTTTTCGGAAAGGGAACCGTGCTAGGAAACATTACTGAGCCATGACAAATTCTCGGTATTTATAGGACCTGTAGATCTCGCGATCAGCGTAGTCGAAACAGAGAGAAAAATTCCTAAGCTACTTTTCTTTTAGATAAGGGAGACAAAGAATTATAGTTTTTAAATTCCAAGCATTTCCACTATTTTTTTTTCTCTAATAAGTATGACTTCCTTTTACCTTGAGACATTAATTATTCAGAACAAATCGCTTCGAATAACGAAGCTAGACTTTCGCGATAAGATTCCCCAGCCTTGCCTCGCTCGCAGTAAAATACAATCAACGCGAATCCACGGTTTTCACTGCTTCTTTTTTTCCTTGGCGAAGATAAATTAGTCAGCCGGGAACGGCATAATTTTAAACACTGTCCTTTCCTCTTTTCGTGAAATATTAATAATGCACTAGACATTAATCGCGACTTGTGATTTCAACACGATTTATCCTCGACAAAATTTCACCGAAAATTTAGCGAAAATTATTCTACTGATGTGTTGTATTTTATATTGTTTGTTCTCATGAAGTGAATACCTGCGTAAAAAAGTGATATTTCAGACAAAGAAAAAGAAAAGAGAAAGAACTTCAATTCTCTTACAGTGGGTGATCAAATTATAGAGCCATGGTATGAAACATGGGTTTTTTCGTGTTTGTGTAGAAATAGAGCTACAATTTTAAGGTTTTTACATTGGTAACTTTTAATTAATAATTCTCCACTAATAATATACAGAAAAAAAATACTTATAAGAATAAACAAATACATTTAAAAGATTATATTTACACATGTATGTTGCCATCGGTTGCCAATCCCTGAACTAGGATCTTCCGAATAGAAGGAAAATTTTTAATTTTTCGCCTCCTCCGAAAAGGTTGAAATGTATTTAGTATCCTATTTAACGATTAAGTAGATTTTATTAATAGCTGTGAAATACTGGTATAGGTAAATGATATAGAAATTATTTTACACTTTTTAGTGCATTTCGAAGTCGGATTTTTGTTTGTTAAAAATTATTTTAAACAATTCATTTTGATTCCTTTACTTCTAACGTTCAATCAATTGACATTTATTACTAATAATAAATATTTCCACAAATTTTCAATGAGGTTGAGGTCTGAAGAATTTCTAAGCCATTCAAGAACTTTCACTTTTTTCATCTGTGTATCATAATTTTACAAATATCAATACATCATAAAAAAAATAACAAAGACTCCGTTTAACTCGGTTTTCATTTAAGAATTAATGATATTTATGTAAAATTATCAATTTATGGGAGTGGCTCTAATAATTCGATCAGCCACTGTAATTCCCGAATGGTAGACGATGGAAGGCGCATTTTACGCGTTGCATACGAATGAATTTTTCTCCGTATGCAAATCACCCGACGCGTATTATACTCGCATGCAAATGTCTCATTTGCATTGCAATTATCGAACGATATGTAGGGCAGACCGTGATAACGAAGACGCGGAGATCACTTGGCGAAATTGCGTTCGCTGCCAGTTTCTAGCCGAGCCGAAATTGCTCGACATTTTCACGCTTGTAATCGACCTATCGAACTTCCAATTAAACGACCAACCTTTGTTCTCTGGAGCGTTTACGGTGATGTTAACACCATCCTCCTCTTGCGTCCAGGATCGAATTAAGATTTATAGGGATCGAAGCTACCAAACCTTAGAGGACCTTTTTGATTGATAAATTCGGTTTAACTATTGAAATTAATTCTGAACAAAATTAAAGAACATTTAATTATAAAAGTGGAGCCCAGGGCTTAGCATTGCATTCGAAAATTATTTGAAATTTACTTTCCATTTCAATATTTCTTCCACTTGGTTTCAATTTTCAATTCACTTTGTTTCTACAATTTCCCTGTGGCTTTTGAGAGACTCAAATATATTCGATACTCGACTCGAGACCCTTGAAGATTCCACAAACTTGAGGATCACTGGAGATCCAACACAAACATGCGACGAATCGAAAGACTCGCCTATTTCATCCTGTTTCTACAACGGTCGCCGGCAAATATTTGCCGAAAAATTTGATCAGAATCTTCGCCGGTAGGCAAACAACGGGCGAATTCAGAAGATTCGCTGTGAAAGAGTCATTTCCGATCGCGTGTACGGGAGATAGTATCGATTCGGTGCACGGTGTCGACGAACGGGACCGATTAAAAGAGGTAAAAAGCGATAGTTAGACGACGCGACGCGTCGCGACGCATAGGTCTGGCTCTGATTAAATCGATATTAACACTCGCCACGGTGATTTCCGTCTCTAAATACGACCTCGTACTATTAACCCCTTAACAAGTTAATTACCGAACATGTTTTATATAAAAGTTTATTGTTATAATTGTACATAGGAAACGATGCGAAACGAAACACAGTTATTGCAGTCTTGCCGCGCATTTATCGCATTGTTTAAAAGTTAACGGAATAAAACAAAAGAGAAAAAGTATAACGGTGCGCAATTGCTATTAAGGGGGCAACCTCATGTAAATGGTCTGTTTTTCAAGAATTTTTTGTGGAAAATGTGATGCGCCGATTGATTTAAAATTTGAAGTGTCATTTATTTACGTTATAATGTAAACAGAAATATTTTTTATAAATTTTGATACTTAATAACGATGGTGCAATGGCGGCTTGAAAATGGCATCTTGTAAATTTGCCGTGCAGTGTATGTACAGTGCACAAAAATGATCTGGAACAAAAAAATCAAAATGGAATAGCTACTTTATGCAAAAACGCTCAGCATGACATTTTTCTTTTATTAAAATTTTCAAAATTGCGAAAATGGCAAAGTTTTGAAAAAAAAAACGGGAGTTTCGGTTATGAAAAATTCTTAATAACAGTATTTTAAATAAAAAAAAAAAATCGGAGCATGTCATGCTGAGGCCAATTGTTTATAGAATATATATGCCAAGTTTCATAAAGATCGAGTAATTAGTTTTTGAGCTACGTTGCACGGCGTGCGAAATTTTGCGTTTCGAGAAAAATGCGTTTAAAACTTGAGTAACAGATAAATCGCCCAATACAACCGTTCACTTGTTTTTGAAAATAACATACAAGAACATCTCTGATCACTTTCTAACTTTTTTTATCGCATTCCCGAAGAAATTTCCTATCGATTTCAGCGAAAAAAGAAAAATGCGAAAAAATTTCATTTTACCTGAGGTTGCCCCCTTAAGCCGCAACGATCCCTACGTATGTCGGGCCAACCGCGAAATTTCAAATGCATATATTTTTAACCGACTTCGAAAAGGAGCAGTATGTTTTTTTTTCTACAGAAAATTAACTTTACGTTTCTCAAAATGAAATTCGAATTTTCTTCTGTTTCTACATTATTCACCAAATAGCATCAAATGAAATCTCGTAAGTCGTTGACGTGGCTCGGGTTGAAAAATCTTTGCACACCTTTAGACTTAGTCTCTGATTAGTCACGTAATCCCATTGTGAAAACCGAAAATAGGCTGACTCAAGTTTCCCTCGGCCAATAAAACGGTCGATTGGTTGAGCAAATCCGTCAGTCTGTTTGCGAGCGTCGAATCTTTTAAACCGCTTTAAAACGTCGCGTCGAGAAGAATAACCATTTCTATTCAAATAAGTGCCGGCTTCGTAGTTGCTAGTGTCTACATGGGTGAGTGCTTTTTAGACCGACCCGCTCGCGATCCATTCGCGATCCACTCTCGTTTTGATGGAATAATGCAGGCCTACCTAACCTGCGGCCCACGGGCCACTCGTGGCTCCTTCCCCCACCACGCAGCTCGCGCTCGGCTTCCCCCCACTCTTCCAGTTGGTTTCCCGACTCTTCCAATATTTCACGCGTAATTCCTAGTAGGGATGTTCGATTCCGATTCGATTTTTCCCAGAATCGATTCATTCATGTTAGAATCGAAGATCGATTTTTTGCCCTCTAGGGAATTAATTCTAATTTTCTTATATCGACTTTTTGCCCTCTAGGGAATTAATTCTAATTTTCTTATATCGACTTTTTGGTTTCGAATTTTTAGAAGAATCGATTTTTCTGATCCATAAAAACACATTCACTCCTAAAAAAAGTATACATAGCGATTAAAATATAAACAATGTGGAGCGCCTGGTTTTCGATTTTTTAAAGGAATCGATTCTCTCCCTAATCGAACATTCCTAATTCCTAGTCCTAGCTGCTAGAAACCGCTGCCCCACTACTGACACTACTGGTGGGAGCAGTGGCTTTTTTAACCGACTTCGAAAAGGAGGAGGTTACTCAATTCGATCAGTATGTATGTTTTTTTTTTCCTGTGTGTGTTCACCGATTACTCCGAGATGGATGGACCAATCGGAACGAAACTAGAGGTGTGCGAGTACTCGATTTATTCGAGTTCTCGAATTTCGAGTCGAACAATGATCGGTCGGTCGAGCCGAGTCGATCGCTTGAATTTGCCGAGCTACTCGAAATCGACGAACTACTCAAAAAAATCGAACTACTCGAATATTCGAGCCCTCGTAAATCGAAGTTTCACAAGGGCTCGAATATTCGAGTAGTTCGATATTTTCGAGTAACTCGCTTTTATATCAAACAGTTCGTCGATTTCGAGTAGCTCGGCAAATTCAAGCGATCGACTCGGCTCGAACAATCGAAGCGAGTTCAGCTCGGCTTGTAAATTACGAGTACTCGCACACCTCTAAACGAAACCTTTTGCATCTTGTAAGGTATATCTTCCGTTTGGTCCCGTTAGAAAAAAATTTTTCATTTCTTCATTGTTATTGCAAAATACATGAAGTTTTTAATCTCAAGATTGGACGATTTCAATGACCTTTTAATATGTTGTCGGGGGCATGATTCTGAACAACTTTTTCCTTATGAAACCTTTCGCATTTAATAAGAGATATTTCCGCGATGATCCCACTTGCAAAAATGTATGGAACTTGTTAGCGTTAAAAACTATCGTTATTGTAATTAACCAATAAGAACGGTAAACCACCTTACGGCATCCTACAAATACTGCTCGTTCCACTAAAAAGTGTGAAATAAAATAATTTTTAATAAAAAATACAACCGACTTCGAAACGCACTAAAAAATATGAAATAATTTCTATTTTATTTATACAAATACCCAACAGCTATTAACACGTTGAACGCCACAGTGAAATTGGGTATTTTTGGGGGGGACGTATTAAAGTTCTAATTGCTAAGAATAGTAATAATTAATTTTCAAATTTCAAGCTTTCTATTTGCCATTTCACATTATTTGTACCAGAGCAATATTACTTAAAATAATGTTTTTCTATTGTTTTCTTCTAATTATTCAGGCCTGTGTAAATTCCGAAGCCGGTCACCGGTGACCCCCATGGCATTCAACGTGTTAATAAAACCTATTTACTCGTTAAATAGTATACTAAATACATTTCAACCTTTTCGGAGGCGGTGCAAAATTAAAAATACCCGAATATACGGTGCTGCCAATAACGATTTGATAGGTTGCAGACGCCTGAACTAGGATCTTCCTACTAGAAGAAAAGTTAACCCTTTGCACTCGAAGTTTTTTTTCATTCATATTACCAGCAACTCGAAGCAATTTTAGTGAAAAGATCATATTTACACGTAAGTTAATGATATACGCATTAAAAGAAAAGTCATTTTCGACCGTTATTTGTCACCAAAAGCGAAATATCCTATAAATAGTTTTTACGATTTGTTTTTGTCCTTATGTTAAAAACTGAAAATTATTTGCATTGTCTCCGTAGCGGAGCCCTCGAGTTTGAAGACATTTTAAATGGCTCCGCTCCGGAGCCCTCGAGTGCAAAGGGTTAATTTTGCGCCGCCTCCGAAAAGGTTGAAATGTATTTAGTATACTATTTAACGAGTAAATAAATTTTATTAATAGCTGTTGAGTATTTGTATAAATCAAATAGAAATTATTTCATATTTTATAGTGCATTTCGAAGTCGGTTGTATTTTTTGTTAAAAATTATTTTATCGCTTCTAGCAGTTAGACTGGCTTGCAATCGAGTGAATCGAGAGCATAAATAGAAAAATCAAAATTCTCAATCAATTGCTTCGCACAGCTCGCATGTGAAATAAGTGATGGAACGGTGTTTCACAAACAAGAGAAACGGTATTTACCGCACAAATGTAGTACAGGTGCACGCGTGCAGAATCGAGCGGAGAATTAGATGTCTGGTAGACCGAAGGGCGCCGCCAATCGGAAAACGTTATAATGCTTGGTGTATTTCAAACACGCGTCTCGTTCGATGTCGCAACCAAAGCAACACGTGTTACCTTCGATCGATCCTTTGTATTTTTCCCAGCCTGAACCCTTCTTTTCTTTTTAATATAATCCATATCTAACCTATGAATTTTCATCAGAATTACTATCCTCTCTTAATTAATCAGCGTGTAAATGCGCCGTACTTGTTGTGAAAGGAATTGGTTAAAGGTAAAATGATTCTTCCAACAAGTTGATTCTTTGCAAAGTTCAGCTCTGAATCGTGTTTTTGGACTTTCAAGTGAACGCAAGTGCCCTTTTTGTGTAATTGAAAAGTATGCCACGGTTATAGAAGTACCTTTTTGCTTATTGCGTTTGCTTTTGACCTAGGTTTCACTGTCTATGTACACCTACACTTTAATTAAATTCAGCGTTTTCATTTCACAGAAAAACTCGAGGAAAGTAAAGCTAATTAATAAAATTCTTTGAAATTTTTTTTTCTCATAATAATATTTGACACTTTGACGATCTTTTACCTTTTGTAATTTAAATTTCCTTTCATTTCTACCATCAAATTACGAATAGAATTTATATTTGAAAACGGGGGAGATCAAAATTCAATTCGAATTATTTCTGTCTGAGCTGTCCGTCATTCAAAGGTTGATTCTTTTAATACGAGGTAAGAATGAAAATAGAAAGGTTTTCCCAGGAGCCGTACTCATTTTGTATGACTCGTTTGAAACTCGTTGGCCAACGCTTATACGGTAAGCAAAGTCGAGTTGTTCGATCAATCCACATAACCTTTGAGAGAAAACAATAGCGCTTTGAATGGCATCGTGGCTCTTAGTTAGGATGTTCTTGTCGCCAGTGAATCAAAGCGAATCGCGTTCTGGAATAAGCAACCCGTTAACAATGGTGCGAAACTCGTGCAACGTTCTTCCGTTCAACTATCAACCAGTAAGAACCTCCACTTTTGCGGCTCGAACAGAATGAGTCTCGATAATATCTCATCAATGAACTATTATAGGCCTTTGAAATGTATTCGGGAGGTGGGCGATTCAAGTACTCGTACGTTATTTCCATACTTGTTGCTTTTGGACGATAAGTGGCATCTAAGATCTAATTTTCCCATTTCCCAGTTTTCTAATTTCTTAATTTTCCAATTTCTTACTTTCTCAATTTTCTAAGTTTCAGATTTTCTAATTTCCTAATTTCTAATTTTTCTAATTTCTTAATTTTCCAATTTTTTACTTTCTCAATTTTCCGATTTTCTAATTTCCTAATTTCTTGATTTTCCAATTTTTTACTTCCTCAATTCTCCGATTTTCTAATTTCTTAATTTTCCAATTTTTTACTTTCTCAATTTTCCAATTTCCTAAGTTTCCGATTTTCTAATTTCCTAATTTCTAATTTTTCTAATTTCCTAATTTTTAATTTTTCTAATTTCCTAATTTCTAATTTTTCTAATTTCTTAATTTTCCAATTTTTTTGTTTCTCAATTTTCCAATTTTCTAAGTTTCCGATTTTCTAATTTCTTAATTTTCCAATTTTTTACTTTCTCAATTTTCCAATTTTCTAAGTTTCCTAATTTCTAATTCTTCTAATTTCCTAACTTCTAATTTTTCTAATTTCCTAATTTTTAATTTTTCTAATTTCCTATTTTCTAATTTTTCTAATTTTCTAAGTTCTTAACTTTATAATCTGATAATTAATGAACAGTACATCTTCGTTTTATGGAGCATACGGACCGTCTATGGTCAAACGAGATTATGGTAAATAAAAGAAGTCAGAGACGAAGGTAAACTCGATTGCCTCCACCTACGACATCCAGTCGTCTTCAACGATTCCTAGAAATGGCCAGTAAATCGTGTCGCCCTCCTTTCGATTAACGAGTAACTCGATTTATATCGGCTGTATCACCGAGCCTCTGTCCCTTAATCGGAATTCTAGCGCACCACTAAAGACATATAAATTATTGTTCACGTATAGCCTCGCCAGTTCGTCGCCTCGTTAAATTCTTCCCTATCGTTGAAACAAAC
This sequence comes from Osmia bicornis bicornis, assembly GCF_907164935.1. Lineage (NCBI taxonomy): Eukaryota > Metazoa > Arthropoda > Insecta > Hymenoptera > Megachilidae > Osmia > Osmia bicornis. The sequence goes on from NC_060230.1 coordinate 8,025,919, forward strand.
CCTTCTCCCATACTTCTGTCGCCTAAGAAAAATGAACCCTGACGAAAGTAAAGATTTCATTTTAGACGTAATATAATAAATATTATCCCAAAAATCTCGGAACTGATGGATTAACAGCGGAATCTGTATAGAGTGATTAAAATTGGGCCACTCTCCATGGTCCGCCGTCCGAGGGTTGTATTTCAAATGGGTCATCGGTGTCTCAAGATACGCACGAGTACCAGAAAGGATTACAATAGAATCTTTATCTTAAAAGTCCTCAGGGGTCATTTCTGTGTCACAATACCGTGCATTGTTATGAAGCACCGTGAATCGTCGTATCGCGTTTGTCGTAAAGTGGCGAGGGTCAGAGGTGGATTCGCAAATGGGTCATGGTATCGTGTTGACAGACTACAACGTGTCGCAATCATACCTACGCATTTCACGAATTATCATATATCATCTGTGAATATATCCTCTGCATTGTACATAACGTTTCATGAAAAATATTTTAACTATGAACGTAATGAGAAATTGAGAAACTGTGATGGCTGAACGTCGAAATTTTATCATTTAATCGTTTAACATAGACGGGTGAAAAGAAAATCAATTATTTCTTGATACGTGGACAATCTAAACTTTTGATAACACAGTTATGCACTCTCGATGAGTCAACTTTGTATTACAAGCAATTCACATATTTTATTCTATAAATACCCAAGCACTTGCTGAATAATGATATTATTAATTGATAATAAGTATTTACGCCGCGTGATTGAATTGAAGACGAGAAAAGAACGACAATCGGATGTTTAGTTCCCCATCGAAGCGTTTAGTTGTTCAACTTATATCGGCTTTTCGGTCTTCGCCAATTAACTGCGCGGGGCGAGGAACGAAAGATCGAATAAAAATGCAATGAATGCTTTTATTGGCTATCATTGACCGACAACTGGATGCATTCGACTCGGCTCTCTACGAAAACGTTCCATCGTTCCCGCAATAAACCGTAAACACGATCGATTGACGGAGAACGGTGACTCACGAATCGGCTGAATTCGGTCTCAATTAACTAATAAAACTGGCTGAACGAACGGAGAATTTCCAATCAAATACCTGCAGCTTTTGAAAATTCTTATCAGTCCGGTCACGATTCGACGAGCGATTATTTTTGACAACGTGCACGGTGCGTTCAACACACACGTGTCTCGTTATGATCTAACCACGCGTGACGCTAGATTTAATGAGTAATCAAACATGCTACGCACCATCATCGTGATGCCACATGAATTCGGTGTATCATAGCGGAGACCGCTCCTTGTTATCATAACTATTTTTATTCTCCGATTCGCAACTGTTCATCGAACGTTCTATTTTTCCAGCCACGTCAGCATGATATGATAGCAGCGACCGAAGGAACCACCCCCTGAAACATGAAGAATCCTTGCGTCCTCGCGTACTTCCTGCTCCTGCCAGCGGTGCTCGGGCTGAGCCTGCAGGAGGACGACCTGGTGTTCGACGATGTCGGCGAAGAGAACAGCAGTCCTGCGACCGTGATCAGCCGCCGTTACGAGGAGCTACGAACTAGCTGGCACGAACAGAAACGACCGCACGACTCGAAGAGGCACCAGGTCGAGAGGTTATGGGGCGTGCCCGATGTCATTGTGCCCGTTGGCCACGTACTCAAGCTAAGGATCCCGAGGCAAGCGTTCGCCGGTACCGTGGATTATTACGAGGTGAGAGAAACCGCGATTTCTTCTGTAGGAGAGGGGAGAAAAAAGGCGTTTTCGTCTCGGGATCGTCTGTCGGACCCGTCCCCAGTGGGACTGACAACAGACGATCCCTTGCCCCAGACTGGGACAGCATATGTGCCGTTTGGTGTGAAAGGGTTAAAGGTGCCTTGTGGGGTTTATAACCCGCTCTGCCGATCCCAAATGTTCACTTATACCGGCGGTGTTAAAGAACGCGATTACGCTATTAGATCCACCTCCCAGCAGCCACCTCCCAACCAAGTGGCGCCGGGCAGGTCATCAGCGGGTACGGAAGGCCCAACACCTGACTCAATGTCGGCGTGTAAGAAATTTTGGTCTAGGACGATTTTACTTTAACAAACCTAACCTGAGTGGGTTAGCACAACTACACCTACCAGGCGCTGCTTCTCCCCCATAGCCAGAGCCCGATTTGCTACCGGAATAGCCGGTGCCCGGACCACGCCACGAGGAGCAGGAGTTGGCACATAATACCGCTGGGGCTGGCTGCAAGGCCCCGAACGGCACCTTTGTGGACCCCCTGCCCCAGACACCTATCATACCACAATTCGGAACTTCTATACATATACAGAGGTGCGCACTTAAGCGTCCACAGTCGGGACTGAATACGGACGCTTAAATGGGGAGGTGACTTCTGCGAATTCAACTGAAGGAAGGAGAGGAGATGAGTGCGAGTAGAATACCGATATTCTTATTCATACGAATGCGGCGGTCAATTCGAACGTCATTTGTCATTCCGAGGTTCTGATCCCAAGAACTGGTGAGGATAGCGACGGACTCTTATGTGGGCAAAAACGCGGACGCCTAAGGCCCGATACACACCATAGGTTCGGTCCCGGTCCGGTCTCGGTCTGGTAAAACCTTACCGTACGACTAGATCCACACTCCGTTCGGTAAAATCTTACCGCATCCATACTGCTATGCCACTTTCGAGCCGCTCTCGATCTGATAGTCAATTATAAAAAGTCTTTTTCGATTGTACTTTTGGCATTAGTAGATGCAAATTATAAATTTCGTAGTGAGACTGGAGCGTGACCGGACCGGAGCTGGAGAGTGTGAATGCTCTCATAAGATTTACATTGGAGTATATTTTACCGGACCGGGACCGAACCGATAGTGTGTATCGGGCCTAACTGGGCACCTCCGAACTGCATGCCGGGCGACCGCTACCGCGAACACTGGTCGCCGATCATCTCGCCGCCACCTAGCGGTGTCCGGCCCGAACTAAAGGCGTCCGGGGAGACGAAACCCTCATCCCCCTCCACTTAAACGCCTACACTTCCTTTCTTTTCTTTATTTTTCTCATCCACCAATTTACTCTTCATCCTTGTTGGCGACCGTCCAACGATCTTCCGCCGATCCCTGTATACTCGACTCTGCTCTTGGATTTATTTCCTCGTTCAACAGAACCGCCTTCTTGTTTCTTCCCGGAGCCGCGGTCTCCGGCAAACGAATTTTATTTTCATTTAGGCGCGATAGATCTTGTTGGCATCGGGACTGGGAAGATTTTCCAGCGAGACGGGATAATTTTATTTTTCTTCAACCAAGACGAGAACCGTGATTTTTTTCTTTTCTTTCTTCATCTTTAGTAGATTTCTAACGGGAGAAGGATAATATTACGTTCGTAGTTTCGACCGTTCTTTATTTTCACTCTCGAGGGTCCAGCTTGTAGCATTGTTTTCACAAATCGGAAGCACATATGGCCGGCAGATTCTCTTCCAAGAAACTTCATTTCAGTCTTCTAGCTGGTTGCAGTTTTACGAGCCTGACCCTGGGATGTTTAACGAAGCTTCAAAAAAAAAAAGCTCGAACTCTCTATAAACCATTGTAAAGCCGTGTAAAAACCATTTCGATCATGTTACACGTTGAATAATGAGATACGTAAAAAAAAATAAGGCCGGGTAGATGAAACGTTAAACGAATTTTCAAACAATTCTTCTGTAAATCATCTGCGCGATGGGTAGTAAAAATTCAAAGATCCGCATATAATCGCAGTAACTCTGATCGATAAAAATATATCGGTGATTCGTTGAAAAATATAAAAAAAACCAGTGGTACGATCGACGAAAATAAAGATTACATATTTGCTGGCGAGGTTTTCTGATTTTAGAAACGTGCGAAAGTGAAATCGCTAAAAGGAAGTGTTACTTTGTTGAAACCGCAGTCGCGTTAAAAATCCACGAAGCCGTTAAAAGCGTTCGTTTGGTCTTCAAAGCTTTAAACAATCCCCCCCAGAGACTCAATTTTTCATTTCTATATGGCGGTTGCAATTTCCCGTTACGTAATCGTATTTGACATTCCAGGCCACGCTCGCGATAGCGATACATTACGCTTATCGTTTTTGGCGCGAGAGATATAAATAATCGGTATGCTCCGTTTTCGTTTCTACAACTGTATTCCGGCCACCGCGACCGTCGGTATTAGTCATCCCGGTCTTTGCGTTTATTCGCGGTTAGTTAACGATCAAAAATGTTATTCGTCGCTGGATTTGTACTCGGTAACTTTGCGATTCTAATTCCCGGATTGCCGAGAATCGAATAGGTTTTTAATTACTGTATCAAATATTTCAGTCCTTGACCTATTAACATTACATCCAATGTTTTTAAACTTCAGGGATGTATTTAGTTACAAATCATATATCTATAATAATTTTTTGGTACGAAAATAATAAAAAACAAGCGACTTATACACTATCTCCCAGGGCTCCAAAAAAAAAAAGATTGCTCCACTGCTGCAGTGATTGCTGTCACCTAAGTGCTTAAAATGAAAAATAATAAAAACGCTGTTAAACTAGAAGGTATTCTCCGTACCATGAACTAGGATTTTTGAAAAATATCAAAATCTGACAAAATGGCGGAGTTTTAAAGAAAAGTTTGGAATTTAGCCTAAAAAAATAGTAGTTTTTATAATGCCAAATTGACATTTTTGATCCAATCAAAAAAATCCTAGTTCATGGCATGATAAAACATGTACTGAACACGGTGAAAAAAGTTTCGAGTCGATGCAATAATTTGTATTCGAGTTAGAGCTGCAGCAAAGGGTATAGCAGGATAAAATGGTCAAAAGTGCCCTTGAGCCGATTTTTTTCTCATGTTATCGCACGAAATATGTCGAAAATATCGGTTTTTAATTTTTTTAAACACGGCGCACCACACTTAAAAATCTGAAAAAAATTGAGGACACCAGTCATGCTAATATGTAATTACTGTGAAAGTAAAAATCTAGTGTTTTGAAAGTTTCTACCCGAAATCTCAATTTTTCGACTTTTTTTTTGCGTTTTTGATTTTTCACGTCTAGGATTTGCAACCGAAAAATCTGAAAAAATTCACAATCATAAAGAAACATGGCTAGAATATTCCAGAATTTTTTCAGATTTTTTGAATGCCATTAAATACGGAAAATATGGCAAAAACCATTTTTTCTTTCTCACCCTGTAACTACCCTCCCAGTTGAGATACAGGGTTGAAACTTGGTGTACAATGGTTTTTTATTATAAGCTATAAAATGGTGCATTGCCGAAAAAAATCGGCTCAAGGGCACTTTTGACCATTTTATCCTGCTATACCCTTTGACAAATATCCTTTTGAGAAAAACTCTTATTCTTTAGAACGCTGCCATTCCTAAACTATTTAAGATTCGACCTTAAAATTTTAATATGATATTCTAGAGAGTATAAACTTTCAAAATATACAAAAAAAATCGATTTTTCAAAAGTGTTACACTGGTATAGCCCCTTAAAGGGTTAATCAATATTATTTAAATAAAATTTTCAAAGATTCATGATAGTATAAAGGTTGAAATGTTTCTGAACAACAGGTATTCGACGCGAATGGAAACGAGCTGCCACGGTGGTTGTACTGGGACGACGCGGCCTCGACACTGATGGGTGTCCCATCGAAGAAGGATGCGGGTAGCCATCACTTGAGCGTGAAGGCGATCGGAAAACACGGTGACACCGCGAAGGACCTGTTCATCGTCCAAGTGGTTCCTGAGAAACACGAGGAATTGAAGCATAGAGATGGAAAGGTGAGAGAGCTCCTTGTACATATACCTGGCTCGGTTTCCGTTGCCAAACTTATCGTTAACTATGGAAACACTCCGTTGGCACTGGTTCAAGGATTTCCTGGCCCGAACAACAGGTTACTTTCAACAAAGTCTACCTTTTCGACGATTAATCGTTGGGATTTGTTGTAACCTGTTGGCGAATTTTCATACTTTTCCATTGAAGTTAATTTCATTTATTTTCACAGTATTAAACACAATACAAAAGGATAAATATATTAGAATCAGAAATCAGAGAAAACACGTCTTCATACTTCGGAAGCAAGAAGAGCTTTAAACAAAAGAATTAACAAACAAGAGAAATTATATCTAGGGAATACAAACATTTTAAAAATAAATAAAACTATATAGAATCTTTTAAATACTAATTTAAATTTACAATCTTCACTAAGTCGACCCAACGCATATATAACTTTTAAATCTGACGTTTATTTCAACATCCATCTAATAGAATGCAAACTATTTTTATTCAATGACAAGTCCACTGTTTTAGGTGAAAGTTGCTGATTTAAACAGCTGAAAAAGTGATTTACATTAAGTGTAACGTGACCGATTAACCTGTCGTTGGTTGTGGCAGAAGATAAACAAGATTGTAATTTCATGAAACAATTTAACGAGCGTGGATTAATTAATTATCAAGCCTTCCGAAAATCGGCTGGATTCGATTCGAATGGTCAACTCGAGCATTGTGTCGCAGGTAGAAACCCCGCGATTAAACTGATTAACAAATTAATTGATTTACCACTTCATTAACGGGTTCGGTTAGCCAAGCGAATTTAGCGATAAACCATTCCGTCAACTGTGATCAAACTGGCTGACTGGATTCGTGAAACCATTTCTGGTTGCAATGAAAAATTAAAAAAGAAGAAAGAAATATGAAAGATTCAACAGTTTAAAGAATTTCCATCTGCTGGAAATCGATCGAGGCAGACGAAGCGATAAATTACTCAAATTCTACGTAAAAAATTATTTTATGTTGACACCGCGTCCTATCTCTTGGCGAGTGGGCGGTGCTTACATATGTCACGTTTAAATCTCGTAAAGAAATTACTTTGCTAGACGCTGTTGATTGATGCCAATTGATAGTCACCGTGTGCGTCAGCCAGCCCTTAATTCGCGTTTCGCGCACTATTCGTTTGATTGAAATAGGACTGTTTGATTTTCAGACGCATTGCAACGAAGGAGAAGAGCAAACTCTGCTGACCATACTGCTGGACACGAAGTTCGATAACCTTTCGCCGGCTATAAGAGTCAACACCATCGATAACCTTGCAGGGTTTTTGGGACTTCATTTGGTACGACATTGTAACATTTTGCATTGCTAAAAATAAGGAAACATTTAAGGGGTTAGGCCACTCTAGAGCAAGAAAAAATAGGCATATTTTGGGAATTTTTTTTTTAAATGATGGAATAAATCCAAATTATTTTACAACTAATAAACTTTAAAAATTAATTTGGGTATACTTCCGAAAGGCCCCATCACCCCAGGACAACCAAACTTCGGATTTATAGTAATTGAGGGACGAGAAATCGAATGAGACCATTTTCAGAACTGGCAAATAATCCGTTCTCGAGATATACAGGGTATTCTAAAAGTGCGGAAACCCCCTATTATCTTGATAAGAACGCATTTCCACGCAAAATGACTAACCCTAACCTAACCCTAACCTAGGTTAGGTTAGTCATTTTCCTAACCCCAACCCTAACCTAGGTTAGGTTAGTCATTTTCCTAACCCTAACCCCAACCTAGGTTAGGTTAGTCATTTTCCTAACCCTAACCCAAACCTAGGTTAGGTTAGTCATTTTCCTAACCCTAACCCCAACCTAGGTTAGGTTAGTCATTTTCCTAACCCAAACCTAGGTTAGGTTAGTCATTTTCCGTGAAAATGCGTTCTTATCAAGATAATAGGGGGTTTCCGCACTTTTAGAATACCCTGTATATCTCGAGAACGGTTTATTTGCTAGTTCTGAAAATGGTCTCATTCGATTTCTCGTCCCTCAATTACTATAAATCCGCAGTTTGGTTGTCCTAGGGTGATGGGGCCTTTCGGAAGTTTCCCCATTAATTTTTGTATAGTGATTCAAGTGAAAATATGGGCTCTGGAGCATTCTTTCGATGACGCCTCTTTCTTGTAGGGCTAAACGGACCAGTAGCTCTTGCAATTTTTAACTTAGGATAAAAAAGCAAAATATTTTCAATTACATATGAGAACAGCTACCGAACTACGTAGGATTTTTTTGATATATTGATTCTTGCAGAAATGCCGTATGTTTTAAGAGAAAATGTAAAATTTCAAGAAAAAATCGCCAGAAAATTATTTATAACAAAAGAACTATGCAACATAATGAAAAAATCCTACGTAGTTTGGTAGAGAATTTAGTTTTGAATATACTGTTAAATTTTGAAATCGATTGGTGATGATCTGTTTGATTTATGAGTCCGTCTAATTTGAAAAATGCGACAGAATTCGAAGTTTGAGTACTTAGAGATTTTTCCTACCCATAATCTTTTGCCATATCATTTTTAAGACATTAACACGTTGACTGCCGCAGTGAAAATGGGCATTTGTTACGAGACGTATTAAAGCTCTAATTATTAAGAATAGGAATAATTAATTTTCAAATTTCAAATGTCAAGCTTTTAATATGATACTTTACATTATTAGTATAATAACCATATTATTGAAAATAATATTTTGCTATCGTTTCCTTTTAATTATTGGAGTGCGTGTAATTTGCAATGCCGGTCACCGGTGACCCCCACGACACTCAACGTGTTAAGGTACCTTTTAAGCAAAAAAAATATTTCGGTTTTTTCAAAATTCTAGAGTGGCCTAACTAAAGACGCGACATCAAAGACACTCATCATTTTATCAAATATTTTAAGAGAATCCTTTACCATATTGTACTTTCACCCAATGCAAGGAATGAAATTTCTGATTTTATTTTTCAAACAAACGAAAAAGACAGATTAAAAAAAAAATAAAAATAAAAATCAACGGACGAAGTAAGCATGTGCTTCGCGTTCCCGATGAGAAATAAAATGAAAAATCCTGACGCGTCAACAAGTGAAATAATGAACGTCGTGGAGAATAACGTGTTGCTTTGCCCGTGGCGTTGCGATTAAATTAATTAAGAATTCTCTGGAGCGTCGGGGGTTAAAGAGGAAAAAAGGAACAATGGCTCGCTCAAAGGCGTCCAATTTATGCTCACCGGTACGTAGAGAAGTTCTTCCTCGTCCAGGATACTATTAAAGATGAAAAATTTTCTGTATTATGTCGAGCTCGCGATGCATCTTCTATTCCATGCCAGCGGCCCCGTTCTAACGTTATAAAGTTCCCTCTCGTAAAGGAGCAGCTCTCGCATTCGCTCGGCGAACTTTATCAGATCTTCTTCTCCGACTCAGCGTTACTTTTCCTCGCACTCGAAATTAGAACACTAGTCCTCGACGGTTTCTACTATTTTCCTCGATTAAACTTCTCTCTACTTTATTATTAATTATATTAACAGTTGAAGTAAACGAAGGGCTAAACTTTATTTCAAGAAATACAACGTTAATAGTTATCGATGGCTGCCTAATCTTAACTTTAGCTATAAACAGAAGCACGTTCGACTAAAAATATCACGGAAAGTTTCGAAGCAGAATCACCAGGAAATTGCACCGTCTAACGGCTCGTTTCATCGGAATAATCGATTCGATTACGTAAATTTAATCCCCTCCGTCGAGATGATTTAATTACGACCTCGCTGAATAACGAGGAATTTGTTTTTCCTTTTCTCTGAAAAGAAGAAACTCTATTTTCCGCGTGATTAAAACCTTCGATCCAATCTGGAACACCGATATATCCCCGGGAACTTGCTTACGTTTCCTTTTACACACTATTCAGAGAAGCAGGAGCTCGTTTCCTTGATCCGTTCGCGTTAATTTGAATTTCAGAGCTCGTTCACGATGCACCCGCAGAGCGGCAAGGAAAACTCGAACACCGACTCATCTGTGATCCTCAGCGGGCCTGGAAACGTGAAACACCGCAAAGAGAAACATCTAACCGCGATTCAGTGGCAGGTGAGATTTAATTAATTCTGAATCTCGATCGAATAGCTAAAAAGAAAAAAAGAAAAATCAATAAGTTTTGACGACATGAAAATTTTCACAGGTCGGCTGCGACGGTCACTTATGGAAGCATCAGACGGACCTGGTGAAACGGTTGCGGGAACAAGCCAAGGATGGCACTCTGGCAGAAGTTATGCAGCTACCTGTTTTATTATGGCGCGTGAAGACCGAGGCTAGTTTGTTATTGAGAAACCGGCGGGAGGCTGGTTCAGGGAACTATGGTAATACTGATGATTACAATGGTTACGACGATGATTACGATGACCAGTACGAGGATGGCGAGGAGTACGGCGAGGATGGCGAGGACTCGCAAGTGCAGCCAACCATCATGCCGGAAACTAACTTCGCCAGAGGAAACATTGGGCTGGAACATCCTCATAGACATCATCACGGTGAAGGAACCATCGATCGGAACGTAAGTTCCATGTTACTTTGATGAAAAGGTACTTGATCTTTACGTGTAGTTCAATGTCACGGCTGTTGTGTTTCTTAGACGGATCAGATAGACAAGGATGTAATCACTGGTGAAAACGAAGGGAACGTTGGAGAGAACAAAACTGTCGCTGAGACGTCGTCAAACGTAAGTATCAGCAATGTTGGAGCCGCGTGCGTTGTGGTTGCCCAAGAGATAAGTGATAAAAGAGATGAGCAGATAATAGGAAGAAAAGAAAGAACGTTTTGCTATATAACCGGCTTTCGTTGAAGATTCTTATTTCTGTCCTTCATTCGCCACGCCAATCGCTTAAGGGAATCGTTGCGCTTCAGATACTTTGTTAGTCTAGCTATGGGTATTTGCGTGTTCGATGCCGACACAATGCCATTTTCGTGCCGCTTACGCGGCCTATCGATCGATGTATAGAAGCGCTGTATCTGTCTTAAAGGAAAACGAAAGCCTGGAGACCGATTCTCTTTCTAACTGTTTGCGTACACACAATCTTCTTCGCCTACCTTCGTAACGTAACTAACCATGTTTCTCGTGCCCGTACATCGCATCTTACTAACGATTTCGCAGACAACAACCACTGAACTTACATCACCACCACCATCAACAACTACAACCACCACCACCGCGACGACTAGCTCGACAACAACAACAACATCAACAACAACAGCACCGACAACAACATCAACAATAATCCAACAACCACCGTCAACGGCCACAAGTAGTACAACTAGCACAACAACGACAACAACAGCAGCAGATACAACGACGATCAGTGCCGTTGTACCGATCACTGTCGCTCCGTCGACCGAATCACCGGAGAAACCGGAGATCACCGAAGAAACGACGAAGAACACCAGATACACGGAGAACGAATCTCTAAACGTGTCATCCGTTACCACCATAATACCAGAATTCATTACCACCCTTGCTTCGGTAATCGTTCCTCATTCTAGCACCGCTGGAACAACGTCCAGGAGCAACGTTATCTTCGACCGAACGGAAACGGATGTCACCGCTGGTATTGTTAATGCCACCGTGGCCGAGGTAATGCTTCGATGCTTCGAGCTTCTCTCATTTGTATGATAGTTCATGCGATAGTCTTTCGCTTTATAGTCCGCAAACTGTGATAGGTCATTGTGTCAGTTCAAAGCTGTTGCCTTCTTATAATAATAACCGGTTGTACATGCTTCAAGAATCGTGCGGACCTTGTGTCTTACGCTTTTCTCGTTAGTTATTTAGGCTGCACGCTATGTCAGGACGGTTGAGCATTGCTTATAGCGTTTATGGTGGTTGCTGCTGGAAGAGAGAGGGAAGAATCCTGGACCTGCCGATACTTGTTGTCAGAGGAGACGCAAATATTGCGCACGATTCTTGATGCATTTTGCAATCGTCGTGATCTCAATGTCCCTTTCTTTATCGACGATGAGATTCCGCGTGGTATCCAGTTAATTTTCTGTTTTCATTGAAATATATTATTTTTCCCTTCAGCCAACGGAACAGTCGCCCACGACGAAACAACCCACCATTCTAGTATTTACCACCATACCTCCGAACGTTACTACAATGTTCACAACCACCACACCCGCCCCAATTACCAGCACAACACCCATGACAACAGAAATGAGAACATCACCGACCACCACTACCACTACAACCACCATGGCTCCAACAACAACCACTATCACGACCACTACCTCTCCGCCAACGACCACCACCACCACAACAACAACCACCATCGAACCGCTCAGTGTTACGGAGAACGTAGAGTATGGTGTTCACAACTTCCCACCTACGCGCGATAGGAGATTGAAGAAGATACCGGTGACCGCTGGTAAACCGTTAAGCTACATCATACCACCGAATACATTCAGCGATCCTGAGGATGGTGACACGAGAAACTTGAAGCTCAGTTTGTATTTGCAAGGTGCACCGCTGAAGACCACCCATTGGCTTCAGTTCAATCAACGCACACAAGAGGTTTATGGATTGTAAGTATCGATCCATTCTCCTTTTATTTCCTTTTATATTTCCTTTCTAATCTGATCTCGTTTAACAGACCGTTGGAGAATGATATATCTACCTGGATGTACGAGCTGGTAGCTACCGATAGCGAGGGATCGAACGTGACTGATCAACTAGATGTTCATGTACAGCAACACAAACTTAGTCGCAGTGTCAATCACGAGTTCAGTATTTATCTGAGGATCGACAAGCGTTCCGAGTTTCCAACGGAAGTTGACTGGGAGCTAAAGGTACTACTGTTGTTTACGTATTCTTCGGATCTATTAGTGCTACTCTGCTATTTAATATATTCTAATGATCCTAGGTAATTCGAAGGTTAGCCGAATTATACGGAGATAGCGACACCAGGCACATTACCGTTCGATCGATCGATGTTGATCACGATCAAGCAATCTTTACTTGGACCAATGATAGTCTACCTAGAAGCAGCGAGTGTCCCAAGGAATACATTAATGATCTACTGCATGTACGAACCTAATGCACCTGATTATTATTATTATTATTAAAGATACAATTTCTTCTGAATAGTCTAACTATTGTTATATAATTTTGATCAGGTGCTGATCGATAGAAACGGTGATCCTAGCCCTTCGTTAAGGGAAGTCCTTCAGCCCGAAATCAGAGTGAAACGAGTAGTGTATCAAGGTATTGGACAGTGCGAGGACATGACTCGTCCAGAGACACCAAGAGTTTCCACTCAAGAGCCTAAATCAAACTTCCCACCATTGCCAAGGAACCAGGTGGATCTAGTCAATGCCACCGTTGGTCAGTTGCTTGTGTTTAAAGTGCCAGAGGTACGTGTACAACTTGTTTCATTTGAAAATATTTATACCAGGATTTACGACACGTTGATCGTCTTTAGGATACTTTCTACGATGCGGAAGATGGTTCTGCTCGCAACATGCAGATGAATCTATTGACCATCGAACGCAAGCCTATTCCTCCCCATGAATGGTTACAATTCGATAGCAAGAACCAAGAATTCTATGGAGTACCAATGCGCAGCGACGTTGGGCGCAAAGAGTATCAGTTGGTCGTCACTGATAAAGAGGGTAACTTGAAATCAGTGATTTCTTAATAAAAATTATTTAAACGGTAAAATTTCAGACGAAATATATTTACAGGTGCAAGTGCTACCGATGGCCTAGTCGTTGTCGTTCATCCCGCTCCATTCACGCAGCACACGGTCGAGTTCTCGATGACATTGGATATACCTTACGAGTCGTTCGCGCATTCCGCCCTTCAGAAGCGGAACTTCATCGAAAAGTTACGCGATCTCTACGAGGACAGAGACACTAACGCGATCTCATTGCACAGTATATCAAACGGTAGCACAGTGATTACTTGGCACAATAGAACCTTGCCTACCTCATATTGCGCGCACGAAGAAGTGAGCAGATTGCGATCGGTCCTCGTCAAGAGCGACAACGATCGTCGATCCGTCACGGACGAAGTCCTAGAAGTGATGGGCTCGAAATTCCCCGTGAAACAGATCACGGTGATACCGATGGGAATCTGTCTCGGTGAACTAACAGACATGCATTCGCCTGACAACTACGTTCCTCCGGTGGACGATTCCACACCGGTCGGAACGTTCCACGATGACTATCTCATCACGTTCGTCCTGCCGGCTATAATAATCGCCGTGATGCTCATTCTGGCCGGTATAATCGCTTGCGTGCTGTACAGACGAAGGCGTAGCGGGAAGATGAGCGTCAGCGAGCAAGACGACGAGAGACAGAGTTTTCGTAGCAAAGGAATTCCGGTTATATTCCAAGACGAACTCGACGAGAAACCAGACCCAGGTAAGAAGGATACGTTGTGTATGTAAATACAGTCGGACGCAAAAGTATTCGCACACCGTTGAAAACAGAATACCTCATTTAAAATTGGACCAAATGACTTGAGGCTTTTTGAGAAGCCATAAAAATTAATTTACTAAGATATGTGCTTTTGATATTTTAAAGAATTACCAATCACTATTTTTTTAAAAAAGCAAAAGCACATATCTTCGTTAGTAAATTAATTTTTATAACTTATTGTGAAACCTCAAGTCTTTTGGTCCAATTTCAAATGAGATATTCTGTTTTGCGAACCACTGTACATATAGCTTCTCTAACCTGTTCGGTGTATCGTGTAATATTTATCTTACAGGTAACAAATCACCCGTCATTCTGAAGGAAGAAAAACCACCGCTACCACCTCCGGAGTATCAGAAAACCGAGGACGGCGCGGACGTACCGATGCTGCCGAAGGAGAATTCCGAAGAACCGTATCAACCGCCGCCACCGTTCGCCACGAATCGCGATACCAATCGTCAAAATCGTCCGAAGCCCACCCCGACGTACAGAAAACCACCCCCATACGTACCTCCCTAACAAAATACAGTTCATTCGCCCACGCGCAAATATATGCTAGCGATGCTCGGAGACTCCCCAATACACGCGCAAAACCAAACCAACTATCAGAAGAAACCACAGTACGTCGGTAACAACGTCGACAATTGTGGCGGATCTCTGAACGTATACAGCAATCTTAAGTAAGGCTTTCCGTTGGTCCGAGATTCAATCGATATCGCGTAAGTAAAAAGAAAAAAAACAAAAAACAAAAAAAAACCACAAAAAAACAAAAACCTGAAAGAATTGATTCGCGAGAGTTCGCCAAATCGCGCCCATGTTTACTTACTTTGTAATAATATACATATTATTATACTCATTCGTCGCTATTTATCCGCGGTGTAACGTATTTAAGAGATGAAGTCTGGGGGGGAATTAAACCGCGAGGGTGTTGTTCGTTCTCGCGGTTTCGTATTTTTTTTTTTTTTTTTACTTCTATCCACGATGTACTTTTATCAACCGTCTTATATTTCATGGGAAAACTTTTTCTAGGGAGTGTACGGGATTACAAATCACGCGTTGCCTTTCGTAACGAATTCAAACTGTAGAGAGGAAGGATTCACTTACTCCGACCGGGTATATTGCGGATATTTTAGGTTTTAGGTTTACGAAACTGTAGAACCAGCGTCGTTAGGGCGAAGTAATTTTATTCGGCGATATAACGAAGTTCGGTGTACAGCAAACGATACTCGTTAATGTTTCAGTAATCAGTGCCATTTTTTAAGCAATAAGAGTATCGAATGCTGTGAACGAAAAAATAAGAAAAAGAAAGAAACATGTACTATTTAATGGTTCTACTAAAGACTTAACAGCAGTTTACTGTTCAAACGGTCTCGCAAGTATCAAGGACTATCGACTTAACGAATCTTCTTATCGTACAAACGTACCTACTTACATCGTATAACACTGCCACATGATGAATATAACGTGAACTCGTCGTCGGGCGAGGCAGTTTTCATCACCGCCAATTACTCAATTTTTTTTTATTTTTTTTTTTTTGTACACTCAGTCCCATTGAAGTTGGCGCAGAAACACATTTACGCCGCGTCGGTGAGCCGATAGGTGGGGCGCGGCGTGAATGCGTTAGTGCGCCAACTTCACTGCGACAACTTCGATGGGACTGAGTGTACGTTGTCGTATAAAATGAAGGAAACGTTTATGGAAGGCGTGAATGAACAAAGGAATCACGAACTGGCCCATCCGACGATCAGTTGTCAGACTTAAAAAATGAAAAGAAGAGAACTGAGAATTTTTTTAAACCGTAACTTAATCGAATATATCCGTTCGCGCGATGCCATTTGCAAAGTGACAGCAAAATGCTTCCATTGGCGCTGTAGGCCATGCAGAGTAAAAGGATAACTAATGATAATATATACAAAATATATAATATAAATATGTATATTACCTATTTGTCGTTCGATAGACAGTCTGCTGCAGTAATTTTAAGTCGACGTTGTTTAAAACGATGCCCCAGATCCATGTTATAGCATTTACCTTCTAATTTCTATTATTAATGCACACTGTACAGGAAGCTTTACTGTTCATTTATCTCTCTAATTTTATTTCACGCACAATCGATTCCTCTGATTTTTATAACGGCCCGATTCAGATTTTTCTACTATCCATGGTTATACGGTGAGAAAATGCAAGCCTTACGTATCTCAACGATTTTAAACCCGTCGGGAGGTAATTTAATTTAGATTTTACATAGTTACCAAGCCAAAAAGTACTAACTATTTAAAGCAAAGTGGAAAACAATGGAAAGGATAAGGAAGAAAGTAACGAGATCTACTTTTAATGTATACAAAAGCGTGACACCCGTACCCTGTGCGCGGTGCGTACATTTTATAAATCAAAATGATTCGGATAAAGTCCCTCAAATTTTGCTCTGTTGCAAAATTCTTGAAAAAAAGAATGAAACGATGATGAAGAAAATGATTTTTTTAGATATGGGATGCGGGTACACAGGCGCGAATGCTGTTTCTTCGACACCTCGATGCTTTCCTGATATTTTTTAAAAGAGGAAGACACGAGAGTGGAAAAGAACGAGAGACGACGAAAATAAAAAAAAGAAAATGATACCTTTTCGCGTACCTCGAATTTGATGGCTCCGTTTCGTATCCACCTTGACGAAAAAGGGACAGCGTTAACGAATCCTCAAATTTGGGGTAACTCCTAAATGAATCACGTGTGAATGATTATGATGCCACTGCTGATGATGATAATTGTATATGTAGAATGATAAACGGATGTTTCGTATGCAAGCTAAAAATTACGATATAATATATATATATATATATATATATATATATATATTATATATTACTATTAATTCACGTCTTTATAAAGTAGAAGATTTAAGTATACTAACACACGCGACTGCTCGAATCCCTTTTTCATTGCGCCCTGTTTATCGCAGGTCTTGTACGAAACAAAAGTTGCTTTAAGAAAAAAAAAAAAAGAAAGAAAAGAAAGGAGATATTAAACTGATATTCGAATGGTTAGCGATAATCACACGAAACTCTCTGGTGTGTTTTCTATTTTTGTATCACGTGTTTGGCGTTGTTCGCTGTTCAAGGAAATTGAATGGATATTTAGGAAAATTTCTCATGCTTTCCCCAGGACCGGATTAAGGTTTCTAGGGTACCGAGGATCTCCCTTTGGTTGATAAACTTGGTTTAAAAATTGAAATTCATTCTAAATGAAATTAAAGGGAACAGGGCACGAAAGGAAAGTTTATAAGGGGGCCCAGGGCTGTAGCTTCCCTTAAACCTCCCCTTAATCCGGTGCTGGCTTTCCCTATAGAGGAGAAATTTATTAAGCTGGCCGAAGCTCGACGAATTGAGGTATACAAAATAGAACTCCATTTATTTGTCAATCGACAAGACTGATTGATTTCTCCCTCGAAAAATGATCTCTTTGTATAAAAGTGGATTTCATCGCGCTCCTATTACCCTAATCACCTAACTGTACCAAAAAATCGTGAATTCTCAATAATAGTTCCAGGAACAGGTCCAATTAATTTCATTCGAATAAGTGGAGTTCTGTGATACCATTTAAGGCTCGTTTCGAACCTTCGATGACCTGCGATAAGCAAGAACACCCTTCATATCATGCTTCTAATCATATCATCGCTCTCGTCCGTTGCAATTGTGTTAATGTGACGGACGCGATAATTATGTACAATATTTATAAGATATATACACTCTACGTGGTAAAGTGTTAGAGCCGCGTGAATGAGGGGGGTCGATTTCGAACCAAGGATATTGTTTCTTCTTTTTTTCTTTTTTTTTTTCATGGTTGAAAGTGGTTCGAAAGTATTTTGTACAAAGGAGAAAGAAAAAGCAAGGAACAAACGAAACTATGAGAGGAGTGTGTGTAATCGTGTAGGTTCGATTGATCCCCAAAGAACGAAAGGAAAAATAAGTTCCATCGCGTGTAAGGAATTTCTTGTACACTTAAAGAAAATGGTATATACATATTAAGAATAATACGTATTTGACTGGGAATTTGCAAGTTATTTTTGACCGATGAGACGTCTCGACGGGACCGGACGAAAGGAACTCGTCGCGTTTTCGTTCTCGAATTAAAAGGGAAACGTTAATTCTTCCATCATTTTTATTTAAGGGATCAAGGAGGTTATGTCACATTAGCGAATCATCCTTTTGAGTGGTGTCGTCGACGAACGAGGATGCATTCAAGTAATAACACACACGAACACGTACACAGATTGTGGGTAAGGAGTACTACATATTAAACACGTGTAAAGTTAAGAGTTAATAAAGCCATTTTAGGATAACGTGGGGTCGTTCTTGGACGCGTGAGCGAGGTTATTGCTTTGGGAATAAAGTGGAACTCCATTTATTTGAGTTTAATCTAACCACTTTTAGATGAAATAAAAATTTGATAGTTAAAATTTTACAATTCTTCCAAGTTTTATTACTTATTCGAATGTGGATCAACGAGCTGCTATTATTCGAAGCATTGACGTAAATAGGTAGGGGGCCAAGATGGGCTTGTAGCTCCTTCACCGCTCTAACATTTTATGATTAATAAATTTTACAATTAAAAAACTTTTTAAATTTCAGATTTTCAGAATCTCCAAGAAAAGGGTCCACCCTAGAAAATATTCTCTAATTTCAACAATAATTCTAAACTTGATGTGTCTGTGTTCAGATAAATGTTGATGTTCAGATTAAATATTATTCTGATGTACCTTGCTCGTGGCAAGGTAGATTTTTCAAGGACTTTTCTTCCACTTCTTTTGTGAATTCGCGACATTGTCCTTTCTACTTCGATCCTTGCGTTGGTGTTCCACTTTCAGTGACCTAGCGTCGTGTCTAACCCGTTGAGGAGTAATTTTCAACTCCATTTTCAATTAAAATTGAAAAATAAGAAATCTAAATGTAAAAATTTTAAATTTACATTTGAGAATTGGAAGAAATGAAATATTAGTAATTTGTAAGGATTTTCAACTCCATTTTCAATTAAAATTGAAAAATAAGAAATCTAAATGTAAAAACTTAAAATTTACATTTAAGAATTGGAAGAAATGAAATATTAGTAATTTGTAAGGATTTTCAACTCCATTTTCAATTAAAATTGAAAAATAAGAAATCTAAATGTAAAAACTTCAAATTTACATTTGAGAATTGGAAGAAATGAAATATTAGTAATTTGTAAGGATTTTCAACTCCATTTTCAATTAAAATTGAAAAATAAGAAATCTAAATGTAAAAACTTAAAATTTACATTTGAGAATTGGAAGAAATAAAATATTAGTAATTTGTAAGGATTTTCAATTCTATTTTCAATTATAATTGAAACATAAGAAATCTAAATGTAAAAATTAAAATTTACATTTCAGAATTGGAAGAAATGAAATAGTAATTTGTAAGGATTTTCAACTCCATTTTCAATTAAAATTGAAAAATAAGAAATCTAAATGTAAAAACTAAAATTTACATTTGAGAATTGGAAAAAATGAAATATTAGTAATTTGTAAGGATTTTCAACTCCATTTTCAATTAAAATTGAAAAATAAGAAATCTAAATGTAAAAATTTAAAATTTACATTTGAGAATTGGAAGAAATGAAATATTAGTAATTTGTAAGGATTTTCAACTCCATTTTCAATTGAAATTGAAAAATAAGAAATCTAAATGTAAAAATTTTAAATTTACATTTGAGAATTGGAAGAAATGAAATATTAGTAATTTGTAAGGAATTTCTTTCAGCCCTGAGTAACACCAATTCGAAGGGGTTAACGAAAATATTTTCCACCTTTTCGTTGCGATTCAAAGCAGAAGAAGATTCACGTGGGCATTTCGTGAACGAATGTTTGCGTCTGTCTACGTACTTACTCTCGTTTACGTGAACAATTGACAACGACTTAACGAGGATTAATTAGATTGGACCTGACAAAGAGATCCTACGGTGGCCTCCTCTGTTCGACATTGAAGAGATACGTCCTTGTGTATTCTCAAGCGATTACCTCGACGGTAAATAAATTTCGCGACACTTCTTAGCATTATTTCAGATACGGTGAAAAACACACACGCAGGAGCGGATTAAAATTTCTAGGGTCCCCGAGGCTCTCAAACTTCAGAGGGCCACTTTGATTGATAATCTTGATGCAGAAACTAAAATTTATTCTAAATAGAATTAAATAACATTTAACGGAGCAAAAGGAGCCCGGAACTTGGACCTCCCTTTAAACCGACGCTGCAGGCAAGAGCTTCTTTCGCGAGTGTTAATGAATGGTAATAAAAACGTGGAAAACGCTAAACAATTTGCGTCAAACTAAAGAAGGATTGTATAATCGATGCTCGAGATGATTATTTTTCCGGAAAAGACACCGTGTCGTTACAGCAGAAAATTGTTTTTCTTTTCGAGGAGCCTTGACAATGTAATTACGTGTCTGGCAGATGAAAAATCGATTAACGTTTTCACATTATGACCTCTTCATGTAAATGCAATGAAAATCGTAAACTGAACGCGACGTGAAATCAATAGCAAGTTCAAAAAATTAAGAAACAATACTTGCTGATTAATTTGGAAATTTCTTGATAATTCTGGACGCTTCATGAATCATTAAACACTATTTACAGTACCTTATAAAAATATGCATACAATTTTTATTTCAATAAATTACAAAATTGAACTTTCCAAAAACCTTGCACTTTCACTTTCGAGGAGGGGCAGCATAATCTTCGAGATTTGCACTAAGTTAATTCGCAACTCGACAGTTTGATATAACCAAAGTGGTTCTTTTTTAAATGAATTTATTAAAAATACTTCACCTTCGAACGCAAGTGTCGAACAACAATTGCATTAGGAAAACAAAGGAAATTGCAGATGGTCGAAAGAAGCCTATCCTATTAACATTTTTAACGCGTCTGCTCGTCGTTTATGGAAGAATCGATGAGTAACGATGCCCGTGAAGGATCAACAGACCATCTGAACCAACGATGATCGTCGATTAACATAAATTATTCCAGCCTGCAGCCCGAAACAGATGCTCGTTGTTATTTCAAAGTCAGAAAAAACAAGATGTTGCAAATTGGTCGAACGAATTATTGTCTAACGTTGATGTTGATCGGCGAACAATTTAACGACCATGAAGGACAAGTAAAGTGACGATTACGTAAGGATCGCGCAGGAATTCGAACGGAACATCGTTTCTCGTACGTCGTGCACCGACATTCGGAATTAAAATGCAAAACAGGCCGCGATTTAAGGCGATCGCTCGCGTGATTCTCGGTGAATGAATAATCGCGCGTAGACGCTCGATAAAACCAGCATACTTCTTAATGTGTTTCTGACTATTCACCTTTCGAATCAAAATAGACTTCGGACGACTATTTTTGAAAATGTTACAGTTAAGCTTAAGAAGAGACGACGTACCTGGTGCGTCGCAAATAACGGTTAGATTGCAGTTTCCCGGGTAATTGATCTCGAGTATTTTATCGGGTAAATCAAGGTCGGAGAAGACGACAGGAAGTGTCCCGAGGTCGATACCACGTGGCGTTACAAAGTTATGGCCATTTTAAAAAATCACAATTCTAGCTTTTCTAGATGAGGAGAACTAAGCTAAGCTAATTCAAAGGCTAGCTATTCTTGCTGATAAGTTGGATTGGGTTAGGTTAGGTTAGGTTATTTTTATTTAAAAAATCACAATTCTAGCTTTTCTAGATGAGGAGAACTAAGCTAAGCTAATTCAAAGGCTAGCTATTCTTGCTGATAAGTTGGATTGGGTTAGGTTAGGTTAGGTTATTTTTATTTAAAAAATCACAATTCTAGCTTTTCTAGATGAGGAGAACTAAGCTAAGCTAATTCAAAGACTAGCTATTCTTGCTGATAAGTTGGATTGGGTTAGGTTAGGTTAGGTTATTTTTATTTAAAAAATCACAATTCTAGCTTTTCTAGATGAGGAGAACTAAGCTAAGCTAATTCAAAGGCTAGCTATTCTAGCTGATAAGTTGGATTGGGTTAGGTTAGGTTAGGTTATTTGTATTTAAAAAATCACAATTCTAGCTTTTCTAGATAAGGAGAACTAAGCTAAGTTAATTCAAAGGCTAGCTATTCTTGCTGATAAGTTGGATTGGGTTAGGTTAGGTTAGGTTATTTTTATTTAAAAAATCACAATTCTAGCTTTTCTAGACGAGGAGAACTAAGCTAAGCTAATTCAAAGGCTAGCTATTCTAGCTGATAAGTTGGATTGGGTTAGGTTAGGTTAGGTTATTTTTTGGATTCGAAATTATCGGAAAATTTTGGAAAAATTGTGATTTTTTAAAATGGCCATAACTTTCTAACGCCACGTGATATCCTCCGACCTTGATTTATCCGATAAAATAGTCGAGATCAATTACCCGGGAAACTCCAATCCAACCCAAATAACGATGAATATTTTACAAAGAAACGCATTTCCATGAATTCGCTCTGTAATTATTGTACAATTAGACACGTTGCGTTCAATTAAAATTGAGCCAGCATTTCACGGAATTTTAAGCATTGTTCTTTGGTTGCACGCCGAAATATTGCGCCATACAACGTTGGCTAATCGACACGCACGACCGAATTGTTGAAATAATAAAAGATATTAATTGTCTCTACGTATCTGTTCTTCGACTCTTAAAATCGTAGTAAATCCTGGGACCAAGTTGCTTTCGGAAGAAAAATATTTGCTCGAAGAAATCTCGGATCATTACGTGTCACCTTTGAAATGTCTTGCAAATAATGAAAAGAAAAGGAACTATTCATCAGAGATGAATCGCTGAAAGATTAATGATGAGTCTTCGAGCTAAGAACAAAAAAGTAGGTGGACGGACGGAAAATTGTATAAGGAAAATCACGAAAGGTTAGAGGGAAAGAGAGGATCTTTTGACGTAACTGACGTCCATCGACGTTTTGCAATGGAATTTACTGCAATTCATTAATTTTGATTGAGATCGTCGTAGTGTAAGAGGCTGAAAGTGAAACGACCACGCGAGAATCAGGCACGTTCCATGACATAACGTCGACGCGACAATGATATCCGAGCTCGATGGAATTAAGTGACGGGAAATTCTCGAACCAGTTGCACGATAGCCGTTCCTTTGCAAACAAAAGGAAACCGAACGTCGAATTTTAATTTCAAATCTCGGATCTTTATTTATTTCCTCCTTTCATTCGAGAGCCTGGCTCTCTCCATGGTCCGCCATCCGAGGAGTAAAAGACACGTTCGAGCATGTAATGACTGTGGTTGTTACAATTTGTTAGCGGGTCTTTTGAAAATTTTCCTGCTCCTCACTCAGATCTTCCAATTACTACATTCATGTCAGTAACGCCAAGATAATTTTTATTAGTTGGTAAGCGAGCATTTGCCCGCGGGGACAACTTACGGGAGCCCTGGAGGTTGGGGCACACCCTCCCTGCCTCTCGACCTCATTGCAAAATTAAAATAAAAAAAGAATGACTGTGGTTTCAATTTGTTAGCGGGTATTTTGAAAATTTTCCTGCTCCTTACTCGAATCTTCCAATTACTTCATGTCGGTAACGCCGAGATAATTTTTATTAGTTGGTAAGCGAGCATTTGTCCGCAGGGACAACTTACGGGAGCCCTGGAGGTTGGGGCACACCCTCCCTGCCTCTCGACCTCATTGCAAAATTAAAATAAAAAAAGAATGACTGTGGTTTCAATTTGTTAGCGGGTTTTTTGAAAATTTTCCTGCTCCTTATTCGAATCTTCCAATTACTTCATGTCGGTAACGCCGAGATAATTTTTATTAGTTGGTAAGCGAGTATCTGCCCGCAGGGACAACTTACGGGAGTCCTGGAGGTTGGGGCACACCCATTGCTAAATTAAAATAAAATGTAATGACTGTGGTTTCAAGTAATTATTCAACGGACAAAAGAAATGGCAATCGCTGTTTCTATAATTGGTAGAAACAGGTATAAAATCTCTAGTGTGTCATAGAGTGTCCTTATTACAATGTTATGCCACGTGTGGATGTGGAAATAAGGCGTGCGTTTCGATGAAACGTGGAATATAGAAAATGTTTCATTGGGTCAATCCTTTCGCAGCGAGCGACTAAAATGCTAAAAGTATAATGAGAAAATACAATCTCGGTCTGTGACCTGGTGGAAAAGGTAACACTGATTCACCGGTTGACGAATAGCTTCTTTATCAGATCGTGATCCTCTGGTCAGCTTAATAAACGCGTTCGTGTCGTCGGCATAGAAATACACGTGATGCGGCCTCGACTGAAATAATATCTGGCGCTCGTGCATCAGTGCCATGACCTGTAACAGAAGAAATTGATGGCACACTATTTTGTACATCGAATAGAAACCAGCTAACCGATTGGGGACGATTAAAAAAACGAAGATAAAATTTTAATTAAAAATTCCATTCGAATGGAATTCAAGTTCGACGACTAATCTAATCTCTATTCCTTTCTTTCATCGATCAAGAAGAAGATTTCATAGATAAGACTCGATCGCGTTGTTCGAAGTAGATAAGACCGGAAGCACGTGCGCGAGAAATAAATATTGAATTTCTAGATACATATGACAGAGCATTTCGTAAGTAGAGGTAAATCGTATTATAGCCAGTTGTTCTAGTAAGAGATGTTCATATTTCATTTCTTCTCGTCGCGATGCATAGAACAATTCGAGCGTAATACGTTACCTTATCACTTTGCTGGGATTAATGTTTCCGTTTGAAATAGATTATAAAATGAATCATTAAGGTATTAGAACGCCTAGTTATTGCCCCTCTTGTAGAGTATACGCGGATCGACGGTTGACCGTGATCAATTTTATTATTATAGCTGTTTGGGAACGTAAAGGAGGACACGAATCACGAGGACAGTGGAATCATTCGAAAATAATTTATTCGAGTTAATTATTCTAAATATTGAAACGATCTAGACTCGAAAATTGATCAATGTTGATCATAAGCAAGCACGTGCTAACTCATAGTGGTGGGGATGCGCGATGCACGTGTAAACATTTACTAGCGCATGCGCAGACGCTCACTTTTCCATAGTGCCAGTCACGTGACCGACGCGCATATAAAATAAGCCGATCGGCCGGCCGGCGTCACATTCGTGGACGATCGTGAATAGGTTGGATAACCTTTCGACTTTCATTTTACATTAGAGAAATAATTTTTAAAATCCGTTTCACTAAAGACGCCTGACAAATCGGATAGATGTGCGATCGGATAGTCGATTCGTTCGCGATATAACGTAAGCTGAAACGGGGAAACAGAGAAAGAAAACTCAAAGTTGTTAGATCTCGGATCTGTCAACCGTTTCTCCGTTTCCAATCGATCGGTAGTGCGTTTGATCGAGAAAATTTACGGTAACGACCAATCGTGGCTACGGTAAAATAAGAAAAGGGACGCAACAGTGACGTGTTTCGTTTAATTGAAGACTAGAAACAGACAAAACGATTGACTACGAGCTCCGTTGGGATCACAGTTTCCGTGGATCTCAATTTCTGATCGTTTACCGAAATGGCCGACAAGAGCGAATGGGACTACTCCATCCAAAATGGTGAGTTTTTATTGGTTATGTATCAACGTTTTATAAATCAGGTAGAAACAAGTTACAGTGACGGCGCATTAGAAGGTTCCTGAATAATTTATCTCTTACAATAAAATATTCAGATTTTTACCAACTGGTCTAACCGCAGACCGGAAGTCGGTTAGCATCTTAAATAAGTAGCTGTTACTTTATCGATAAACTACTTTTTTCGAGAGATTTAAACGTTGTAATTTGTTATCTAGTTTCTTTTTTTTTATCTAATAAATTAACGACCCGCGCCGTAACTTTCGTTAAGTGTTTCATAAATCTTCGAACGGAAACTGAAAAAGATATTTCATTAATTATGAATTCGGTAATATTTTCTCGGGCATAGATGTTACGCTTCATTAGAAATTGAACATTTATATCGATTGCAATGTAACATATCTATTATTGAACTTAATCCAGTTGGTAACTAAAAATATTCGATTTCGCATAATTTAGTCTCGCATTCCACTTAACGAAAGTATCTAACATAATTTCTAGGCGTTTCTATTTTTCCGATGCGCCAAGGAAAATGTCGGTTGTCGCTTGGTAAAAATAGTTCCCGTCAAGTAAAAACAGATAAGAGAAACGTATTGCGAGAAACCAGTAACGGTATGCCGATTCTTTCCTCATTTTTATAGTGTTTTCGAAGTCTGCAAGGACATTAGCGAGGACATGGAACGTACATAATCAATTCTATTGTTCTTAAAAAATTTGTTTAAGCAACACAGGGAAACGTGTACAATGGATCCCTGTACAATGATTGACCATTTTCCTAAAAAAAAAATATGTATAATGCGTTCCTTAACCTTCAAACGGCGGAGCATGAAGAGAGTCCTACGACACAAATTTTACGCTGTCCATTTAAAAATTCTTCTTTAAGAAACGCATTATACTATCTTTTCTACTTTTTCAAGAAAAGAGTTAATCATGATATAGAATCTTTACTTTTCTATTATGCGACATTCCATTGCTTATCTCATTTAGAAAGATTATAATACAAAGGTTCGAAACAATAGAGTTTGTCAATTAAAAATCTCGGCATACTATACGAATTATTCTTAAATCGAAAAGATTAGATACACCGATATTTGTTAATAATTTTATTTAATTTTAACGAGAAAAAAGAATCGACGATAACGCTGCAAATGAAGTTTGATTAGAGACAGTACGCGTCAGATATTGTATAGAAAAGCCCGCCATTCGATGTTTCGATATTTTTTCGATAATCGATATCGTCAATCGATCATTTCGAAATGTTCGATACACGCTTTATCACGGTTGTATTTTTAAAATATGATTACACTTTACGCAATAAATTTCATTTTCAGTTACGATAATCTTTAAAAAAAAAAAAACACGATTATCGATCGGTTGCTCCAAATCGAAATATCCGGGTGACCCGGTTTCCTCGAACTTGAAACGGAAAGGAAAAATAACGATCGTTTCGCGTTCGATTTGCACGGTGTCACGATGGCACCAGGCTCACTGACCTAAGGCCATTGTCTTCGAATGCAGGCCGTCCTAGTCGTGCCAAGGGACGGCGTTGCATTCGCCATGCTAGCACGGTACACCACCGGGCTCCGTAGGTAAACGAAAATCAATAATTTTCCTCGTTCTGCTTCAGGCCGATGCACCTGTTCCTCCCAGTAAACCGCACGCGTTCTTTACCTCTGTACTCGTTACTAGAAAGGTACAGAGTACTTACATGCTCTAGAGAGCCGCGTACTCGCACATGTAGGTAGATACGAGCGGGATAACCTGAAACGTGTATAGGACACACCGAGGCATAGTACATTGTACCAGCACGTAAATATAACGTGAGAATAGGGAAGTAACGTTGTATGCGCGATGGTAACGAGATCCAAACACGCACCAGTTGTGCGCGGTCGTTCGCATTTAAACGTTTACCTGGCGAAATATCGAGGAACCTTTTTGAAAAGACCGCCATAAGAAAAAAGCGGGAATTCCAACTGATTTTAATATAATAATAGGGGTATACTTTCGAAAGGCCCCATCACCCCAGGACAACCAAACTTCGGATTTATAGTAATTCAGGGACGAGAAATCGAATGAGACCATTTTCAGAACTGGCAAATAAACCGTTCTTAGGGTTAGGGTTAGGGTTAGGGTTAGGTTAGTCATTTTGCGCAAAAGTGCGTTCTTTTCGAGATAATAGGAAGGTCCAACACTTTTCGAATATTCTGTATGAAATATACTTGCATTCGGCCTGAAAATCACACTTTGAGATAGTGCGGCTGCGCAATCGCGGGTGTACTTCGAAAGGCCCCATCACCCCAGGACAACCAAACTTCGGATTTATAGTAATTGAGGGACGAGAAATCGAATGAGACCATTTTCAGAACTGGCAAATAAACCGTTCTCGAGATATACAGGGTATTCTAAAAGTGCAGAAACCCCCTATTATCTTGATAAGAACGCATTTCCACGCAAAATGACTAACCCTAACCTAGGATAGGCTTAGGGTTAGGGTTAGGGTTAAGGTTAGGGTATTCTAAAAGTGCGGAAACCCCCTATTATCTTGATAAGAACGCATTTCCACGCAAAATGACTAACCCTAACCTTAACCCTAACCCTAACCTAGGTTAGGTTAGTCATTTTCCGTTAAAATGCGTTTTTATCGAGGTAATAAGGGGTTTCCGCACTTTTAGAATACCCTGTATATCTCGAGAACGGTTTATTTGCCAGTTCTGAAAATGGTCCCATTCGATTTCTCGTCCCTCAATTACTATAAATCCGAAGTTTGGTTGTCCTGGGGTGATTGGGCCTTTCGGAAGTTTCCCCAATAATAGTTTACAGTCTATAGAGTGATTCATAGAAGGAAACCTGATAAAAATGCGTCTTGAAATTTGATGACTTCATATTTAAAATTCTGTTAATTGAACAGAATCCTATCCTATCTGACTGCTCCCATTGTAACAGCTGCAAGATAATTTAATATTATAGCCTAGGTATCATAAACTGTCGACTGGTGTAACTTGATCCAGTATACACTAAATTGGTGTGAAACAATTTCGACGCTGGTAAACACTGGCAGTTATTAAAAAATTCGCTGGTAAACAGCGTCTGGAAGCAACATATATTCTAATTTTACATTTCTTATGAATCAGATGGTGGGTTTCTTATCCAAATAGACGCGTTCCGCTTGGTAGCATCGTGCCAAAGAAAACTAGTTCTTTTCGGAAAACAAACTGCGCAGGGAAACGAACCCTCCATGGCTGTGACCAATTAAATCCAAGGGAATTATCGAACCGTTTAACGGGGGAGTGCCTAATCAGGCACCTTTGAATTCTTCTTTTGGGGGGGGGGGAATTTTCGCGGTTTTCGAAGTCGTAAGAAAAATTACATTATCGATAGGGATAATGGGTATTGGAAATTCCTTTTTGCATGATCTGTATTAAAAAAATTTATGAGTTCTATTCCGAGTTCGTCCGGCAGTTCTATCCGCCCGATTTGCATTATTTTTTTTTAATGAAAGGTATTTTTGCATAGATCTTTCGCCTCTCTTAAGTTACATACTCAAACGTGATTTTTCTGGAATTTCTCTCCACTCAGAGCTTCTTATCTCCGGTTCTAATTGAGGCACGCTGTTCGTTTTGTCTAAGAACACTCACAAGGGACATTACCCAATCGACACATGCCGATTTTGATGCCCTTTGAGTATGATATATAACTCAAAAAAATATTTGACACGTATTTTTTTATCAGCAATCATCCATGCTGAAGGGGTGAAAAATTCTTGAATATCTCAGGAACTATTAGGTGTAGGCGAAAAATTCCAAATGGAATTTGTGTGTTTTTGAACAGCAAATTTTTCTGTGTAGCCACCTTTTTGATAAATTTATTTGCTTAAAAAATATATTGAAAAATAATATATTTTTGTCATTTTTTCACCCCTTCAGCATGGACGATTGTCGATAAAAAAAAATACGTGTCAAATATTTTTTGAGTTCTATATCACACTCAAAGGGCGTCAAACTCGGCGTGTGGCTATTGGGTAATGTCCCTTGTCAGTGAATCAAGCTCTTTCATTTGAGCTATTGACCAGTTACATTGGATGACTTGAAGCAGAGTTAGGCGCGCAGAACCAAAATGAGGTACCGTTTTAAAAATCAAGTTCCCCTTTTCCGACGAATTGTTCATTTAGAACTGTACAATCTGTTATTTGTTGAAAAAAATCAAAGTTAAAAATTGATGTTTGAATGCGAATTTTTCGCACGGGTCAGCTAGTGTGAGTGAAAATAGACGACTGACTAGGCAAAGTGAAACGTACACGAAAGCGTGTAAAGGTCGGAGACCCAGTTTCGTTTCGCCTACCCGGTTACCGTGCATGCCTCTCCGAAATGCCCTTAATCTGAAGCCAATTTGTCAGCGCTATCTTTGAACCGGCGCGAGTGCAATTGCGAAGTCTGGCGGATACCGTGATTTGCATAAATTCCTGGCCGGCGTGCTGATCGACGATTAAGTCGTTTGGCTTTCTGACCGTGTACCGGCGCGGCGATTCGGCCAAGAAATGGCAATCGCTCCTCTGTATTTACTACATCGTCGGGGGACACTCGATCACGACCGGAAGTACGCCATTGCGGCCATTGTTTAACCTCTCGATGCATTGTCCCTCATAAGGGGAACCGTGAAAATTCACACTTCCATAATTAAGAATCGATCGCTTTCTTCAAATTAAATATCCGAAGAATTTGCAATTATTCAATGGATTATTTGCGATAATCGGAATTTCGAATAGATATTCGAGATGGTGTAGTCGCAAGGTGAAAGAAAAGTTTTCCAACCCCCAGGTTTTTAATCGCGGACACGTGTTGCATTGTCGGGCGAGAAAGAAATGTCCGATACGATCACTTTTTTTCACTGCTCATAGCGCCCTAAGCGTTCGTTGAAATGGCGATCTTTCTTTTCCCCGTCACACTTTGCGTGAAATTCGGGTCACTAGAATTTCGCGATTCGAAATCTCATTTCATTTGCAAAGCGTCGGTTCCGTTCGATAACCAGCACCAGTATGATTTCTAACACTTTTTATATAAATTACATCTTTCAAAAAGTAATCGTTCCTAATCATTCGTTGATGTAAATTTCTAGGTATTATAGTAAGCCCGTACTCGAAATGCAGTTTTCTTCAGCAACGTTTGACCAGAAATGAAACGTTGAATGATTGATAATAACTACTGACGGTGGAAGGTTTACGCATTATAGACAGTGGCTACTCTGTTCGACTTGTATATCGATTTCACTGGTTTTCGTATCGAGTGTTCTCTGGTACACGATACCTTGTCTCATTCAGAAGTACCAATATAACTTATTAATTTCACGACGTAACATCAATTTTAAATACATAATTATCATTGTAGAAGATTTTATTCAACTCCAGTCACGTTTAGTTGAAAGTCTTCGCAGAAAGCGTAGAATAAACAGGAAAACGCGATGCGTCTGCTCCTCTCATCCGGTTTTATGCAAAAGGTGTGACGTCGTTGCACCCGCGTTACCTTGACATTTTATATCTAATGCTGTGATACCGATGCAATTATCCCTGCGATGGCGGACCATGTAGAGAGCCCTAATTTTAATCTAATACTCGAGTAGTATAATCAAGATCTCAAATCGATGTCATTTCGAGAGAAATCTGTTGGATTATTCAACAATAATCCTTATACAGAAATGAATCGTTGAGAAGCACTGTCTTTTGTGCATCTATGATTGCCTGACTGGCACCATCAGGTAGAGGTGTGCGAGTACTCGAATTTCGAGTCGAACAATGATCGGTCGGTCGAGCCGAGTCGATCGCTTGAATTTGTCGAGCTACTCGAAATCGACGAACTACTCGAAAAAATCGAACTACTCGAATATTCGAGCCCTCGTAAATCGAAGTTCCACAAGGGCTCGAGTATTCGAGTAGTTCGATTTTTTCGAGTAGCTCGGCAAATTCAAGCGACGAACTACTCGAAAAAATCGAATTACTCGAATATTCGAGCCCTCGTAAATCGAAGTTCCACAAGGGCTCGAATATTCGAGTAGTTCGAGCCCTCGTAAATCGAAGTTTCACAAGGGCTCGAATATTCGAGTAGTTCGATTTTTTCGAGTAGCTCGCTTTTATATCAAACAGTTCGTCGATTTCGAGTAGCTCGGCAAATTCAAGCGACGAACTACTCGAAAAAATCGAACTACTCGAATATTCGAGCCCTCGTAAATCGAAGTTCCACAAGGGCTCGAGTATTCGAGTAGTTCGATTTTTTCGAGTAGCTCGCTTTTATATCAAACAGTTCGTCGATTTCGAGTAGCTCGGCAAATTCAAGCGATCGACTCGGCGCGAACAATCGAAGCGAGTTCAACTCGGCTTGTAAATTACGAGTACTCGCACACCGCTACCATCAGGTCTAAGGGCCTGTAACTGTTTACTGTTAGAGGCCGTGCTAATAAACACGGTATAGACGAAGTTTCTTTCTTTAAGTGGACGGCAGTTTGAATTTCACAGAGTGAACATCCTTCAAAGCCAGTTAAGAAATAAATTTAAAGTATTAATAAAAGACTACGGGCCACTTCCGCTTCTGCCGCAACAAGGGATCATCCAAAATCAATATCGCGACACATGTACGACTCCCATCCTCCGTCTTTCCAATAGATGTATCATCGTGAATCGTTTCGTGTCACGAGTCACCTGGTTGATCTCTCTCAGTTTCTTCGCAAGAAACGATTCACGAAGGTCAAAGTGCAAGGTTTGTAATTCTCGTTGTAAGGACGAATAGGAGCGCGGTGCTGCGACAGCCTGGTAGCTCGTTCGGCAAGGTTGAACGAACCTTCGGACAGACCTCGACGACCTCGAGACGGTATTTTTTGTGCTGGAGTGCGGCGTGCTCTGTGATCGCCGTCAATAGGATCTTCAATAAGCAGGATAAGTACAACCAGTCTGGCCGAGATACGCATTCAAATGAATGAGGACTAGTCACTAGTCAGACATCTTCCAAATGTCGTACTTTTGTTTTTAGAGTTTAGAAAGGACCTGGTTTTTTGGAACCATCTTCGATTGTTTCTTTTTTCGAAGGTGCTCCACCTGGTAAAATACTGCTCAGACGACTGTAATTTATTAGCTGCGCACTCACGATCGAATCAGGCTTTTCTAGGAAAAATGGCGATATAAGGAAAGCAGGAATTCTCAATTTTCTAATTTTTGTCATTTACGAGTGTTGAATTTATCAGAGTATAGAGGCAAAAATAATCTATTATTAGTCAACCCGTATCTAACAAGGGAACTGCCCAAGTGTTATACTCACTTATTAATGAAACTTCGCCAGTTTGTAGAGCTCGTCGAACTGAACACGCCTACAATCCCTTTTGGGGGCAGAGGGCTAATTGTTTAAAAGATATTAACAATTACAGTTAGTTACTCCTTACATTCTGAAGCATGACAAACTCACACATGCAACTCGCAATCTAGACATCCACGGTTCAAATCCTTGGTTCTCAAAAATTTTTTTTTTTTAATGATAATTTGTCTGTTTTTGAATAACTATTACATAAAAATTATCATTAAAAAAAAAAAAAAATTTTTTGGGAACCAAGGATTTGAACCGTGGATCTTCAGATTGCGAGTCATATGTTTAACCACGGAGCGGATCCATGACTCGCAATCCTTGGTTCCCAAAATTTTTTTTTTTTATGATAATTTTTATGTAATAGTTAAATTATCATTAAAAAAAAAAAATGTTGCGAACCAAGGATTTGAACCGTGGATCTCTAGATTACGAGTTGTATGTGTGAGTTTGTCATACTTCAAAATGTAAAGAGTAACTAACTGTAATTGTTAATATGTTTTAAACAATTAGCCGTCTGCCCCCAACAGGGGGTATAGGCGTGTTCAAAGTTTCTACAAGCTGGCAAAGTTTCATTAATAAGTGAGCGTAACACTTGGGTACTTCTTCGTATTGAGAATGGGACTTTCTGTCACTTTCGTACAAGCGGAACGGTAAGAGTTATCGAAAAAATTCTTTCGGCATTATGTTTAGCGGGTCAAAATCTCAGCGAATGGCCGAAAAAAAAATGTTTTCTTTTTTTTTTCGCCACTTCCGGTCCGACCGGAAATGGCCGAAAAAGGGTTCACTTTAGAGCGTACTTCGCTCTAGTTCACTTTAGCTTGTTGTTCTTGGAATGCCTAACCAATACTCTTCCTGGAAATCCGATCACGTTCTCTATTTTCTGAACTTTGTTTATGGGACCAAATAAGAGCGTCCGGCATCACATCGTTCTTTCTTAAAGAGTTGACTCGCATCCTTACCATATGAAAGATGTACCTTCCTTACGTTAAAAAGATTATATTATGGACAATATTTTATTGACTAAACTCATATCCAATATTTAGAAACAAAATAATTCAATTTTTAATTATTAAATATTATAAAATTTGGTATATAATTTTTCAAATATTCTTGAACAATCGTTTACGATCACGTGATCGGGATCTCTAGAAGAACGGACAGGGTTAACACTCTTTTTATTACAAAAATGACCGAGCTTACAATCTGCTTACTTGACGTCTCCGACTATAATTAACACCAAGATTCGGAGGAAAGGCGAGATAAGATCGATCGAGCAGAGTCGAGGAGCACTTCGGAAATTAATTATATGCGACAATATTGCATAATCATGAGTTACGTCGCGCGTATTACAGTGGGTGATCAAATTATTTGAGCCATGGTATGAAACTATGGTTTCTCGTGTTTGCGTAGAAATAGAGCCGCAATTTTAAGGTTTTTACATTGTGTAACTTTTAATCAATAATCCTTCACTAATAATATACAGAGAAATACTTATAAAAATAAACAAATACATTTAAAAGATTATATTTACACTGCAATTTTGCTGTAATTCATTTCGGGATACTTTCGATGCATTTTAAGCAATTCATTTTGATTGCTTTATTTCTATCAAACGTTTAATCAATTTACATTTATTACT
The DNA here is from genome assembly GCF_907164935.1 of Osmia bicornis bicornis. Classification (NCBI taxonomy): domain Eukaryota; kingdom Metazoa; phylum Arthropoda; class Insecta; order Hymenoptera; family Megachilidae; genus Osmia; species Osmia bicornis. The sequence continues at coordinate 8,060,736 of NC_060230.1, forward strand.
AATAATAAATATTTCCATAAATTTTCAATGGGTTTGAGGTCCGAAGAATTTCTAAGCCATTCAAGAACTTTTACTTTTTTCAGCTGTGTATCATAATTTTACAAGTATCGATAAATCATAAAAAAATAACAAAAACTCCGTTTAACTCGGTTTTCATTTAAGAATTAATGATATTTATGTAAAATCATCAATTTATGCAAGTGGCTCGAATAATTTGATCACCCACTGTATATCTTCATCACGTGCTGCTTCGCAGCTGTGAACCACGCGGGAATCAAACGCGTATCCTGTGATAAAAGTACATTTACACGGAACCAGCTGTATTTCTTCTTCTAACATCAGCAAATAGAACGGTGAATTGTTTTTCAAATGCAAACATTTGCCTCGCAAAGAGACTCGATGACGTCCGCAAATTCGATCGAACGACGCGGCTCTTTTAATACATTTTTTCGTCGATTAATTATTAGGACTTTCATTGATCTTTTATTTTCTGAGTCATAGTCCACTTGTTGATCAGCCGGTTTTCTTACAATATATATTTATTTATTTCGCGCTCTCAATGTAAACAGATGATTCTTACTAATTGTTTTATAATTTTGCAATCCTTTCGCTTATCTAATTTCTTCAAACATTCATTTGTCACGCTTATTGACACACTTCAGTGATTTTTCCTGATTCGTATAAACAATCTTCTTTCATTTCGGCTGAATTGATTATTTCTATTTATCGTTATCACCACTTGGACTCTCGTGCAATGTTCCTGTTGCAAAATCATTTGCAAATAAAAATATCGCGAAGCGATATCGTTTCATCTCCAGCGCATGAAACAGATTCTCCTTGACCTATCCATTTTTGAAGATGATCTCTATTTAATTATCGTCGTATCTAACGTTTAGAATGCTAATTTGTGTTTAGATGTCATTGACTTCTTACAGTTAATGATTAATCCTTGAGATATTTGAAGATTAATATTGGTATTCCCCTTTATTCATTTGGCTCATGAAATTCTTGATCAAACTCTGCTTATTCAATTTTCCAGTTTTTTTTTTTTTTAACTCTGTTTATTCAATTTTCCAAATTCTACTTATTCTAATTAACCCTCAGACGGCGCGGACCAGGGAGAGAGCCCTAGTGTTGGATTCACAATACAGCTTCCACTGTTCAAAGGTTAACTTAAACATTGAAATACAAATATTTCATTTTCCACTTTGCAAATATTCCGAAATTTTCTTGTATCGTCAAGAAAATTGACTATGTAACAACCTAGTACCATCGTCGCTATTACATTTTTTATATCATTTACATAACACTTCTTTCGTTCACACTATCAAGACCGCTTTGATAATTTATTGGTTTGTAGTATTCGTATATGGCACGATTAAACTTCCATCGAAACATAAACGATAGTAAATTCACACGACTGACTGTTTCAAGTGTGATACGAAATCAAAAGACGCGAATCGCGTTTGAGAAGGAAAACAAAGTAACTCGACGTTATCGCACACAAATATCGGAATCGCGTGTCACGATAACGTACGGATTTATGCACCGGCACGTGACGCGTGTACGTATCCGTGATAACGAGTTTCTTAATGCAACCGATCATTTCTTGCGATTATCGAGACCAATAGCTGGCTGTTTTAACGCTTGCATAATCGATGCATTTACACTTTGCTTGCGATCGTTTACACGACGATAACTACGATGACGATCAATCGACGGAAGCATTTTTCTATTTTTTCTTTTTTTTTTAAAGCTTGTCAAATGATACACCGAAGAAACTTTATTTTTAACACTTATGATTAGAGAGCTGACGTTCGATGAAACGACGACCTTGTACCTTTGATGATAATTATAATTGTATGATATCTTAGGTTTGAAAATGATACGGCTTTATGGACAGAAGGGCTTAGTAATTTATCTCTTGCTTGGAGGCAAAATTCAATATTTATTGTTCCTAGATGAGATTTTGAAAAAAATTTTCTCGCGATTATGTGTATTTGAAAAGTGGGACGGAAATACGATTACTTCGATAATTGAAGTTAAAAATGAATATTAAATTAAAAAAGAAAAAGCAGTAATTATTAAGCTCGTGTTACAATAAACATTAATAAGGTTTATTAATACATTTAGTTATCGCGTTTGACCTCGTTTTAAAAACCGTGACAACAAGCCAATTATCCATAAATATTTGTCGAGTTAAAACTAGAGCGTTGTTTACGCGAATTTGTCAAAATGAGAGGCTGCGAATCTAAACCAGCGCGTGTTAAGTTCGGTTATTAATACCTACTTCTTCTCTCACTTGGTCCCAAGTTTTTTTCCTCGAAAGCGATAAACGAAAAAACTGATACGTGTCAATTATAAAGTTTTGTTCTATTCTTAACATATGTCCGTAAATGATCTTTGAATTTTAACTTTTGATTTAGCTGTAACTCTTCTTTTTTAACTAATCGTAAGATTACGACAGGGATCAACACCGCGTAAAAAACAGTTTAATGAATTTTTTACCATTGCGTTACAAGTAAACACCTTATTATACCAGTTAAGAATTTTATTATAAGAAGGCTTAAAAGATAATAAATAATCTCTTAAGCAGTGTACTACTCAGTTATAATTACACTCATAATTACAATTATCTTTTGTAAATACAGTATAAGGAAAAAAAGTATTTAGTGAAGCTTTGATTTTGATTCTCAAGATTTTCAGAGCAGGGTCGGATTAGAGGGGGGGGGGGGCTAAGCCTGGGGCCCTAATTTTTAAGGGGCTCTCTTTTGAACCTTCTGAATTTCAATTTTAATTAAGAAGAAAAATTTCGTGTTTCAGGACCGAGCACCTGGGTGTCGAAATTTCCAATGGCAGCTGGATCGAGACAGAGTCCAGTGAACATCGAGACGGATCGAGTAGAATCGGATCACGAGGCACTGAGTAGCAAACCCCTGCAATGGAAATATCCGGCCACCGCTTCCCGGAAGCTCGTTAATCCTGGTTACTGCTGGAGGATGGACACCGACTGCGAGGGCACATGTAAGGCCATTTTCATTTTCCAACTGAAACCTTTTCTTTCGCGCTATTTTACATTGAAAGGAAAAGAAAGGAAAAAGCTTTCGGGGTTAAAGAACGAGGGTGATGGCGCGTGTCGTGCAAGAACGAGGGTTCGTGCATTTAAATGCGACAACTAAGAAGTCGTCGGTTAGCTGAAAGTACGACAGCCGTGTACCGTGAGAAACGATTTCGATCGGGTGCATTGAATTGCAAATACGTCCTCGAACTGTTGAATCGACTATCGATTGGCTAAAGATTCTACCGAGTCTATTTAACCATTCGAACGCGTTAAACCGCTATCAGACTGTATAACGTATAAGATTGCTTCTAATTAGCTCCGGAAACAAAGGATTAATCTTAAATCTATCTGAAATCTGTTGTCTGCTCGAATGTTCCAGTTGTTGTTGATGGAAAAGGCGCGGCAGCGTTGTTTCGTCATCGTGGCCCGAATATTCCTCGGAGAAAATATTCGTGGCGGACTTAATTTCAACCGGTTCAAAGTAGATTTCAGCGTTAACCGCGAAGCAAAAGCTAATTGGTTGCATGCGCGAGTCTCGAAACGCGCCTCTAATCGGTCGTTTCCGACATTCTAACAGTTGGTTCGTCTAACAGGAACCCGTCAGGGAAAGCTCGTGTTCGCTTTTACTCCTCGGCAACATGAATTTTGCCGCTGCAACAGCTTATCCTCTTTTAATCCTACATTTTATCTGCTTATCAAACGTAAGAGAGGCTTGAATTGCACCTCGAGTGCATTCCGACTTATCGGATCAGACGTGATTCAAAGGAATTATTAATCATTGATTAGTTTATTCTTGCCTTTATTACTTCGAATGAAACTCATGATTATCATTTACAATGTTGTTTTTTTGACAAGTAAACCTACCCAAGTGTTACACTCCGATTTTTATGAGCTTTGAATATTTTGTAGTCCAGATCAAAATAAGAAACACGCATTTCTTTGTACGTGCCCATACGGCCATTAAAGGGGTAAAACACCCTCTTGAAAAAAATCAGTTTTTATATTTCTGAGCTAATACCTCCGAAACGGTAAAAAATATAAAAAAAAGTTTGGGTATACTTCCGAAAGGCCCCATCACCCCAAGACAACCAAACTTCGGATTTATAATAATTGAGGGACGAGAAATCGAATGAGACCATTTTCGGAACTTGCAAATAAACCGTTCCCGAGATATACAGGGTATTCTAAAAGTGCGGAAACCCCCTATTATCTTGATAAGAACGCATTTCCACGCAAAATGACTAACCTAACCTAGGTTAGGGTTAGGATTAGCGTTAGGGTTTAGGATTAGGGTAAGGGTTAATCCCCCTATTATCTTGATAAGAACGCATTTCCACGCAAAATGACTATCCCTAACCCTAATCCTGAACCCTAACGCTAATCCTAACCCTAACCTAGGTTTAGGATTAGGGTAAGGGTTAATCCCCCTATTATCTTGATAAGAACGCATTTCCACGCAAAATGACTATCCCTAACCCTAATCCTGAACCCTAACGCTAATCCTAACCCTAACCTAGGTTAGGTTAGTCATTTTGCGTGGAAATGCGTTCTTATCAAGATAATAGGGGAATCCCACCCTTTTAGAATACCTTGTATGTCTCGAGATCGGATTATTTGCCAGTTCTGAAAATGGTCTCATTCGATTTCTCGTCCCTCGATCACTATGAATCCGAAGTTTGGTTGTCCTGGGGTGATGGGGCCTTTCGGAAGCTTCCCCAAAAGTTTCAAACAAAAGAGTTATGATATTTAATGTACTTTATAACAGTGTACTCCGATTTTTTGAAAATATCGTTTTTTTTCAAAATTCTCACCCCTTCACTCAATTTAAAAAATTTTAATTTGTCTTACAGCAAAACGGATAGTATATTTAATGACAATTTCAAACATATATGATAGAGTTGTATTCCAAAAATAAATTTTTCAGAAATAAGCTAAATATACCTCTATATCACTAAACGTGCGTTCCGTTCGTATCCGTATCTAATTGTCAATACCTATTGCGATCGTTTATTTTTTAAATGTCTTTTTCTTACATAGACCGCGGCCAGACCGACCGCACGAATGGAACGCACGCATAGTTATATAGAGGTATATTTAGCTTGTTTCTGAAAAATTTGTTTTCAGAATACAACTCTATCATTATACTATCCGTTTTGCTATAAGACAAATTAAAAAAATTTTTTAAATTGAGGGAGGCGGTGAGAATTTTGAAAAAAATGATATTTTTAAAAAATCGGAGTACACTGTTATAAAGTACATTAAACATAATAAATCTTTTGTTTGAAACTTTATTTTATATTTTTTATCATTTCGGCGGTATTAGCTCAGAAATATAAAAACTGATTTTTTTCAACAGGGTGTATAAAAAAATACGTGTTCTTTATTTTAACCTAGACTACAAAATATTCAAAGCTCATCAAAATCGGAGTGTAACACTTGGGTAGGTTTACTTGGTTAAGTGCCAGAGTGAAAATTATTAAAAATAAAACACCCTCCGATGGCGGACCATGGAGAATGCTCCATCTAAATTTTACACTAATACTCTGAAAATTATTTTTTCAATACACGTGTATGTAACCCTTTCATTTAAAAATTGTATATTTAACTTTGAGCTAATATCCCTGTACATGTTTTCCAAAGGGCCTTGATTGACCCAGACTTCGCTGTTCAAGGGTTAACTGAATACCAAGAGCGCATTTTATCGAACTCGTCGTCCTTAGTTAAAAGTTTCAGCCTTCCATTTAGAGTATTTTTCTCGCGATGTATGTTAAATTATTATTTAGAAAGATTCTTTATTCTCAATTGAAAAGTAAGCATACGTTGGTCGCAGATTCTTAGAACGTAGCAAAAGGTGAACGACCCAAGATGTTCAGAAAGGTAAACAACTTTCTACGGTGGACAGGTGTTTACCAAAGAACCACGGCTATTTGTCATCGCGACGAAAAGGAAAGAAAAAAAAAACAGGCCACGGTATCGCGTCCTTTATCGTTCCATCGATTCCCTGAAATTCTGCTCTATTTCTATCGTGTGAACGTTTCGTTGCCGCCACGTGTGAACACGCATAATGCGTCACGACACGGTCGTCCTCGTTTCGAGCTGTTCGCAAAGGTAAAAGCCTCCTCGACTGACACGAAACTCCTGTCGAAGTGTTCGAGGTAACTCACACAAACGAACGATCCAATTTCTTCGATTTTATGCTCGCGGTTATTTTCATAATTACCATAAACGATGGAAAATTTGTTAAGATAGAATACGTGGGTGAGGCTTGAATTTCCATAGGAATTAATTGTTGGTATTGGCAAGAATTTGTTGACTTAGGCCCTTGGAATTATAGGTGAAATTTCTTAACCCTTTGCCCCACTTTCCGGTAGAAGTATCTCCGGTGGCACCCAAAATCCCGACAGTGTTCTTGGTTAGGTTAGGTTAGTTTTGTGTAACTTTTTGGAAGATTAGGTTAGGTTAGTTCTGTGTAACTTTTTGTAAGGTTAGGTTAGAGTTAGGTTAGGGTTAGGGTTAGGTTAGGACACCCAAACTTTTAGGTGTCGGGATTTTGGAGTAGACCCAAGTATCTCCTATAAGCCTTTCTGTTTACTAACGATAAGTGATAAGTGAAAAATAAATATTAAAGTCAACGCGTTACATAGTTGTATTTTTCTTTTTACAGTTTTGAGCGGTGGTCCATTGATGGACGATGTCTACAAACTAGAACAGTATCATTGTCACTGGGGCTGTAGTGATTCCAGAGGGTCAGAACACACAGTCAATGGTCAAGCATTCGCAGGAGAGGTGAGATTAAACGAATAACTTTCTCTGTTAAAATTGTTAGGCCGTGTTTCCACGTGCGAGAGAACTGGAGGAAGTCTTGCAGAAGATACTTGCAACACCGTTTACACTAGCAAACAACTTCCCGCAATATCGCGCGAGAGACTGTCGGAGAATACTGTCGCGACTTCTTGCAGGACTGTATGCACAGGATAGTTTGACCTGTCGCAAGATTTCTCGCCAGTTCAGTTTCAAACACCATGCCACGTGAACGGTCGTGCACGACGTGCATAAATTGCTTTATGGCGGGGTCAATAAAGGGCCTTAGTTGGCCCTTAGTAATTTGTGCAGTTAGAGGCTCAACTTGTGAACGTGTAGCAGCAACAATAATGTTATTACTAAATAAAAAGAGAAAAAGATCTATTTGGGTCCGGCAATGGATCTCGAGACGACCTGAATTCGGTTGTTTCCACAATTTATTAAGAGAACTTCAAATAGAAGACGCACAACAGTATTTTAATTTAATTCGCATGACTGCTGTGGACTTAGAAATTTTATTAGAATAAGTGGGTCACCTAATTAACCCCTTGCACTATTTTGACGAGTCTGACTCGTGATGAAAATTTTAGGCCAAACTTGAATATCACGAGTCTGACTCGTGATCGAGATTTCGAACTGGTCTCTCTCATACTCAGTCGCAAAATATCATGTTTCTAAGTTCCGACACTCTGTCTGCGCCGCTTCGGCTCCTATCCTCGCCATTCGGGCGCACGGGTTTGGCCTGGCTTTTTCCGAGTTTCAGCATAGTGCAAGGGGTTAAAAAAGAAGATACTCGGATGAGTAGAGTTTCTTATAGAGGTGTACGAGTACTCGAATTTCGAGTCGAACAATGATCAGTCGGTCGAGCCGAGCCGAGCTACTCGAAATCGACGAACTACTCGAAAAAATCGAACTACTCGAATATTCGAGCCCTCGTAAATCGAAGTTTCACAAGGGCTCGAATATTCGAGTAGTTCGTCGATTTCGAGTAGCTCGGCAAATTCAAGCGATCGACTCGGCTCGAACAATCGAAGCGAGTTCAGCTCGGCTTGTAAATTACGAGTACTCGCACACCTCTAGTTTTAAATTGATTCGCAAAGAAATATCTCCTATATTTATCCGATTCGCTGAAATTTGAAGTACGTGTTTCTAAACGACTACCAATGCACGCAGACGAGATAAACGAACGAGTATTCTCTGTCTAGCATTCGTAGTCAGTGTCTGCTTCGAAGCGGATCGTTAATAATTCACTCTCGAGGAGCATGATTCGCGTTACAATCATTCGTACGAAGCATTTCGACCTTGTTCGAACGCGTGCACTTTACTGTCCATGACTGCTAGAAAGACCGGATGAAAAATCATTTTCTCATTGAACAGAAAATTGAATAACATCGTCGCACGATCATATCTGAACTTTACAATTTTCTTATTTATTTCTTTTCTATACGCGTTTGATCGTTGACACCTTGTATAATTCCATGAGTCAAAGAATTTGTAGGTCATTTATGTATTTATATATGTACCAGCCTATGTTTCAACGTATTCAGTCACTGAAATATGGTAATTGGCATTGTAACGTGCATGCAGATTGTAAGAGAATTATGTAACAAAATCGTCGGAGTTGAAGCTTGAAGATCGTACGAGGTACTACACTCGTGATCAAATCAGGCTTCCGGTCTTTCCCTGGACACCCATCCTTCCTCCTGGGCGCTCCCCATTGGGAGAATGACGCTGCTCCGCACAATGGTCTAATTGTAAATCGAGAAATTTAGTGACATTTAGCCAAAAAATCAACTTTCTCATATATTTCTTTCTAAATATCTATTAATCTTGAAAATAAAAAAGTTAATAAGATTGAATAAAAATCGTAACTGTAACAGACATTTAAAGTTGGAAGTTTTGAAGATAACATTTTTCATAGAAAAAATTCCTTTTCTTCTTTAAGGTGCTCTGACGATTCTGTTTAATATTTTCCCTCCATACGCCGAGTGGAGGCCCCATGTGGCGAACCTCCATTTGGTGTGTAAACGTTTACACGGGGAAATTTAAATTGATATTTCTCAGTTCTATACTAAATTTTATAGTATTATTTCTCCTCTAAATTACTTTTAACAAATGTCGTTAAAATTCAGGTTTTAGAATTTACCCTAAAGAAGCCTGACTTAATCGTGAGTATACTTGCAAGTGTGAAGGATGCAGCTGTTATTTATTACGATTTCATCACGAGAATGGGATTTTTTTATTTATCTTTTCTTAAAAATAGCCACATTTCTCAACGTCAAAAAATTTCCTCGTGTTATTATATCATATTTACATTATTACCTGTCCATCTTCGACAGTATTCGATGAATATTAACGGATGGAAAATTACTCGAACGAAGTAAATTAAAATTTCCATAAGCTTCGGAATCATCTGAATGAAATTCTTTCGTGTGAATTTGTCACGCAATAGTAACTATGGAAAGGTACATAATTCAAATTATTCTTATCACAGTTTTCACCAACTTCTGATTCATCAAATTCCTCTGCGATGATACGTATCGCGATAACAGATATCGTCGAATATTTGTAAAACCGTGAGATCATTGTGACGCATTAGCGGATCAACATTAAGTAAAAGAAAAATTAGCGATTACATTGAAATGAGAAGAAAAGACGATGCCCCGAGCTTAATGCGACTCGCAGAACTCTTTGTATGCATAGAAGTGCATTCCCCCGGGTGCATTCGTAATGCACTTCAAGTGCATTTCAAAGGAGAACGTGCGCTGAGATTAAACGCAGATTCCGCTCATCGAATAACTAAGTGAATTACATTGAATAGATATGCAATCGGTTAATCATTCAATTACTCTATTCTTTCTTCGACGATTAATCATGAGAAAGAGTAAGAAAATTGCAAATTGCTTTCCTATAAACCTTTGCTGTTTATGCGACAAGGAAACTTAAATATATTATTGCGTCTGGGAGTGGTACTTGTGATTTTCATTTTAATAATTATAACAACAAGCAAACTAAACTGTATATTTCAAATACAAGGCAATTTCTAAGAACACAATTCAATAGGTCCGTTCGCATCGGTTTCTCGAGACCTTCTCAATATTCAAAAATCGCGCGGTTGCCTAAGACAGGCCTGTCCAAGTAGGGGAATCAGTTGAATTCGGGAGAATGGGGCACCCTCCGATCGAGCTGATTTTTTACCATAGATAGCCCTTGAGATGGGGATTCCAACGGTGGTCATCCCATCTCTTAACTCCCATCCGTCGCCCCGGTAGAGGTCAAAAACTAAAATCACCGAGATCGGTGCAGAAACCACTTTTTGAGCGATTTTAGTTTTTGACCTCTACCGGGGCGACGGATGGGAGTTAAGAGATGGGATGACCACCGTTGGAATCCCCATCTCAAGGGCTATCTATGGTAAAAAAATCAGCTCGATCGGAGGGTGCCCCATTTTCCCGAATCCAACCGGGGAATCCACTCCTGGAACACATGTTTTGGGCCCCTTTCCAACGCTGCTATCTTCAAGTAATATGGGACGGTTCTGACTACCGTCTCTCCGTCTTTCCTAGCGGCAGTATTGTCTCCTCAGTATTGGAAGGGGACCCAAAACATGTATTCCAGGTGTAAATTCCCCTACTTGGACAGGCCTGGCCTAAGAGACCCAAAACATCCGGTAACGTGTTTCCGCTAGAAACAAGGAATACAGTATTGCCTCGAAATAAGCAAGTGGTCTCTGCTTCGAAATAACCAACTCGCTATCCCCTCTTCTTTGTTTGAAGTGGCCCACAAAGTGAGAGGTCCGTTTGCAGCTACCTCGGATCTCTCACTCGTTTCTACGAGTGACGTATCTTGACGATCTCTCATTCGTCAAGCCGAATAGCATACCTGCTAATCGGTCCTAACTAGGGATGTTCGATTCATCGGAAAGAGTCTATTCTCGAATTGATTATGAATCAGAATGAGAGAATCGATTCCTTTAAAAAATCGATTCTGCAAGAATCGGTTTGAAAAAAATTGACTTTTTTATTTTCATTTTTGTAAACAATCGATTTTTTATTTTTTTATATTTCGTGCTCTTACACCAAAAGCAGGCGCTCCACATTGTTTATATTTTAATCACTATTCTTATACTTTTTTTAGGAGTGAATGTGTTTTTATGGATGAGAAAAATCGATTCTTCTAAAAATTCGAAACCAAAAAGTCGATATAAAAAGTGATAATTAATTCCCTAGAGGGCAAAAGATCGATCTTCGATTCTTACGTGAAAGAATTGATTCTGGGGAAAATAGATTCAAAAGACCGATTTTTTTACCGAAAGAATCGATTTTCTAAAAAATCGAATCGGAATCGAATATATAATAGTTAGTCCTAACTGTTCGGTGCAGAGCGAGTTGCTTATTTCGAGGTAATACTGTAGCTTCTCGTCATGATTCGTCGACAACTTCTCGCGGTGCAGTTGATGTATCGATAAAGCGACAGCTTCTCGCTGTCGCAACAATATTGTAAAATTCGGCATTATTTAACAATTTTTTTTTTGTCTTAAAGAAAGAAGGAGAAAAATGAAATAACGAAACAGCGTAATATTCTTATCACCTTAACTTACATCACACAAGCGGTACACTAGAGACAATTTGTAATGCACCATCTGCCCGTTTTGAAGGTTATTATTTTTCTGTTGCAGCTGCATCTGGTACATTGGAACACAAGCAAATACAACACCTTCGCCGAAGCCGCGAAAGCATCCGATGGCCTTGCAGTTCTCGGTGTGTTCTTGAAGGTCAGTAATCATTTTGTTCGCTGTACCGTTTTCTAGAACTTGGAACTTCCTGGTTATACTTCCGGTCTCGTTTTATTTTTCCCGAATGATTCGGTTATCGATCACTGTTGATCTATGATCGAACGATATCAGTGAGAGCTTGAGCGATCCGAAGATAATTAACTAGACACTTACAGTTACCATTAAATTGCGACAGAACTATAATTAGAGTTTCGTTTCTTTTTTCTTTTAAATTTAATTTGTAAAAATGATAGAAAAATGAGATTTTAATAGTTTCAGCTGAGTATTGATGGCTTTCCTTTGCACACTGGTGGAATTAATTCTGGACACTTTGCATAAAAATATTCTTTATTTCATATTTGTGCAGTAAATGTATATTCTGCTATGTTAAATTGATACCGTAATATTTTGTATAGTATAATGTTTATGCTTAATATTTTCACATGATTTGGTTTGTAAATGTTTGAAAATTTTAATTTAAAAAAATCTAAACTGTATTGTTATTTTTGTTTTTGCGCCTGGCAAAACGAAGCAACACCCTAAAATTAGAAAACAATGATTAAAATATAAAATATAAATGATTATATATTAAATAATTTAAATAAATTTTAAGTAAAAATTCAAGTGTCCAGAATTAATTCCACTAGTATATACTTCGAATAATTAATTAGTGAGAAATATAATTAGAAAACAGATAATTGGTAACGAATAAAATGCCTTCCAAAGACTAAGAATGTCATGGTCAAAACTTGATCTAACTTAAACAAAGAAATTTTAAAATACATTATGACATTTTTACACTTCAAAGCCACAGGATCAACTTCTTAGTATTGTAATTGATTTACATGCTGTCTGTACCCTTTCTATGGGTGCACAACTCGATGCGCAATATTTACAGCCGCTTAAACTTTTACATAAGATGGTAAGCTTCGTAAGCAGAATCCGTAACAGTGACGCGATTCGTTCCATCATCGGTTGATGTGTTACGTAAGCCTTTAAACGAACATCATTATCCATTCGTTCGTAGACCAAGTGAAATTTTCCTCCGGAAAAAAAATCGCGAGTTCCAATGATTTCCTTCCTTTCAGTTAAAATCGAAAGCTATCAAAGCAACAGAATACAATCATTAGAAAAAAAAAAAAAAAAAACAAATTAGCGAACGTGATCGTTGCATTACCCGTTTCCGTTTTACAGTATCTAGAAAATAAACTTGTCTCGTGAAAGATAACAATAGAATTTTGATTACACAATTGTTGTTCAAATAAGATAATGAAAAAAAAAAACGGGTATCGTGCAACTGATTACTCTTATTATTCTTTATCTCTCAGAATTGTAACAAATTTGCATAAATGATAAATGGATAAGAATCATCTTTCTGATAATCAGAGAAAAATAGTATTCGAATGTTTGCTATGTAACGCGTTAATAATGTTTACGGATTAAAAATATAAACTGGTAGGATTTAAATGGATGAACATTTATCATCGTCTATCGTAAAAGATTAACATTTGATTCGTGAGAAATTAACCTTTGAACGCAAATAGAATGATCAAATATCAAGCGAGTACATTCGCGATCAAAACAGGCTTGCTCAGTGAAGATGACGGTATTCAAATTTTCCCGCGCAAACGTTTGCGGTCACGTGATAGGGTCAGACTCTTAATATACAGTATGCGGCATAGTGTCCTTTCATCTAGTGAAAAAGCACTGACTTTGGAGTCCAAGTTTAACCGCAGCAAATATCATAAATCCAATTATTTAATAAAAGCGTTAAAATAATTAACATAATCATGTGATAGAAGCTTTAGAATATTTATTTGCTACGGTTAAACTTGGACTTCAAAGTCAGTGCTTTTTCACTAGACGAAAGGACACTATGACGCACACCGTACATACAAGGTGTCCCAGCCCAAGTGTGACAAAGCCGTTATTCCGTAACTATTTATGATACAAAAAATTGTTGATATAGAAATTGCACCGTAAATTGGAAACTATGTTTTGGTCGAACTGAAAAATTTTTTGCATTATTAGTTTAAGAGATATGATGGTCAAGTTTTGTTTTTTAAATGGAACCATATATTTTTTTTCAGATCAAGACGAATTCATTAAGTTCCGAAAAGCCCAACCCACCGATTGCGGTGAAATTTTAACCAAAGTTTATCCTTGATTAGAAAAGAAATTCCTTGAAAGGATTTTCGGCGACAAGGCCTCGTTTGCCTTTTACATCTCCTCAAATTTTGGAAAGTTTCTACTGCATATCTAGAAAAATATTGATTTCACAGAAAAAAGTTTCAAACAAAAAATGAAGCTCTCTAAACGTATCATTTTGGCTGTTATGAACAATAATAGTATTTTTGCATACGCACATGTATGTACGTATAATATTATTGATGTATTTAGGTTAGGTTAGGTTAGACTATACATTTAAATCCGGCCGACGTAAGGCGGCCTGTAACGCTTTCATTTACATATGTTTTTATAATTAATTTATTATTATTTCATGAAAGCGTTACCGGAAAGTGCGGATTATGTGTTCGGAACAGATCGCCAATTATACTACGCTGTGTCGGTAAGGTAGGGAATGATATGAAAATGGTAAAAAAAAATTTCTCACGGATGTTTCCTTTTAAAAATTTAGTAAGGCAAGGATTTACGATTTATATCCAATTTATATATTTCACTATATTGTATCAACCCGATAGTGTAGAAATTACTATTTGTTTACATAAAAGCCAAAATCATAGATTTATGTAAAAAATGCATCGAGTCTTTTTTGTAGAGCTTTTTAAGAGCTTCGCTGTTTGTTTGAAACTTTTTTCTGTGAAATCAATATTTTTCGAGATATGCAGTAGAAACTTTCCAAACTTTCAGGAGATGTAGAAGGCAAACGAGGCCTTGTCGCCAAAAATCCTTTCAAGGAATTTCTTTTCTAATCAAGGATAAACTTTGGTTAAAATTTCACCGCAATCGGAGGGTTCTTATTCTTTGGGTCTGCCGTTGCTTTTAGGGCCGGCTTTTACGACTTGCTAGTCAAACCGAGACGCCTCGACTGAAAATCGGGAAATTTGTAAACGTTATATCTTGAAAATTAATTACAATCGGGTGTATACATTAAAGCTTAATAAATTCGTGTTGAAAAAAAATATATAGTTCCATTTAAAAAACGAAACTTAACCATCGTATCTTTTAAACTAATAATGTAAAAAACACTTTAGCGCGGGCACCCTGTATATGAAGTCCCTACCTTGCATCGTGTCAGTCTCCCTAGGGACGCCCATGGGGAAGGGTGAGAAAGGGGACATGGTCATTTTTCCTAGGGAAGCTGATACGATCGCGAGTACCATAAATACAGCTCGCATTCGTGAAAGGTAGATATCTAAAGAAAATCCTTCCGTTGATTACAGGTGGGTAAGACACACGAGGAGATGGACAAGATAGCTCGTCTATTGCCGTACGTGTCGCACAAGAACGAAATGATGGAGATCAGAGAACCAATCGATCCTAGCAAACTGATTCCTGGTAAATAAGTTGGAAATGTTACTGGTTAATATTCCATGTCTAACTCAGCCTCGATCGTTGCCTAATCACTCTAGAAATTGTCAACAAGAATCGTTGACGATCTTTTGAAATTTTCATCGGTATCATTTGATTTCTGTCACGCGATTCCAGGGAGATACAAAGGGAATTAGAATTATTCTTCGTCTTCAAATATTCAGTATTTACACCGATAGAAGGAAAGCTGGGATTCCTGTTATCGTTTAATATCTTAAGGAACGCGATTGCGTTCGGCACGCGAACATCGCGAGGATTTTAATACGAAATGTCTTAACCGAGTACGTGTTACGTTAATGCCGTTACGTAATCATTTTTTTTTGAATACTTATTAGACGCGTTAATAAATTACCGATCTAATCGAACGTCAGACGTAAAAATTCATTGCGTTAATCAGTTGATTGTCGGCGTAGATGACAATGGTTATTGGACGTATTTGGGATCACTGACGACACCTCCTTGCAACGAGAGCGTCACTTGGATTCTCTTCAAGAAGTGCATCGAGGTGTCCCATCACCAGCTGAATATTTTCCGTAATTTGAGAAAATTCTCTCGTGGAGAGGAATGCCCCTGCCATGAGAATCATGGAGCTGTGAGTATAATTGTTGTGGTTTACTAACATTTGAATTTTTAATATATGTATTTCCAATTCTCAACTTACACGCTATTTAACATTTTACTATCTTAATATGCAATAGGTGTTTTCCAATTAACAGCAGATCGCATATTTCAATCTTTAATTACTGTTAAGTTATACGGGAGACCGGGCATGGTTGTCACATTTTTTTATTTCTATTTCTTACACGTTATAGTTTCAGGGAAGTTCATTCAGACATCGTTTAATATAAACTAGGTACGGCTAAGTTTATAAAAAGAATTAGTTTTATGAATATTATCAATAAGATTCTGAGTTAATTCACATTATCTGTAGTAATTATTTTGTGGCAATGTGCCCCGAGGTTGGGTTGGTTGTCACACATTTAAATAGCCAAATTTATTAAGAATAAATCAATTCAATTGAGAAAGTAACAATTTTATAAAAATCTCTTATATTTAAAGTTTCATTCTGAAATTCGAACACAAAATAATAATGAAACTAAGAAACTATACAGGCTTGAACACAAAATTAAACTTACGATTGGAAATATTAAAAAAAAAAATTAAAAATGTAATTCTTTATATTGATCATTAATCCTAAACAATATTAAATATAAAATTAAATTTTTAAATATTTATAATAAAATTGAGAATTCTAAATCATTAAAAATAAATTGAAAGTAGTTGTAGCAAACTTATCAATATTATTGAAGATCATTGAATCAGCAGTCTTATCGTTAATCAGAATCATCTGAATCGCAGTGATGGCAAATACATACAGGGTGTCTCAGAAAGAGTGTTAGTCCTTTAAAGGGATGGTAGCTGGGGTGATTCTGAACAACATTTTCCTTTGCAAAAATGTTGTTCGAAGCTTCGTTTTTGAATTATTAAGGAAAAACACTGGCCAATCAGAGCGCGCGGGCTCTATGACGGCATACAATATCAATCATAGTGCCCGTTCGTCTAGTATATTTTGTAATTTCAAATAAATTATTGAAATTCTAAATCATTGAATATTCTAAAGCTTTTATCGGATGATTATGTTAATTATTTTAACACTTTTATTAAATAATTAGATTTATGATATTTGCTGCGGTTAAACTTGGACTCCAGTCAGTGCTTTTTCACTAGACGAACGGACACTATCACAGCCGACTCTAGTACTAGCCATGCTGAACAACGTGGCAACACCGCTCACGTGACAATCGGGAGTCCTATTTTCAAAAACAGAGTCCTGTGCTCGGAATTGTAATTACCGTCTTTTTTAATTAAAAGCTGTAGTAATATACGCTATTTTGTATTAGTTATGTATAAACAATACATAAACGTTGCAACTATGGCAAGTAGAAGTGATGTGGTAGTATAAAATTGTTATAAATGTGATATAAATTTTGTGTACTCTCGAAGTAGTTTGGTGTTGTGAAGCATGATATTTGAAATATTTACAGTGGTTTCAAGAAAATTAGGTATGAAGCAAAATGAAACCATCTTTGGATCAAATTGAAACATTTAAGAATTGATAAACGTGTATATAAGTGAATAAAAACCTTGAAACAAGCGAAATTATTGGAACGAAACCAAAGAGGTTATGTGAAGTCCAGAGAGTAGCCGAGAGTCCGACGACGTTGATTGGCTGGGAGTCTGGGAGTCCGGGAGGCAGATAGAGTAGGGTTAGATGTTGATATATTCAGACCGGACTCCCGCGGTGTTGCCATTTTTACTTCAGCACGGCTAGTACTAGAGTCGGCTGTGACACTATGATTGAGGCTACCATCCTTGAGCCCGCGCTCTATGCGCGTTCTGATTGGTTAGTGGGTTTTCCTTAATAATTCAAAAACGAAGCTTCGAACAACATTTTTGCAAAGGAAAATGTTGTTCAGAATCACCGTAGCTACCACCGCCTTGAAGGACTAACACTCTTCCTGGGACACCCTGTATACATCGGTAATCCTGGTGAATACATGTGACAAATAACCCCAAATGTTCTGTGACAACTTGACCCTCACCGTTAAATAATTTAAACTATCCACTCATTTATTAGAAAGTTCGAAAAATGCAAGAAGATCATCAGAATAAGTTAGATAAAATTCTAAACTATCGAATTTTAAAACCGGTATAGTAATATACTTATCTAACAGAAAAGATATCGCAAAAATTTACTTCAAGTGTATCCAAACTAACAATGACCCGTCGTGTCTTGATACTAATCTACAGCGAACTGAGCGATCGCGGGGGAGAGGCGACAATATGTCCACGCGTTGCCATGGGTTATCAGTACATTTCTATTGTTTAGTTTCTTTTTTATAACAATTGTGACAACCATACCCGGTCTCCCCTGAAGCGAATGGTGTATATTTTATTTCTGTTCTATTTCATTTTCCACTATAATTTTCTAACGCGTCATCTACAGGTAGTTAAGGCGGAACGAAACACCCATCGGACGCCTCTTGGTCAGCTCGATTAATCTCCATCCAGGTCGCGAGACAAGCCGCATAAACGGCAGCCCTCCGCTTTCGCCTCCACCTCCTTCCACCTTACCTTTATTTCTGTTTCTTTATTATTAGTCATCGTCACGAATAAATTTCAGATCGGCGGAATCACGGCCCCGTTTTCTAATTCCGGTACCTCTCTGTTCTCTGCTCGTTGCAGGTAATCAACAACTTCCGTCCGCCGATGCCGCTTGGAAATCGCGTGCTACGCGAGTGTGGTAGCTTCTGAGCGCCTGTTCGTACGCGAGCCGGGTCACAACCAGTCGATGCCGGACGAAAAACGAGCAAGAAAAGTGAGAACCGACCTACGAGACCGTTGCTCGCCTCTGTGGCTGGCCAGCGAGAAGAAACTATCATTTTTTCTCTCTTGGTCCTTGTCGATGTTCAGCGTTCATTCTGTACCGTGAAGCATTCTAACTTCACCCAGAATACCGAGTGCCTTTTTTTAACGAACGATTATGGAGAATCAGAGTAACTAGGAATAAGAATGCTTCGGATTTTCCGCACGGAAATAGCTGCAGAAAGATGGTCTAGTTTGAAGAGAAACGTTGAAATGGATCAAACGCGGTACCTAAAATTGATGACGCAGTCGATAATGCTGTCCACTGTTTTATGGAGAGGCCATAGACACGAAACCTTAGGGACACTTTAAATGATGGATAATCGTGTCTGCAACTTGTAGCATTGTAAGATTGAAAGAATTGATTGGACGTAGCAAATTAATTTGCAAAAGGGGGAAGGGAAAGAGTAACGTTGTTGTAGAGAATCATTGACCTTGAGCAGAATTACGTGGACAGCACCGAGTCGATAAATTAGAACTCTACATAAAAGGGGGGAATAAATAATTCTTTGCGAAGGAAAACGTAATTAGGAAAGGGGCACCATGACACGGAACGGTAGATGAACATATCATGACGTGCCTTTTAAATGGTTAAGCGAAGCTGTAGACTCCGTTATTGTTTTACGATTCTGACGATTCGCATGGCATTTCACATGGATTACAAGTGCAATTATAAGTAGAAGCTAGATTAGTTGAAAACTATCGCGACTGCTTGTTAACAAATCAAAACTGTGCCTATACGTTAAACCTTGTGTAGAATATATCAAGCGAGGATTATTAAATATTAGATGAAACTAATCGAGAGGAAAGGTTTCATTAAAATCATGTAAAGAAAAAAAGAATACAATATTGGGTCCGTCCATTATTGGCAGATATTTAAATGATCTAACAGAAAGAGAATAATATTGTTGTTTATTGAATATTGTTTAAATATGTTCCATGTATAAATATTATATATTATATATGTATACACACGTATTTACGGACGTATTGTCCACAATAGATGTTTGCGGTTTGTATAGTTTATAAAAGTTTACGAGGCTGTAAAGGGACAAAGATTAACCTTCGACCGATAACGTCGCAGTACAATCAACAACATACTTTTATAGAATTTTGGTTAATTAACACTTTAACTGGAACAGAAAAACTTTGTATCGTTTATCGATTTTTGGAATCCTTTCATTAAGTTGAATTCATGAATGAACCTCATACGCAGTCAACGTGTTAATTATTAAGTATCACAGTCTGAGACTTCGTATCTTCCATAGTTGAATCAATGTTTTTCTTTTAACTTCAATTTCAAGTTTGGAATTTTTAAATATAAATTTTTAATTTAAACGTTCGCCAGGTTTTCTCATACTGTTTTATCGGTAACGGGTTAACGTGGAATTTATCGGGATTTCGAGAAGATGAGATAAAAAACGATATACGTTTTCCAGCAAAAATTAGACAAGCGTGAATAGCGTGCCATTTTATGTATTAATATTACACGACGCGTGTACCATTTTTCCGCTAAGTCATTCTAAAGCGCACGAAGAAAATTGCTGGTTCAACGTGCCTTGGATTGTACACGCCCTCTGTGCCTTCTTTAGTCACTTGCGTGAAATAATATAATTATTATTAACATATTATTAACATTCGTGTCTTAAATGATCGAACGATTTTTGCTCGACGATTTTCGACACGAATAAGGATCGAGTTTTATTTGCATATTGCAATTTTTATTTCGAATGATGCTTTAATCACGATAATGACGCCGTTGTTTCATTTCGTTTAATCAGATCCGGTCAGTAAAAACGAAAGCGAACAGCCGATTTGAGGACGTTCAGTGCAACGCTTGCTTCGAGTCGTAAAAAAGAAGCGGGAGAGGAATTTAAACATGGTCTATTTAAATGTTATTTGACCCGGTTCTGATTATAATAGATTTGCGTGACCGACGCGTCGGTCAGGAGAACCATAAAGAGCCCTTCTTCGTTCTAGAATAACGAGTGTCACCTTTCTCCTGAAACGTGTGTGTCACGGTTAAACCGTGTCGCGATGAAACTAACAACGTCAGCGTTCTTTGCGTATCTATAACTAACAGGATAATCGTAACTGTAAGATTTCAGCTGATTTTCTGTATTTATTGTTGAACGCGTGAAAAGCAATCCGTATATGTATTTCGTAGCATCGACTGTGATATAACAAAAAAGAGAAAAAAGAACAAACATGAAAATAAATGACCGTGATGATACCCACGGTGATACGTTTGAAAAAGCTGTATTCAATTCAGAGAACCTTTATACGTGTCCTTTATGATTGACTTTTATAGCGTTTGCAATTAACTTTTAGGTAAATAATTTCTACTAATAATAACTAGAAAAATGAGTATAGGTATAATACTATACCAGAGCAGGGTAATATTATCAACATCGTCAAAATTATCCGCAACTTTTAAATAATACAGTTCAATAATTCCATTAAAGAAGGAAGTATTACAATGATATTTAGTTATGCTAAAACTAATAAAGATTAGCATAGAATGATTCAATATATAAAATTCTTTAAATAAAATTCTTACTCGTCTCCATCGATATTCAATTTAGAATTTTGACTGTAAAATTAAATCATCCACTGGAAAATTTAAGATTCCACCGTAGCGCCATCTATACAAAAATGGCTCAAACTACTGGACAAGTTACCGATCGTTTTTCTCAAACTACTTACCGACTTATCGATCGAATTTCCGACAGTCGGAAAGTTACCACCTTATGGAATTATACTCAGATAGTCGGTAAAATCGATGAGGCTGTTAGGACTGCTGGCGTCAGAAGTGCCAAAGCAATGTTGCAAAATAGAAAATATAAATATGTACTGTGCACCGATGACAAGATGTCATCTTGCATTTGTTAGTAAAATTGCAAATACTTTATAGCATAATGTTTTCATAACACTTTTTCGCCTAAACTGTTTATACATTATTATTAAAAAAAATAGCCAATATCACAATATTTAACATATTTGTTATTAATACAATATCTAGGTTCCTAAAACCCAGCATATTTTATAGTAATAAAACTGTATATTCTGTACAATTTAAATTTATTTTATCTGATAGGTATTGGTCTGTGGGAAGGAACTGATATCCAATTGATAGGATTTGATTGGCATAGAATTATTAAATAATTTTAGAATTATCTAAAGGAATATTATAAGAAACATTAGTTGGATTATAAGGAACATTTTGATCTTTATTTTCTAGAGGTCCTGATGGAGGTACAAATCCTATAGGTCCTTCTTTTGAATTCTAAA
Source organism: Osmia bicornis bicornis (assembly GCF_907164935.1). NCBI lineage: Eukaryota > Metazoa > Arthropoda > Insecta > Hymenoptera > Megachilidae > Osmia > Osmia bicornis. The sequence goes on from NC_060230.1 coordinate 8,082,641, forward strand.
GAAACAAAATTAAAATGGTATTCATCCTATAATAATATATCCAACTTAACAATTATTTACAATTAAGTTTGATGTACGATTAGGTAACAATGAAGGTTGGGGAAATCCAATAAACCCAACTGGCTGTGCCATACTACCATCAGAAGCTGTGTCCAAATTATTTCTAGTTTCACCTCCAACATCCATCAGAAGAGCATCTTGGCCTTCTGACATTACCTAAAACATTATTCATTGTTCAACTCATATTCAAAATTATAATTCTTTGCAATCTCTATAAGATACTTCTGTACGAGAAGCTTAGATGGAGATTGTACATTCATTTTGTGCTTCTATTTTTCAGAAATAGTTTGTACCGCTTTTTCTCTACAAGCACCTGTGTATTGCTTACCAAATTTAGAAGTTAAGATATCAGCAATTACTTTAATTTCTTGAATTCAGTCTGAATTCTGGGAGCAACCCAGATTATTGTAGAAATAGCGTCTGCTAATCCTTCATTTAAATTTCTAAAACAACCATGTAAATAATATAAAATAAGAGTAAAAGATGTGATGAATTATGGAAATCCTTACTTCATTTGTTGAATGAGTCCGAAATGCGCCAAGAGATCGCAATACATTTCGAACAATTCCATAGCCTTGACCATGTAAATCTTCTCTAATGATGTGTTCAACTCGTATCTTTGCTCTCTCAACTTTTCCAGCGGCGATATAATCGGCTATTTCTTTCCTTGCTTTCTGAGCAAGTTCAGTTTTCATTTTGTAAAAATGAATTTTGATATGTAAATAAAATAATGTATGGCATATAATTATTGAACAATTAATACATAAAAATTATGAAATCTATATTGTATTTTGATGGTATTATTCACTGATAACGTGAACGTAGTCAGAAATAAGTTAGCATGACTTTTCTTAACATGTGTTCATGTGTGAAACACGTGAAGCATATTGTGATGTGTGGAGGGCTGCTTTTAACACTGGGCAAACGGGACACCTGCCTGGACTCCGTGCTTAAATACTTTCAAAAATACTATGAGCATATTGTGCTGAATTTTAAAACCCTGAAACTTTGAAATTTATAAATTTTATAGTTCTGGAATTTTGGGAATCTGAAATATTGACGTTCCAGATTTGTAGGATTTCAAACTGATGAAGAACACCCGCCTTGTAATCTCTAGGGACAGCTCTGCATGTATTCATTATACATACTTCCTCTTTGGTAGCGCTATGTTCCACAAAAATCGATTGATCGATTGCTTAATTTATATCGAAGCTTGTACCGAAGCGATAGAGAAAAATTGTTAGAACAATTTGCAATTTATTCTTCTATTGTTTATTCAATTTCTCAGGATGTTTTATTTACGTGAATTGCTTTCCTATCGGCGAAGAGGGAAATTGGCGAAATGTTGGCTGGCTGCAACACTCAGCGAGAAAATGTTTAGAAAACGTTGTAGACCACATCTTCTTGAGACGATTGATGTATATAATATTTGGTAAGATGCGATGCTTCACTTTTTTTTCTTTTTAAATCATTGCTTCTTTGTTTCATTGTTATGGTAACAGAAACTCCCCCCATTGTTTAGAATTCAAATTACATTAAAATAAACGAAACAAATATTATAAAATTAAGAATTAATTTTTCCATTTTTAGCGAAGAGATTTCAGTAGCTGTTGAAGTACGCAATGGGAACAGCGAGGGCAGATTCAGTCTTTATCTTTCGGCACAATTGTTGTACGGAATTACGAGAATACATTCCTATCAAACAAAGCTCTTCCAAGGTGTTTTCACGATAGAATTAAAAACAAAATACATTATTTTCCAACTATCATTAATGATATGTTTATAAACCTTTTATTAATTATTATTTCTTATTATAAAGGTAAATTAATTTTATTTTTTTTTATTAAAGCTTACCTATTCAACGCTTACCGGAAGCTGATCACATACCAGAGGTGATACCAACATTTTGATATTAATTAAAAACAAGAATTCTTAAAATATTCTTATACATCCGAAAATTTTAATATCAAAAAATAATTTAACAAATGAAAAATACTAATTACATGTATGTAATTGAATATTCTATGAATGTAGATTGTATTTATTTTTAACAGACCTGAAGAGGAATTTGATTTAAGGGACTTACCGGATGTACCATGTCTGAACGAATTATTCCAAAATCTTGAAATTTCACCTAATTTACATCTCATCACGGAAGAATCTTACACTTCCGCTGTAGAAAAAATGGTAAGAAATAAATTAGAAATAAAAATATTCTAATTTAATTAATAAGTATAACTATCGTGAAATGATAAAATATAAACATTAAAATTATAAAATTTTTTTCTACATTTATTTATGGTTTTAATTTTTAATAACATTATCTGAATATAGATGCGAGATGACATAAATTTTGGTTTCCTGCCAGACCCTGAAATGGAGAAATGCATATTCCTTAGAGGAGAAGAACAATCCTTGTCAGTTTCCCACGTATCCACAAGTTTCTTCATCCTAAATAATCCTAATTCTATAACTTCAAATGCAAATTCATATAATTACAAATAAGACTAAATTACTGATTAATGTTTAAACAATTATTCACGTTAATTATTTAGGAGCGATGTGCGACGAATTCCGTGGGATGTCTCTGAAGAAGCGATTAAAGAACCGGATGTACCATTGGTTAACATTGACATGTTTGAAATTGAAGAAGAAATGCGTCCAGCATCTGCTAGAAGAAGTCAACGAGAGTTTATAGTTACTCTTGAAGGTTTTCAAAAATCAATCAATTGAATAGTATTATTATTTAAAATAAATACATCAATTTTATTATCGTATTTCAGATGATCAACTTATGAAAATTTCTACATCTTCTAGAAAGAAAAGTATGAAACCTACTGAGGAAATTTCACCAAAAAGACGTAAAGTAAGAGAAGAAAAGAAATACCAAATTTTTAAATTAAAAGACTTCAGGATGTAAATCGACTAATGTTAAAGAAGGATGCAGTGGAACTTAACACATTGTAATCAAAGGCCTTGTGTCTATGTATTAACATTATTAATGTACTTTTTGTAGACAAGTTCTAAAGAAGAAACGGTACCCGTCGTACCTGAACTGATACCATTACCACAATCGACAACTGATACTATACCTGCAATAGAACTTCAGCAAGACCAAGTTCAGCAGCCTCCCGAAGATGAAGAATTAATCGAAGTAGTAAAGCCAAAGAGAAAACGGAAGATTTATGACAAATACATTAAATTAAGCTATGCCGTCATGAAGAAAAATACTGGCAATGTTACAGCTCATACTATAGTTAGTTGTATTAACATAAAAACAATCAATTTTAGACATTTAGTTAGCGAAGAAGTATCAATTAAAATTTAAATTATTTTTCAGAAACATCATAGATTTACAGCTACTTTACCACCGGCTAAAGTATATTTAACGCAACCTTCAACAGTAGCGTTTAATAGGTCATGGGGTCAACCGTTGATGCGACTTTTTAAACAACATATTGTTGGACCTTTCGTTGTACAAAATGAATTTCAGGCGACTGACATGGAAATTGAGGAAACAATAGGTAATATAAATAGAATGATTTGAAGAAATATTCAGTAACAATTATGATACATGTTGAACGATATATAATTTATTTATATATGAATTTAATTAAAAGGCAATTAATTTTTTATAGTTGCAGACACACTACGCGCGAATGCAAGTAAATTACGAGATCAGACAGGAGAAATATCAAGCAAAATTGGAACGATCATAAATGGAACGACTGATCAGTCTAGGGTGTTTGATAAAACACCTCTAAATATTGCAATTGATGCGACTGATCAATCTAAGATACTAGATAAAACGCTTCCAACAATTGGGCAACCGCCACAGCTTGAAGAAGATCAACAAACAGAACGAAAAGAAGAATCTACAGTTGCACTTCCGGAAATTACTTATATTGAAGATAAAAATGGGTATAAATCATCATCTGCTCTTAGAATTTACATGATAATTTAATAAATAAATTTAACTTTCATATTTCTTGTTAGAAAATCCTCAATTCAATGTTAGAGGTACTGTGGTAATATACATGTATATCTTCTTAGGGAACTGCAAGAAAAACAACAAAAGTCTACAAATGGAAGAAAATCAAAATCAAATTCCAGTTCTCCTAGGTCAGCTAGTTTCTTTGTATATACTGAATTTTATTGTATACTACCTAGTATAATTTAATTTCAGAGTTATTTATTTTCATTGTAGATCTGAAATCCATTTATCTAAACAAGAGCTGTTAGCATTCATGGAAGTCCAATGGCAGGAGAGAAGATTATTAAATTTTCATGAATTATTTTCACCAGAAAGTTACAGTAGAAAAGAGGTTGCACTTGCATTTTTCTTTTGCTTAGGTAAATTAAAATTCATTACTATACTACTGCACTCATTAGACTCAAAAATGCTAATAAAAAGAGTATTTTACACCTTTCAATTATAGGAAAAATGTTTTAATTAACTAATGAACTTCATTTATTTTTAATATCTAGAACTTCAAAAGGAAAAGGTTATCATTTTGAAACAAGCTGATCCTTTTGGTACAATTTGGATAGAAAAGTGTCCTTGTTACAGTTAAATTTCACTATAAGTAGTGAAGAATTATAAAAATATAATTTAAGATACACGAATACTTCGATCCGTTCAAATAGAAATAGATCATAAACTACTTAATTAAAAAAAGAACGAAAGCTTTATCGGATCAAAAAGAAAAATGTTCTGACTGATGATTCATATTCGAACAGTATTAATCGACTTATAAATAGAAAACTTAAATTATATTATATTTTAAAGTTCTTCTGCATCTTCCAAGCGTCTGATAACTTTTTTATATTCTTCTTCTAAACTTCTATATTCTTGCTCAAGAGTTTGTATACGTTGTTCCGATGTAGGCAAAGTGATGTTTCCCCGTTTATCAATATTTTTTAGTGCACATTCTAATTTTTTAAAATCATTTTGTTCACGTCTATATGGAATATTCAATCTCTTTTTTACATCTAATCTGTAATCTCGATACTCCTGTTCGTTTGTTAAATCTGTTGCACGTAATCTTAAGATTTCATATACTCTTCGAGCTTGTTTCTAAAAATGAAAATGATATTATGTAACACGAATGTTTAAAGGAAGTAGAAACAAAATAAATACCTTATTAATTTTTAACTTCTCTTTTGCTTCTACAGCCATTGCTTTATTAAAACCTTGAAGTAAACATTCTCGTGAAAAACTTGGTAACGTGCTGCTGCAATTCATTGCATCCACATAATCTCTTATTCGTTGAAAGGATACAGAGGGGTCCTCAACTACAACAATGATGACAATGGCTTACCAAAATAAACTAGATTTACTGAAATGAAAGTATCTAAAATCAAGTCTCATTTTTGCTGCGGTTTTTCTAATGTAGGAGAAGGGAGAAAAAGACGTTTTTTTCTGCCCCAGACACCAATCATAGCGCAATTCGGAACTTCTATATATTCGAACTGCATGCCAAGCCTCCGCTTGCGAAAACCGTTGCGAGACCGCTTGCGGTCCCCGACCCGAACCAAAGGCGTCTGGGGAGACGAAACCCTCTCTCCCTCTCCATTAAACGCCTATACTAAAAAGTTAAATACAAACTTGAAGATTCATTTATAGTAAAACATTTTAATTTACCTGCTATATCTATGACTTCCTGTCTTCCGATGTATTCGCGATAAATAGCATGTAATAAATTAGCACAAAGACCCATATTTTGGAATGGTGGTAAGATTAAAACTTGAGCTATGCGAGGTCTAGTATGACGAGGATATGCATAATATTGATATACAGTAGCAAAACCAGTAGTTGCATAACGAACGGTACCATCCAGAATATACTTTTCAAACCTATTTAAACAAAACCAATTTATTTTTAAAATATTGAATTTATTAAACAACGTTAAATAAGATCATAATTAACTTACATATTAAAATAATGCCATCGATCATCATCGATATCTATAAAATTAGCAGCATCTATATACCAAAGAACGAACGTTCGAATACGTTCATGATACTCCCTGAATCCTTTGTAAGTCATATCTGCTTTATAAACTTCAAATTTTCTTGTACAGCCATCATCTATTAAAATTTATGATGTTATAGTACAGATAAATAAAAAAAATATATATATATAAATTTATATATTTGCCATTTACATAACAAATTACCATTAACAGAAAAAGAATGGAGTAGTTCACCATGAGGTATAAATGTATCATCTTTCTTCAAGGATTTAATAAATGAATCTAAACTATCATGAACTTGTGGAGCAAGCTTGTCAGCAATTTTTGGCAATACTTCATCAGCTTCAACTCCCTCATAAATAGCTTTGTTTATTTTCTCTGAGTAAGTCATACCCAAATATGTTTCTAAACAACCTGCCGAGTAGTATAGCTTCACTCTCAGATCCCGGTAACCAAATATAGATTCACTAACAAATAAAATAAATAATCAAGAAAACGACTAACAAATAAACGCAAATAAATGTCTGCAATATATCAAGAATCACATCTGTGATAGATACTGTAAGCATATGAAAAAGACAATTATTTACAATGATTTTTATAAAGTTAGTTGCTTAATAAATTAACGCACCTGTCTCCGAATACTTGATGAGACATTTCAGGCCTAAATGTAGCTTCATCATTTTCTAAGTCTTCTACAGAACGTACCAATTTAAATTCCAAAGCATCATTGCTACTTGTTACTAAATTTTTTAAGCGTGCTGTAACTGGATCTTCCATATTACTGTAAGAAAAGATAAATAATATCTTACTTAACTAATTAACTAATAAATAAAAATGAAACATCATATATAAACACAATAGCTATTTATAAAATTAAATTAAAGTTAGAACAAAACCTTCTGTAAAAGTATCAGTAAATATCTAATATTTATTCCTCTTTATAAAATCAAAAATATTTAATAGTTAAGTTTGTACTATATAATAAACAATGTAAGTTTATTTACATAAATCTGACCTTGATCAATAGAACTACAAATATTCGTAGGTTATACACTGTGTATTTTACAATTGAAGAGAATATTAACTAAAAGATATTAATTACTGTTAAATGTACTGCATATAAGTTAATTAATTAACAATAAAATAAAACGTTTAAACACAATCTTTTCCAATTTACATTTATTTTTATTATACTTCTATTAATTTCCTTAACATTTAAATGTGTTACTGCAGCTTTTGTAATATTATGCATGTGTTGCTGTATTATTATACCTTCTTTAAATACAAATATATAATAACTTTCAATAGATATCGCGTTCCTCTTCGTTTCTGTAAATGCAACTACAAAATAACTTCGCGCCAAAAGTGTAGCAGTTATTTAAGTTGGGATACAACCCCTCTAAAATTCATGAATCAACAACGTCTATAACCGGTTGTCTCGAATTCCTGTAAGTCATAGGTTATTACTAAAGGTGTTTAACTGGCAGAGTTATTTCTTTTAATTCATAAGAATGCAATATTAAATACATTTTAGGAATTCATAATTACATACAAAAAAATTATCCCATCTATTTGCATCTATTCTTTATGAATGTTTAAAATAACAAAAGAAATATATCGACCATGCGTTGGATCTTTTATTTTAAATTACAAAAACAATTTTGAAATATATTACATATTCCAGTGTGTAAAGTTATTTTTTAATTGAAATAAATTATTGTAAAAATCAAATATGTCCGCAGGCGAGGTAAAAAAGGTGGAAGAACGTTTAATATTTCATACATATCCCTTGTGCAAGGTTTGAATTTGATTAAATAAATTTGTGTAACATTAAAAATTAAATCCTATACATAATTTTACATGCTTAAAGTTTAGTTACAAACTTGCTTTTTTAATTGAGAATGTTTATAGTACAGCGATATGAGAGAAGATATGAAACAAGAAGTAATGGAAATATGTGTTACTGCTACAGAAAAATATACGTACAATCACGAGTATGCGGCTCGATCTATTAAAGACGCTTTAGACAAAAGGTTTGGAGGTCCATTTCATGTAGTTATTGGAGAATCATATGCTTGCGCAATTACATATCAAGAGAGTTCATTATTGTATATGTATAACGGCGGTAATATTGCTGTACTTGTATGGAGAACAATTACAAATTTTTAATGAAAATATTTCAGATCCAATATACTATATTTTATACGAAATTTCTTTCTTGTCAATGTAACTCTTATGTATTTGTATTATTGGTATTTTATTAACTATCTTTTATTCTATAAAGTTTAAATATATGCATTAGCAGTGACTACAGATGTAGAAGACTGGACATGCTTTTGTTTTCTAGGATCATGATTTGGGGGTCCCAGACACCCCGGTGGCTCAGGGTAGGTGATGGCTAGAACTGCTACTTGTGAATCACAAATGATTCGATCACGTTCGTTCCTGTTGCGAACCTCGCTTGTATGTATGTGTATGATATCGTGTGAATTTAGACGCAAGCTTGTAATCACAAGCGCTGAATGAAATGTAATATGGCGACGATGCCATAAGAGTATGACTGCAGCATGTCTGCATTATGTTATATCAATGCTCATAAATTAGGAGTCAAAATTCAAAGCAATAAACAAACAATAGATAAGACATTGTAAAACTTTCAACACGGGTTGGGAGAGAGTTGGAAATCTGGAGAAATAAGACTGTCACACTTGAAATTTCTAAGAAACTAATTTATTGCGAGCCGTATCTAATTCGTTACTCGTAACGAAAATCATGTTGGTTCTTGAAACTGTCGAAGTCTCTTCGACATCCTGTTTATTTATAGAGGGTCGTAAATTCTGTGCCGGCTTTTATTTGAGCCGTGTGCAAAGGCGTCTGGAGCCCCCACTCCCGACGCCAATGCTCGAGAGATACATGTAAATCGAACTTTTCCTTGGGTTCTCACGGTATTCCCTGCCTGTCGTAGGAGGCGACTAAAAGGGGGCGCAAAAGAAAGACAAGAAAAAAGAATAAAAAGTATGGAAATAATGTAAGAAAAGAAAATGTAACGAGCAAAGGAAAAATGTAACGCGAAAAGCAGAATAATGTAAATTGAAAATGGCGCGGGAAATGATTGGCAGCAATGCCAACCTTGCAGGCGCGCGTGGCCGACAACTTTTTAGTGGGCAAAAAGGGACAAATCCAAAGTCCCTAGAGTACGCCATCCCTAAATGGGGAAACTGTAATGAAATGAAATGAACAGAGAAGACTCTCTTTCTCATACTTTTTTAATGGCCAAAGAAAATTATTGTGTCTAATGTTAAATTACTTGTAAGCAAGTGTGGCATTGTTTTGACAATTTCGGTACTATGGTAAGAATAATTATTGAAATTTTGAATCAATGTTATGTTCAGAGTTACAGTACACTATCAAGATTTCTTCGTGTTTGATTTAATTTAAAAAAATTCTTAACTTGAATTTAGAAATGTATCGTAACTAACGTATCAGAAGTGTATATATATGTGGTTATTTCATCGTAATTGCATCACTAATGAAAATTTTATTACAAGTTTGTAAACGTTATTCATAAATTAAATAAGAAAATAAAAGAGGAAAGAAAGCAAAGAGAAATACATTGATATCAATGATGTTTTGGAAGTTCAGTTGGTATAAGGTTATAAAAACTCCGGTGATTATTTTAATGAGTATGAATTTAAATATATTACAGAATATATTTTAAGAAAACAGTTGTATTAGTAGCTACTTATTTGTATAAGTATTAGCAAAACATGTCAAATAAATCTTTTGTCCTTAACCCTGATTGTTGTAGAGTTCTACACTTGTTGCAGCAGGCTTAGGCCTTGCTGTAGTGGGTTTTACTGGACGTTACATTCTTAAAAAAATGCCACAATTATCTCAAAAAATGGCAGAAGCTGTTAAAAATATGCCAAAATTAGATTCACAGGTAATACGTTTAAATATAAAACTTGTATAGATATCACAGCTTATTTACCGCTTATATATTTTTAGACATTAGCTAATAGTAAATATTACAAAGGAGGCTTTGAAGCTAAGATGACTAGAAGGGAAGCTAGTTTAATATTGGATGTATCACCAACTGCAAATAAAGTAAAAGTAAAACAACAATTTAAAAAAATTATGGCTGTAAATCATCCAGATAGAGGTGGATCTCCATATATAGCAGCAAAAATTAATGAAGCAAAAGACTTACTTGAAAAATAATGTAGATATCCATATAGTCATACAGAAATAGCATATACAATTAGCTACATTTGTAAATTAAATTGCAGTGAACAAACTGTTATGTACATATTTAACAACATAGTGATCTTATATTTTATTTAACTTATAATAAAATTATTTATAAGAAAATACATTGATCGTTGTCCTAATTCTAATATGGAAGAATGAAAAATTATAGCAATAAAATAATATGATATTAATATAATTAGTATACCATATTCTTATACAATACACAATAAAACTAATGTTTCATGCTTGTTCCTATTTATAAATAATAAATGTATAAAATTTTATAAATCAATATACATTAAAACATTGATGTTTCTTCTGCTAATACTAAATTTTTGTATTTACAAGAACACTGTAGAGGTAACATTACAATACAATCCTACAGAACATACTTGTTTTGTAAGAATTTGAAGTCGAATAATATGTATTGACTAGAATCATTTAATTGATCAAAAGTTCGGTCATTACTATCGTCCTAACTTATTTTCTTTTTGTTCCATGCGTTGTCTTGAAATTTTTGTTCTTAATTTTATAATTGTGCTGCCAGGTAGCGATCCAGGTACTTTAAATATACTCTAATAAAAAGAAAAAAAGAAGAAAAGACATCTTGTAACAATGATTTAGGTCCATTAAGTTATTACTCCTAACTTTAATAAAAGAAAATGTAAAAAAGAAATATTTACCTGCATAAATTCATGGCATTTTAAAACAATGCTGTCTTTTGTTATTTCTTTAAAACATTCTGCTAATGTTGTAAAGTCTTGACATGCAAGTAAGTTGCATTTGTTCCTTTTTATCAAAGTTAATGCAACACGAAATATGATTTTACTGCCTTCATAAAAAAGGCAATCCCATATACGCAGCGTAGTCTGCCAAGTTGTAAACATTTTATTCAGTACTTTCAAAGTTTATGGCAATCCAAACACGTATTAATTCAAAACTTTAAACTAATGAACGAATCAACTGTGTACACACCACATATAATAATGTTAACATTACAACACTAATGTTCATAAGCTTTATTTGTAAAAAAAAATATACAATTAACTTTACCTCAATTGGTAAAACTTCTGCAAACAAACACACAAACCATTTGGTTGTAATGACTGGCCACGGTAAGCCTATGTTTGTAACATGTTGATAAATATCTGGCATTTTTATCCTAGAATAATAATAATAACATTGGTATATATCAGCCAAATCAAATAGTTTAAGGTTTAAAAAGATTTACTTGACTAATTCTGCGAGTACATCGATATCTGTAAGCAGGCCATCCATTGTTGGTGTATAATAATCAGGTAAGATTTTTTCTATTAAAACTTTTAACAACCAAAAAGCTGTTTCTTCATTTTTTGTAACAAGTAATAATAAACCTGCTATGTAATTCAAACCCTAAAGAAAATGTCCAGTAATTTTATGAAGATCATACTAAAAATACTTTTAAATATTACATACTCACTTGACAATATCCTACTGTTTTATTCTGATGAGCAAAAGTTAATAAAATATTATACAATTGATATTGCTGATTTTCTGTATTATTGAAAAATATATTGTCAGGAAAAGTTCTTGGTAGATCAGTTTTTATAATATCTGCAACTTCTTTGTTATGAGGAGACTGTAACAATTTCTGATAAAGATCAGGATATTCATTTTTTATATCTTCTCCTCCACTGACAGACAGCCATACCTTTAAAAATAAAACTTTTCTTTTATATATTAAAAATAAATAGATAAATACATGAACTTTGTTCATAAATTAAAATTTGAATTCACACTTACTAATCCTCTATGTTCTCCTGGTATACCTTTACGAACATATCTTTTTATTGTAATATTACGTTGCAATGATTTTCCTTCTCCAATAATTTCAGCCCATTTCTTAGCTCTTTTAGCAAGTACCTTGAGGTATTCTGACATAAAGTCTTCATAGGTTTCATAGTCAAAGTCGTGGGGTCTCTCAAAACCATATTCATCCACATTACTAATAAAAATATCAAGAGAACATATAATTGTTCGTAAATATATAAAGAAGGTATTTCACATCTCTGAAGTTGTAAAATATAAAAATTCAAAAATATTTATAAACAATACGAATAAAGGAAATTATAAGAGAAAATTCAAACTAGTAGTTGAATTTTGATATATTAATGCTACATAAATTTCGTATAATTATAAATGGAATTTGTTTTATTGAAATGTTTTTCTATTAATTTTTTTAAATTGAAAATTTAAAAAATATAACCTCTTTTAGAACGGTATAAGGAAATGAGATTGCTGTAATTATAATTTGTGATAAATTAGCCACATCATTTATATTTTCAATATATATAGTGTAAAACAAATAAAAAATTTTATTGCTATCATGAAACAATCAAAATCTTTAATGCTCACCTAAAACATGAACTTGCCATACCCCACGCAAGACGATGCTGACATATAATTTCTGCTGTATACAGGGTGTTCAGCAAGCACTTTTCAATTCTATGTTTACTATGTATTAACATAATTATAATCTATTAACTGATATTAGAAAATTATACAAGAATAATTATTTACATTTGAAATTGATTTGAGGCACTAAAGTAGAATGTCACACCTAATTATCATAATTTCTTATTACTTATAAATAATTTAAGAATTGAAGCACTGTATCATCACTTTTTAGAAGTCTTGAAAAATTTAAACACTATGATAAGTATATCGTTTTATCTTTACTTAGAAAGAAATACGGGTTCTTATCTAAAACATGTACTTTGTGCAAGATTCGTATACGTATAGATGACAAAGATTTAAAAGATATTTGAAACATGCAGGATTATTAATAGACAGAATTTGAATACTAACTTATACTAAATTATATAACTTAGTATTACTACTCAGTGCTTAAGATATTAAATAAATTTTAAGATACATACAATACGAAAAAGTGTATAATCATTTTAAAAAAGCGCAAAAAGTCGATATTTCGAATAATAATCGAAAGATTAATCGATATTGAAGTCATTAATCACGGGTTAGCGGAAGTATAGTCATCTGACAAAAATTGATGTGTAATTATGTATAAATTAAAAAAGAAATGTGTTGTTTAGCTCAATAATTTTATATGTATAATATACATCGCTTTTATGTCTCATATACCTTATGACAATTATGTATATAACTGCATACCTAACATTTACATATATATAACTTATTTAAAACTATATATATATGTTAAAATATTTGCGACTGATGCTTTTATTTAAAAAATCGAACAAAAAATATTTCATACGTGTATTTTTATACGTACGGCACTGAGCGCACGTGTTTCATGTATACGATGTTGGCGACGCATGTGCAAGATATCCTTTTCAAGGGACAAATTCCTCAGTCTCGCAAGAGTGGTCGATATTCGATATTACGGTACCACATGGTAACGGAGGTAAAATGGCGTTGCCTGTTCCTTGTCTCGCTGGTAAGCACTTTTGTATTGTTTTTATTGATATATTGCCTAATTGAAAATCAAACTTTTAGCAATATTTATCCATAAGTGATATTAATATTTATCAAATGTATCATCGTCCATAAAATGGTTGCAACTTTTATAGCACATTGTGTTTAGTGGCATTTTATTACTGGATCGCATTTGATATAAAGAAAGTGTTTCACGTGGCAGTGTATTTTTTAATTATATTCATGATTATAATTGTTTCTTGAAAGTTTTCTTAATAATTTTGTTTAAAATTCCATATGGTTCATAGTTATTTCAACTTGCTTTCAAAAATTGAAATATGTGTATTAATAATTGGGGGAAAATGGTATTATTCAGTAATTTTTTAAATATATGCATTATAATTTAAGGTGAATAAAACAGTTCTGATAAAATAAAACTTTGTAACGTATATATGAATGATTGAATATGATGAAATTTAACAATAATAAAAATGAAACTAAAATAGTAAAAAATGTTGATTTTATCTCTTTTTTCTGTTTTAGTGAGAGGTTCCATTGGGATCAGTTTAGGCCAGGGCCCACCATCATATGAACCAGTTAAAACATTTCCCAAGGATGACAGTAAAACATGCAAGGCTATGGTATTTAGTCCAGAGGGAAGATATTTTGCATGGGTTAATGGAGTGGCTGTCAAGATTTTGCACTGTAATACATGGAAAATAATTATAGAGATCAAGAGGCCCAAAATTTCTGCAATTCAGTTCTCCAGTCAAGGGACATATTTTATGACATGGGAACCTTTCATCGGTATTATGTTAATCCTACTTTTCTGATTTTTTTCTATGTATTTCTATTGATTATAAACATTTGTAATAAGATAAATAAGTAACTAAACTTCTTAGTTGTAACATTATTTGCATTATGTTCATATGTTTTTATATTGCAATAACAATGTTCTACCGTTAATAATATAACTTTTATATTATAGCAACGGTGTCAAATCCTCAAGGGGTACCAAATCTTCATATATGGAAATCAGAAACTGGAGAGCTAGTGAAGAGTTTTGTACAGAAAAAACAATCAGATTGGTAATGTACTGCTTATTATATTTGAGTTTCTAAGTAAAAGAGATAAAAATTACATTGTTATAAAGTAATTTCAATCTTAATATTTTTTCTATAAAATTATTGCATTAGAAATATCATGTATTGTACTTAAGAAATATTTATAGCCTATGTTATTATTAAGAAATACTTCTTTTACATGGTGAAACATAAATAGTAAATGCAATTTGTTTGGTATGTCACTATATTTATGTCACATCTATTCAGGGAGCCTCAATGGTCAAGTGATGAGAAAATCTGTGGGATGTTAGTTGGTGCAGATGTCATTCTATATAAGGATGTCAACTTTGAAAAAATTGAGCACAGAATAAATGTAGCCAAAGTTGCAAAATTTAGTATATCACCCAGTAATGCTCCATATCATATTCTGTGTTATATGCCCGGTAATTAAATTTTGTTTCTTTTTTTTTTATTTTTAAACTGTATGAATACATGTATGTATATCATGTCTAGGTACTTATATGTGGAGAGTATGTAATTTTTTTTAAACAAACATTTAACGAAAACTAAGAGAAATCACAAACATTCAGATTGAATAAAAACATATAATTTTAAATTAACAGTATTTTTTGGTAACCAGGTTTGGTTAATTAAAATGTGTAATTTTAAAAATGCCTATTAGTAGATAGTTCAAGCATAACTCACTTACAAATTGGCTTATTTTATGAAATACTTTTTTATTTCAGTTTCTCTCATTATGAAGCAAATATGTGTGGCAAGCATATAATGCACAGGTGTGGAATGAAGAATATATGACAATTAAATCTATAAAACACTTTAATATTTTAAAGAAGTACAACAAAATATTAATACATAGTGGTATTTTGCATACACATGAATATATAATCAGGATCAACAGTAATGGGAAATTTTCCTGATTATTACATGCTCAATTTTAACTGTAAGTACTTTAATAAAGTTATAGGGAATTAAAAATATATTTAACAGGTAAATATTGTTTGTCTTAAAATATTTGTGATTTCTTAAGTATCTGTAAATGAAATATTCACAATTGTGATAAATCCGATGTCATATCCTTGCAGGATAAATAAGTACTCTCCACATTAAATACCATCTGTTAAATTTGCATAATTACATATGTTATATTACATTATTAGTATAAAAATCACCTAATTCATACTTGTAAATTATATTATAGGAAAATCGGGTCAACCTTCATTTGGTAGATTATTCCAGTATCCAAAATTTGATTCTACACAAGCTTTAGCAAATAAAAGTTTTTTCCAGGTACTGTTATAAAGTATGTACATATTTGTATACATGAAACTGTATCATTTTCATCTTCAGGCGGATAGAGTGAACGTGTATTGGAATAATCAGGGGACAAATGTTTTATTAATGACGAGTACAGAGGTTGATAAAACAGGCGCATCGTATTATGGAAAACAGACCTTACACTATCTCAGTACAAAAGGAGAAACTGCTATGGTTATGCTTAGTAAGTTAGACTTTGATAATCATTGTTTAAATATTTATAGATAGTGTATCATTTCAATTATAATTTTTTCTTTAGGTAAAGAAGGTCCTATACATGCTGTACAGTGGTCTCCAAAAAACACTGAATTCTGTGTAGTATATGGTTTTATGCCAGCTAAAGCTACATTATTTAATCTTAAATGTGAATCAATATTTGAATTTGGTGCGCTGCATCGAAATAGCATTTATTATAATCCTCAGGGAAATAATATCCTTTTAATATACTAATTTAACGAATAATTTTTTCTTTTTTTTTTTTGTACTTCTGGATTAACATTTTTCCTTAACCACTGTGTACTTCTAATTTTAACTGGATTTGGGAACCTCCGTGGTGGGATCGAATTATGGGATGTTGGCAACAGAAAATTAATTGCTAAAACTGAAGCTCCTGATACCACGCTTCTTCAATGGTCTCCAGATGGAGAACATTTTATGACTGCAACTACAGCACCCAGATTGCGAATGGGCAATGGGTGAATAATATTTTTATGAACGAAATACTATACCTAATAAATAAAATGAATTCATTTGTAATAAGAATTTATTATACAGATTTAAAATTTGGCATTACACCGGAACATTATTGTATGAGCGACCATGGAACGAACAAGAAGAACTGTGGGAGGTATTATGGCAAACTTTTCCACCAGATGCGTTTCCAGAAAAACCAATTAGTTATAAAGCTGTTGAAGGAATTGCTCCTAGTCAACCACAAGGTAAAGAAAAACTATATTTGTATTTTTTTATCAATATTTAGGTTGCGGTATATAATCTGTTCCAATCATTTTCAGCATCGAAACAAGCATATCGACCACCATCGGCGAGAGGGGAATCTATAACTTTCAAATTACACGATGACGAAGTGTTTGGAGTTAAAAATACTGCAAAATGTAAAGGAAATCATCATTTTACATATAATATGTAAATTTGTTTTTTCGTTTATATATTTCTTAAAATATTTTATTTATAGCTAATCAGTCTAAGGCAAAGAAGAAAACAAAGAAAGTCAAAAAAGATTCAGAAGCTTCGGCTTCTTCACAGTCACCGAGTACTAATGGACAAGTTACTGCAAGTATAAAACCTCAAAATTTAACTGCAAATGCTGCTGAAAGTGACGAATTGGAAAGAAGTAAAAAGATTAAAAAAATTAAAAACGTAAGAATATTCACTACTAATGTAATGTCGCATTCATACAGTAATTTTAATTTTTATGTTGTTCCTTGTAGAAAATAGAACAGATTTCAAAATTGAAAGAACAATTAGAAGCAGGGAAACAATTAGAAATCAATCAACTAGACAAGATAAAAAAAGAAGCTGACCTGATGAAGGAACTCGAAGAACTTTCTTTATGATGACCATTTCAAATCTCAAATGTACACGGTTAAAAAAGTCAAAATGTTTCTCCTAAAAACGAAAGATGATCTCGGTCCTTCACTTACACCATCTTACGTACTGAAGTTACGTTTGGATGTAAATAAAATTTTCACTGTATGAAAGCTAGTGGGAACAATCTAAATTTAAAAAATGGATTAGAAGTTTCCACATCATTGAGGTTATTAGTATTTAAAAATACAATCGTGAATTCCATTTGTAAGCGATGATAACAAAAATATAATGGTCCATCGCTATATTTTTCCTTCAATGATTAGAAAGAAAAATCATTTTTTTTTTTCAATAATTTTTTTTATTTTAAATATTTCTAAATAATATTAAATATTAGCATTATAATTATGCATCATCAGCCCAATGATGATTAAAATTCTCTACTATACAGTCTCAAAGATGTTGAACATGAAATGAAGAAGAAATATTTAAATTATGCAGGGTGAATCGTATGGCACATCCCGTATACGATACATAATTTGATGCAAGTGCGAAAGAAAGTAGGTAGCCTGATTGTGAAGTTTTATGCATATAAAAATTGTTCCTGGAAACAAGTGCTACCTTTTATCTTATTACATTTATAAATTATTACACATTGACTTAGTTTTCTTCTATCGATCTTTTCATGAAAATTCAGAGAATGTTAAAGATAAACATATCATTTTGCAATTATCTTGTTACCACGGTAATGGCTGTTGTACTGGTATATTTTGAAAATGTTTTGTTCTTATATATCACTTTTTTGTTTGTGTGCCTTGTTTAAGATTGAGATTTTATATTTTTCTTGCTATTGAAGATTGTAAGACTGGTCAGATTAAACACGGTTCCCCGGCACAGTTAATTAAATAAAACAAAAAACAAAAAAAACGAGAAACTGCCAAAAGTTACTATGTTGCATAACTAGAAGACATTTTTAAATAATAAAGAAAATTTAGTTTTTTGAATCAGTTGATTTGAAATAATATTTTGTAGTAGAGTTCAAAGTTACCCTTCCTTGTTTTCCAGTTTGCTATTGGAATTTTAATAGCAATTTGTGTTCATAATAAATCAGATTATTGTTATATTGTTTATTTCTATTTAATACTTGCTAATACTGGTGGGATAAATTTATTTGAGTGATCAAATAACTGGGAAAGATTTCTTTTTATTGTATGTTGTTTTTATTTCTTTTGATGTACTGATTAAAAATTGTCGATTTTTTATAAGTTAAAGTTATACTTCAAAGTATAAATATATTGAAATTTCCTAATATTAGAATTATACAAAATCCCTACTATTATTTCTTCATATGTAATGAATAATTCATGTATGAAGCATAGAATAATCTTTAGATCGACAATTATGCTATAAAAATAAATTACGTTAAATTAACATTTGCGATTATCAATATTATGTACAGATGTATGAAATTCATTGAAATAAATTGCTAAAAAATGTTGATAATGATTGTTTAGGATATGTATCCTCTGCATCACTTTTGAAATAAAATTGATATCGATTAATCGATTGATTTAAATTACAAGTCTGTGATTTAAATTGATTTGAAATACTCTTTTAAAAATATCACTTTATGATGCTAGAAAGCTAAATTGTCAAAAATATTATAATGAAAAAGATTATTGGGGAAGCAATAGGGCGTTAAAGAAAAATTATATACATATATTATATTATTAAAGTTTTCATAGAACATGAAAAACCGAAATGTGTTAAGGGAATAGAATTAGAAGCGAAGTATTTATCATACATGTTCTTGGAAAAAAAGAACACTTTAGACTAAAAGAAATGAATGAAAGGTTTAAAAAGGGTGTATCATTGAAATTGCCCGATGGATGAAAATGAATAAAGAGTACTGAGTGAACATAGTGTTAAATCCCGTGGTCGTTTTAACTCGAGAACGACAGTAGCGCCGTAAGGATAGTCCGTGTTTACAGATTCACCAGTGAGTTCTATAACGTCACGTCAAAAAGTGCAACAAATTTCTACTACCGTTTACTATGTAAAGGTGCGTTTTTTCCTTTATACAAGTTTGACGCAATAGTTAGTGATAATAGAAATCTTTTGCGTGTTACTGTACGTTGTCAGCTAGCCGGTTGTTTCGTCTCAAAGCAAAATTTAAAAGGTTTTCTTTAATACGGTAGTGCTAATCGTTAGGATGGTCGCCATTTTGTCCGGAGGTGGCCCGGTTGAGTGAACGGGGCGAAAATAGTTGCTCCCTGGACACCGAGGATCATTGAAATTACATAGGTACCGGTTGCGTGGAATCTTTTCACCTACATTTTGTCAGCGAAAGAAATCTGACACTCGTAAAGGAGGTGTGCATGTACCAAAAAAAAAAAAAAAAATTGAGATTCAGTTTCGTCGCCGCTCCGACGTTAGTCCTTTGTAAGCACGCCGTACACGTATTTTCGCGTAATTCCAAGCTAATTTAACGACGATCTCTCGCGAAATTCTTTGATCAACAATGCTTTTCTGTCAACTAAAAGCGGGTCTGGGTTAGTCGCCTCCAAATTAGAATTTTTGACGGTTGACAGTTCGGTACGTTTGACGATACACCCGTGAAATAAAAAGAGGTGACGAGAGAAAGAGATCGAAAGGAGTGAGAAAGAGATAGAAGAATAATTCGCGACATGACATCGTACCTTTCATGAATTGCGAAATTCCAAAAAAATATATATATAAATCCTTAGATATGATTATTAATTTCGTACTGGTTTTCTGCGGCTCAAGTGAACTATTATCGTTTATGAAAGAATTGTTCTCGTTGGTCAGTACAAACGATTGGAATTTGTCGGCTGAAACCTTAGCAAAATCATGCTGTCATGCGATTTACCGAATGTGGGAGATGTTTCTTGTTATCTATGTTTTCCTGTGTACTTCGTTAAATTCATTTTCTTGTTGTTCAGCTATGAAATATTGACGCTACCGGTGTTCCTCGAGATCAGCTCGAATTACATAGGACTTGTCTTACGGATTTTTTCACCGTTCTAATTTTCCATTCAAGTCATCTTCAAAACGGTTTTTTTTATTCTCTACGTTTTAATATAGTTTCGGTTTTTCGTATAAATATTTGTGTAACATTGAGTTATCAGTTACAGTTAATTTATTATTAATACATGAATAATAGGTGACTAAATATTTAATAGATATAAACCTGTTACAAAAATGCTTTACAAGTATATACATATATCCTGAAACATATACTGGTAGATTTATATCTACTGTTATTACATTACAGTATTATATTTAGTTGAAACTAAAAATTGCCTTTGATCTTTTCATATTTTTGGAAGAAATTGTAAAAATCTTAATTCATCGTGGAATTTTAATTACTTTGTTTCAGATAATGTAGGTATAGTTTATTCAAACAAGGCCTTTAGGGTATAATTATATTTAATGTCAGTGAATGAGTTGGATGATTGTTATTGGTGGTGTGATTATCGGACCAAAAGGTATTGAGACAATTGGAATATAGCAAAGAGCACACAAAATGACGATCGCCACAAGAGGCCAAGGAGTAGGCATAGACCCTCCTGACAGCCAACAAAGTACACAGGTATGTAAGATTACACAGGCGTAGAAGATTGTACTTCATCGTTGAACTATTTTTCTACATAAAAAGTTTGTATTTGTTTTTAATTTATTTCGTTTTACACAACAGATGCACAGTCCACCTGGTCCGCAACAGTTAGCTGACACAATGTCAGGACTTCAACTCACGGAGAATGTGGTACAACCAGATTGCACCAATGATACATTAACTACAGTAGAGGATAGTAATCAGCTTCACGGGGAGCCTGATTTTCCTATTGCAAAACTGAATATGCTTCATGAAAAAATATCTAGTCCACGATGGGTTGTACCAGTTCTACCAGATCAAGAGTTAGAGTGCCTGTTACAAGCCAGTATCGATCTTTGTAAAAAAGGTTGTTACACAAAATGAGCAATTTTAAATTTATAGCCGATAACATTGAAATAAGTGTAACATCGATATATACTTTATCTAGGAATTGATGTACAAAGTGAAGCATGTCAACGCTTTTTTCGTGAAGGACTCACAATTTCTTTTACCAAAATATTGACTGATGATGCAGTAAATAGTTGGAAATTAAATATTCATAACTGTATTAATGCAAATTGTGAGCGGTTAGTGGAACTATGTGTCTTGAAATTAGACGAGGACTGGTTTCCTCTTCTTGATTTGCTGGCAATGGTTTTTAATCCTAGTAACAAGTGAGTTAAATTTGCTTTTATATAATAGCAGGTATATTTTGTCTCCGTCAGATTAATTTATGAAATTCTGTTTCAGATTTCACACATTTAATGCTGCAAGAGTTTCAGAAACTGTTCCCCCTGGCAGTGATATTCCCGATGAAGAACTTTATGCACGGCCACCTGCTGATTCAAGAAGTCCTCGTGGTTGGCTAGTGGATCTTATAAATAGGTTGATGAATAATATTAACCAGTTTTTGATAATTCTATTTTCAGCATATAGCATATTAAAGTTTTCTCTTTGTTGTAGGTTTGGAAGTCTTAACGGATTTGAAATTCTGCTCTCTAGATTTCAGAGCGGTCGAAATTTAACAGTACCAGTTATTTATGCGTTGATTAGACCTTTTGGTTTGTGTTACGAATTGCTTACTGTTCACACAATAGTTAAATATCTGATGCCTATCGTGGTAAGTATTTTGTAATTAAATTAAATATCAACCTCGTCTAGATCAATGGCATCGCTACATATTTCAATATACAGGAAATGGTGTCTGTAATTTTGAATAATTTGACCGATGAGGAATTAAAAAAGGAAGCGAAAAATGAATCAAAAAATGATGCGATATCAGCCATAATCAAAGCCTGCAAATGTTTGGTATCACGAGTACCGCATCAAGATGAAATGATTAAAAATTTGGGAATTCTGAGATTGAAAATGATTTTAAGACTTCTACAAATTTCTTCGTTTAATGGGAAAATGAATGCATTAAATGAAGTGAATAAAGTGATTACCACTGTTAGTTTTTATCAGCATCGAAACGCGATTGTTGAGGAAGAAGAATGGCTTACCGCAGAATGTATGGCTGTAAGTAAAACATTTATTAATCCTTATATGATTTCAAATTTAATTTCATAACAAATACTAAGTGTACGAAATTGTTCCGGTTGTTTAGAAATGGATAAAAGAAAATGGAGTATTAGAAATCGTCTTAAGAGATTCGTTACATCAACCTCAGTATGTTGAAAAGTTAGAAAAGATTTTACGTTTCATTATAAAAGAACGAGCATTAACTTTGGAAGATTTGGACGCTGTTTGGGCGGCACAAGCTGGAAAACACGAAGCAATTGTAAAAAATGTTCATGACCTACTTGCTAAACTTGCTTGGGATTTTAGTCCTGAACAACTTGACCATCTGTTTGAATGCTTTCAGGTGTTTATTATTATCCAATTATAGTTCTTTTAACTACAATTATTATTACGCATAACTTAATCGAAATGTTCGTTATTTCAGATGAGTTGGAAGACTGCTAATAAAAAACAAAGAGAAAAATTATTAGAATTAATTCGGAGACTAGCAGAAGACGATAAGGATGGAGTAATGGCACATAAGGTGTTAACTCTTTTTTGGAATTTGGCTCATTCCGATGAGGTGCCTACAGAAATAATGGATCAAGCTTTAAACGCTCATGTAAAAATCCTTGATTATTCGTGTTCACAAGAAAGAGATGCTCAGAAGACAATTTGGTTGGACAAATGTGTGGAAGAACTAAAAAATGGCGATAAGTGGGCTTTACCTGCGTTAAAACAAATTCGAGAGATATGTTGCCTTTACGAACCAAATCCACACATTTCGTGTCACAATCAACGGAATCATCATTACAGACAAGATGTTATAGAACGACTTCAAGCACAACATTCGGCAGTAATTTTAGTGACCAATAGTTTAACAAATTATATGAATAAAATGAGACAATTAGTTAAAGAAAATCCAGACATTGATGCGAATACTTATATGCCCGATGGTCGTTATAACCATATTATGCAGGTGCAAGAAAGGCTTAATTTCTTACGTTTCTTGTTGAAAGATGGTCAACTTTGGTTATGCGCCGACCAAGCTGAACAAATTTGGCAGTGTTTAGCAGAACAAGGTGTATTTGTCTCCGACCGTGAAGCATGTTTCAAGTGGTTCTCTAAATTAATGGGAGATGAACCAGATCTTGATCCGGCGATAAATAAAGATTTTTTCCAAAATAATATACTCCAACTAGATCCAACATTACTCACAGAAAGTGGTATCAAATGTTACGAACGATTTTTCAAAGCTGTTAATTCGAAGGAGGGTAAATTAAAACTGAAGAAGGGAACATTTCTTATGGATGACGTTGACCTAATTGGTACAGATTACTTGTGGCGAGTAAGTGATGTTTAATATTAATCGTATCAAGTTGAACAGAGTGGTATAATTGCTGATTGTGTATGTTCGTGCAGGTCGTAACTAACAGTCCTGAAGAGATTGCAAATCGGGCCATAGAACTATTAAAAGAAGTAAACACTAATTTAGGGCCACGACTACAGTCATCAGTTTTGGCATTTCATGTAACATATATTGGGGAATGCATGGACAGATTAAAGGCACATTATGACACTGTGTCGGTTTTAAGTAGAGTATACCTCGAAGGGAAAGAGGAACGTGAAGAACAAGTGTCAAATAAGATTAAAATAGAAGCTATGAAAATGTGTCGTGTCATGAAAGTGTTACAGGAATACATAAACGAATGTGACACTGCATTTCCAGGAGAACGAAAAATATTGCCATTGCATAGGTATAGTTATTTATATTATTAACGAAAGAAGGGTAATACATATTTTTCCCTCATAAATATGTTCATCCTATTTGATTACAGAGCAGCTCGTGGGAAGCATCTGTCTCTTATACTTCGTTTTGCAAATCCTGCAAATCGTAGTGTAGATGACATAGATATATTTACGCATACTAACGACACCTTGGGATCATTAAGACGACAAATATTGCGCAGAATTAAAGCAAATGAATCAAATGTAAAAATTGACTTATTTCTTAATGGAGAATCGTTGGAGCCAGCAGATGACAGAAAACTTCTTTCTCAACCACCCTTCAGGGACAAAATGGTATTTATTTAATGGCCCTAAGCTCTATTGAAATGTACCATGTAACATGATCTAAAAAAATTACTCTTTTATACAGCTGTTATCTGCAAAGTTGGGCCAAGTAAACAGCAATATGCCAAGTTCACCAGATAGTAGTTCAGATAGTTCCGCGAGTTCTCCGCATCACCCATACGATGGGCCAAATGTAGAAGCAGAGAATAATCTACCGGGTGTGGTATGTTAACATTTCGCTTATAACGTATAATGAAATTAAAAATAAATTTACGAATCTGTAACCTTACGTTTGTTGCAGGTTATGTCCCAAAGATCGCAATACGCTACGTTTTTCTTTCAATTGGCAGATCTTGGATGCACTCTTCAACACGCGCAATTACGTGACGGTGCACGAAATCTTCTACAATTGGTGCCACCGGATACTCTCACTGTATCACGGTTACAGTGGTTATTTGGTCATTGTAAAGATGACACCTTGGATAATGCTCTTTGTAATGATCAAAACACTACAGTAGATGCTTTATTTTTTACTGCAAGTCCTAGCCAAGTTTTATACAATTTAGAGGTAAAGTTTGTTTAATATATTTCTGATTGTTTATTGTAATTTTAGAATCAGACGATACAAGAATTAATTTATTCATATTTTAGGTTTTATATAGTTTGTTAATGCCAGCATTAGACCCGATGTCGGAAAGAGCGTTTGAATTTCAGTGCAATTTTATCAAGAGCGGTGAAGCTGGTGTTATTCTGGAGATGTTAACGAAAAATAAATTTTTACCAAACGCGGATGAAACCACGAAACGTGCAGCGTATTTGACCGTGTTGAAATTATGCAAACTTTTACTTACGATAGTTGGCAACGTAATGGCTTGCGTAATGGATGAAGTACAACAAGCTGGAATATCTGAGAATCACGATAACCATACTCATAACAATCGTGGTCCGGTGGCAGTTTTAAAACAGGCATTACAAAGTGTACCAAATCAAAACACGGAATATATGTTGAGAAGCGTCGCAGCGAAATTAGCTCAACATTTAGCGCGTCGAATGTTGTGCGGAGGAACGGAATCAGACAAATGTCGGCATCTTTTTATGCAGGCCCTTTCCTGGGAGCTACCGAATGTAGCTACTATTCGTGCCATAATTAGGCTAGCATGGGCGGCATCCACAGGCAATTTGAACAACATAAACGCGTCCGCCGAGACGCTTCACGTGCTTCACGAGACAAAGGAAAAGGAAACGTCAAATAATCCGGACAATAATGACGTACTAGTGTGTAAGGAGGCACTGGAAATTTTGACAATCGCCTTGGTATTGAATCCGACCGCGTTAGAATCATTATCAAGGGACAATATGTGGCACACGTTTTTGATAGACCTTGTACTTCTAAGTACGTCGAGAGTGATTCGAATGGCCGCGGCTGAACAATTTTTTTTTATATCGACGTGGTATAGCAATGGTCATCAGCCACTGTTATTTGCAATAACGTTGCTATTCAATGTTCTAAACACCACTGTTATGGAACACGCGAAACAGAGTCACGAGTACTTTCAACTTTTGTGTAGATTATTAAATTATGCACACATGTCCGGATGCCCACTTTTAACAGCCGAAACATTGCTGAACATCGAGATAGCTTGGTTGAAGAAAGTGCGAGACAACGTTAAAGAAACTGGAGAAAGTCAAGTTGACGAGGCTGTCCTCGAAGGGCATCTTGGTCTTACTAAAGAGCTATTGGCTTTTTTACCTCCGAGTAAAAAGTATGAACTTGGTTCCGATGAGAAACACGGGGCAAATTTAATCAAAGAATTGGTCGAAGATTTTGTATTTCCTGCATCGCGTCTTATGCTGCAACTACGTAGCACTGGAGAGCTAAGTGCCACGCAAGCGAGCCCAGTATGCACGACTCCTCAATCAACTAGTGCGGCATTTGATTTACTTGTAGGTCTTTGTGTAGGCTGTGTACCTAACATGAAACTTCTAGTCACAATGCTCACTGATATGTTCTACTCTGAGAGAGACGAACCGCTGGTAGAATGGGATTATTTACCACCGGTTGGGCTTAGGCCATTAAAAGGGTTTGTAGGTCTGAAAAATGCAGGCGCGACTTGCTACATGAACTCAGTATTACAACAATTGTACATGGTTGAAAGTATAAGAATCGGGCTACTAGCCGCGGAAGGTGCAGCGACAGATTTAAACGAGGATTTCTCTGGCGAGGAAAGAATCGAAGGTGAACAAACGATAGAGGCGAACGACAACGATACAAACGAGGAGAAATGCGGAGCGGATGAGTCTAGAAAAGAGTATAATATTGGTATTTTGAAACAAGTTCAAGCAATCTTTGGTCATTTAGCTTATAGCAAATTGCAATATTACATACCCAGAGGACTTTGGAAACATTTTAAGTAAGTAGAATTTTCAATTTCTCAATTAAATCACGTGTACAGATAGATTAATTGTACTTATCAATGTTTCATTGATTGACATTCTAGACTTCAAGGCGAACCTGTAAATCTTAGAGAGCAACAGGATGCGGTAGAATTTTTTATGAGCTTGGTGGAAAGCTTAGATGAGGCATTGAAAGCCTTAGGGCATGAACAGATAATGAGCAAAATTCTCGGTGGTTCATATAGTGACCAGAAAATCTGCAAAGGTTGCCCTCATAGGTACCTTCTTAATTCTTACATTCTCCTTTTTTCGGTAAACTGTAATACCGCATTACATTATCTTCAGATATTCCAAGGAAGAGCCGTTCAGTTTGATAAGTGTGGATATCAGAAATCACAGCAACTTACTGGATTCTCTTGAACAATATGTGAAAGGAGAATTGCTGGAAGGCGCAGACGCTTATCATTGCGACAAATGTAATAAAAAGGTAGAATTGAGAAGTATTTAGATTTTTATACAAATGAAACGTGCAAATTATATCCAAAGAATAATGCCACTGAGAATTATTTTCTTCAGGTTGTGACGGTAAAGCGATTATGTGTAAAGAAGTTACCACCTGTTTTAGCGATACAATTAAAAAGATTCGAATACGATTACGAAAGAGTTTGTGCTATAAAATTTAATGATTACTTTGAATTTCCAAGAGATTTGGATATGGAACCTTATACTGTTTCGGGACTTGCTAAATTGGAGGGAGAAGTTATAGACTGTGATTATGAAGAATCAGTGAAAGGAACTTGTACTAAATATCAATTAACTGGTATTGTAGTACACAGTGGTCAAGCTAGCGGTGGTCATTACTATTCTTATATTTTGCATAGGTAATTAAAAGATTTACAGTTAACAATTATTTATACGGATAAGTTAATTGTAATGTTCATTCGTTAGGCAAAGTGATGGCACTGCTAAATGGTACAAGTTCGATGACGGCGATGTTACGGAATGTAAAATGGAAGAAGAGGAAGAAATGAAGTCTCAGTGTTTCGGTGGTGATTATTTAGGAGAAGTATTTGACCACATGCTCAAACGAATGAGTTACCGCAAACAGAAACGATGGTGGAATGCTTATATGTTGTTTTATACCAGATTAGATGTAGAGGATAATTCCCTAATGAAAAGTGTTAACGAGTTATCATTGTGTAAGTATTGTTTAGATGTTATACTTGGAGAGAAAAATTTACTCATTTATTATAATAAAAATCATTTCATTTTCAGATACGAAACTAGGAGTTATGAAAATGCCCCCAGCTATCGAATACAGTGTCAGAAAGCAGAACATAAAGTTTATGCATAATCGAAATCAATTTAGCGCAGAATACTTTCAATTTATCAAGAAACTTGTATCTTGTAATCCTCATAATATTAACAGACAAAATATGAACGAGAAACTTGTAAGTTTATATCAAATCAGATTTATACTTATACTTGCAACGTTATTTATCAAGAGTTACAATAATTTTTCCAAATTATTATTATTGTAGAGCCCTGAACAAGAAGAACTCGCGATGCTGTCTGTACAATTGTCGTCGAGATTTCTATTCTACACGGGTTTCCATACTAAAAAGACATTGCGTGGTAATGCAACGGATTGGTACGATATTGTGTGCCATCATTTGCGCAGTAGTAAATCAGTACGGTCTTGGTTTGCTCATAACGTCTTATTTAATCATCCGCATAGGTACCACGTTTTCTTGAGCATATATGCATGAGTATAGGAAATCTTGATACTTAACGAAAAATTAATTCATTGTCTTTAGATTTTGCGAGTACCTTTTGAGCTGTCCCAGTACAGAAGTTCGAACAGCTTTTCTCAAAATTTTGGTATTTCTTGCACACGTTTCCCTGCAGGATGGCCCATGTGTGCCGCCTAGTCTAAACGCACCAAGTACGTTTTACAATTATATTTGAAAGGAAATAGCTATCCAATACGTTAGCCGACCCCCATGGTCCCGGCAAATTTTTATCCCATGGAATCCATAGAATAGGCCGCCAAGATGATCTGTACCAAGTTTTATCCAAATCGATTAATGGGAACATGGTCAAAATGGCGGCCAAAGTTGACCCTTTTAACATGGGGCTCTATGGGGAGTGGTCGAAATCGTGCTTTCGGCATCCCAGTTTCCGGATATGTTAAACTAGACGATAATACCTTTCAAATGAGCCCGTGAGCGTCAAAATCGTCAAACGGGAACTTGGTCAAAATCCGCTGAGTAGTTTGGTTAGAAATCGGCTTTGAAAATTTTCTTCATTTTTTCACAACGGGTTTTGACCAAATTCCCATTTGACGATTTTAACATAGTTTAGTCTAGTTTAACATATCCGGAAACAAGGATGTCGAAAGCATGATTTTGACCTACTCCTCATAGAGCCCCATGTTAAACGGGTCAACTTTGGCCGCCATTTTGACCATGTTCCCATTAATCGATTTGGATGAAACATAGTACAGATCATCTTGGCGGCCTATTTTATGGATTCCATGGGGTAAAAATTTGCCGGGACCATGGGAGTCGGCTGACGTATTGGATAGCTATTTCCTTTCATTTAATGAATATCTTATAGAAATCAAAGATTGATGTGATGATTAATCATATATACAAATGTTCTTTTTCTATATTTTTCAGCCATACTTTTGGATCCAACTGCCACGCTTAGTGATCATTTATTGCACGCTGTTCTTTCTTTACTTCACCGTGAAATATCAGATCATGGCCGTCATCTATCACATTATTTCTCTGTGTTCCACACGTACGCGTCGCTTGGTCTTGCCGAAAAGGCTCAATTGCTTAAGGTAACTATCATTTTACATATGGGTTATAAATAATATTTAGATTGTTAATTGTATCCGTTATTTCTTATCGTAGTTAAATGTTCCGGTTACGTTTATGTTGGTCGCAATTGACGAAGGACCCGGCCCTACAATAAAGTATCACTATCCCGAGCTAACTAAATTGCATCAAGTAGTTAGTATGCTGATACGTTGCTGTGACGTATCATCGAAAGCACATTCGAGTCATGCACAGTCAGGAGTAGCGCCTTTACCAAATCCATATGGTGACCCAGCATGTCAAAACGAATATCTGATGCCTATCCAACCGCTGGCAGCAGATATTCTTTTTGTTAAAAACAGGTAACGTTTATTTAACAAATATGATTAAAGTAAGAAGAAAAAAAAACAGAAACATAATGAGATAATTCATCATTTTTGTCCATAGTTACATGAAGAAACTAATTGAAGACGCTGATGTTAACGTTACCGAGGACATAGTGAAATTACTTCAATATTGTTGTTGGGAAAATCCACAGTTATCACGAACTGTTCTCAGTGAATTATTATGGCAAATTGGATACGCTTTTACTCACGAGTTGAAACATCATACGGATTTACTACTCGCCATGCTTCTAATGGAAGATTCGTGGCAGACGCATCGTGTTCACAATGCACTTAAAGGTACGAATGAATTAAACTTAAAACTTGTTTAAATATTTTAAGGGGATGCCATTTTTCAATCAATTATAAAACAATTATAGGCGTTCCAGAAGAGAGAGAAGGTTTATTCGAAATAATACAGAGAAGTAAACATCATTACCAAAAAAGAGCCTATCAATGCATTAAATGCATGGTGCAGTTGTTTAACAAGTGCAGACTTGCACACGAACTTCTGCATCACAGCCCTGAATTGAAGAGGAAATGGATACATGCCATTGAGTGGCTTCACGAAGAACTCAAGGTATAAAATAATAATATCAACGATTGTACAAAAACGAGGTTCGCATAATGTACAACGTTAATTATATTTTTCAGAGACCATATGCATCAACGGCTCCATATACTCATGCGTATAGCAACTGGTCTCCCCCAGCTCAGTCTAATGATTCCACGAATGGATACATTTTGGAGCGTAGTAACAGCGCGAAGAAAACATTAGAGAGGGCATTTGAACTTTATCCCGACGATGAACAAGAAATGGAAGAGGATACGAGCGAAGATTGTGCCGAGGAAGCTGATAAAGCTGAGAAAGTCGAGAAATATCAATCACAAAAAGGATCGAGACGTAATTTAATATGGGGATCTATAGGGTGAGATTTTCTAGATTATTTGGAATAATTTAATTTTGCAGCTATGATTATTTTAATACCGATTGTTCGTTGTTCTTTCCAGTTATCCTGACGTTACTGTAATACAACAAGTGCAAGAGGAACAACAAGTTCGAACTCAGCCTAGACCGTCCCCGGTTCACAGCCCTCTATTCACCCAGGTCACGTTCTTTCCACAAGCTCCTGACTTAGATAGTCCACAGAACTGTGAGTCATCGCAAAATACCAGCCAGGATCCATAATGAACGCTACATACTGACGTTCTACCAAGTTGCTGCCCCGGTGAAAACGTTTCAATGTACGTCGATGTCACTGCGCCAGCAGCTTGGTGTCGAACGATTGAGACATCTGTACAGATAAAACTCGCAGATTTGTTCTTTTTTTTTTTGCAACTGGTATTCACGAACTTGCATTTTCAATCTGTCAGTTTTACCGTGGACAGTTACTTTCGTAAGTGATACGAGTGGTATAGCCATTTGCACCATTGAGAAAAAAAAAGAACGATGTTAAAACAACAACAGGCGATTACTAAATAAGAACAGAATTTCTATGTATTGATCGAGGCAAGCAATTCATGTCACGGTTTCTTCTTACTCCTAACGTTCGTGCATTCTTTGTTTTATTATTATTATTATTATTATATTATTATTATTATTATTATTATTCTCTTTTTGCATCTATATAATTATTTGGGCTTTCGAATTTGAAGAAGGACGTTTTGGTAAGAAGAGAATCCTTTGAAGAAACGCTAAGAATATTACTTGCCCCGATTAAAGCATACGAATTCGAGTGTAAGAATACGATAAGATTGTAAAAATGTATAGCGAATAGTGTTATGGAATCCCGTCTCTGCCGAATGGAAAACAAAGGTATAAAAAGAAAAAAAAAGAACATAATTCCCGTATGTCTATGTAAATTTGTTACTAATAAAAAGTTAAAAAATGAAACTTTCTAACAACCGACAGATAAGGCTATAAAGAAAAGAAAAATAATAATACAGTAGCTTCAGATTGAATTGGAAAATAAATAGTTCAAATATTTACTATGCATCTATGAATATGACTATTTTAGTCTTTCAAGACGAATGAAACGAAAAGAATTTTTTTCTTGTACTTAATCTCGAGCATCAAAACGAAAAAAAAAAGAAAAAAAGAAAGAAAAAGAAGAAGAATCGCTTCTTTATGCAGTGATTTGCACTGTTTAAGGATTCAACATACACCAATGATGCCTCCCATTGTGCTTTCTTTTAGTTCATCCAATTTGAGAGAGAAAAAGAAAAGAGTTGTGCCTTCGATATCGTGCGACTCCGTTTATAATTTTTAGGTAGATGTTTAGGAATCTTGTTGCTTCGAATTTGATTGCTTATAGGTCTTTTCTGTTACGTTTTGATTATTCGTGAGAAACTGTAAGAAAGAATTTGATAAAATTACGCGAGATCCAAGTACGTGGTGCAGAGTCATTTAAAAAGAAATTACGAATAGAAAACACTCCAGCTAACGACGGGATATTTCTAAGTTTAATATGCGGCAGATGGTCAGGATAGTCAGCCCTATTTTTTTTTTTCCTTCAAGTAATAAGGAGTCGCGGTGCCGCGAGAAAGAAAATAAGCCTTGTTCGAAGTCCAAATTTTTACAAAAGAGAAAAATAAATAAAAGGAATTGAAGAAAGCGTGACGGTAGCGACACAAAAGGGTATGGAAACAAAAAAAAAAAAATAATAATCACTAATTTGTATCGTTCTAAGATACGATCAATCGTTGAAATAAAAAGAGCTGTGGTCTTTTCGCCTGTAATGTGTAAAGTAATTCATAATTTTCAGTGTCGGTAAGAAAGGAACTATTTTTATTAGTTGTGCTGCTCGTTCTACGAGTATAAAAGAAGAAATACGAGAATTAACGAACAGGAAACCGAACGAACCATTCTTTTTTTTTTTTTTTTTTAAATTTATGAACTGGCCATAGCTTTTGATTTATTAAATAACATGTGTTATATATATAGATATTATATAAATAATACTAAAGAGAGGAGTAAAGAGAGAAATAAAGAAGTCACGTAAATAAATGGAGAATGCGAAGCGAACCGTGTGTGTATACATATAGGAATTCGTGGGGGAAAAAAAAGTAATGAGAAAAAACCAACGACTATGTCAAGACACCAGGAAGTAAACGACATATTGATTATTGTTCGTATTTATCAAATATCCACGTTAAACAGTGTACCAAATTATATAATAGCTACTCTATCGATTAAAATAATAATAATATTAATAATAATAATAATGGTACCTAATCTTACTCAGACATGTACATACGCAACTGCTTTTTATATGTGATAAAAAAAAAAAACGTTATTATATTCCTATTATACATTGAGGTTAGTAAACGCTATTGTAAATCCTGGTTTTTTGTACACAGACTGTATGCTAAGTTCTAATTCTTTTGTTAACGGAAGAGAATTGTAGTCTATAATTATTTAATAATTTAATTATATCGGTAAAAAAAGTAAGCGTAAAACACGTCTTGTATGATATACATATATATGAACAACTTGATTACTTTCAAAAAATCAATATCACATTTTAACCCATTAATTCCCAAATATCGAAAATATATTATTTTCAAGATAGACGTTCTATTAACAGGCAGAGCTGTCTAACGATAAGAGTTATAGGGGTCTGAGGCAGATATCAATATTCTTGAAAATATTTAATCAGAAATCTTGAAATCTATTCTAATAAACCTATTAAGTAACTATTGATACGTAACACGCGTAATCTTATATTTCTCATTTATTGTAAAGTTTTATGATAAATATAGCAGAGCGTAAAACGGCTTTTCAAAAGAAAAATTTGTTATTAATAAATGTGAAATTTATTTTTCGATAAATAAAATATTATAGTAGAATTGTAAAAGGTTCAGCCGTTTTAAAAATCCTTATTTTTCAGAATAATATACTATTACAATATTTAAGAGATAATCTCTAACCGCGGACCGTAACTGCCCGGTTGCCCTATGTTAGGGGCAGCTCTGTTAACACGTTAACTGCCGCTCACGCGACATCGCGTGCGCGATCGTCGACATTAAGGCAAATAAATATTTATTTATAATACTAAAATAAAAATTTATGAAACTGGTTATTAATGGGTTAAGTGGTCGAACTTCGAATGTTTTGTGTCCATGTATCTGATTGCTATAGCGTTCGTGTATTATTATTATTTTTTTCTTCTATTCTTTTCTCTCGTTTCCTATTTTTTCGTTTATTCTTTCGAACGACCGATGATGATGGAAGGTATACATATATAGAAGAGGACACGAAATGTCACACAGCCAGCACATGGTTCTAATCGAACGATATAAAACAAAACTATTCTTCGAATTATCGTGATTTCATCGAACTTGTCGCGTGCACTATACCAATTATGCTATCACGAATATGTGTGCTATAAAGTGACGGATCCACGAGAGTCGATCAACATCCGCAGCCATCTTCATTGGGGCGATAATAGCAAAATTCAAACGCGCTCGATTTTTGTAATAAATTAACAACCAAAAAGCGTCTCTTTTTGCGAAGAGCATCTGAAAGAAAATATTTACGAAAAAAGAAAAAAAGAAAAGAACAACGAGGAATCAAGGAACATCACGAGTCAAAAATCAAAGGCAAATGCATGTGAGGAAGGAAATAAAAGTATATCTACAGCTGTACAGTTTAATATGCTTAGAAAAGCGATGCGAGAAAATTAGGAAAAGAAAAAAATATATAATTCGAATCTTACGCGGTGAACTTTCTCGAAACGTGAAAAAAAAGAGGCACCCCCTCGTCGATGTTCGTTTAGTTTTTAGTTGTAAACGGTAATTTTATGTACTAACTCGATCGACGCTCTAGTCAGTAAAATAAAATAAAGGAGATTAATGAACCTCGTTCGATTTAGTAGCGTATCTCTCGAAAGTTCTCTCTCTTTCTCTCTCTTTTTTTTTTTTTTTAAACAACGATCCTTTGTTTCTATCGCAAATAAGAAAGTATCGAATGCAATTGAAAATTGACGTTTCTGTAACAAAATTTTCCAACGAAATTAATAACTTAATATTTCGCAGCAAAAACATACACGTGCGATATCGAAATACCCTTGACGCCGTTATTCGACCACTTTTTCTTTAATGTTTCAACGTAATCTTGACCTTTTCGTACAGATATTTCATTTTTTTTTTATCAAATCGGTCGTTTATAGATTAAAATCATCAGATTAACAATTTACTATAGTATCGTAAAACCTTGAAAATGAGATTACACTTTTCCCTATGTTATTTCGAAGTCTAATTAAGGAATACCTTTTTTCCGTTTGATGAAATGTTCTTAAAAGATTTGTCGTTTATGATTGTAATTTTTGTAAGAAATGAGCAATTTTCACCGCAACGATCAGCCTGTTAACGAAGCGAACGGTTTCATTTCCTCGATGATGTCGCGTTGGAGAATCAATGGAATCGCGTCATTCGTCGACGTCAAAATGATGAAAGAGCCGTGATTGCAAGGAAACTTAGTTCTTAGATAAGAAAGAGTTATGTAAAGCTGAGAGAAACCGTGGCTCCGATGTCTGGAAAAATTTTCTATCTACCACTCGTCCAACGAATGTCCATCGAACTTGATAAAAGAAATAATAATAATAAAAAAAGAAAGGAGAAACGATTACAAATTTCGCCAGACATTTCTAAAAGTTATTGATATCAAGCCAATCGGACTTTCTAGCTGAAAGATCCTGTAAAAATTGTGTATATCTGTTGTTCTTTGCTGTTTGTGAATTTTTGTTTGTTGCGTAATAGAATTGGTATCTTTTAATTTATTTATTATTTTTTTTTTAATACACGGTTATTATCGTTTGGTTGAGTTCAAGAGCGAGAGCAAGAGAGACAAATGTTTTGCAACGAGACTCTGCAATTACTTATATCGTATGATATACAAGTTCAACAGACAGTGCGACGACCATAAATGCGTCGAATTTCAAAGAGAATCATTTGTAACAAACCTATTATAAAATTGATCACTTTCTCTGTATTTGAAACAAAAATAAACCGTATCCGCATCTCGCTTCGAGACACGAAAGAAAATTGGAATGTCGAGTGGAAAGTACACAAAGTAGATAAATTTTTTTTTTATCATATGAATTTGTAAGAATCAAAATTGCTTTATTTTTCTCTAAGGACAATCGAGTCAAGGAGAGGACAGTATTGTATATCACCGAAATAGTCATAGATCATTTAATTTTTTGCTGTCCTATATTAGGACGAATCCAAGTAACAAGTTTCTTGATAACGATGTTTTCTTACCTGGACCTCGGGAAGAAGAAATTTTAAACAAATATTCTTCTTCCTTTTTTTTTACTAGCTACGAGTGGCAAGATAATATTCGCAGGACGAATATATTTAAAAGAATGTTCTTCGAGGCTGCTTTCAGTATGTTACCGTATGTATTTCAAGGAGCTGCGTCGTGAATTGAAAAAGAAAGAAAGATTGAGGTTAGTCCAATATTCTAAACGTAGACGAGTCAACCAACGACGCAGCTTCTTCCACTGTTCACGAGATAATAAATATCACGAACACTGTGTACGTGTGGTATGTGTGTTTTTTGCTGTAACACTGTCGTCATTGTTCACTTGCATTCGCCTATGGTTCTTATATTACCACCCAGGACGCACCGCACGCGTCCTATGCTGATACAATACACGACGCACCGTGTGCGTCCTATGCTGATACCCAACACGACGCACCATTCGCGTCCTGCGAGAAAACCGACATTAGTCAACAATTAAAAAGATAAGATCGTACGAAAGTAAAAATGTGTGAAAATTGAAATTGACATTGAAATTACACGTATGAATAACCAGAAGAAATGAAATGTATGTACCGACTCCTGTGGATCTTATCAGATCTCTTAAGCCGGTCGAGATCCGTGCTTTTTCCTACCTGAACAACGCCTGAAACAGGACGATCTAGCTAGTTCTTGGTCGCGTGCTGTTAAAATTGCTTTCATATCGGGCCGAGATAAATCACCGTGCGTTGATACCCTTGAACTCATGGTGCTTCAACAGATTGTGCCTCGCTGCTTAGAGACACGGCTTAACCGAGCCTTTCTCGTTATTCATCCGTTCGAAGCGTGAAACGATTGCGAATAGATCGATGGATGATAACGATCTCTTGAGTCAGCCCGTCGTTCCCTTATCTAATTACAACAGAAGTCTGCGAACTTCGAACTTCTCCGTCTCCCCTCCTCCTCCCCCCCCCCGAAATTGCAGAACAATCGCGTTCGTTAAAGACGAAGTTCAAGTTTCGCGCGTGGTTACGTTCTCCTCACGAGATCATCGTACGATGAAGGGTAACCTTAAGGATACGCGTCAGATATTTTCCTACGACACTCGTTTGGGGAAAATTGTAGGGGCTCGAGAAGGATGATTAAAAAGAATTTCTTTGCGTCGATTTATCGATGGCTGGAAGAGTCATTCTCGGATTTTAACCTTTTCGTCACTAAGAATGGAAAAATTATTTAATTTAATACGTTCGCTGTGGATCCGCGTTACACTCACTTAATATTATTAATATTAATATTATTTCTACTTATTTCCTTCGCCCGATGAACGTTGGGCCATCAATTCCCAGCGAATGTGTTAATATTATTTTTATTTACGTATTTCAATTTGATAT
Organism: Osmia bicornis bicornis; assembly: GCF_907164935.1. Lineage (NCBI taxonomy): Eukaryota > Metazoa > Arthropoda > Insecta > Hymenoptera > Megachilidae > Osmia > Osmia bicornis. The sequence goes on from NC_060230.1 coordinate 8,120,735, forward strand.
ATCAACTATAGCTACAATGAAAGGGTTAAATTTGTGAATAATTTCCTTTGAATATAAAACTCAATGATTCTTCCATCCTTCTGTCGAGGTAATGAAATGACAGCTCAAATGAAAATACGTATATCGAAAAAGAGATTTCGAAATTCCCGAAAGGGTGCAGAGAAAGAGAGAGAGAGAGAGAGAGAGAGAGAGAGAGAGGATGCGATTAGACGTAACCGAGAAAGAATGTTTTAAAGAGAAAAAGAAAAAAAAAAAGAATCGAAGCTAAGCGATCACGTGGTTTTTAAATCGGCGCATTTACGAGAGCATTTTACTTATTCGAACAAGTTAAACCGAGTCTGTGATCCCGTTTGATGCGAATTAAAGGGGAATAGAATCGATGCGCCCCTTATATATTTATGGTCCCTCGCAGACGTTCAATGATATAAATATTAATTAAGATTGTATATTATCGAGTCGATGGCGTTGATCGATGGTGTTTCCCGAAAATAAGGGGTCGCAGACTTTGGTTCGCCATTTGGGGCCCCGATTACCTAATTTTTTTTTTCTTTTCTCTTTCGATCGAGCGACTATTCACCTCGTGCGTCTTCGGCGTGAAAATGCTTCGTCGCCCCCTGAGAATTTTTTGTGTATTATTTCTAACAGAAATGTAATAAAGTACGGTTTAAACAGACCTACACAGACCTGTCTTTCGTCCCCCATTTCTTCGAGAAAATAATTTTGTTCTTACTTGATCTTGTTTTATTAAAAAAAATTAACAAATATATTTACATCACAATGCAACGCTTCTGACTCCCTATAATCGTCTTTACAAAAATACTTTCATTCTCCTTTTTGATGTAGACGCAGTAGAACGACAGAACATGGTCCGGTTACGATTACCAAAATAGTAAAAAGAAAATTAAACACTAAACAGCGCCGCTTACAAAACCGGCGCGTAATTCAAATGCGCCAACAAATTTTAAGTTAGAAAACGTATAAACGGAACATCAGCTTAACGAAGAACCGAGACTTGGAGGTAATTATGATAACGAGTTGGCTTGTATTAATTAAATTCCTCTTGATATATGTATATCGACTGTGGGAATAAAGGAACATCTGTCCCTCACATCACTTATTACTAGACACCTATAATAATTTTAATTAAAATTTAAGATTCGCGAACAGCTGCGTGCCCTTCGTTTTAAACAATTTTTTATTCACTTCCGATTCTGCAAAGAGAGAAAAAAAAATTGCGATTGAAGTTACATTTTTTTATCGCGAAAGTTTTGAAATCAACATATTGCTCGAATTCAGAAGATCAACGAGTAGGATTGCAAAACGATGGATAGAGTACCGTTGGTATACAGATACGATGATTAATTTATAACATTCCACGCATGTTCCTCGATAATAATTCAATCTTTTTTCCCCGCAATCGTTTAAAGTCTCTGTTTGTTGCTTTCGAACACAGAAAATGGAAACTTCCTTGCCTTAATCTCACACGTGGTGAGATTAATAAACTATATAGTTTTTCGTATTCGACACATTACTTGTTTCGTTGTAGATCCAAGGTTTTTTTCTATTGCGTAATTTCGATAACGTGACACAATCGGGGAATTCTAAAAAGCAACGATCGAAATCAATCTCGAAACTCTCCTCTAATCGATGAACAACGAAACGTGATGTTTTAATAGCCCCGATTTAAAGATAACCTAACATAGTTGGGTATTTCGTTCATTCATTTCAGCCTGATTATTTCCTGATCCGATACGAAAACATCGAAGATCTGATATAATAATTATGAGTCAACATCTTGATTGGGCGAGTATCAGACATTCCTAAGCACGATAAGTGACTGTTTTATTCTTTTATTTTTCTAACACGTAGGTATTAATTTCGAGTGTAATCAAATGTAATCAATGGATTAATCGGAATTCCTTTTAGAGTGGTTCCCTTGAATTTGTTGAAAATGTTGCCTAACTCTAATATATATTTCATTTTATTGCAATCGAATAATTGAATTTGAAAATTAGATTAAAAATAAAACAATAATTTTTAATGGAGGCTAGTCCCCCGACGATAGTCTACGTTAATATATGATCCTTAAAAGCGTTCTAATTAGGTAGAAACTTTTTTCTATTCCTATATAAATGTCTTTTTAAAAATTACCACTAGTCTAGAATTTCAAGCAGACTCAGCCATACGAAATATTGTGTACAGAGTGTTCGACTAGGGGTGGGTATTTTTTCAAGGGATGATAGCTGAGGTAATGCTGAATAACTTTTTCCTTTGCCAAGATGCTCGTTAAGGTGTAGTTTTTGAAGTGTTAATTAATAAACACTGACCAATCGCAGCACGCGTAGCGCGCACACTCGCCACGGTAGTGTTAGGTACGATCGCGAACAAACTACTCGCCTTTAAGGCTGGTACAGACACGGCTAGTAGTTTAGTCGAGCGGGGAGTAGCTACTTACTACTAAACCGTTTAGTGCAGGCCTGTCCAAGTAGGGGAATTTACTCCTGGAACACATGTTTTTGGTCCCCTTCCAACGCTGCTCCTTCAAGTAAAATGGGACCGAGGAGACAATACCGCCGCTAGGAAAGACGGAAAGACGGTAGTCGCAACCGTCCCATCTTACTTGAAGGAGCAGCGTTGGAAGGGGACCCAAAACATGTGTTCCAGGAGTGGATTCCCCTACTTGGACAGGCCTGATTTAGTGCATAGAAAAGTGTGTCCCGAAGGCTAGTTAGTGGTGGGAGAAGCCTACTCGTCCAGCAAAATCCAATGAAACGGATCGACTTGACTAAACCGTTTTACTAAACTACTCGACTAAACTCTAGTGTCCATACACTAAATTACTAGCCGTATCTGAACCAGCCTTTAAGGCTGTCGAGTGGGGAGTAGCTACTTACTATTAAAACGTTTAGTGCATAGAAAAGTGTCCGGACTAGTACAGTTGAGCTTTGAAAATCAAGAGTTCAAGATATATCCCTAATTAAAGAAATGCGTCCGGACAGGTCTGTCCCGAAGGCTAGTTAGTGGTGGGGCAAGCCTAGTTAGTGGTGGGGGAAGCCTACTCGACCAGCAAAATCCAATTCGACTAAACCGTTTTACTAAACTACTCGACTAAACTCTAATGTCCATACACTAAACTACTCGCCATTCGACTAAACTACTAGCCGTGTCTGAACCAGCCTTAAAACGCAGTAACCGTGACTTCGGTTAAGCTCGACTCGTAGCCGACACTCCAGCGGCCGAATGCGCGCGCAAGGCACCCTTTGATTGGCCAGTCTTTATTAATTAATAATTCGAAAACTAAGCCTTAACAAGCATTTTGGTAAAGGAAAAAGATGTTCATTATCACTCCAGCTAACACCCCCTGAAATCCCATATATTTCATACAAGCCATAGTAGTAAAGATGAAAATATCTCAACCTAAGACATTATAATAGACCTATACTACTTAAGAAAAAAGAAACGATTCATCCTTTCCTATCAGTCTTATTGCATAAACACAAACGATTATGGAACGTAACGAAATAAAGTTTTATTTTCATATATTCTTGGAAACTTATCAGCCAACAAAGCTGTTGTTGTTCATTATTATATTCGTACGATTAAAACGGATTTGTATTCGGCTCCATCGAAATGAAGGGTGGAATTCATCATCCGGAAATCAGAGGAACGCACACGAGTCTTTCATTAATTCCGCAGCGATAAAATGAGTCAATACGACGAAGTTAAATAGAGCAAACAATTTTATCAGCAACATTAGTGGACACGTTTGCCACTGAGGGTTATCGTAGCGATTTCAGCCGCGAATTTCAGTCACTTGATAGTTGTAGGATCAGCTGGGAGGATCAACGATCTTCATATTCAATTGTACGAGCTACTCTCCCGACAGACGAGTCTAGTCGATTCGTGAGTGATCGTCGCACACGGGGTATCATCGAATAAGAATAAAAAGGTTCCGTATTTGTGTATCGTGTGTATAATAAACGTCGTTTTAAACGAGAGTTCTTCGCATTATTACTCGGTGCTCGACCGTGTAACGATCTCTTCTCGCGGTGAAGAAAATCTTTCTTCACTTTCATCGATCTCATTCGCGAACGGTTTATTTATTTCATTTTATTTAATTTATTTCAATTAATTGGGAACGCATTGTTTCCACAGACAACATGTCTCAGTTCATCTGTATCAACGACTTTGAGAAGCATGCTCAATCAAACCTAACACCATCTGTCAGGGATTACTATAATTCCGGAGCAGGAGATCAGTATACCTTGAGGCTGAATACAGAAGCTTTCAAGAAGTAAGTATAGAAGAGGATGAAATAATTCACTGATTTGGTTATTAGGAATTTTCTAATGAAAGTATGTTAATGCATTGCTGGTCACTTGCAAGGAAATGGAGGAGGGTAATTTAAAGTTTGGAATACGACAGAGTGATTTAAAGACTTATTGTTAAACTACAAAGGGTGAAAACTTCTTGAAAATCTATATTTAAAGGACGAATCACTTGTCAACTGAGTGTTCTCATATTTATTTTGAAGAAGTGTTAAGTCAGTGCCCTTCTCTCTGCCCTTTCTTAATTCCCTAAACGTCATCTAAATTATACAAATCAATTATGATGCAATTTTAAAATGACATTAATATTTTACACTTAATAGATATTCAGTAGAAGAGTATTTTCAATCTAGACACAACCCTGTTTTCACACTTTAATGAATAAAATTCTGATTCTCGATTCTGTTTGAATTTTTCACTAATTCCTCAAAATGATTTTTAGGTACAGAATCAAACCCCGATTTTTAAGGGATGTCTCAAAGAGGGATACCAGCACCACAATTTTAGGTGAAAAGATTTCGATGCCTTTTGGTATCGCACCTGCTGCTATGCAACGTATGGCACATCCCGAGGGAGAATGTGCGAACGCCAGAGGTGAGTTTATAAACAAATTAATTCTTAAATGAAATCTATATTTTCCTTCAAATCTTCTTATCGATTGCATTATAAAAATGTTTATTAAATTATAGAAACGTTTTACAAAAATAGTTGCAATAACAAATGCAACTGTTCATCATATTGAGTAATGAGTAAAATCGACGTCGATCACAGTCGAATAAAACATAGATTCACCATTTTGAGTCGATTCTGTATTAAAAAACTTCATTAAGATATGTACGCGATTTTTTCATTTATGTAAATATTATTATTACTTAACATTGTGTAAATGGAACATTTTGTTTATTCGAATAGCTTGTACAAAAAAATGTCGTTTGACGACAGATAAGAAACAATTTATTCCTTGTACCATATCTATATGACGTTAAAAAACATACATTACATATCAGTCATTAAGAGAAACTTAATTTAAATAGTTGTTAAAAATTTGGCAATAAAGAAAGTTCTTGATTCAATCAGTTCTTACACGTTCTTAAATACATGGTATTAATTAAAAAAAAAAAAAAAAAAACAAAAGGATTAAGATCAGATAAAAATTGAGCAGTAAAGCGAAGTTACTTTTTTGCAAAGTAATCAATATAATTAATATGTAGTTCTAAATGCAGCTATACGTATAAGGCACAACAGAGGGTTCATACAATATTTACATTTCGTACAGATGTATTAAAAACGATCTCATCATTGAAATACTGTAAAGATTGATAAAAAGTACATTTTGTTTTCTATAACTTCAAATCGTCAAAATATCTTCCATTGTATCATGACGGAGAAGGAAATGAACCCAAAACTGACGACTTCGTATGACTAGTTAAAAATAGGGCATACGTTTATATGTACATATTAGATAATTAGAAGTTAGATAATTAAATAAGGCTAAGAAAATTACGGCAGTAAAAAGCAAAGGAATCAATGTCGTTTGGGTCCCACGTTATCCCAATTATTAATAGCTTTCATGTTTACTTTCTCGATTCTCCATTTCTGAGTTGGAGAAGACGAATCACAATTTGTTACAAAGACCTTCTTGCTCGCTGGATCAGTGTCTAAACACCTTGACGAATAGCCATGCATCAACCATTGCTTTTCAACGTTGTAACGCCACAGTTGATTTCCCTGGCCACCGTGGCAAGGATACAAGCTAACAGGAGCTTTTGTGTCTCCTCTGGATACATCCAGACACTCTGTCCGATCTTTTGGTCTGATATCTTTGTGCCAAGTTAATTTGAACTCTTGTTCTCCTACGATTTTTGGATTGTCTTTTATACAAACGTCGACTACCACGAGTTCGTCTCTCTTTCGTTTTTTAGAATCTAGACATAATTCTGGCACACCCATGTTACGAATCTCTCCAGATGCAAAGTCATCCGGTTCTACAGGAGGGTATACATCAACAAGATCGAACGCTATATTTTCTATAAACCACTTGAATGGTTTGCAGTGTAATCTAGTTCTTAAACTCTTCTGTTCTATTAAATTTCCAGGATCTAATGATCTTAAGTGTGGGCGTCTTCTGTAAATATACTCTGCATATTCATCCATCCATACTTCAGCTACTCTCTTGTAATTTTTCCCTAGGAAGTCACCTTTGCCCGGATTGGGGAAAGGAGGAAATTTTCTGTAAATATGGCCCACTCTTGAACAAGGAGCATCGTACATCTGACCACCGCATTGCCATATTTTAAACGATAATTCATATTGTTCACCACCCCAAATATCCAACTCTGGATCATATCCACCTAGCTCCCAGAAAAACTTAGCACTGATGGCAAACAGACCACCTGCCATAACTGGGCTCTTGAATGGTTCTGTTGGTTGTTTAAGATCTTCGGGTAACAATGGCAATCTCTTATAGTACAATTCCCAATCGAAAGCTCCTCTTGCACCTTCATCTTGGGCTCTATATTCAAATGTTTCATAAGCTATCACGTCAATGAAAGGGCACACGCAAGTTTTATAGTTTTGTGCAATGGGTTCCAGCAACGGTGGTAACCAATTCACATTTGCCTCGCTGTGAGAATCCAGAAATACAAGTACTTTTGCTTTTGCAACTTTTGCTCCGGCTAGTCTTCCTTTAATCAATCCAGACCGTTGTGGTAATCTTACAATCTTCACTTTTGGCAAGTGTTCAGCAACGTAATCATCTAAACCCTTCTTCAGCTCTGTCTTGGTGCTAGCGTCATCTACCAATATTATTTCTTCAAGCAACGATGCTGGTGAACGATTGATAACGCTCCGACAAGTACGCATTAAAGTACTAAAATGCTCGTTATGAAAGGAGACTATCACAGAGACTGCATCAAGATTCTTTAAGTATTTCTTCTTTTTACAATCTGGATGTCTAATGTCAGGTACAGAACGATTCATTGAAATCTCATCGCTGAGCGCAGCATTGAAACCATTCACCTGATATAATTTTTCCTTCAACGAATCAAGAGACGGTGAAAGAAATGCTGGCTTTCCATGTTCACCTATTCCGCTCCTTTTAGTTTCTTCCTCAATTTTTTTGTAATCATGCCAATCTATTTTTCCATCTGAAACCTGTTGAAAAGTATCATTTTACCGTTATAATGCAACATTATCTTAAAGTAAAAAACAGTAAGATGTCACTTGCATAGGGTACAAGAAAGCATCGTACGGTACTGCATGGAATGCAGAAGGTTAAAACTACTGCTAAACCTGTTTCACTTGCACCAACCTTGCTAATAATGAGCAGGTCTTTAACCCGTACCTGAGGTAAATGTTCGTTGATATTCTGCCTCGAATCGATGGAATTTCTCGCACTGTCAGTCCTGTCAACCAACAATGCGGTTACCGGTGTCGAAACTTCATGGTTAGGTGACGTCCGTATGCGGCGGAACACAACAACGGTCAGGAAAACAGTTAAAGCCGCCAGAAAGAAGAACTTTATCAGGCTTACTACATTTCTTTTCATCATCATGCGAAAACCCGCTACTTAGCCACCGGCTACGTTAACTATCTACATAACACTAACCTCATGTGTCTGATTAGTGTCGCTTATCAGTTGCTATCTACGTTTTAAAACCTTTCGTAAATTTTGTAACGATAACACGCATCAACCAGACACGGTTGCCACGCGTCGACTGAGGATCGATTCTGCGAGATCGAAGCACCTCTCGATGACCAGTTGCATTCGATATGCAAAAAATGCATCATCCAATATTCATTTGAATAGTTTTATTGCCATATAATCCCTGTTTCTCTTAATATTAAGAGTTTATTATTCACGTTACATTTCATTACTTAAGTAATGTAAATTTGCATTCGTTATCTTTTCCAAATAGCCTTATCATTAGCATTTCCTAACGATATCAATATGTTATTTAGTCTTATAACGTAATTTAAATTTTTTTCATTTTTAGCCGCCCAAGCGTATGGTACCATTTATATCCTGTCTACTATATCAACAAGTAGCATCGAAGAAGTGGCGGAAGCCGCGCCAAATGCAGTAAAATGGTTCCAATTGTACATATACATCGATCGTAATGTTACCTTAAATTTAGTCAGACGTGCAGAACGTGCCGGTTTCAAAGCTCTCGTTCTGACTGTCGATGCACCACTGTTTGGTGACAGACGAGCTGACATTAGGAATAAATTCTCGCTTCCATCTCATTTGAAGTACGTAATAAGGAATTGAATATTTTATACCATAAAACAAATTACCGTCAATTTAATAATGCTTGCAACGAATACTTTTAGATTAGGAAATTTCCAAGGTGAAATGTCAACCAAAATAAAGAATGCGAAGGATGGATCTGGTTTGAGCGAATATGTCATGAACCTGTTTGACGCTTCTTTGAAATGGGAAGACATCGCGTGGCTCAAAAGGTTTGGAATTCTACAGTTTCCAATCGGTGGAAAATGGATCGTTCAAGTGGTACTCATATTCGTTGCTTTTTTGCAGTATTACCAAGTTGCCACTCGTCTTGAAGGGCGTCCTCTCTGCCGAGGATGCTGAATTGGCAGTCCACCACGGAGCAGCAGCAATTATCGTTTCAAATCACGGTGCACGTCAAGTTGACACACTTCCAGCTTCGGTTCGTTGCTTCTCTTTACGTTTCAAATTCCATGCTTTCGTCTCATTGGTAGAATCACAGTCACGTGACCGCGCTGTTAGTCACGTGACGCAGTGGCAGTCGCGTAACTTCTCGTTAAGGGATCATTCTGGTTTATATGCTCAAAAGAAAGGCTATTTTTGTAAATTTTTTAAGGAAGTATTATTATAGATATTAATATAAAGTTTATATAGCTTAACAAATACACTCTCGAAGTACATAAAAACATTTTTTATTAATTTTTTTTAGCACTATTTATACATAAAAATCGCAGGCAAACGTAACTCCTCGAAAAGTTGGTATGTCGCTGGCGGCGTTGATATTTTGATAACGGCTCATTTAAAACGAAAAACTCAAACATATTTAGATTCAGTAGCACAGTGGCTCTCGCGCATTCTATGGATATTAATATTTCTTGATAAATAAAAAAATGGCGGAGATTTAGAAAAAAAAAAGAAAATAATGAAGTTTTTTTTCACTGATTTTGGCCCCAAAAAAATAGTAAAAATGAAAATTTTAATACGGTTGTAGAATGCGCTGAAGATATTCATGTGTAGAATATGTGGTTAAAATTTCATAAGGATCGGTTCAGTGACTCCGGAGAAATCACCACCGCCGACCGAAGAAACGTAGTTTCGAGGAGTTATGTTTGCCTGCGATTTTTATGTATAAATAGTGTTAAAAAAAATAAATAAAAAATGTTTTTATGTACTTCGAGAGTGTATTTGTTAAGCTATATAAACATTATATCAATATCTATAATAATACTTCCTTAAAAAATTTACAAAAATAGCCCTTTTTTTTGAGCATCTAAACCAGAATGATCCCTTAATTGGCTAACGGATAGTAAACTGTATTGCACGTGTTAATTAATTATTGTTGGCAATAAAAGCAATGTATGATTTGTAGATTGAAGTTTTACCGGAAATAATAGACGCCGTAAGGGGCAGAATAGAAGTATACATGGACGGAGGTGTGAGACAAGGAATCGACGTTTTCAAGGCGCTCGCTATGGGCGCAAAAATGGTAAGCACGTATGAAATGATATATGCAATAAAGTTTGCCACCCTCTGCAAATAAATTGTATTCTTTTTACAGGCATTTGCCGCCAGACCTTTGTTGTGGGGCCTGACTCAGGGTGGTGAGGAAGGTGCCAAAAAGGTACTTGAGATCTTCAGGAAGGAAATTGATCTAGCATTTGCGCTAACAGGTACGTCACTATAAACGAAACTTCATTTGAATGAAAGATAACTAATCTACTCATTGACTATTCATTTGCAGGCTGCAGATCGGTCGATGAGATCACGAGGGATATGGTGAAACACGAATCTTATTACAGCCACTTGTAATTAGAGGATTCACTAAGTGTTAAATATAATTATAACAAGTTCAAGTTGAAGCAACCGATCAGTTCATAATCACAAAATTTTCAAGCACATTCTATATGTGAACTTTATGCTTCTACGATGAATGCAACAATACCATTTAATGATATTTCAAGGACGCTCCAAAATGACCCACGCTGTTTCGGTCACATTCTGTTTCATAATTTGATAGTTAAATAACCTTACGATAGATTAGTTTTAAGTTAAATTAAATGTAAAAATATGTCGATTAAAAGGAGGCATTATTCTTTCTTTTTTTTCTTCACAATATTGGCGTTTTATTGAATATCCTTTTTTTTTTGTATATTCATCTTTTGTATACATATATGCGTGTGCGCGGCACACATATCACAATTCTTAAAAGCGTACATACGCGCACACGCATCCAAAGTGATCCGCGTTGTATTTCATTTTTGCAAACGGGAACAAGATTGACTATTTTGACGTTGATATACATACATAACGCCCACGTAACATGCAGCAGAGTACTTTGCTCTCCCACCTATGGTCGCAAAATACTCGTTTTTACTCTTCTTATAATTTTATATCTATCGGTACGACACACCGCAAACAATTCTCTGTTGGCAAAAAAATAAATCCCTTTTCTCTCATCTGTATCCTATTGTATCTTGACTTTAGTAACTCTGTTGCAGCCCTTAAAACATTCTTCTCTTTTCTTTTTCTTTACTCACAGCTTTACAACGTTACAATTATTAATTGTTACTCGTATGTATATATTTATAATTTATATATGTATATTTATAGTGGCCTCGTTCGCGCTACGATTTTTGTTCTTGTTGTAGTTGTTGTTGTTGTTGTTGTGTATGCACGTTGCGACGCTAAACCTTTATTATATATGTATATGTATAATATGTATATGTAATGTACACGTGCGTAGTATATACACACACATACACGCTTCCTGCACTGTGTACTGTATATGTATAGATAGGTTATATACATGCATACATACGCACTTATCTGCTTATCCATGGGTGGCAGCAGAGAAACGTTGTTAGATCATTTTTACATGAAACCTTTTTGAAAGGACACACGTTTGCGATCGTATTAACAGTTTACAAACATATTTCAACAACACTCGATAATTATATTATTTTGAAAACAGCAAGGAAACAGTTAGAACGTTCAAAGAAATATCAAAAAAGTTTATAAATATATCTTGATAAATAAACATTGTTTCATCTTTATCTCCTAGCAGATATATTTTAAGTGAAAGATGCTCGAAACAAATCACGAACGTGCTTCCTTTCCTCGTTACTTGTGGCTCGTTCGACACACGTGTAATTCAACGTTTACGGTATACAGTTTGGCTAATACACGATTACGATAGACACAAAATGTGTTTTGTCAGGTGGTATTTTTGTTTTAGGTCACTGGTGAGAACCTTGGGAACATGATTGTTAGCTGACTGATGCGTCTTCTATAGCTTCAGAGGATCCAGAGACGGGGAGATCACTTTCGCGGTTAAGTAATGATTTAGGCGATAGTACATTAGTAAGTTAGTGTAAACATTGGTCCAGAGAGTTGTATGTGTTTCGAGAGGGTCTTTTCTCTCCCCTGTGTAGCCTCGGACCCTTTTCTTAACAACTCGGTTGGCCCGTTTTTCCTCGTAAGTAAGGGCTTCGAAACCGGAGGATATGTTTTTCTTCTTTCGATAAAGTACTTTTAGCTCGACGAACTATGATGGTCGGTGAATGAAATCTATTCTTTTTCTTTCGAGGTACAACTTTTGTAGTGCATTCGATTTCTAACCTTTTCTGTTTCAGAAAAGTTAGAATACACCGTTAAAGTTTGTCTAATTGTTTCGTTATCTCCTTCGAAATAACGATAAAAATTGTTCGAAACATTTGTGAAATTGATCTGATCGTTCAAAGAAATTTTTTTTTTCTGAGAAGTGTAGCGAGAATGAAATCGTGGCTTCAAGACGATGCATGATCATGAAAAGTGCTTTTAAAATGTCATTTACTCTGAAAATTTGCTTTGTACTGCCTTCCGTTTACAAGAAGCCTTGGGAGACTGCGCATACACGGACCGGTCGCCTGTTTATATATCAGACTACTACCCGTGTGCCGACCAATCAGAGCGCTTCTTGTCAACGGCAGCCAATAGGCGTTTCGTATTTTAATACCAGTGTAAAGCATTATGAAAGATTCGAGTTTTAAATTAAGTACACAGCATAATTTATAGTACGACAGCTAAATGAAATATTTATAGTATATCTTCATCAAGGTTATAAGAACAAAAAATTATAAGAACAATCAAATTAAAAACATGTACAACTTAAATACGGAAATTATCAGTATTTACTCAATGTCTGAATCGTTCAAGTAACCTAGTCTCCTTTTTACCAATCATCTGTACATTTAATTGATTTATTATTAATTATGCTGTGTGATTTGGATTTCGATGAACATTCTTGAATGGTATTGAAAATCGTTTTTCTCTGGGTTATGAAAGTTGTTAGTAATTTAGGTATTCGAAAATTGATTATGTGTGTGTGGGATACAAGACGAGAACGAATAATAGTCTACGTGTAAAATGGGCTACGGTTGTAGAACGATATAGCGTGAAGCTTCGATCGTTAAAAACACTGGAAAAAATTAATTCAAAAGATTTTTGTGACTGACAATCGTTAAGCGGAAGACGCGCATGATGCATCAACCAAAAAATTATATTTAGAAACAGAACAAAAAATAGAACCTTAAAATTGAAATAAAAGAACGAAACGATTATAAAGGGTTAAAATTGCATAAGAAAAATGCAAATCAATTTCTGAATCTTCACGCTATATCGTTCACGAGACGCAAGATATCGTGTCACAGCGATCATCATGAAACAACGTCGACGACGACAACAATATTCTAGCTAAACACCGAAGAACATTGAATTTCTTAATGCCTCGTCAATCCCTGCGATCAGTCTGAATCTAATTGACAATGTGTATTACCAGGAAAGTTCGTCTCGCCTCGTCTCAGCGAACTTGTTCTCGCCCCATATTTTCATCTCTTACGTTCGGTTTCGTGTTCTCATTAAACGCCTAACGTTCACTAATTTAGCTAACGAGTATACATGTATATGTATATATACGATTTTGCGATTACATAGTTACGATTTCACGTGAGCTCACCGATTTTCGTTAACATCCTCCAGCTTATAACCCGATCGTTTTTTCTACGTACTGTAACGTTAAACAAGCTTATCGATAAATCGTCAGGTGATACATGTAGCCACGTTCAAGTGGCTCGGAACAGGGCCGCGTCTAGAGTTTTTCGGGACCTAGGCATGCGAATAAAAATCGGGGCCCTTACATATGTAAATATTTTTTAATTAAATTTTAAAGTCAAACCCAGTGGATTTATTTATCTCGTGCAGTAATGACAAATATTTCTATGCGGGCCCTCGACACGTGCCTATTTCGCCTAGGGATAAACGCGGCCCTTGGCATAGAACAATTATGTTCGGTGATTTGAACGCGTGGTGTAGATTAATCTACGTCTAGGAGTTTTCATCGTGGAGGCAGTAGCGTGTTTATATATTTTCCATTGGACACCTACAGGTAGTGAGAACGTTTCTACGTTCAGAAGATGAAATAAAAAAAGAAATTAAATTCTTTCGGGCAGTTGATTCACCTATGTTAAAAGTAATTAGCCAATCATTGATTAAATATTAATTACGAAATCTACGAAATGTTGACAAAAATTGGAGCCACACTTTAAGACATGTAAAATGATAAAATCATTCGTTTCTGACAATGAGTTACCTAAAGTTTGGTCTCAATTTTCTTCAGCACCTTTTAAACTATAAATTTAGATAAAGAATTGAATCTCTAATAATTATCAATGATCGGAAATTAATTTAGGATTGTTAAGAGTAGACATTACAAAGTATGAAACATTCAGTGTTGAAAGGAGTAACACAAGTGGCTCGATTGGTTCATTTTATTAACAACGAAATAAAATAATAAATTATTATAATTTATAAATCTTGCTCGAATTGAAACAGAAGGAACTGAAAGGACTCCCGAATGCTCGTTTAGTCAAAATGTGCCCTAGAAGAAAAATTAAGAAACGCGAACAAACGAAAATAAAATTTTTCTATCAGACACACATCTTTTTATTTCACGTTACAACGATTACATTTATACGAATGATCTTCGGCATAAACAGGCGAGGCATTGTTGAGCCTTTACTCCTTGGAACAGAACAGAAATGAAAAAGAAATATAACTAGATTCGAGCACTTTGCTTTATCTCCTTTCAAAACGATTAATGTATTGTCTTGACTATATGTTTTTAGTCGTAACGTTTAGCTCTTTAACGCCACGAAAGAATAAGCTTAACCCCATCCGAGACGCTCTAAAAGCGATTCAATAACTTTTGTCTAAACTTATTAGTATCACAAGAGTACACCTAGACGCTAATTTGGTGTTTTAGACAACGCTACTAATTGAGGCTCGTGTACTCGAAAAACTGACCTAAAACGAAGCCAATAAAGCTACAAGTTTTGTCATACACAGTCCATCGGAGTGATTATTTTTCATCCCTTATCGTGTACATGTGTGTGTTTGGGTCTGTTTGAGCTTCCCTATTGTTCATTACCATTTCCTTGGAACTCTTGGTAAAGTGCGTTTTGTAACCAGTGCACCGGACATGCCTCATTCAGATCTACGATTCTCTCTTTAGACTGTCTTCTCAGTCTTAGACTTTGTTAACGACGCATTTTAGTTTTTATTATATTACACTGCTTTCGCTCTATTCTAAAAGCAATCGTTTAGAGATGTACGAAAGTCGAAAATCGTAGAAACGACGCGAGTTAGAAAGTGTTCCTATTACAAAGAAAAGGAATGCTAACTGGTGCAATTTCGCTTAGGTACAAAAGGACGTTTTGAAATTTTTTTCAAAAATTCTCTACAACAGTGTTAACCCTTTCGCTATTACGATCGTAGGCGTACATAGACGGAGGATTAATATAACGGAGGAGGGAGGCTAATATTTGTGATAAGGAGGCAAGTAGTCAATTGACTAACTCCATAACTATATTTATCCAACGAGTGCACCTGAAGTGTAATCGATTTATCACGACTGAACTTCCATCGTTTCCCCTTCAATTTTAGGAGTTTCCGGGCCTAAAGTGGCAACTTATTTTCCGTCTACATAGGTCTACGATTATGACAAATTATAGTCGCTCGCCTTGAAACCATCAATGGTTATTCAATAATTAAAATTTTTTCGAACAGAATTTTCAAAAATTTTTCCAACAGGGACTCCTTAACGAAAGGGTTGATCGAATCGCCACGAAGAAGTTCATTCGAATTTATTCTCGCTCCTAATTTATAAAATCCTCTATCAAAACACGAGGTTCCTAATTGTTAAATCCTCTCCATACGATCTTTAACGTTTAAAGGAAAGAAATAAACAAACATTTTAGTTTTAACAAAGCGATAAAAACGATGGCTTCTTTAGAAGAAATATTCCATCGGTTCTAAACAATTCATAGAAGACTATAAAAAGCTCAGACTGACGGAAAAGAATCAGAGCCGAGTCTAAACGTATGTTTGTATAACAAAAAAAGGTGGCAATCTTTCTTATTTTTTTTTTATTGTCTGAGTACGCGTAAAGCTCGCATAGAATGGCAAAGCGTAGTGGTAACACATCCCTCAGGTTCTGATCGTACGCAGCAGGACCGTTACGATGATACCCATGGAAATACTATGGCGTGTATAGTTATATGCAACCTAGGCTTCCCTAGAACTACAAATATATCCAGTGATGTTTTTACTCAAGCTAGACGCATGAATTTTTGAATAAGAAAAAGAAAGTTTCAGACATTAGAAAAGGACAGTATAGAATTTAGAAAATTAAGGACCTAATTAACGCCTTCGTTAGCCTAGGATAAGTTTCTCCTAGGTTCTCCCAAAATTTCAGCAAATGGTTCCTCCCTCTACTTCGAAGAAAGCCTACGTTGCACCCAAGTGTACCCTACGATAAAGGGGAGAAAGAGAGCGAAGCGAGGCACAGGCGTGTGTTCGTTGTGGTCAATTGAGACACCATAGAAGCACGTTTCACAAACAAAAAAAAAAAATAAAATAAAATAATTTATATAAACATGTCGCTTTATTCAATTCTCGTGTGTGTCTTAGTTTCGGTGTTTTTTCAATCTTGTATAGTCTTCCATCAAGTGTGTGTTAGCCTCGAATATGAACTCTCCTTCTTTAAAGCTACTTATGTTCTCAGATCCTAGAATTGTTATTCCTTTTTACATTCGTATCGTAACGCATACACTGCTGTTAAATCGTGTGTGTACAGAATTGTGTGTGTATTACAATGGTAGCCAGCGTGTGTTCGTTTTCAAGATATGCGTGGAGACGAGCTACACAAACAGTGTCTTCTGCAACGATGAGTAGTTTCATTGTATTATTATTTCTTCTTTTTTTTGTTCTTTTATTTTTTTTCTTTTTAGCGTAGTTATACCGGTTTTCCAGTTTCATTAAAATTATTCTTTTTACCGTTAACACGATTTCGTAATATATATATTTACATTCATCTATCTACATTATCTACACATCAACAAACACGGTTAGTTTAGCATTCTTGTAGTGTCGTGTTTTGTATCGTGGTTTTTCATTTTGTTTTTTTTTTTTATCAATATTATCATCATCATCGTTATCATTCGATTCATGGTTCTTTAGTCATTTTTCTTTATTCGCGTCATCGATTCCCTCCATTCAAGGAGAGACAATGTTACGATCATCATCATTCACACACTCTTTGCTCATACTCTCTCTCTTATTCGCGATCATCGGTCGTATCCGATGATCGTATAATCTTCGTCACGTACCATTTATTATCATCGTTATCAATAGTATTATTTATTATTGTTATTATACTCGCGACTAGTTCGAAGGCAACGCCACATCATTCTTCGCGTATAAACAAATTCCTCGCCAATCGTGGTCAATCCTTCGACTTTTATCTTCAACTCATAAAAACGAGCAACAATTCACTCAACGAAACACATCCGTGTGTGTGTGTGTGTGTATATATATATATATATATGCGCGCGTTTGTGTATGTATACATATAAAAAAATAAAATAAATACGGCAACTTAAAAAAAAAAGAGAAAAAACAAATAGGACGATCAAACAACGTGTCGATCAGTTTAATTTTAAGTCCATGGCTTCTTCAAACTTCATCTTGACTTTTTTCTTCTATTTTTGCAATCTATATTCTTCTTGTCTTTCTTTCTTTCTTTCTTCTTCTTTCTCCATCTTTGTACACAATCGACAATCCAGTGTCTTCTAAGAATACAGGTCGGGTCTCTGATTTATCAAGAGGTGTAACCGGTGAGAAATAATCCCGTTAATCATTTTTAATCTCCTCGGGTAAAATGTCTCTTAGAAACGGGTGGTAGCCTTCTTCCTGTGTGATCTCTCCTGGGGACGATAAAAATACGTCCGCGCACGAGACTGTTTTGGAATTCAGGTCAAATTAGGCTGCGGCGAGTGCAAAGTCGTGGACAACGAATATGAGGCCGTGTCCTATATGAATGCCCAGCATTCCAACGTCTTCACCACGAAGTCTTCCCGGGGCGCCAGAGGCTCGTTCCCGTACGTGCTGCAGGATTGTGTCCTGCCCTGGTACAGGTCGCCGTCTAGCCACAGTCCAAACTTGCCACTAGAGAAAAATAAATCAAACATTCTTGTTAACACACTTGAAACTTCGTATAATAATATAGGTACATTGCCTAAGATGGTAGCAAGTGTACACAGAGTCTATATAGCAAAGTAGTGTCATCAAATAATTTATAAATGATAAATGAAAATGTAGGATACTCACTCTCCAGCACCGATGGCAAGACTCTCGTTGTTGCCCTTGATGAAGTATAAATTATCTCCGGTCCAGTTGAAAGCCTGGAACCTAGGCGTAAACCTGAAGAGAAGTGACTCGCCTGTGCCATAGAAATGGTCGCTCACGTGCAATGCACACGAGGTCAACGCGCCGAATACCTGTGATCATCAACAGCAAAATAATCAATTGTAAATTTTTCTTTGGAATTTTCAATACTTCCACGCCACTCGACTGTCGATGCTAAACTTCTGAGCTGGCTCAGCAGGGTACTTACGTTTCCTTCGGTGTCTTCGATCACCAATAAGATAGGACTCTCGATTTTAGCCATCTTCCTATACATGCTGTTTAGGCTGAAACCGTGTTGGCTAGTGCTAAAGACAAGAGTCCATAGGTAACCCTCCGCCCTGGCGGGTAAATGCCGACAAAGCTGTTCTCTGTGCTCATCGCTGAGTATCTCTGTGGTGCCCACCAGATCCGGTACGATGATTTCGTTGTCTAAGGAGACGGCACTGTTGGCGTAGAGAGCTCTCCTGAGCTCCTCGCTCATAGACAGTACCTGCAAATCATCAACAAATATGTTATTAATTTTATTCTGAGGGCTGGATGTAGCTGAAGATTGAGGAACATCTGGGGATTGGTTCTGGAAGTGACATCTACTAGAGAACGAGATTCACTGAGTTCACTGGGACCCGCGAGCCCCCTAGGAATCTCTCATTTGAATTTTTCTCTCATTTGTTTCGTTTTATAATTTGAATAGTGGACTCAGTGATCTCGTTGAACTGCACAGATTACAAACTATAATAAATTGTAGAAGATACTGTTTGGTTGCAAAACTAGTAGGATTTCATTAGTCTCTAAACCTAGTTCTAAGTCTAACACAGCTAACACACACTACTACGCATTCAAGTGTGCTGTTGTAATTGTTGACGTTTTGTTTTGCAATGTTTGAAGAAGCTTCGTGTCCCGACACTGGAAATATCATGAATATTTAATACAGAAAGGAATGCGTCATTCTTTCGTAGATCTTGTATATTAATGTCTTTCGTTAATTGCGCATCTTTTGCCTTGACCTTTCTGTCCATGAAACTGAACAAAGTGGTCTAGAACACCGCAAGTGGTTAAAAAAATTTTATCATGAGAATAAAACGTAGAAGAAATTCTATTTTATCTACCCAGGGATTGGAAAGTGAAATAAAACGAAGAAGTATTCTCATCTTCGACGTCGAAAGATTCCACCGAGGATTTCCTGTAATTCCGAGGATACCATTCGGCAAATTACATGATCATAAGAGCCGATCATCCTACCGCGTGCTGTTGTTATTCTATTATTCATCGATCCAGGTGCAAACACTCGGCAAATCACATTTGCGCAGCTGCCTTGAACGATAACAATTTCGCGCAATCGTCTCTCACGGGATTACAGGGTGCACTAACATACCCTAACTGTTGCTCCATTATGGATTTGCATCTCATCCATTAGTATTATAACATATACATAACGTAGTTTACGGTGGCCGGCAAGGTTTCACCTTATAAGCCGATGAAACACGTGCTACGGGATTTTCCTCTCGTCGAGTGGAAAAACATAGAGCAAAGACACAACATCAAAAAAGGACACCGCCGACGATTTTTTGACAATTTTATTTTTCAGTCAAGATAATACGAAATATGGACAATAACATTTTTGTTATATTTATAACATTGGATTTTAAATATAGATTTTTTATGATAAAACGAATCGAAAAGTCCTTTATCATTTTTTAATCGGATGCTTCGTTTCCAAGATATAAGCGTTTGAAAAATTGAATCTTCCACTTCCGGGGTGCCGCGCTGGCCACCCCGGAAGTCGACGGTCCAATCTTTAAACGCTTATATCTCTGAAACGGAGCTTTGGATTGAAAAATGGTAAAGGACTTTTCGATTTGCTTTTGCATAACGAATCTATAGGTTATCAGAGTGTCTCTCATTTAAAAGATTGAAATATTTCAAATAGTATTCTTCTGAAAATGCAAGATGATATAACACGTAGCAACTAGATAAACCGTGTATCCTTCGCGAGTGAAACGTAACGATGTCGAGTCGTCGTACGTTATTGGCCTGCATAATTATTACCATTTAACGCCGTAGTTCTCGTTTGTTTTTCTCGTCGGCTGTAAACTCTTTCATTCGTTATCAGTCGAGTAACGATGCTAAACTGTAATCTTGTACGAAGATTAAAAGAAAAACAGTGTAAAATATTTATAAAATACTCTCTCGTCAATGATAACGACACTCTTCTTTTTTCCTGCTCGATAATTTACAGGAATAAACTTCGTTATGTAAATAAGATACGGAAATGAAAGTCGCTTGAACAGTTAATTTAATGTATCGAGAATAGGAATTCTATAAAAAAGTAAACGACGCGTTTGATAATTATTTACACGTGCTAGATTAACCGTTTATGTAAATTCTATCACGATTAATTTACAATGAAAAGAATTATGCTGTGCAGACAAGTAAGGCGTGCCTTGACAATTTAGTAGTAAGTTCCTTTACCTATAATACAATTGATTCTATGAAATGTAGGTCTTGGTCATCGACGTTCGAGGATTAACAAATGAAACCTGAAGCGTCTCCGTCTCGTGAAATCAACGAAACGTGATCAAATGTATGGATTACATTCGCGGGTATTATAACAAACAAAGTTGTTTAACAGGAGTACTTGCAAGCAAGTTCGTTCTGGTTTTTACGTGAACTGAATTGAATTGAACCGAGGTCGTGTCAATTAAGCCGTTCTTCGTTGACCGAGTGATCAAGGAAATCAGTCAAAGAGGATCAAGAAAAGAACGCACTTGCAATATGTACATACGCTTGAGATCCAATCAAGCCTCCATAGGGAAAATGGCGATGTACTTAGATGAATTCTCAAAAGTAATTTAGAAACCAAAATAATATAATTTTTGTTAATTAAATATAAAATTTAGTATTGTAATTGAACGAAACTGGTGCAGGAGGAGAACGAACTACATTGAACAGGTATCTGCATGTCGACACACGTGTCCTCGAACGTCACACGCATTGCTTTTTATCACAAAAGCTTCCTTGACCCGTGACACTGTTTTTATCGTGGATATAGTTGGAAAAACTTGACATTTAATCGCGAGAAAGAGAAATAAAAAAATGTTTTTGTGATTAAGTGTTAATCGGGGATTTCTGTTTAAAATGCAATTGTCATTCGTTTTGTAAACAATCAAATTTATGCTCAATCATTCACGACGACGCACAACTACTTGTATCGAGGGTTTTGTCGATCAGAGAATAGATAACAGATTTAATAGCACAATAGAAAATGGATAGTAGAATTTAAGGCTAGGTTATTACGTAAGGAAATAAATACAAAGAACGCAAATCCCCAGTTTCATTGCACTTCGGTGCACAAGTGCAAAGGTTGAACGATCATCCTTCTCGCCAAGTGATTTCAAATTCAAATTCATCGCTCGATCCTCTTATCGAGCCTCTTATTTCTCGCGGATCGATCCGATCGATGGCATAACAAGATTTCTGTACCGCAAAGACAAAACCACGACCGAGGTCGTGGCAGCAATCGAGATGCATACCGAAAAGAAAGAGGATATGTTCGAAATGACGTGTTACTAAGAACGAATGGTGTTGTTTTCACCATTTTACAATGTTTATTCTGTATCTTATTTTTGCATTCGTTACTTCCAGAGATTTCAGGTTTCGGCCGGTGATTTATTGATGTTGAATTTCTTTTTTAAGAATTCTGTACAATTGCACAATGAAATTAGTAGGAACACCGAGATTTCGAGCTCGGGTAGGTTCGGGAAAATTCGAGCGAGATCGGACGGGCTCCCGAAAATATCAGACACCGATTTCGCCCGAGTTTTCTTGAACCGACCGCCGATAAAAAATTACTTATCTATGCCTTTGAATTTTAATTAAACATCGAAACAAGGAAATATTATAATTTAAATAGATATTATTTCTTCGAACATATTTTGCGATGAACTCGTAAGGTGAACACGTATTTTTATTAAACTTTATTTTTAACCAGAAGGAAAGCGCTTTGTCGCATTTCTGTTCGGAAGGTCGTCTTAATTTAGGACCTCGCGGATTTTTCCAGACTGAATCAGAGAAAAGAAAAGAAAAAAGAAAAAGAAAAAGAGATTTACTATCTCACCGAAAGCATCCTAGATGAGTGTTGAAACACGTAATTGAGGACCGGACGAGTATCCACGAACATCATGTACTCAAAACTGATTTTTAGTAATTACAGAAGAAAGAAATATATTTTTTTATTTTTCTAAAAATCAAAGGAACTTTGGAAGACTGAGAAACTGAGCGATTCGATGAACCGTTTGGTACTGAGAGAGCAAACCATTCGAATGCGATCTCTTCAAATGACCATCGAGCTTCGTAAAAAGCAAAATAAAAATCCTTTCGACGGTCAGTTTTCTTCCTCCCTCTCCGTATTTAATGTCAAGTACAAGCGAATTCCGGCCAGTGTATCTCGAGGGACTCGCCACGGCCTCGAGAGTATTATTCCCGATCGTCCTTCGTTGCAAACTTTGTTGACAACGATGAGAAGCTCATAAATCTAACGATTTTTATCAAAATTACCTTCGATATGAATTTTAATACAACGAATGAAAACGAATCATTGGAATCGCAACGATTAAACAATCGTTATTCATCGAGGTACTTGATGAATGTCTATAAATACAACTATTCGAGAGATATTTATAGAATTCCTCCGGCAGAAACGATTAGATGCATCTCGCTGCAAGTGTAAGCTAATAGATCAATTACACTTGCTAATCATTTTTTTTTCTTTCTATCTGATTGAAACGCGCACAGGTATGATACTAATCGTGTTAGTAATGTAGCTGTACAGTTGCAATAAAATCATGTTTTCCCAGGGCAAATGATATCTCGGTTTCGCATTCTTTCCCTTAGGGCCTAAGGGAATATGTACAATTTTTATTTTCTGTTTGTCATGAATAGTATCATTGCATATGCAATTGAATTCCAATTAATTGGAGTAAATAAATCGAGAAAAAAATTACCACACCAGAAGGGGATTTGAACCCGGGCCGTCTGTGTACGAATCAGGTACATTAACATTTCACCAAATCATTTCTTCCCGAAACCTTTAACTAAATCTATATTTCCCCGTATAATGAAATTTCAAACAAATATCTAAAGAACTATTGAGTATTTACGCCTATAATGGTATATATTCGTAAACAGGAGAACGAGATCTATAAGTGTGCGAAGTTTCAACTAAATCTGAGACCCAAAGAGGGGTATACTTCCGAAAGGCCCCATCACCCCAGGACAACCAAACTTCGGATTTATAGTAATTGAGGGAGGAGAAATCG
Source organism: Osmia bicornis bicornis (assembly GCF_907164935.1). Lineage (NCBI taxonomy): Eukaryota > Metazoa > Arthropoda > Insecta > Hymenoptera > Megachilidae > Osmia > Osmia bicornis. The sequence continues at coordinate 8,144,386 of NC_060230.1, forward strand.
AATGAGACCATTTTCAGAACTGGCAAATATACAGGGTATTCTAAAAGTGCGAAAACCCCTTATTACCTCGATAAGAACGCATTTTCACGGGAAATGACTAACCTAACCTAGGTTAGGGTTAGGGTTAGGGTTAGTCATTTTGCGTAGAAATGCGTTCTTATCAAGATAATAGGGGGTTTCCGCACTTTTAGAGTACCCTCTATATCTCGAGAACGGTTTATTTGCCAGTTCTGAAAATGGTCTCATTCGATTTCTCGTCCCTCAATTACTATAAATCCGAAGTTTGGTTGTCCTGGGGTGATGGGGTCTTTCGGAAGTTTCCCCTCAAAGAGCTTGTCTTCTCTTCGGTAGGCGGTCCCGAGAAGAATGACGGTGTGTACAGACCCGTGGCGAACCTCCACTTGCGTTTAAGCGTAAAAATTTGAATTAATATTCATGTCTTCTCGGTTCAATATTAATTTCATAATATCTAATAACTAAAAAGTATATTATTTCTTTTATAAATTATTTTTAATGTTAATATCGTATTTTTAGAATTCTGATTTGATCGCGAGTGTACCAGTCTGCAGTGATGAAAAAAAAGATGTCAAAGAAACTGAAGATATATATTCAGGTGTAATTGATAGCATGATAAAGATAGTGATAATTTATCACTGTCAGAAGTAATTAATGTTGGGTATTGGAGGTTAGAGATGATTTACCAATTTTAACCTAATTTTCACTAAAATTTTATATCTGATATTGAGTGATAATAGTATGATCTATATTTACCGATTTTTTACTGATTTACACTGACTGCTAATAAACGTCACGCATTCCTCTGAATCGTCGTTAAGACTGAGTTCCCGCGAACGTTCAGCACGTTCTTACCCGAGTAGGCTGATTTCGACTTATTTTAACCTCTCAGCCAGCTTCTCACAAGTTGAAACGCGTCCAGAGGCGAGCCTGTGCCAGACAATTTCGAGACACACCATTACCCGTCAGTCTCGACGTGATTAATAATGCTGGCGAGCACATGAGAACAGGAATTTATATTTAACACGTGGGGGTGTTTTACGAGAAAGAAAAATCGCGTTGAATTCCTTACGATTCGATTACCCAGACGAACTGATGTTAACAAACTACGAATCTAAATTTAGCCAAATTGATCATTCATATTTTCAACTTGCAGTTAAATAAAAAATCCCTACTTTATGTTTCATTTTATTTTCTGTTCTACAAATTTATCGTTAATGATTAGAGATTAGCCTTTCCCAAACGAACTGCCACCACCCTGAGCGCAACCCTTCCTCTACGTAACTTGAATGTATGTAATAAAATAAATGTGTTTATATGGCGATTGCATAACTTGTACTAGAGATTGGTCGGTCGTGTATTGAACGAAGCCGGATTCTGTGAAAGGTGGACCTAGGCGCGGCCAAGGACCGGTATTGCAAGTAAACAACTGGGCTGAAATATTTTTCTATTTATAGTGAACTACGCTGCAAGTGCATCGATACGTTTCGTATCTGCATTGTTTTCAACGGTTTCCGATGACGGGAGATAAATGATGTCGAGTTTAAATGTAATTATAGTAAAATATCTATTATTATTAGTTAGTGATAGGGATATACCGGAGAATTCGAGTTGTTATTCGGGTTCAGAAATCATGGATATATCTCACTCGATCCGATCTTATAATTCATTTTTTTTTCTCTCAACTCAAGAGTACGAAAACATTTTTCCTATCTAATGATGTAAACGCACTTCGCACGCGGAATCTTTTGAACTTTGTTAGACGAACGTAATTTAACAGTACTTAATTATCGATATTTTCTTTTGTATTTAAATCGACAAATCGCACGTTTAAATGCTAATAGATGCTAATATCATGTTAAAACCTGATTAACTGATGATACCAATTTGAATCTTAAATAAGCAAGATACGCTAATTAATTTGGAAAACTCACGATTCACAGTTCCAATAACAATAATGTAACTAATACATTGAGTAAACAATTAGAATGTATCTAGGTTAAACATGTTTCGAAATTTTCCTAACAATAGATAAAGAAAAACCTGGAAGCATTATCATTTCAATTTTAGCACATCATTTTTTTTATTTCAATATTCTTAAGGAAATATTTATAAATATTAATTTTTTATTTTCGATGCCATGCAAAAGGTTAAAGGTGATTCCAAGTTATCTTTTCGAATCATCGATAAAAAACAGATTTATTAAAAAAAAAAAAAAAAAAAAGAAAAAAAAAGATTTTTTACGCATTTCAGAATTCTTCACAGCCCATAACATCCGCTGTATCAAGATATGTATCAGCTGTTTGTTTGTTCAAAGAAATTCCTCTGTAGAAAACTGAGAGGAACACGTGCAGAAAATTGATTTATTCGACGAGATTTGTGAAAGTACACACGTGAGATTGTTTCGTCGACCTTTATGGAAAATGATCATTGCTTATTTAGGTATCTATCCACAGTTCACGAAACGTTTTACGAAAACGTGATTAGTTGGAAAACGAAATTCCTGACGGTTCGAGCGTGTCGATCGCTCGCGGGTAAAAGAATGCTTCAAGAATCTGTGGTATTTGCAAATAGCTGCGTTGCTGTTCATTACCGGATAAACATAATCGAATTTTTGTGATTTTTGAAGAAAAGTTTGGTAATTGAAATTCGGGGTGTGTTAATATCGGAATTGTACATTTCTAATTTGAAATATTTTAAAATTTGCAAATTAGATAGAATTTTATTATTTTATAGGTTTCTAAGCAAAAAATTGCAAGATTAATATTTTAGAATTAGGAGACTGCTGAATTACGATTTCGGAAATTAGAAAACATTGTATTACCAACTAAGGTAACTCGAAATTTGAGTAAACATTCATTCTATGGTTCTAACTGAGAATTTCAAATTGAATTCCTTTCGAAAATAGCACACTGAAAATCAAGCTTCCAGCAAACCTCCCTAAATAAACTCCCCCAAGTGGTGCATATTAATAACCCATGAGTAAAAGGTATGGAAATGGACAAAGAAGAAACGGCAAAGAACAAACTATTAAATATTTTTCACCATTAAAGCAATGTTATTTAATATAACTTATATTTACCTTCGTCCTTTGTTTCAGAAACTTCGAGATTTTGGCGATTGGGTTAGGAAATTTTGGTTTCGGCATTTTGACCAGTTTCTCCTTTCTTTTTCAAGTAAACAACAAGTCTCTTCTTCGAATTCTACTTTTCTTATACAAATTTCTTTATGAAATGCAATTGAACATTCTAGTTCACGCTCGAAAGTCGGTCCAAGACTTCGCTAGCGAATCTTTCTAGAAACGAGCGAACGGTTCAGACCCGAGTCTAGAAACGGGTGCCGAGAATATCCGTCACCGTTACAACAATTCCCCGTTGTATTATTTTTAAATCTTCTATTCGAAATAGATTTCCGAAAATGTGCAAATACGTAAATAGATAATACGTATGGTAAGTCTTGACAACCAAATATTAATAATTATTGTACACGATATAAGAATATAAAAAAGCTGTTCAAAATCAGTCTGTATGTCGCGAGATTAATAATTAATTACAATAGATTTGGTTTTGACTAGGTTGTTTGGCGATCGATCGTTTCACGGGACGTAAAAATGATACTTCACTTCGCGAGGACTGAAGCAACACTGACGCGTCGCGCTTTCGGGGTGAGTCTAATAGCCGATCCTGCCGGCTAGGTGGTGGGGGAAGGGGCGAGTCGTCACGCTGCGCATCCCGGTTTGCGCAGCACGTGCTCAGCCGGTCACTGGGAGCGCGCTATATTTTTCTTTCATAGAACATGTGTCATTTTGAAACCCTGCCCGATCGCTGCGCCTATTTTCGATCTATGACCGATGTTTTTTTTTATATTGGCGATAAATAAATTATATGTGTATCTTTCCGGGGAAACTTCCGAAAGGCCCCATCACCCCACGACAACCAAACTTCGGATTTATAGTAATTGAGGGACGAGAAATCGTATGAGACCATTTTCAGAACTGGTAAATATACAGGGTATTCTAAAAGTGCGAAAACCCGTTATTACCTCGATAAGAACGCATTTTTACGGGAAATGATTAACCTAACCTAGCTTAGGCTTAGGGTTAGGGTTAAGGTTAGGGTTAGTCATTTTGCGTGGAAATGCGTTCTTATCAAGATAATAGGGGGTTTCCGCGCTTTTAGAATACCCTAACCTTAACTCTAACCCTAACCCTAAGCCTAACCTAGGTAGGGTTAGTCATATTCCGTGAAAATGCGTTCTTATCAAGATAATAGGGGGTTTCCGCGCTTTTAGAATACCCTAACCATAACCCTAACCCTAACCCTAACCCTAAGCCTAACCTAGGTTGGGTTAGTCATTTCCCGTGAAAATGCGTTCTTATCGAGGTAATAGGGGGTTTCCGCACTTTTAGAATACCCTAACCTTAACCCTAACCCTAACCTAGGTTGGGTTAGTCATTTTGCGTGGAAATGCGTTCTTATCAAGATAATAGGGGGTTTCCGCACTTTTAGAATACCCTAACCTTAACCCTAACCCTAACCCTAAGCCTAACCTAGGTTAGGGTTAGTCATTTTCCGTGAAAATGCGTTCTTATCAAGATAATAGGGGGTTTCCGCACTTTTAGAATACCCTGTATATCTCGAGAACGGTTTATTTGCCAGTTCTGAAATTTGTCTCATTCGATTTCTCGTCCCTCAATTAGTATAAATCCGAAATTTGGTTGTCCTGGGGTGATGGGGCCTTTCGGAAGTATACCCATCTTTCCTGTGATTGTAAATTTCTAGTAACAGGGATGTAAAATATTTGACCAAGGATAAATAAAAATAACAGAGCACCCTTCCCTCTCGCTTTTATATATCCCAGAAAATAATTAACAAATCCTTCATTCCTGTTTTAAATGGAAGTAAAAGTATCGATACTGATATTTCGCCTTGCAGATTGACATGTAAAGAGAAACATTCAGAATGTTTCACATAAACAGTTGAAGCTGTAAGTGGCTCGTTATGAACGTGCATGTGGTCACGTCCACCTTGAGTGAAGTAATTAATACGTGCACCAAATATGATAATTAGCCGCCAATTTTTCACGACTGCCATATACCATTATCATAATCCTTATCTCAGATTACTTATGATACAATCAATCCTATAATCATGACTGTCAATTCTACGCAACAAACTAATTAGTAATAATGAATCTATTAAGAGTATCAAATAAAAAGAATATAATTCTTTTCCCACACGAAGCTTGGTAATGAGTATTAACAGCTCGACATTTAATGTTGTTAACAATCTCTGTTTTTCTTATAACGTTAAAAGGAACGTGTAATGGAATCACGAGCGACTGTTGATCGTTGCAATTTACGAAGACTTTGCTAATTCAACAAACATCATGTTTTCATGCTCCCAATTATACAGGATGACTCATTTCAGCTTGTCATGAGATGGTTCAATGGAAGAGATATCAAAAGACGCTTGAATTTATGATACTCCTCATCTCTTACACTTTTCATAAATCTATATACACAAGAAATTAACTAACACGTTTTATGCGCAGAGCAATTCAGTAGAATTTTCTGTTTTAATTTTACACTTCGCAGTATCAATACTTCTTATTAATGAACAAGGTGCACTATTGAAAGCTTCTTGCATGTGAGGGCAAAGGTCAGAGCGAAGCATCGAAAGCTGTCTGTGTATGAATCATTCTTAATGCTGCATTTATAAACCCTAAGCTCAACGCTCAGTCCTGAAATTTTCCTTTAATAAGAATAATTATTATAGAGCTTTTGATATTTATTTTATTTACTCGGTTGGCAATGAAAGCAGTGGCTTAATTAGGTAGGAGCTTGGGTGGACCAGAAAATATAAATTGGGACCGTCCCCGTTTTTAAATTTCAAAATTCTAAAATTTATTTTCCTGAAAGCGAATGAGAGGCACTGATCGTGTCTGGCAATATTGATAGCGGACAATTACGCGTGGGTCGAGCTATAGATGCGCAGAAACTGCAAGAATAGAAGCTCGTATTTACGAGAATATCTCTCGTAACTATTTCAGCATTCGCGAAAATTCGCCATTTCACGTTGTTGTCTGTCAAGCCTGTCGTTAACTGTGCTTAGAAATTAATAAGGGAACTGTATCTGCCAAGTATGTAGTAAACAAGTAATAATCGGAATTTTTACCATCTGGCGAGGAAAACAGAGATAATATCCTGGTCAAATTTTCCATATGGTCTACGACGTGATCCCATCCCGTCACGTAGGCAATATAATAGATAATGAACACCTCCGCCCCCCTTATATTACTCTACCTACTCAAACAATACAAATTTCACAAAGGCTCCACTTTGAACACCAAAACCTGTGATCATGCACAATGGGTCGCAAAATTATTCGCATAACGTTTAAAATAGAATAACTCATTTAAAATTGGGCCTACTAAGATATGTGCTTTTGTCGTTTTAAAAAATTAAAATTTGGCGAAATCGAGAAAGAAATAGTAAAAGGAAATTTTTTAACTTTTTTATCTGAGCCTGTAATGAAAGTTTAAGTATGTTATGTGTATGCTGAAAATTTCATCGAGATCGGTCAGTGTCGAGAATGTGACTAGTTTCGTTCTTATGAAAAGTCGTGATTTTCGGAAATTTTAATTACTTGTAATTTCTAAGTGCATTGACCGATTTCGATGGAATTTTCATCACATGTACAGGGTGGCCCACGTAACTCTTAACAGCTCAATATCTCGAAAACTATGACATCGATTTTAAAGTTCTTGGTCTTAAATTGCATGGATCTGAAGGGCCTTTTTAAGTACATAAACATGAAGTGGCCACCCCTTCTTCTTTAATGGGGGGCAGGGGTACCTTTATAATTTTAAATGGAACCCCCTGTAAAACGTTACATATTTAGATTCTACAGGAAAAAACAAGTAAATTTTGTCTGATACATTATTTTGTCAGATATTTCCATGATGAGATTATAACAGTTTGAAGTTTCGACTTATAGGTACTTATTTGAAACGCTCGGAAATAGCGTTATTGAATTGCGTCTGTGAAATTAGCACCTCATTTTCAAAAAACAGAACTTTTAGCAACAGTTCTATTTGCACTCGCAATAGTTCTATAGTTCCTGATAGGTTTCAGAAATAGTTCCGGCGAAATACCTGAAAAAATAGCATTTTGAAAATATGAGGTGCCAACTTCGCATGGCACCGCATCATGCGAAAAATGTTATTTAAATCATCGTACTGAGAACGTTTTCATGGTTAACTGAGTCAAACTCAAGAATTGTACCTACAAGTAAGTACCTACAAGTCGAAACTACAAACTGTTATAATCTCATCATGGAAACATCTGACAAAAAAATGTATCAGACAAAATTTACTTCTTTTTTCCTGTAGAATCTAAGTATGTAACGTTTTATAGGGGGTTCTATTTAAAATTATAAAGGTACCCCTGCCCTCATTAAAGAAGAAGGGGGGGCCACTTCATGTTTATGTAGAAAGGCCCTTCAGATCCATGCAATTTAAGACCAAGAACTTTAAAATCGATGTCATAGTTTTCGAGATATTGAGCTGTTAAGAGTTATGTTACCTGTTATATAACTTACTTGAATCTACGAAAGACATATTTTAAATTTTCATTATAGACTCACACAAAAAAATTACCCTTCACTATTTTTTGTTCACGATTTCAACAAATTGTAATTTTTTAAAAGTACAAAAACACATATCTTAGGAAATTAATTTGTATAGCTTCTCGAGAAACCTCAAGTAATTCGGTTCAATTTTAAATAAGGTATTCTGTTTTAAACGGTGTGTGAATACTTTTGCGGCCCGCTGTGTTTCGAAACGGGCTGATTCGAACGATTACGATGGAAATTTTTGAAAATTCACTAATGACAATCTTGTTTGTCTTTGATCATCGCTTGGTCTGCTGACAGCTGTGTTTTCCCAGCAATTCCAGCACACGTTCGAAACGGTGAATCAAAAGTGTTAATCGAGTACACTCGCGAACAAATTAGGCTTCCCACGAAAAAATGATGCCCTGGGCTCTCGTCGTTCCTCTTAGGTGGTCCCGAGGAGAATGACGATGCAACATGAAGGGCCCCATATACGTACAGTATTGCTATGAAATAAGCAAGTGTTCTCTGCCTCGAAATAAGCAAATCGCTGTCCCCTCTTCTTTATTTGAAGTGGCCCGCAAAGTGGTAGGTCCGTGAAAGCGAGAAGTCGATGTTTTGGGTAATAAATTATTACACTCGACTAAGCAGTGACATCGATTAGTAAAAGAAGGATGGAATATACAGAGTGTTCCGCGACTCATGGTCAACCGATTAGGAGGTGATTCTACATGCAAAAATGAGTCGAAAAGGAAGAATAAAACTTTTTCTTAAGTGTCTTCGTTTTCGAGAAAATTTACTCGAAAATTACTTGTATGTATTCAAGGTGATCCGCGAATTATGGTCAACCGATTAGGAGGTGATTCTACATGCAAAAATGAGTCGAAAAGGAAGAATAAAACTTTTTCTTAAGTGTCTTCGTTTTCGAGAAAATCGAAGTCGAAAATTTACTCGGTACATGTGCACTTGGAACGGGTCCACCTCAAAATCCCGACAGACCAAAAGTTTGGGTGTCTTAACCTAAACCTAACTCTAACCTAACCTTACAAAAAGTTACACAGAACTAACCTAACCTAATCTTCCAAAAAGTTACACAAAACTAACCTAACCTAACCTAACCAAGAACACGGAATTTTGGCTGTCGGGATTTTGGGTGCCACCGACTTGGAACATGTCGACTTCGTGCATCTCGCTATACATTCTAGTTTTGGATCTTATTTGTATTTAACAACTTAATTACCTCGGTTGATAGTTTGTCGTTCGTGCTATCTTATTATCGGTATCATTACAGTATTGCCTCGAAATAAGCAAGTAATTTTCGAGTAAATTTTCGACTTCGATTTTCTGGAAAACGAAGACACGGAGGAAAAAATTTTATTCTTTCTTTTCGACTCATTTTTACACATAGAATCACCTTCTAATCGATTGATCATGAGTCGCGGGACACCCTGTATATAATGTTTTATCATTCTGGTATATTTGTCTCGAAATAAGCGAAATAGTGGGAAAATGAGAGAGCATGCTATATTCTATCCTTGTTCAAAAAATAACATTGCTGCTCGGAAACCACACCAAAAAAAATCAGCTCGATTCTGACAGGAGTGACACTTCCGAACATTTACCTTTCTTTTTGCCACTTCCGGTCTGACCGGAAATGTTCGAAAATGGATTGGCTCTAGAGCGAATCTCGCTCTAGTTCACTTTAGCTTGTTCTTCTATGAGAATTTTTCTAAACGTCGATTCGAATGGAAATAAATCGTGATCGAACCGTGTCGAAAGGAAAAGTCGTGAAACGTGACTGAAGCTGTCGGATGCTCGGGATGTGTGTTCGTTCGTCTAAAACTGCGTGCAACAGATGGAAAAGAACCGGTCGAAGGAATGTATTGTTTACCCTGGCTGAGCCCAGCAGCGTGTTACTCGCTTTGGCGCCTCGCATCTCGTTCGCGGGGCAATTTTAGCTAAACCCCAGCCTGGCTTAATGGAACACGACGAACCTCGGAATCCGTTGGCACAGGGCCGAAAACGCGTGAAGGTTGAAGAGAACGGGACCGAGCATCCTCGAGATGATGAGAAACAAACGGAAATGTCTTTCCTTCACCATCTTTTTACAACAACTTTTTATGGCTGCTATTATTCATCGGCTATAACTGGATATTTTAATGACAAAATTCGAGTAACCGCAAATCTCTGATTGACTGATATACACCTGGTCATTCGCGTTAATTACTCCAATTTGTATTTGTGTTCGAATGAAATTGTTAGAGTATTGCGATGTGGGTGTGATTTTTAAATTATTCAATGAAACATTGAATAATATTTTTGATAGGAAGAAACATAAAGAACACAGTGTCCAAATGTCGAAACACTAGTGGGTCATTGATTAAAATAGATTTTTCGAGGCAGAGAGGGAAAAGAGAGTTATAGTAATATTATATACACTGGGTATAAAAGGTCTGCGTACACCGTTTAAAACAGAATACCTCATTTAAAATTAGACCAAGACTTGAGGTTTCTTGAGAAACTATAAAAATTAATTTACTAAGATATGTACTTCTGTCGCTTTAAAAAATTACAAAAGACATTTTAAATTTTGATTATAGGCTCACATAAAAAAATTGAAAAATTGTCTTTAACTGTTTCTTTCCCGATTTCGACAAACTGTAATTTTTTAAAACAACAAAAGCACATATTAGTAAATTAATTTATATAGCTTCTCGAGAAACTTTTTCGAAAAAGTCTTTTGTTCCAATTTTAAATGAGGTATTCTGTTTTAAACGGTGTACGCAGATTTTTTATATCTAATCTATATGTACATAGATTCGAAAGAATGAGGAGATTGATACATTGTTATTTTTTCTTTTGCACATTTTTCAAACTGCAAATACTTCTAACAATAAGTCGCAAATATAGTAAAACATTATTAGAGTTATTAAATAATTAGAATGATAATAATTTCAAATAAACTGAAATATCGAAACCTATCTATTTATAACATTCAGTACGTAAAATAATTTTAAAATTCAAATATGGTTCTGTCTAATCAAATTTTCAAATGAGATTCACGAGTGTCCACGCTTGAATGAAGAGTAATTTTAGCCCGACCACGATAGTCATTCGCGAAGATATGATAAACAAAACGGGATCATCGCACGTCCAACGAGGACCATCGACCTCGACGTAGCACACCCACAAGTTTAATCCGATTTCTCGATATTCGGTAAATTCGATCTAAACTGTCGTCGACCTACGATTTCCTTCTTTTTTTTTTCTCGATTCGACTTCATTCCTAATACATTGGTACCTCGGTATACGACCTTAATCCGTTCCTGATGTTTTGACGTATATCAATCCAATCTTTCCCATAAAAAGTAATGTAAAAATGATTAAACCGTTTTGATGTAAAAAAAAAACTATTGATATTATGCCTACATTAACGGGATTGTAAAATAATTTAAACACTGTTTATGTCATGACGATTTCCTAGAAGTTTATAAAAAATTCACTATTTTGTTTAACATAATTAATTTGTAAAATATAAATGTAACCTAATGATAGATTTTAAATTAACAAACCAAATGGTATAAACTTTATTGCCTCCTGTTTTGCAGTTATATTTTTTTGTATGATCAGTCAGTTAATAATAAATCAACTCCGAATATAATTGATTATTAATTTAATTTTTCTTTTAATAATTATTTAAAAATGACGCAAAATTCACAGAAAAAATGTAAAAATTTCTCACGTCCAAACAGGACTTATTCCGAATTGGACGTATTCCAAAGCAGACGTATACCGAGGTACCATTGTATTCAGAAAAACGCTCGCGACACTTTTAAACCCGTGAAACTACCATTTAGCCATATTCCGTTTCGATGACGGTCCATTTTTAAACGCCCAGTTACGCGACCGATTTCCTTCTTCCATTGTCACTGACGTCAATGGATTCTCGGTGAAAATAACCTTGCCACATTTGGAGCCGAGATTCTTTTGTGGAAACCGATTCGAAAATGAAAACATATGATATAGTACTCATTGTATGTTACTAGACACGGTAAACATACCAGTAATAATAATAAAAATAGCCACCGATTCACGGGTGTTGCTCTCATTGTTAAGATTCGTTCAAGTACGATGAATATCTTTATTTAGCGACACGCGTGACGATCAACGAAAGAGGGATGACGCGCGTGTACTCGGGATCATTCGGGAATAAATTCGTCACGGTGGTATCAGTTAAATGGCATGTTGGACTCATTGACATTTCACCGGGGGCAAAAAAAGTTCAATTATGTAGGAGGCCAAGACCGGGTTGCGGGAAATAAACGAGCAGTTTTAAAAGAAAAATAGTTTATTATATGAACAATAACGAAGACGAGATCGAACTGGTTACTAACTGCGTCGCGATTCCTTTCGTTCTTTTTATATAGGTTGCCCCACCGCGAGGCTGCGATCCTCTTTTGTTTCCTTCTCGAAGGATCTAGAGTATTCTGGAAACACCCGTGGAAACGCCTCGACAAAATCGTGGAATTGTCGTCACACTTTTTTGTTTCCTTCTCGAAAGATCTAGAGTCTAGAATATTCTGGAGACGCCTTGACAACCCGTCAAATCATACATTGCGTCTACAATTATACAGGGTGATCCTCTCGCTAGTGGACTTAAAGGAAGTGCCGCCACAATAGCACGAAGTGGCCCGAGTCCTTTTTCTGTCATCGATACCTTTTCACGGACACAGCTACAGTATGCACCCCCGTCGAGAAAAGGGCTTGGGTCCATTCATAACGGTGTGGCGGCATTTCCTTCGAGTCCACTAGCGAGAGGATCACCCTGAAGAAGTGGCAGAGTGCGAAGGGGAATTCGTGTATGAACTGCATCGATTACTTTATGGCGGGGGCCATAAAGGACCCACACGAAGGTCGGGTGGTACTGTATACCTGGATTGGAAAGTAGCGTATGCATGCTGAGGAACCAGCTAGGCTGGTCCTGCGCGGATTGCTTAATTCAACTTTTAACCCGTTCGATCAGCAGCGGGAGCTTTCTTTCAGTTTCGATTAAATAGAAAAAGGTTTGGTTAGATTAGCTTAGATTAGTTAATAAAAAAGTATTAATAAAAAAGGGCCTGAATGGCTTTAGTCAGTGAAAAAATAATAATATTAAATTATTTTTCGGCTCTGCCTGACTTCCAGGTAAAGGACCTTCCTGCGGGTCCTTTATGGCCCCCGCCATAAAGTAATCAATGCAGTTCACGCAGGACCGTTTCCACCCCAGGGGGCCGGGTTCGAATCCCCCCGGGGAGAGAATATTTTTTTTTTATAAAATTTTCCTAATCATGTGTGTTACAGTGTCAGCGTCTAAACTCTAAATTATCGGAGTCCAAGCTATAGACATATAAAGAAGGCATGCAATTTAACCCACCATAAATTACAACATTCAATTCATCAAGAATCCTGCATATACTTCCTTGTCGGGAAAAACAAGAAATTGGAACGAAGACATTTCTGTCTTTATAAGAAAATTGATAGAGACACGATCGAACGACGGTGCATCGGTGATCAGAACAAGTGAAAGGTGTGAGAAAAGTGGTTAGAGGATGTGCGTTATTGAACATCGAGCAATTAGAGTGCCTATGTAAACGATCGCCAAGGGAGGAGAAGGGAATCGGTACCTCCGGATCCTGGATCTGCTCGGAATCCGCCGATGTGCTCGACGTCTTCAGGATGCTGTACAGCTTTACGTAGGGGGCCTTGATCAGCTGTTAGCCAATATTAATCGGCCGTTTTTAACGCTTTCTTTACTGCCTTTTTTTTTAAATCCTCTCGCTCTTGATCCTCGCATCGTTGATATTTAAAAATTATTTTAAGAATGAAGGCGAATGTTAATTTTGTATAAACATTTATACATTTCGTTATTCACTGTGAATTTCCCTTGAAATGGTAAACGCGAGGATCAAGGCGTTGGTAACGCTAACGCTAACTTCCCTTCTTCAGAGAAACGAAAAATCATCGGCCAGAAAAATTATTTTTAAAAAAAACAAGCTCGATGAGAATGGATCTGTTGTGCTCGTTCGAAAAAAAACAGAAAACAAAATTGCGACGAATCGATGATAAATCTCGGATGAGAGAAGGTGAGAGACAAAGCGGGTGCGCTTGGTAAAGAATGATATTGCGACGATGACGATGAGAAACATAGGTAGAAGAAAGAAAAGCCGAGGTGTTAACCGTGTTAACACAAGAATCCTCGACAAACAAAACAACGATACGTCGGTACGACGACCGATGTGCACTGAATCGCAATTGAGAGTGCCAGATGAAGCAAAGAAACGTCAAAATTATCGTGAATGTGTTGATAAGATGTGAGAGTGAGAATAAATCAATAGCATGTTCGTATGAATCGATGAGACAAGACGTTAACACGTTGAATCATTTGTTATCCACTTTACCTGTCTCAAGTTTTTTAGAATTCATTTTTTTTTTTGCTTTGATAGATTAGAGTTTGTCAGGCAATTCATTTATGAATTATAAAAAATATTTTTAACCTTGTGATTGAAATTCACCCATGGTACACTCGCGATCAAATTAGGTTTAATAGATAAGGCCAGATTCCTATATGTCATTTCCCATAGGGATGCCTACGGGACCCCATTTTTCCTAAGGACACCTGATTTCATCGCGAGCGTATCAAGCGATTTAATTAGGCCCTTAATTATTGAGCGCCCAAATTCTTTAATTTTAGCTACGGAAGTTCAATTGGCAAATTCAACGTGTCAACGATGATAGAAGAAAATAATTTGTCTCGCTTTTCAATGAGCAGGAAAATAATAAAGAATCAAGAACTCACCTCCCATGATTCCCTAGTGAGCTCAGAGATCTCGTCGCCGTCCTGATTACGAGGTTTACCATCCTCCGTGGTTTCTCCTCCTTCGCCAGCTTCGTGCGGCGACAATTCCGGGGACAAATCCGTATCCGTGTCCAACAGGATGTATCCGCGTTCCCTCCAATAATTCTCGTCCAACTCTCCGTATAATTGCGGCACCCACGCATGGATGAACCTGTACAGGTCGTCCACCCTGCAAGTAAGCAGAATTGCATGGATATTTAAATGGCAACGGTGAACTCGTTTCTTTCAAGCTCGTTTGTACTTATCGCGCGAATACAAACTTTCAGTCGATCAACATTGGCAACTGTTATCATTGTCTTTATGATAACGGTAATCCAGTATGTAATAACCAGTTTCGCTTTCGTATGTTTATGATTCTGAGAAGGGATATTACCCAATCGACACACGCCGATTTTGATGCCCTTTGAGTATGATATAGAACTCAAAAAAATATTTCACACCTATTTTTTTATCGGCAATCGTCCATGCTGAAGGGGTGAAAAAAATGACAAAAATAGATTATTTTTCAATATATTTTTTAACACGTTCGCGACGGGGTGTACCACCGGTGGTACATTCTTATCTGTCCCATGGGACGGGATGAGCCACAGCATTTAAATAACTGATTACTGTAATTAACAAATTTTTGAGAACCCCGTCCCATGGCGGGGACACGAGATTCAGGTCCCGTCGTAAACGTGTTAAACAAATAAATTTATAAGAAAGGTGGCTACATAGAAAAATTTGCTGTTCAAAAACATACAAATTCCATTTGGAATTTTTCGCCTGCACCTAATAGTTCCTGAGATATTCAAGAAAATATGATTTGCAGCCCCAACTTTGTGGGTTATTTTCAGCCCTTCAGAATACGTGTCAAATATTTTGTTGAGTTCTATATCATACTCAAAGGACATCAAAATCATCGTGTGTCGATTGGGTAATGTCTCTTGTAAAATTACTTTTAGTTTTGTAGAAATTTACGTTATTAAATTTCGGTAGACTTAATTATGCATTACCTTCGGTGGACGAACGGTACGACGTTTTGTGCCGCATTCTGATTGTAAACAAAATTCGTCACGTTGTTCACCACGTTCCAAGTCCAATTCATTTTTCCACACTTAATTCTTTAATGTTCCGACTGTCTACGCATATGAACAGCGACTATACTCAATAGTCACGCTTATTATGACTATAATTAAGTCCTTCGCTCAGAAGAAGTCTTACTGGATGGTACAAGGGTAAGGGAATCGTACACACCGACCGACTCTATAGTTTTATAGGACCGTAATAGATCACGTGACCACCGCTTCGACCAATCATACGTCGCGGCTGAGAACACGCGCGACTATACTCAATAGTATATTATGACTATAATTAAGTCCTTCGCTCAGAAGAAGTCTTACGGGATGGTACAAGGGTAAGGGAATCGCACACACCGACCGACTCGACAGTTTTATAGGACCGGAATAGATCACGTGACCACCGCTTCGACCAATCATACGTCGCGGCTGAGAACACGCGTGAGCTGTGACGAGGTGCGAGCCAATCAGATCGCGTTATTTTCATAGGATTTCAAACGTTCGATACAATGGGAGATTAAAACTTATCATTTGAATATAATCATTCTCTACTCTTGAAAATAACAATCATAATCAGCACAGCTACACAATGAACACTCGATAATGATAGTCGCTTGCAATACACAATGCACGTACGATAACAGGTGACTGTAACACCGCGAACGGTTATAGAAACTGCAACAATACACTCGTGACCACCCAGGAAGGAAAATACGATGACTGGGGAAACGTTTGTGTCAAACAGTAACCTCGTCGACGAACGGGAGCAATGATGTAACCGACGCGAATCCTAGCCAGACACTTGTTACAGTCACGTCGGTTAACGGAGAAGAAGAATCGGTAAAGTGAGTCACGAAAGAATAAACGCGTGTTTATTGCGGTTACCTCCGCTGACGCAACGCCGTTGCAAAAGTGCTACGTGCAAAATTCAGCTGAATTTTGTTTGCGTGCAAACGTACGCGCGGCATGTGAGGATTTACGTCGAATCGTGAAATGTTTACCACGAGACAGAGTACATAAAGAAATTTCTGGTTTCATCAAAATATATTGCTAAATGTTTTATCTATCGAAATTGTTCGCCACTTGTAATACTTCATTATCACGACTGTAGGCATCGACCTTCTGATATTAATACGAGGAAACAGGGAGTCAACAAACATTACGATAATTAGTAGCTAGAGTAAAAACCGTATCGCAGTGGTTCTTAACCCTAATCACTCACCAAGGGTCTGAAAGACCCCAACATCAACTTCAGAGATTTTTTTCTCAAAATATGATATCTCTAGATGATAAAAATAAAATTTCAGCCAAATGTAATCGAAATTGAGAAAGTTATGAATTTTTGAATGAAAAAGTGGTCTTTCTCCAATTAGTCAAAATCTTCGGTACAATGAGTTACAGAACGGGCGAAAGTTGCCTGGGGTCTATATGACCCCGTGTAGGGAATATGTGATTTTTTAGAGGTGTGAGTGATTAGGGTTAACTGGTGCTCCGCCAGAATATCCTATTAAAAAAATTGTGACAATTTTTTGACCTTTTTTTGCTGTTGACTGATATGTAACCTGTTACATATGTGATTTTTATTTATTATGTAATATAAAAAATGTATATACTGTTTTATTTTATGAATGTATTCCGCAAAAATCTTGTACAATTATAAATGTTCGGTGATTTTAAAAATGTTAAGAACCACTGCTGCAACGGTTGATACGTTACTGTATAATCTAATGAGAATATGCCTCCTTCCATTTGTGCAAATTATTTAACACGTTAAACTCCACGAGGGTAACCGGTGACCGACACCGCAAATTACACATGCCTGAATAATTAAAAGAAAACAATAAAGAAACATTATTTTAAGTAATATTGTTATGATATTCATAATGTAAAATGGTAAATAGAAAGCTTAAAATTTGAAATTTGAAAATTAGCTATTTCTATTCTGAATAATATAGAGCTTCGATACGTTTCACAATAAATTATAATTTTCACCGTGGCGTTCGACGTGTTGATCTAAAAAAATTGGTATAGCACAGATATTTTCTTATCTTGATGATCTACTTTATTCTGGACTTCGATCTTGGATAATCAAACAATAATTGATATCATGTGGTAGACACGTTTTAACACCGATTTCCCTGAATTTTGGATACAACATACAAAGAAAATATAGAAATACGCAAATAATAATTGATACGCAAATCGGTCACGGCACGTTTCCGTCGCGTTTTCTTGACGCGACCGAACTAAATACTAACACGGAACGGTAAAAGCGAGTTAACGCACACGTTCGATTGCATGTCGATGACTAGACATCACGTGGTGCTTGATTGCGATTCATGCGTATATACATACTCGTAAATTGAGAATTGTTTCCATGAGAAGCGGTGGAAGTGAATACCACGTGATATGCGACTCAATAGTCATCGTTAAATAAGCGATTCGGTTGGATTGCAGTTACCCGGGTAATTGATCTCGACTATTTTATCGGATAAATCAAGGTCGGAGAAGACGATAGGAAGTGTCCCGAGGTCGATATCACGTGGCGTTAGAAAGTTATGGCCATTTGAAAAAATCACAATTTTTCAAAAATTTTCCGATAATTTCGAATCGAAAAAATAACCTAACCCTAACCTAACCCAACCCAACCCAACTTATCAGCTAGAATAGCTAGCCTTTGAATTAGCTTAGCTTAGTTCTCCTCAGCTAGAAAAGCTAGAATTGTGATTTTTTAAAATGGCCATAACTTTGTAACGCCGCGTGATATCGACAAGGTCTTCTCCGACCTTGATTTATCCGATAAAATAGTCGAGATCAATTACCCGGGAAACTGAAATCTAACCAGCGATTCCGCGATATCGCGTGCCCCATCGTCAACATTACAGAATATGGCACACGGTAATAGTCGAGCGAGAAACCTGTTGAAGTTTATTTTAGTGAAAGGATTGCTTACCTGTTTCGCGGCACGCTGAACCAGTATTCAGGCCTCAGTTTCTTTTTTCCATAGCTCATAATAGGCGTCGAGCGTGGAATCTTCTTGTCTTTCGGTCTTCCGGTTCGCAGTCTCAGGTACAATGGGGGGTCCTCGCAAGAACGGGCTGGTCGTGGGATAAGCTCTATATAAATACGACAAAAAAACACAGGTACAATGTAACACCATCTCTGATATCAAGGATCTATTTGAATAATCAATTCATCTGATGCAATTTCATTATAAGAATATCTCGATGCGATTCACTCATCTGCGATCCATAAAAAAAAAAAAAAAAAACCTTCAAAGTCGTATCACACACAATATTTATACCCTTTGTGCAATATGCATAATTTAAATCACAAGAAAAAAAAAAATAAGAAGCAATCTTTTAGAGTATCTCAAGAAGCGTCACACAAATCGCAGATAATTATAAATGTATTTTTCTCAATTAAAAATATCACTGAAACCAGTGATGGCATATGGAGACTTTCGAATCATTTTATATTTTATTTAAAAATGAAATTGAAGAATTAAGTCGTATCACACACAATACTTATACCCTTTGTGCAATATGCATAATTTAAATCACAAGAAAAAAAAAAATAAGAAGCAATCTTTTAGAGTATCTCAAGAAGCGTCACACAAATCGCAGATAATTATAAATGTATTTTTCTCAATTAAAAATATCACTGAAACCAGTGATGGCATATGGAGACTTTCGAATCATTTTATATTTTATTTAAAAATGAAATTGAAGAATTAAGTCGTATCACACACAATACTTATACCCTTTGTGCAATATGCATAATTTAAATCACAAGAAAAAAAAAATAAGAAGCAATCTTTTAGAGTATCTCAAGAAGCGTCACACAAATCGCAGATAATTATAAATGTATTTTTCTCAATTAAAAATATCACTGAAACCAGTGATGGCATATGGAGACTTTCGAATCATTTTATATTTTATTTAAAAATGAAATTGAAGAATTAAGTCGTATCACATACAATACTTATACCCTTTGTGCAATATGCATAATTTAAATCACAAGAAAAAAAAAAATAAGAAGCAATCTTTTAGAGTATCTCAAGAAGCGTCACACAAGTCGCAGATAATTATGAATGTATTTTTCTCAATTAAAAATATCACTGAAACCAGTGATGGCATATGGAGACTTTCGAATCATTTTATATTTTATTTAAAAATGAAATTGAAGAATTAGCAGGTCCTAAGCATACGAAAGAAAATCAGGACCCTTCTTATCTGTTCAATTTTAATTAAATATAGAAGCCTGAAACACGGCCCTGAGCATGGGCGTAAAATATCCATCACTAGTTGAAAGACAATACACATTATAACGTGGTGATCGATCGAACGATCCAGAATCATGTTTCAAAATTACTTCCACAAATACACAGATCAAACGATACACGAAGAGTAAACAAACGCATACAAGTGTGCGGGTGCAGGTAGCAAAACGCAAAGTAGGATTTATAAAAAGAAAAAGAAAAATTGTTCGTCGATCCAGGGTGCACGTAATCGTTTGTACGTACGATCGACAATAGTAATCGCAAGAAAAAATTGTGATACAATCAATGGCAAACTAAGGGTTCAAAGGGGATAACGTGAAAGGGTGGGGGTGTTGGTGGAGAAAGCAAGCTAATACTAATATGAACCTACCGAGGCCTTCGAGTTCGGGAAAATTAGGTGCTTGGACTAGAGGGACAACAAAACATATGACATTACTGCATTAGTATGAATTCGCTAGCGAAATGATCTTGAAACCCCTTGTGCCACGTCAGCCGATCGCTGTGTGCCGGCAGCATCAAACGCTGTGATAAAAGCACGCGATGTCGCGTGAGTGGATATCGAGCGCTAGGGTCGAGTGGTTGAAAATTTAGTGGCATAAAGGGTTTCAGAATCCAGGAGGTACCGTAATGTTCCTCCGTATAAATTAACGATAATGAGATTAAATAATGAAAGGAACCCGATTTTGAATTCTACTTGACCAATTAGAATCCAAGTCGAGCGACAAAAGACTCTGTTCCTGGTATCTGTGCCAAGTTGAAAAAGACACTTGGATCAATATTGATTCTCGGATGGCACAGATTCGTGGAACAGCGTACAATAGGTACAATAACACATTGAATATAATAAGATGTGAAACTGTTAATGACAAACGAGTATAACAATTGAGAACTATAGGAAATATCTGACTACGTATAGTTCAAATACAAGCGCATTTTGTATTTAAATTTCTATTACTATTTGACTCCAAAGGCGCTCTAAAGCAAAGTAACATCATTCAACACGTTGACTGCCATTAAAATCATTAGTAAACTGTGACCTTAGTGTAACCGAGTAATTAACAAACTGAGATGTTAAAGTAATTCTTAACAATCCATTAATTGACAATCAACGCGTTAAGAAGCTATCTATACATAAGAGCGAGTGCAGTGCGTAATAATTTAAATCCCGTTTGCCATCTCTATTTAGATGTATGTATTTATTATTTTATAATAAAAGATGTTCCTCTGTCTGACTTGTTTTAATTTAAAAAAATATATAAAAATTTGATAAGTCAAGGAATCATGTACTTTAGGACACCGTGTACAAATAGTAGAGAAAGAGTATCTTTGTAAAAGTTAAATGGATCATTCCGAAAAATT
This sequence comes from Osmia bicornis bicornis, assembly GCF_907164935.1. Lineage (NCBI taxonomy): Eukaryota > Metazoa > Arthropoda > Insecta > Hymenoptera > Megachilidae > Osmia > Osmia bicornis. Next base: position 8,165,608 of record NC_060230.1, read on the forward strand.
GTAGACGAATAGATCAGGATACTTACTGTCGAAACTGACGAATAATTCGGGCATGTCATCAACGGACACCATGCTGCGATAATCCAACCGTGGTGCGGTGGTTGAAGTTTTGCTACCTCGGCTGCTGTCCACGCTGCTGCTGCCTGAAGAGGTCAACGGTTGCTGCCTAATGAACGTGCCTACCGATGATCGTCTGAACAGAAATCAAAACAGCAAGTTATTCGATGTTCGAAACGAATCCGAGTCGTGTTTCAAAATTACAAGCAGGACACAGGGTTTCTTAAACAGCGAAGGTCATCGGAGAAGTCCTACGTGTGTCCTCCTAGTAATTTCGAAACAAGAAAGAAGATACAGTTGCAACACAGTTGAGGACGATCGATCGTGGATACACAACATTCAGGGGGTGAAACATTAATCGTCTTCCAATATATATGTATCTGCGAAATAAACTTGGGTGGCTGTTCGAGGGTTTAGGCTATAAACTTGCTGTGTCTTTTGGTTGCGTGTGTTTGTTTGTAAGCGATACAGTGGCAGAGTTTTCTGAAAAGATCGTGACACGTTTACCTGGAAGCAGGAGAACAGAGTCTGGGGTCTGATCTCCATAACCCTGTGTGAAAGTTTGAACGCAAAGAATAAATAAAAGAAAAAAACAGCAAGCGAATAACAGGATGGGATAGAGTAACTTACGGAACTCATTGGATATACTGATCCTATGGGGAACAAAATCTTCCAACAAGAGAAGTATAACTGCTTTAAATAAATATAGGAAATACTGTATTAATTTATACAAGTGTCACGTACTGTCGCGTACAATTTAGGTTTCTCTTAATTGAGAAATTAAAGGTAACGGTTCCACCACTTTCTACCTTTCACTTTAATTAAGAGAAGCCTAATCCAAGTGTACAATGTGTTTAGGATAAAACAGACAACAAACTATCGGTCTAATTAATAACGGAGACACTTAAGATCGTATGGAGTCAAGGTACAGTACAGCCAATTAGATATTAGAAGATAGTAGAACAGCAGGAAGAGAGAAAGAAATGAACATAGGGGATAAAGTGGATACAAGTAAGTTGCTGGTTCATGACCGGGCCCAAACTCACCCCATAAGCCCTGCTGGACCAGGTGAAACCTGAGGATTGCTGGTGTCCTGGGAGAGTGAGGAGGCGGTAAGCGGAGGTGTCCCTCCAGCCCTACCGCCCCCACTGCTCTCTTCGCTGGGAGTTTTAGCAAACAGGCCCGAGCTAAAGTCACTCACCAGGTTGATCGGCGAGCTTATATCCACCACCATTACATATTCTTTGTTAGTTACATTAGAAACGACAATGAAGCTTTTTAGTTTAAACACACACACACACTCGTACACAAAAAGGTTTACCATCACAGTCGCTCTGAAACTTACTCTCCTCTCAAATGTAATTATTTAAATGCCGTATAAAAGCAGCGTATTCTTAACGTCCATCTAACTAGTCTAGTTTACTACAAGTCGTTCGAGGCAAAGCGATCTCTAGGCACCGTAAAAGGAACCATATAAATTTCTATAAAGCTTCCTGTATTTTACGTTTATCTATAACAGTTTCATTAAACCTTGATGTGTTATCTTCTATAGTTCCTTTATGAAAGTACCTATAGTCACCCGATACGACTACAGATAAAATTTTTATATATAGAATATTGTATTATCTCGTCACCGTTTCAAAGTATTTTACTGGATAATTGAATAACTGACTATGATGGTAGGATGTTATCGAAGACAACGTCTGGAGGGAGCTGAAAATCTCACATGTACACGTTCCCTTGGTTAGTTTAGTCCTTCCATGAATTAGAAAAAAAAGAGGAATTATGTCAACTCGCGTTTCACAAATGCAATAAGCCGCTTGTTTCTATGCGCAAGTATCTAATCAATACTTTATTTCGAAAGAAATTGAAATTCATCGGAGATGCATAATCTTTTTATATTGACGATATATTATAAAGCGTACGTGCGCTAATATATGCGATTCGTTTAATTACGAACAGCCTCGGATATACTATAATGTTTGAAATGTTCTAGGAACAATTGAGCAGAAAGCAATCACACGTGATCAAAAAAATAAACTTTACAAAGAAGGCCCCGAGCATCAAAACTTTTCTTGCATATGAATTATGCAAACTGTTCAACAATCGTTACTCATTCCTAATAAAGATGAACGATGAAAAGATATAAAAGCGTATTATTGATTTGACAGAAATATTAATGTACCATAGAAATAGATTAGTGAGAAGAAAAAAAAATTCGTACGGTTTTAACATGACAAAGATTATTACCTTGAGAAAACTTTACTGAAGACAGACGAATGATGAGAATCCGCGCTATTAGGGAGGCTTGAAATTTTATCAGATCCAGATTTACTATCTTCTTCTTTTTCTCCAGTTAATCCTTCCATCCATGATAATGGATATGATAATCGTTTTAACATCTGGAACGTAAATATATAAATTATGCAATACTACAATGATACCAATGATCGTTGAGTCACCGATATCAATCGTACCTTATTTCTACGAGTCTCTTGTTTGTCGTCATCTTTATGTTCCTCATCTTTCTCGGGTTCCTCCGTATTGTCTAAACTAAAAGATACCGAACTCGCCTTCTTTCTGCCGTTAATAGCGGAACCGCTATCAACCGTATCAGTCGTAAGGTTCGTCGGGGCAATAGTAATAGGAGGTACCCAATCTGAAGATAAGACAATATCTGCGTCTGAATATACTTTCTTTGAGGGGTTAGGCTGAACTACTGGGAAAGGGGGATTAGGGTCACGAATGTCGATACCAGAGTCGTGGCATGACAGTTTGACTAGAGATCCTTCTTCGTCTTCTGGAATCGTCTTCGATTTTGTTGAGTCGATCTGTAAAGTAGATACATCCGTTTAATTTCTATTCTAATTAACAATGTACCGTGTTTCAATTAATGATATCAACCTTGTCAGAATTTAAAGAGTCTTGTTGTTCATCATCGACCGATGAGGTGCATCGATCCTTGCTAGGAACTGCCCAGTGGTGATCGAGCATAGAACGTCTACGTTCCTCTAATGTTCTACTTGCTTGACCACCACCGCACGCGTCTTTAGTCTCCTTCTCTGTCTCCTTTTCTTTGGTTGTCGTTGTATCTTCTTCCTGGAGGTCAACAAAAATAACTTTTCTTAGTACACTGTAACAATAGTATATTGCAACATGTTATGATGTATTTAAATAGACATACATTTTGAAGATTGGTGGGAGTAACAAGATCTCTCTCAAAGGCCTTTGGAAAAGCGTTACCATCTCTCTCGGCACAGCTGCACACACTTTCGTTATCGTCTGCCGTTAATTCTGGAAAATTTTCCTCTTTACCCGGCGACTGACACTTGATGTTCTCGTTAGAAGAGGGTTTCTTCATGTAATAAATTTCTGGCTTCTTTTCTAAATTTCCTGACTCCGCGTGTCCGACACGCATATGCGCAATATCATAATAAATAGCAGCGTTCACTACAAATTCCATTGGTGCAATTACACCGTAAGATTCTGCTCCATGTTCAATTACAAGCGGATCCGAGACATTGGGATCAAACATAACTGCATTTGGTGTAACCAGTAGGACACCCCCAACGACACCCTGCAAATAAATAACAACATTAGTCCTTGGTGGAATGGTGATGAAGAATATACTAAATCAAAATTATAATGAAAACAAACTCTACCTGTCCATCTGTGATGTGACGAACATTAATCTTCAGAAATCTTTCCTTAAACGGTTGTTCTTCTTCTTCCAGAACTGCATTTGGAACACCCAGAGGTGTTTTCACTCTTTCCATATGGCCTGGTTTTGGTGACACCGGCCTCAAGTTATCCAAGAGTTCTGTAAATTACAATACAATAAAATTTTAAAAACTATATTTTAAAGTTACTTTCTCTAACAACCTACCCATCTTAATGAAAAATGAATGGACTCTTCTAAACGTACTCCTTTAGAAAGGAAGTAGGTTCATAGAATTTAATTATGACATTTAAATGGTTCCATTTCTTTTAACGTGACAGTTGTTGAATAATATCACCAAATTGAACAAAAATATATAATTATTGTACACTGACAACATTTCTATTTAATTTTACGTGAGACGACGTAGCGTTTATTTTCTGACAGCGTACAGGTTATGTCAGGTATATACAACGCCATATTGCTTCCTTAGTTTACATCGGTCAGCAATCAGCTGATGCATTCACTACGTACATATACCGAGTAGCGTAAAAAAATCGAGTTACCATTTCATATCATATGGATAAATATTTAATAATATTTCTATAATCTATTCAAATGATATGTATAGAAAATCATATGTCATTTGAATAAAATATTATCAAATCTCTTTTACCAAACGATAAAAGAAATATATGATCAAAACTAGGACAAAATACCAGTGAAAGATAATGTTGGTTCATAAACATTTCTAGTGTATAAAGAGCGTACTAAATAATTTAACTAGGTTGAATCATGACTATCGATTAAAGTGTCTGCCAAAAGTGAATCAAGTATAGGTCATGAACAGAGAGAATGCGCGGGAACCAGAATGAGATAAAGACGAACATATAGACCTGTTCAAAAATCGATCTTCTACATACGCCTACGTAAACTTGCTAGTTTTTACCAGAACGCTCCTTGAAAATTTACATTCGATCAGATATTTGTCAGAATTAATTTTATGGAACTAAGAAGCACGAAGAAACTCAAGGAAATCCTAACCTTGAATACATCTTCCTATAAATCTCCCTATCCCAACTACAGGAAGCCTAAATTGACTGTACGCGTTTCAATGATTAACCCTTCAACAGCGAAGCCTAGATCGGAGGTTTAATCTTTCAACAAACAACGTAGATCCGTTTTACGGTTCGTGCAACGTCGTTGCATCATACGCCGTTATTTTTATACTTTAACCGGATTATTGTTCCGCGGCATAAATATTCATAGCGCGGCAAGTAAATTGCTTAATTTCTGTTTGATTCATAATCGATTCGTCTAACGATTCACGACAATGTATTCGTATAAAAACACGACTTAACGCGTGGTTAACATAATTCGAAAGCAAAATTGGCGCGAACGCGCCTCTCTCTATGAATAATGTAACAGGAGTTAGAGTGGTGGTTGTGCGTTCAGGTGAGTTGGATTGACTCACCTGGCCAAATATCAAGATGAATTGGGTTTCGATTGTATCTGCGTGTACTAGGCACCGTGTTGAATATTAATGGAAATCTATTGCACACATCGGATAGATAAGACTTGGCGTTGCATTCGTGTTACAACGTCTTCGAATATACACGGGGTCATGTTATATTTTTTCAACGTTAGACAACACGCAATGAAATATTAGCGAATTTTATCCCTATGGCGATGGAATTTTTTATATTCATATAATAACTCCCGCGTTGCCTTCACCTAGTTACAACTCGCATAGGTAACATATGATATTTGTATGTAAAAAATGTAGCATTCCACGACGGTGTCCGCCTTGAGATGAAGATTAAGATTGTTGGATGATATCATAGAACCAAATAGAAACTTGACAAAATTCCAACGCTCGAAATTCGGCTTGAATAGAAACTTGTTTAACCGAATCCGAGCCGATTATTCTTTAACATTCACCAGATTTGAAACCAGCCAGTCCAGATGGATAGAATTCCTTTCTACAACAAAACTACCATAGTTTCAAAAAGTGTAACAAATTAAGAATGCAGATTGGATTAGAAAAATTTCAATTGCCAATGAGCTTGATCAACAATGATATACTTCAATACTTCAAATCTCACGCAACCATTGGTGAAGTTGTCGTCAGTGTTACATGATGGAATATGAAATGAATATAGATTAGGAATTATCATACGGTAATGTGAAAACAATTTTAGAACCCGATTCTATTCTCGTAGAATAATTACAAGGATTACTATAGTATTATGTAGAATTAGTGAAATGAAAAAAAGAGATGAAATTACCTTTTTCCTCTGGAGGTAGGTCATCTTGGGACTCATGATCGTGACAAGGATCCGGACTGGGCGCGTCGCTAGTGGTTTCGCCTCCTTGTCGACCTTCTCCTTTCGCTGGTACCCACAATTGCTGACCAGGGTAAATGAAAGTACTTCCGAGCCTGTTCAATTTGCTCAGCTCGGATGGCGTCGTGTCGAACCTTGCGGCCACCGACGTGAGCGTGTCCCTGTCGCCCACCTGTAATAAAAAAAAAACCATACACACAAATTATGCGATTATCCGTGTAACCGACGAACAAACGAGTCTAATAAAAGGCAGGACTAGTTATCCGTGGTCGTGTCAATGGGTGGAGCATTTTATGTGGCTTCGTTACCATTTTACGATCCATCAAACAGTCACGTAAATCAATGGATTGTGTTTTATATTAGATACTTTTGTTTTTTAAATTTCGGTCTCGATAAACGTTTCTTTTCTAAAGTCGAAACTCCCGTTGCACCCCAGGTTTCAAACGGAATTCTAACGAGAATCGAATTGGTCCTTGGGGCTCGGAGTTACAGAGAGCGCGTGTTCGGGTGTACATTTCGAGCAGGCGTCTAACTTTCACACCTAATGGGCGGACAGCTATGTAGCCGAACCCTAAATGCAAATCACTAGACCACGATTACGCGCGAATAATAGATGGCGTCGGCTCGGTTCGATCGATATTAGCTACTCGAAAGCCAATCGGGGGATCATCGATCGAGAGAGCAACCCTTTGACGTAGAGTAGCCCTTCGTGTGGTTTGAAGCTGTGCTCGGATGCGCCAGCGGGGGCTTTTACTCGCACGAAATCGGGCAAATATCGGTGAAACGTAATTTCACGGACCGATGCCGACGCCGACGCCGACGCAACGTCATAAACCGTATCTTGCGCCTCAATTTGCAAACGTTCTCCGTCACCCTACTCGGTTTTCCGGATAATGACTTCATCTCCACGGAAACGCGTTACACAGAGATTGATTCGACACTTTTATCGTTAAAAAGAATTATTCGTTGTTAACCCTTTCGCTGGTATTTTAGGAATTAGTAGACCCTCGTTCTAAGCTCTGATTTATTAGCTCAGTAGGATATAATAATGAAATCATTGAATTGGCATGTTTAAAAATCCTTGGGAAGATGAAATCGCTCACATGGCGATATAACGAGAGACCACTGTAATAGCTCGCACGACAAGTGTTGTTAACCGCAAACGATTTTTCCGACAATTTTACCTGACAGTTTCTTCTAAAATAACATTTCGTTACGTCAAAACACTGTTTGAAACGGTATAACGTAATATAGGTGGCAGTTCCTGAAACACAATATTACAATGTTCACGTAACGGTTCACTGCAATACCTGTGCAGAGCGAGCAGTATCATCTTGCAAGGTTACTGCGACGTTACGGTGCAACGTTCTACGAAACGTTACCTGTCAGCGTTTAACGTTTCCTTTGACCAACTTCTATTTATCGGTGGAAACAAGAAGAACGCGACAAATTTGACTTAAACACCTCTAAGACTCTGATGGAATCCATTAATCTTTCGAATTCGTTGCGTGCCAGCGAGCATTCCGAATCGAAGCCACGATAGATAAATATGTAAAAGATAGGATGAAAAATGTATTCCCTGATGGATCATCATCGAACGGTGATTTCCGTTGAACAGAGAACCGGTAGAGTAGGATCAATGAAATATTAATTGAATTACCCTGGAACTGGTTTAACGAGTATCATAATTTTTGTCTTTTTATTCGTGTACCACTTATTTGGTAAATTCTCGATTTTTTTTTAAATCGAATACTATTGATCAAAATAAATTTTTCAAAATTTCAAATTACTAAATAATTTAAAACGGTTTCTTTAAAATAATATTTTATAATTTTTGTCTTTTTATTCGTGTACCACTTATTTGGTAAATTCTCGATTTTTTTTTAAATCGAATACTATTGATCAAAATAAATTTTTCAAAATTTCAAATTACTAAATAATTGATGGTATCTTGAATAAATGCCACAAAGATATAAACGGTTTCTTTAAAATAATATTTTATAATTGTTGTCTTTTTATTTGTACCACTTATTTGGTAAATTCTCGATTTTTTTTTAAATCGAATACTATTGATCAAAATAAATTTTTCAAAATTTCAAATTACTAAATAATTTAAAACGGTTTCTTTAAAATAATATTTTATAATTGTTGTCTTTTTATTTGTACCACTTATTTGGTAAATTCTCGATTTTTTTTTTAAATCGAATACTATTGATCAAAATAAATTTTTCAAAATTTCAAATTACTAAATAATTGATGGTATCTCGAATAAATGCCACAAAGATATAAACGGTTTCTTTAAAATAATATTTTATAATTTTTGTCTTTTTATTCGTGTACCACTTATTTGGTAAATTCTCGATTTTTTTTAAATCGAATACTATTGACCAAAATAAATTTTTCAAAATTTCAAATTACTAAATAATTTAAAACGGTTTCTTTAAAATAATATTTTATAATTTTTGTCTTTTTATTTGTACCACTTATTTGGTAAATTCTCGATTTTTTTTTAAATCGAATACTATTGATCAAAATAAATTTTTCAAAATTTCAAATTACTAAATAATTGATGGTATTTCGAATAAATGCCACAAAGATATAAACGGTTTTTTAAAATACTATTTTATATTCGATTGATTAAACCAAGTACCGTCTGTTCCTATGATCATAAGTATGCTTCTGGAACAGTTTCCGGAACCATTAGACTATTTGCATAATCCGATAGAAATGGTGTGCAAGGAGATATCCGGCTAACAGAAAATTGAATTCCTTGAAAGAAGGGGGTCGACCCTGAGACCTGGTCCATTCGCTACTATATTATGGCTCTTATGCAAATCTGTGTCTAATGACCTTTAAAGATACCGTGCTAAGCTTTACCAGTCAATCATTTGACATTTTGTAACAATATCTCTGTCTTTTATCATGCTAAATTCACTCAACGAGAACTCATTTGGAATTATATGCGCATTAGGTTATTGCAAATGACTGACACAAAAGTGGCGCAAAATGAAATTTACATTATATCAACTTAGAGCTTGAAGTCAGATGAAAATCATTACACCAACATTTGTACATTGTTCTTCTTAATGAATAATATATTTATTAATAACACATACACCGAATATAAGATGTATTAAAGAAATTAAAGTGCACAATTAAATGCGATGAACCGCGTGTCGCCATGTTTACCGAATGAACTGATGAAATCAGGTATGTAACCGTTCATAAGGTCGATTAATCGATCAATCGATAAAAGAGACATCTATCCTTCGACAAATATTTTGCACTTTACGTATTGATTAAAATTGTAATAAACAAATGACATTAATATATATATACACACCAAGTGATTAATTGATACCAATATCGTATTAAATACTAAAATGAGTTTTCTCAAAGAGAAACGGGCTTCGTTTCACGGCAATGCTCGCTGGCAAATAGATTTTACGAAACGCTTAAAACGTAAATCGTGTCCCAGGGAAATTCGTTAATTATGCTGCGACACCTCACCCTCCTTCACCGCTGATTGCTCGTTGTCTGTTCTTTCTGTATTCCATTTAAACTTCTCTCTTTCACCTTGTTCCTTGCACCGTGCGACGGAGATGAAATCCACCACCATTCTGAGAAATTAATGACTTTCTGCTGGATATTTTAAACGTTGGAATCTGAATTGTATTTGCGTTTGAGCTTTAATATAAAGAAGAATGAACAGATAAATCTATCTACAATTCACTTTTCTTCTTTCTCCGAGAACAAGGCAATGGCTAAGCGGCGACTCGCGAACTATAACCTCACTTATAATCCCACTACGTAAGCGATAGGAAAATTACCCCCGCCATATTGTATCTTTTTGTCGATAATGCAGTTTATCGAAATATCAATTCACCAGTCGATAATCAAATTGCCGCTTGTAGGGGCCCTATATTTCTGGTGGGAAAAAGTAAGCTATGCCTAGTAACTTTAATTACTATAATAAGTTAATTCCAAAGCGTAGCATATCCACGTTCCTGAAGAGTGGACACTGGACAATTTGAAAAGCATTTGAAATGGAAGAAATCTAAGAGGTGATTACCCAAAAATTAACGAGGGTCCAGAGTAAAACGAGAGTCTAGCGGATCATTTAGATCCAAGGACACCGACGAACGTCCTCTGTCAGATAATCGCGCGGATCTTTAAGAAGAATGTCTTTCGTGTTCATTAACGATCGAAAGAAGAAAGTCACGGATCCTCGAGAAAAGATCAGTAAGACGAAGATGTTAGAAAATGCATAGGGGTTGAAGTAGGATCGAATAAGGTAGAGAAAAAAACCCGAATCGGGGTGATGAAGCTTTTAAGGCGAAGCAAGAGGGGAAAGGAACGAAATAAGGGAAAGAGAGGGATGATGTTTTGTGAAACGAGGGGGTAGCGGATCGAGCCGGCATTGTTTCAGTTTCTGCGGCTTTCGGTTCAGTGATTCTCAACCAAAGAAATTCCTTTTTTTTTCTTGCTAGAATAAGAATTGTTTCGAGGGAACAGAGGGCTAGAAAAAGTTGGTATTATTCAAACTCTTTGAAATGTGAAATATTTATAGGAAATAAAAGAAATACTGTAAAAGAAATTGGAATATTGTTAAAAATTTGCAACTCCAAAATTCAAATGAAATTATTAAGGCTTTTAAGCTGAAGTGTCAATGACAATAGAATTAATTTTTTGCGAGGGAAATAATTATTATAAATCTGAAATACCTTAAAATGATAGAATATGATTTTTATGAGAATCACTGCTTGATACCGTCGAGAGTAAGAGCTGTCCCGTTCACAAAAGATCGTGCAAGAAAGCTCCCGTTGTCCCGATTCTTTACTCTTTTCTTTTCACATAGCACGGTTACCTTCGTTTCACGTCTTTCGTCCCGAGAGCTTCTTATTCAGGGTCGTCCGCCACATTTTCGCGGTTTACGTATTCGATAATAGCTCACTCCGCCCTCTGACACATTTCAAAGCTCCCTCTTTCTTTTCTTCCTGGCTTTTCCGGCCACGCGTAATTACCCTTCTTATCGTCGGTCTTGCGAATCTTATGGAGCGATAAAAGAAGGCGCGTTAAGGATAACGGAATGAAAATAAGATGTAGTCGATTGCAAACAGAGCTTGCAACCTTAAAAATTTCCTAGTTTTCCAATTTCCTAATTTGAGAACACCTGAATTTGCAATCTGAAAAATTTTCAATTCAACTTAAAGAATGAATCTCGGTATCCTTCGACTCGACTGATCATTTTAGCTATCAATCCACGTACCCAGAAGAACAGAACCAGGACAGATAAGAGGAACAGAGTTGGATTACAAGCATTAATCGATCAACGATGTGTAAGGGGACGAAACGGATGGCATAAGCTACAGCTCTAATCGACCAGGGTCCAGAGCAATGCTGATTACAGCACAACACTTGGGATTATAGGGCAATCACGGTCATTCCAGTACCGTTGCCTAGGATAATGGAAAGACACTCTGGAAACAGCCGCGCTCGGTATACACCATTAGATCGAACGTTAGAAGAAACTTTCTATAACGGTTCAGGTCACACGATCTTGTAATTACACCGAGTTTACGTAACAATTTACGTGGTTGTAATGGCTTTAAAAGTAGGTTAAAAAGTGTCGAAAATATGTCTGATGGCCTAATGAAGGACGTTACCCAAACGGTGACAATGAAAAATAAAAAATTCAAATTTAATCACTAACTAAATCCACTTCTCGTATTATTAATGAAACATTAGCGATACTCAGAATTTCTCCTCGTTATTTTATTTTCTAATTAACCGAGTAAACTCAACTACGCATCCCAACGGAATTAATCAACGCGTTAATCATTCTTCCGGCGGTGTCGCTCAGAAGGTGTTAAACGAAATGAAATATTCAAAGTGAACCAGGTAAGCATAGAATAAAAAATAGACTTTAAAGGAGAAACGACAGCCTCGAGATTCGTGGCGTTCCATCGAGTGTCTACATATATGGTAGACGGTTGCGTAACAATTCAGCTTCCTCGTTGCTGGAGCAGCTGAACACCGTTTCCGGTCCCTCGAGCAACTCTTTACCGACTGTTGTATTGGAAGAGCGCGGATCAAAGAGGAGAAATTTCTTCGAAGAAAGACAGGACAATGCAGTCGCATGACCAATAAAGAATCGTATCCGGACACGTTTACTTTGATTTCTAGTATTTGGAAAAGCATTGTTGAGACAATTTAAAAAATAGCACGGTGTTAACTCTTTATACTCAAAAATTTGTATAATAGATAAAGAATTAAATGTATTTCCTTCTTACAAGGGACATTACCCAATCGACACACGCCGATTTTGATGCCCTTTGAGTATGATATAGAACTCAAAAAAATATTTCACACGTATTTTTTTTATCGGCAATTGTCCATGCTGAAGAGGTGAAAAAAATGACAGAAATAGATTATTTTTCAATATATTTTTTAAACAAATAAATTTATCAAAAAGGTGGCTTCACAGAAAAATTTTCTGTTCAAAAACACAAATTCCTGAGATATTCAAGAAAATATGTTTTGCAACTCCAACTTTTGGGGCTATTTTCACCCCTTCAGCATGGACGATTGCCGATAAAAAAAATATGTGTCAAATATATTTTTGAGTTCTGTATCATACTCAAAGGGCATCAAAATCGGCGTCTGTCGATTGGGTAATGTCCCTTGTTAGAAGAATTTATCAGTCTGCTGGTACAACGTGCGGGGATGCACGTGGACGTCGAGAAAGCGAGCGTCCATTTGCGAAAGGTGTCCATATTGCACGCTCAAGAAAGCATAAGCGTGTCATTATGCAACAGACGAGCGAGACGAAACATAACCCGCGAGTAATTTAGCGTGCGTGCGTGTACATCGTGAACGAGTTACGTTTCACAAAGCGAGGTCGGTTCAACCAGGCGTACTTATGAAATATATATATGAATGTATAAATATTTGGTTGAAGAGTTACGTTGCATTGAATGAAACCAAGTGACCATTTAGCAATCGGAGAAATTAATTATTGCAAACATTTGTAACATGTTGCTAAAGTACACTCGTGATCGAATCAGGTTTCCCCAGGGAAAATGGGAACGTCCTCGGTCCTGGTCCTTCCCCTTAGACGGTCCCGAGCAGACTGACCGATGTAAGGGAGATACAGTAAAACCTCGATTAGCACACTTCGCTCGGGACCGAATGTGAACTCTAATCGTGTGCAGAACACGTTTCTCGAGCGAGCTCCGCTTGCCTTTGATGCGGTGACAGCCGAGAATCGAGGCAGCGTACAGGAACAAAAGCAAGTTTAACACTAAACGCACCATGACCGGTTGTAAACTTTTGATTAGAAAATTCGCATAAAATGACATACACATTTTCACATTTGAATTCATGACTTTTTCTATTAAATATATATAATTAATTTTACATCATTTATTTATATTTTTATTTGGTAAATCTGATAAACACGTGTAACTTACAAGGAAGGTTAGGGAACTCGGAAATTCCAAAAATTATGAAACTTCGCATACAAGTACAGTAAGTCATCCGTAATACGACCCTGTTTTCCGTTGGTGCCATAATTCGGTTTTAAAGGGTGAAATTACCCCTTGAAAAAAATTCGGAACTTTCTTTTTTGTGGAATATCTTAAAAATGGTGAGAGTTATGAAAAAAAAGTTTAAACAAAAGTTGCACAGTTCTGTTGTGTTTACAAAATGGCGTCAAGAAAATGTTGGGGGGGAGGGGTAACTAAAAAATTATGCACTTTTCAAAAATTTTCTTGACGCCATTTTGTAAACACAACAGAACTGTGCAACTTTTGTTTAAACTTTTTTTTCATATCTCTCACCGTTTTTAAGATATTCCACAAAAAAGAAAGTTTCGAATTTTTTTCAAGGGGTAATTTCACCCTTTAAAACCGAATTATGGCACCAACGGAAAACAGGGTCGTATTACGGATGACTTACTGTACTTGTATGCGAAGTTTCATAATTTTTGGAATTTCCGGGTTCCCTAACCTTCCTTGTTAGCGTCATTTACCACGACAGATCATTTGACTGGTTGCGGTACAAATGGGTATATATTAAATCTCGGTACGTTTAGTGTTAGATACCTGTGTACGCGTGAGACAATACTAACTCAATCAAAATTTAAGATTAAAACATTTTTTTTAATGAAATTTTTACCAAACTGTTTGTGGAAATCTCCCAATTAAAATGATACCAAACATAATTTAGTGCCATGGGATTGATTGCTTAGAAGAAAGAGTTCAGAAATATGATAAGTAAATATATTATTCAAACCACATCGTGTTTGGTGTCGTTTTAATCAGAAAATTGTAACATACATTGTGGTACAAATTTTATTTAAAAAGGACCAAAAATAAAAAAGTTTAAGTTTTAAATCTCGCTTTCATTAGTGTTGGCTTTCACCGACATTCGATCTCGGATCGGATTACATACTCGGCGCTCGACGCTTCACTGGTTCCAAGAGGGACTACCCCAAGTAGAGGGGATAGAAATGAACACTAATGATAGTCACTAGGGATGTGCGGGTACCCGATATTACGAGCTCGGACGGGCTCGGAAAAGATCGGGTGGGCGTCCGATACATGCGTGCAGTCGGGTAGCCCGACTATTTCGGGTTCGGTCAGGTACAGTCGGGCTGATTCGGACGAGCTCAATGTATGGAAGGGTCAACAGTAGGTACGATGGAACTCGTAGTATCGTATTCCTTCGATAGTTCACGTTAACCCTTTCGCTACGAGCGGTGACTATGGTCACTCAACGCCTGACGCTCGCCACGTACGAGCGGTGACTATAGTCACCCAATGCCTGATGATGCTTGCTACATTAGGATTTTCGTGCGTTTGCACGAACAATCTACATATATGTTGTATCCATGGCAACCCATTGCCATTAATTGGCATTTGTTTTGCATTCTTAGATTTGTAACTGGCAATATGCAGCGGTATTGAACGTACAGCGGGCGATTTCAGTTCTTCCGCAAGTGCACACCCGTGTCGCGATGGCCCGTACCGCGGGAGTAGTGCGCCGTAGAATCTGTCCGTAGCGAAAGGGTTATTAAGCGCGAAGTGCATCTTGCCGCCGAGTGCTTTGTTATTCTTAAATGGAACTCCGACGATGAAACTGGGTTTCTTAGATTATGGTTGGACTTTACCAAAAGGTGGGACGCAAATTCGGATGGGTCATATATCGTTGAAAAGCCCTTGACGAGAGGAACACGATGGTGTGGGTGGGAGGTCTTAAATATGTGACCTTGACCCGCTAGAGGTTAAAAATTAAAATTACGTTAATTTTGTTGTGCGAGAGGTTTTCGTCCAGGTAGGCCCGCTCTTGACGCTGGATTATGATACAAAAGCGAATGTTGCTGTGTAACGTGCAAACCACCGCAGGTACAGCACCGTCACCGCCAGATTTAGGTTAGGTTAGGGTGGGTTAGGGTGTCTTTTTCGGAGATTTCTCCTCGTTAAATAAGAAAAAAGAAAGTTAATGAATTTATATGTTTTTGGACATTTTAGTTTTTGACCTCTAGCGGGTCAAGGTCTCATATTTAAGACTTCCCCCCCTCACCGTTGTGTTCCTCTCGTCAAGGGCTTTCCAATGACATATGACCCATCCGGATTTGCGTCCAATCTTTTGGTAAAGGTTAACCTTCATATTCAAATAAATTCGTTCCAAGTATTATTTTTCCACATAATAAAAATTATCTTATTCCAAAATTCCATATAAAACAGATTTTGCGCATGCTTATTGCAAGTATTAACAGAAGTACATGAGAGTTGGGTCACGGGCCGCGGCCCGCGGGAGCTAGTCCGAATCAATCCGAGTGTACTCAACCAAACCCGAAATATCGGACGCCCGCCCGATGTTTTCCGAATTAACCCGACTAGTCGGGAACCCGGCACATTAGTCGAGCCGCACATCCCTAAAGGCTGGTTCAGATACGGCTAGTAGTTTAGTCGAGTGGGGAGTAGCTACTTACTACTAAACCGTTTAGTGCATAGAAAAGTGACCGGACTAGTACAGTTGAGCTTTGAAAATCAAGAGTTCAAGATATATCCCTTGACTAAAGAAATGCGTCCGGACAGGTCTGTCCCGAAGGCTAGTTAGTGGTGGGGCAAGCTTAGTTAGTGGTGGGGGAAGCCTACTCGACCAGCAAAATCCAATGAAACGGATCGACTCGACTAAACCGTTTTACTAAACTACTCGACTAAACTCTAGTGTCCATACACTAAACTACTCGCCACTCGACTAAACTACTAGCCGTGTCTGAACCAGCCTTAATAGTCACAATTTTGAATTTTAATCGAGATTTTACTTATAGGCTCCTGACGGACCACCACTTGCGTGCGCGCGTATATGTACACACTGATATTTATTCATTATTGGTATTTCTCAGTTATATACCAAATTTTATAATATTTAATAATTAGAAATTATATCATTTTTGATCTGAATTACTTTTTAATATGTATACATATATCATTGAAATTGGGCTTTTGAGAATTCCTACTTGTCCTATATGGAATTTGGAAGGTGAAACGTTTCAAATTCTCTAGAGAAATTACATCAAATGTTATGCAACATCCTTCAACCCGACAAGACCGAAGGAAATGATTAATTAAGCGTCAACAAAATAAAAGAAAATGAAGTTAATGATTCTTTACGGTTGAATCAAGATTTTACTCGAGATTATGAAGACTCTAACAAAAATTTACGTAATTATTTAGAAGTTGGTCCTCCTCACCGATTTTCGTGACCTTGAAATATGTTGTCAAGGTCATCATTTTGAACTTTTCCCTTTACATGTTACCGCTGCTCGGCCTTAGTTTCCGAGATATTCGTAAAAAACTGTAGTTATACTTATGTCACCAGTACACTGTATTCCGGGAAAAATGGAGACTGAATAGTGATTGAAGTTAGGGTTAGGGTTAGGGTTAGGTTAGGTTTAGGTTCAGAGCGTACATGGCGTGATACGAGAGCCAATATTCCTCGTTATGGAACTCGTACGTCTCATTACGTGGGATATATAGCTGAGTTTTTATTCCGACGTCAACATGATGTTAATGAGCGTATAATGGCATTTTTCGACATGATGAGCGAAATGTTTCCGATTTCTGACAAAACACAAAATGATTAATAGGTATACAATATATACAAAGTGAAAGAAAGAGTAATTATAACGTGAAAAAGTCAAAAACAAAACCCTAACCCTAACCCTAACCTCAAACCACTTCAATCACTCTTTCAATCACCCTTCAGTCTCCATCTTTCCCGGAATACAGTGTACTCGTAATCCATGTTCAACTATAGATTTTTACAAATATCTCGGAAACTAAGGCCGAGCGGCGGTAACATGTATAGGGAAAAATTGTTCAGAATGATGACCTTGACGACATATTTCAAGGTCACGAAAATCGGTGAAGAGAGGAAACTTCTAACTAATTACCAAAGATTTTTGCAAATATCTCGGAAACTAAGGCCGAGCGGCGGTAACATGTATAGGGAAAAGTTGTTCAGAATGATGACCTTGACGACATATTTCAAGGTCACGAAAATCGATGAGGAGGATCAACTTCTAAATAATTACCAAAATTTAAAAAATGTATATATTACTGCTTTAAAAACGGCCCAAATAGAAAAAGTAATTTAATTTCCACACCACTGAAAGATTCTCGGTTACGTTTGGTGTATAATTCTCCTAAGGGAAGATACACGGCTGAAAATCTCGGTAGAGAATTCGAATCGGTATTATTCGATTTCCCTTATCGATCCTCCTATAAGAGGATACAAGGTGTAGCGAGTTTTTCAGCTTCCCCTGTTCCAGAATTCAAACGATGCGTTTTGCATCCCCTTCCAGCTTCCAATTCTGCCAAATTCCGGCAGCATACTAAGTAGCTACAGGAAATATCTCCAGCGAAACGCTAGAAGCTTGTCTTCAAACGAAATTCAAGACAATTTTCAACAATGTTGAAAATCTCGATTCGTTTCACTTCTCTTGCTAACTATTTAAAACTTCTGAACAGCGAAGCCAGGTCAAACGTGAACAAGAATAACTAAATTGAGAAGTTTAAATTCAGAAGTTGGAGATTAAATTATTAGATATTCGAATAAAACTAGAGAGGGAAATGCATGACGTTCTGTGCTCCACGGATAAATCAGTCGTCAACGATTTAATTCACGAGAGACATTTACGGGTTCAGGCGGAGGTTACCGTATCGTCTCTCCTTGACTTCCAATCGTTTTCATGGCTCTCGATCATCCGTGCAAGCTCGAATCGCTGCCTCGTTCAAAGATGCATTTTCACGCTCGAGAGTGCATCTTATCATTCGATGCGCATTGAAAACGTAACTCACCATGTACGCGATCGTGCTAATGGGCTGTGAAACACGTCCGTGCTTCTTCTCCTGCGTCGTCGAGCCATCCTTGCTCTCGCTGTCTGAATCTGAAAAATAATTCATCGAATCCATAAATATATTTCCAATTTTCCTGTCTAATTCTTATGACGTTAAGAAATTATACAGAGAAAGTTTGTTTATGATAAATAAACCTAAAACTTCTAAACGTCTACACTAGAAAGAGAAAGACCACCTGGTAGGCATTGAAATCACCGAAAGAAACCGATCCACCTGTACGCGTATCGCAGATAAAACGACCGACCGATAATAAAATGTTTCCAAACAATTCGAGTTAATTCTCTGATTCCCAGTACGAAATCATCGAGCGACAACGAATAAATAGAAGGCACGTGACGATGATAAGGGAACAGCCGTTATTCCTGAACCCGAGGCAAATGATTTTAATCGTCGCCAATTTAGAATTCTCCGGTTCAGACACATGTCCCGGAATTAAAGGAAGTTTCGTTGAAGAAAATCAATGGAACTCCAGTTTATTGATAATATTGATTAATGTAATAAATATGCTGGGAATTGTTTTAATTAAAAAATCATTTCTAACCAAATAAGAATGTCATTCTGAGGATTATTCGTGAGAAAGGGTACACCTTCGGGAAAAGGTCGCTGAAACGTAACAATAGTGCACTTGAATGATTGCGTGTTATTTATTCTTGATGTACCGAGCCTCGGCACGAGTCAATAGTTACCTAAAAAAAATCCCGACTCGAATTTTCAGGTAACCCCATCATTACCTCTGCTAATAATTTTATTACAGCAAATTTCAGGTGCCAGCCACCAACGGTCCCCAAAGCAGTCAACACATTAAGAATCGCTTTTTCGAAACGCTTTTTTAAAAATAGTCAGTATATTTAGTAAACTCGGTTCAAGTTTTAAAACAGTTTCTTTGAAACGATGAAACGGTGTGCTAAATGGAAATATAAATATTGCTGAATACAGTGGTTTGAAATTCTTTCATAACACCTGATTACTCGACTTCTGACTGGACAGAGGAACGAATTAACGCGCTACTTTCATCTTTATCCGAGATATTAACACGTTCTTCCCCCGGTTTCGTTTACTTCAACTTATATTTTAAAGAATTTCAGGAGTGCAAATTGAATTTGTGATTCATAAAAAAATACCAGAATGATGTATCTAATAATACCATAATTCAGAAGAATTTTTATTAAACAAATATTGTACGATTTGTTCAACGAAACTAACAATTTAAAAATTTCCCCTTTTCCTGTAAAAGCCTAATTTAATCGCGAGTGATTTATCGACAAAGTGTCGTTGTTACTTGTTTTCCACGATAGTTCATATTTGTTGAATTTTATAAAACATCCACCTGTTATCTGCTGATAGGAGTTTATCTAGTGACAAGATACCTTGTTATCATTTGCACTTCAACGAAGCAATATCAAATGCATTTGTATTGGGTAAAATAATCGGAGAATTGTGTAAGAATTAAAAATAATTTTAAAAAAAAGACCTCATTATGACTGCCACATATCAGCCATCGGTGTCGCCATATGATTATTGATAATCTACAAGTGTTTGGTAATTAATATCGGCTGCATCGAAACTTTCGATAAGAGATATCGAAAAGGTATATAACAATGCCAGAACATGAAATTATTCAAATTTTATTCATAGCATTCGAACATCCCAGATGTATTCAAACGTCCCAGACCTACTTCGCAACTATCCATATTAAACCTTCGTGAGACACTTGTTCATTACAGTTTCATTTCATACACTCGTTTCACGTTCTCTTCAGGTACTCGATCATCATCCAGTTGACACGTTTGGACAATTGATTAACACGTTCGTAGACACGATAGAAATAGCTGTGTCACCCTAATTATGGCTCCACTTTACTTTGGGCCACGCAAAATTATTGACTTCTTTATTATATTAGGTGTACAAATTAATTCGGTGCCTCTAGTATTACGCCTTCTAAATTAATATTTTTAATTTGAATATTTTCTCGTTTTGAACATTTGAAAAGTGACAAGACGCTTTAATAATAACAAAGATTATTTCAATAATTGGAATTACTATAGCTCTTTAAAAATAAATCGTTAATTAAAATGAAGAAAAGGCACCGAATTAATTTGTAATATTCAAGAATATAGGTTTTAAGTCTAGGAATCCATCGGTTCAAAAGTGATGCGTATAAAACTAAGCGTTTTTAGCTTATTTTGAAAGATTATTCTTAGGTCCTGATGTTCAACCCTAATTTGATAAAACTTTTAGCGCTGTCACTTATTTGAAATTAAATCATCTTTGTCGAGGATACCTGTGCTGGAAGAGAAGCTGTGCCGATAGCCTTCGAGGATCGAGCACGGTGAATCTTGGTCCACTACGTAAAACACCACATAGTCCCGATATTCTTTCTCGAAAATGTGAATATTGTTTGGTTCGTAGTCCAGAAACTCCCACGACGAGGTCGACATGCTTGAACAATTGATTTTCACTTGCTTGCGTTACGTTTCAGTCAACAATATTTGTTAACTTTGTTAATAGTTCGTAACACTATCACAGAGTATCTTCAATGGTGAGAATACACATATTTCAAAATCAAATGAATTCACTAATTTTTTGTAAACAATCATAAGTCTGTGTCTTTAAATTAAATAGTTTCTTGGCTGAAATTTTTTCGAATTTTCATCATTTTTCTCCTGGAAGAGAAATGTTCAACATTGCTCCGCATAAGAAAATACAGGAAGACAAAGAGAGAAACATTAACGACGACAGCGAAGTCAATTACCGCAACTTGATTGATGGTATTTCGTTGACCCATATAAAAAGGGGGCGCGAATAATCGAAAAAGAAAACGAAGACGAGACACGAACGACCTTACGCAATGAAACATATAACTGCAAGATTTTGTTTTATAATATTACGTAAAGGGAGAAGCCAGACTAATAAATACAAAATTAATAAAAATTCTGTCAGTCTAGAAAAAAAATGTTTTAAAAATTCATTGGATGTAGAATTCCATTCTACAGTTTAATATTATGTATAATAAATACTATCAGCTGACTTGGATCGAATATGACGTTGAGTATGCTAATCAAGTAGGATAATTAGGATTCTGCAATGAAAGAACAGCTGTGTTAATGAAGATAGAAAATGTATGTACAAGAATGGGTACTATTATTTGATCAGTTGTGTTTTTCTCAGCAAACTATTGTATAATAACCTTCTCTAAACTAAAAATATTTCACACTTGTTTGAAGTATTCTGTTTGATATTCTAATTAGCTAGAGTTAATTACGTATAACAAGTGAAATACAACAGCCTTGATGTTTTGTTCAAGACCAAAAATAACACTGTAATATTGACTATTTTTTAATTATGATATATTAATTTACTAATATAGATAATAAGAAAAGAGTATAAATTAACAGAGCTTTAGGCGAAGTAGGTACATGTCCAAGGTCCGTTAAAAAGAGGAGCCCGAAAAGATACGATCCTGCTAATGAAAGGGTTAACGAACATTGATTTATATTTTCAATATTTAACGCAAAGTTGAACACGAACTTTCTAAGTTAAAATTACAGTGTGTGTTGCTTGAATATCAGCCTTGAGGTATCTCTCGACATTGACACGTTCTTAAGACGCCTCGCATATTCCAGCGATACGAATAAATAATCAGAAAAGTGAATGAAAAAGCTTGGCTGCACTTCCGAGAAGCAATTATTAAGAAACAAAAATGTTATCTTGATTTTCGGTGGTCGATGAAAATGCTGTATCATTTGGTTGGAAAGTAAAAGTGAAAGTAAAAGTAAAAGTCTGAGAAGCTGGTCGATTATTTATGAATCACTGGATCATCGTTTGGAGATCGAAATTGTAACCGAAGGAGAATTAAGAAAGTCGAGATACTCTTGTTAAAATTTGTACACCAACAAAAAGAAATTCCACTGGCGAAGGGAAATTTTCTGTATCGTTTCACAGTGGCAGACTGAAAAATATTTTTTTATAATGTACCATGTTACGCGCATGGTCGTTTTCACTGAAGCAATCAACCAGTGTTAATTAACAGTGAACCTAGCAGTAACGCTAACCTACCTTGCTAACGAACACCAAAAGCTGACTTCACTTTATTCTATCTCGCTTCTTCAATTACAAAACTGCGTCGCTGAGAAAACCAGCAAAGTTATTTGATTATTCGCGTTAAGTTATTCTAAGGAAATGAATTATTTCAAAATTTCGGGGCCCAAAAGGTGGAACTCTCATTCGATGGATACGTCCCTGCTGGAGAAGGACTAACCTACTCTAACTGAGCTTAACTGGATAGTTAAGTTAGGTGCACATCTTTGGAAACTAAAATTCATTCGTCAAAAATTAATATATTTCATCAAGTTTTGTGCATTTCCGTTTAAACGCTCGCATCATCCCGTTTAACCTAACCTACCTGATCTTCTTACACTATATTTATCGACGGTAAATATCGTGTCTTGTCATTGCGTGATCGAAACTGCTATTTTTCCTCGCGTTGTGTGCAAACAGAGAATGATAACAATACGTTCTCAATAAAACATGTTAAACACATCATTTTCCATAATTCTGTCACTAGCCGTCATATTTCAATATTAGAATTGTTATATGGATAAAACGAACGGCATTGGAAAGGATAATTCAAAGTTATGTAACAATGAATTTACTTACAATTTTTATATTTCACTTATTCGATAGTGGTACTGTTAATACTTAGTTACCTAGCTATTTCCACTAGACCACAGAAAACCCGAGGACTAATTACCATTTAATTACCATTTACGTAATTAACCGTGTGCTACCTCGAAACTTATAAATTCCCATCTTAACCGTATTACCATCACAAATTTTCAATAAAACTAGATATTTTTACCTGGGGTGAGAAAAATTCCACTTACCATTTAATTACCTTTTAATTATAATTTGTGGAATCAACCAGGAACAACGTTCCAAATTATAAATTCCTACCTCGACTTTATTTTAAACTTTTAATAAAACTCAAAGTCTGAAACGAAAGGGTGAGAAGACATCCCTTAAAATTAATATCAACTTCATATCAAACTTCACTCTTTTCCACCCATGTTAATGCCCACACCTCCCACGCGTTTCGGATCAACATTTGCCGGTAGTCAACGATCGAAACCTGTTGAACACACGTTTCTATAGTGATTCAACCGCGGTTTCCAATCTCAAGGCAACATAGCTGAACGTTGTTGTACCAAAGTATCCGTCGCCTATCGGTTACACGAACGATCTCGCACAAGTACTGTTTCACTCTCGCCTTACTGTCATTACACTTTTCGTACGCGGGACACACGTTCAGAGGATATTTATTGCGGTTTCGAGGCAATCGCGTAGAAAAATTGCGCGACGAACGAGCGTTCTCTAGCTGACGACGCGCGTCGAGAACAGACTACTCGCGCCCAGTCACACGGTTGATCACCGACTATCACAGCCATGTTGCAATCACGTCATCGTTGGCGCGTTTATTTAAGTTTAATGCACGTCTCGTCTCATTTTTCGCTTCATATATTTTTTTTCTTTTGGTTATCACGTTCGTTTATCCGTCTTCTACGAACCAGCCTACGACCGAACGTGATACGTGATCGTCTAGCACGTTACTCCAACGCAAGGTCAGCTTTAGTTTGTCCGTCACCCCGGTCGAGATTTTTGATCCAATTAAAATTCGATTATTTTATATCAATGAGAAATTCAAATACAATTAAAATAATATACATAATTGTAATAGCGCTTATGTAACATTTGGTTTATTCGGTTCCTAGAAAGATATACACTTGTTTCTATTTACTTGTGAAACCTAGATAAGCACAATTCGATATCTATTAAGATAGGAAAGTTTATTTTAAGATACATTCGTGATCAAATCAGGATGTTCAGGAAAAATGATGGTCCTAAGTTCCCGTTCTCCCCTGGCAACCCATCCTTCGCCTAAGGCGCCTTGGGCGGTCCCGAGGAGAATGATGCTGTAGGGGAGGAGGCCCCATATATATACATATAGTATTCCCCTGTGGCGAACTGCCACTCGCGTGTAAGCGTTTACGCGGAAAAATTTCAACTGAAATTAATGTATTATTCAAACTTCTCAGTTATACAGGGTGTCCTAGAAACAGTGTTAGTTCTTTAAGGGGGAGGTAGCTGGGGTGATTCTGAACAATATTTTCCTTTGCAACAATGTTGTTTGAAGTTTCGTTTTTGAATTATTAAGGAAAACCGCTGGCCAATCGGAGCGCGCATAGCACGCGGGCTCAAGGACGGCAGCCTCGACTAGTAGTTTAGTCGAGTGGCGAGTAGTTTAGTGTATGGACACTAGAGTTTAGTCGAGTCGATCCGTTTCATTGGATTTTGCTGGTCGAGTAGGCTTCCACAACCACTAAAGGCTGGTTCAGACACGGCTAGTAGTTTAGTCGAGTGGCGAGTAGTTTAGTGTATGGACACTAGAGTTTAGTCGAGTAGGCTTCCCCCACCACTAACTAAGCTTGCCCCACCACTAACTAGCCTTCGGGACAGACCTATTCGGACGTATTTCTTTAGTCAAGGGATATATCTTGAACTCTTGATTTTCAAAGCTCAACTGTACTAGTCCGGACACTTTTCTATGCACTAAACGGTTTAGTAGTAAGTAGCTACTCCCCACTCGATTAAACTACTAGCCGTGTCTGAACCAGCCTGAACGAACACATTCGGTACCCTGCCGTCTCTGAACCCGCACGCTCTGATTGGCCAGTGTTTTTCCTTAATAATTCAAAAACGAAGCTTCAAACAACATTTTTGCAAAGGAAAATGTTCAGAATCACCCCAGCTACGTTCCCCTTAAATGACTAACACTCTTTCTGGGACACCCTGTATACTTAATTTTACAATATTTAATAATAAAAAATTAGTATCGATATCGTTAAAATGAAAATCTCTAGGAAAGCCTGATTTGACCCCAATTTCAATACTAATCAATCCAAACAGAATTTCGAATCTTGACATCAATATTTAAGAATCGAGCTTAATTCTAAATATCCATGACTTCTTAGAAACAACACCTGTTCGGTTGAAACAGTTTTATCGCTTCTCATTAACGTACTCGATAATGTTGTGTTAAGTGATGACGATAGGAAGTCGATCCACCGAATATCAAATCAGAAGATCTCATTTCAAAGAAGTCATGCTCTAGAACAAACAACTCACGTCATCGCCACAATTACGATAACTGTACTCTTTTGAAAGTGAATTCTATACTTTCTTTTTCCATGATTCAATTTGTTCATTTCCATCGAATACATAATTAGATGTACCTATATACGCGAGATATTATTGATAAGGATTATCTTTTCACTCTCGTTTGCAATGACTCAACGTATTCACGCTGTTCTTTCGACTCTTGTCCTTCAAAACTTTCCAAGATATACCTACTCAAAATTTCTCCACTCGTTTGGTCGGACTTTCTTAAGCACGTCAAACGACCAGAGATACAGTATGATATATATTTTACGTAGACGAGGTTATTGTGAACGTGAACGTGTCCATGATGGATGTGTTTCGTAAGAAAATTTGGTTACACTGTTGGACAGGTTCTACCTGGAGTTGATTGAGAATCTGGGGTCGTAGAAGAGGATGTCCTTTACAGTACTTTTAAGTCATCGTAAACAACAATTTGAAAGAAATTACTTCTGAATTCATGGAATTTGAAATTTGGACCGTTTCAAGGGTGACTGAAATTTGATTAATTCTTACTTTCAATATCGACCATTCGAGTGGTAATTTTTTATTAACACAATTTATTAAAAAGAAGAAATAAAAGAATTGTATAAAATTCTTCGTGCACATTCGAAAGGGTTAAAAAGGAAAAGTCAGAGCGACAGAAATTTCCCTATTTCGCTGGCCAATCTTGCGCGAGACAATGCCATGCAATTCCACGTGGTAATTAGATAAATTTCCAGCAGCGAATCGTCGGGGAATTCGAACGACTTTATCATTTGGCAAATCCTCGACGCCCATTAAAAGCACACACGGGCACATCGGGTCGGGCGTTATGAATGCTCGTTTTCTGTATACCTAGTCTGCTGTATCTGGCCTGACATGGATTCTGTGTTTAATAAACTGCTCGCAGAGAGCGTTAGGACAGGCAGGATTTAAATTTTCGAGGTAATCTCCGCTCGTGCAAACGATACCTCCTCCACCCCCGGTTGGGGAAGTCGCGTCCCGCCGTTTCATCCTGTCTACCTGGATCTCCTCCCGTCCGTGGAATTCCAGGGAAATTAACGTCGATAACGTATCCGTTTAATGAAACGGTAACGAGAACGTAATCGCGGAAGTTTTCCTTTCAGATTTTCCGATCCTCTTTCTATTAAAGGCTGATATTTTCAACTCGTTATTTCGGAATTCGAATATTAATTCGGGCTAAAAATTCCGGTTACCGGAATAAATTTATTACTCTTAATATTTTCCAATACATTATTAATCCTTTGGTAAATAATATCCTATATCCTGTCTGAAGATAACTGATAATAAATCTCTGTTAAGAATAAAGATTACGATCTATCTGTTCGTCGAAAGATGGCCTGGAAGCAGCCGGATAAATCTTTTCGCTGAAAGAATGTCAATTAAGGGAACGCGCGAAGCGATCGATCAAAGCTGGCATTCGTGCCACTTTAAGAAAGTAAGTCAATGTAATTCGCGCTAGTAAGGTTGCATACGCGAACGACGACGCTCAGCGGCAAAGATCGAGACCTTCGTCGTCGATCGGTACGTATCGCGATCGATCCACGGGTTTTCGATCAGTCCTCTTTCCTCGACCGATCGAACTTAACTTCCGTCTCCGCTTGATTTTTCTCGCGCGTTAAATGCATGCGTAACGTGTTCGTTATCGAGGCATCATACATCACTTTCATCTTTTACCCGCGCTTCTTTCGCGCTGAAAATCGCTTGAATTTCCTTTCAGAGATAAAACTAGAAGCGAAGATCTATCTTAGATAAAAATGCGATTGAAATTCAGTGAAGGCGAACGAAGATTAAAATTGAATTTAAAATTGAGGATCGAAATAGTGAAACATAATTTTTCTTAAATAGAAGTCTCATTTTTCGTATTGTTTTTAATGCTAATTGATGGAGTTACTCACCTTTCGAGAGCTTGTCGACCGATTCGAAACGTCCTTCGACCTTGTTCCTCAAAGAATCCAAATCGAAAGGCGTCGTGAATCCATGATCCACGCTACGGCTCTTGCTCCTGCGAAAGGAAAAGTTTCGAATTAATAATTTCATTGATAAACCTCTCCGTACGCTTTCTCTCCGTTCACTTTCCATTTTAAACGCTCGAACCCGCATGAGTTTTAAAATTTTCGTGATATACAGAGTGTCATAAAAGCTGGAGATTCTTCGTGTAAAAACTAACAGAAAAGTCCTTTACCATTTTGCGATCTAACGTTTCGTTACCGAGATACGAAGATTGGGAGTTCGACTTCCGGGGTGCCTCGAGTTTGCCTCGCGCGATTGGTCGCTGCCACGCGTCAGCTGATCGCACCCCGGAAGTGAGCCAGCGGATTTTCAATCGCTCATATCTCAGAAACGAAGCGACAGATTGAAAAACCGTAAAGGACTTTTTGGTTTATTTTCAAATGAAGAATCTTCTGGGTTTATAATGAATAGGTTTTTTTTCAGACACACTGTGTATCGCGTTTAACGTTGGGAATTACTAACGCGTATTATTCTCAGCTTGCAAAAGCGAGAGACCGACGAGGCGCGACACAATGCAATTTCACGATGCAACGAACCATGCCATGAGTCGTTGTATTAAATGAACTCTACAAGACGAATCAACGGGGACACGAATGGCCGGCGAAGATAGCGACGATCGTGCTTGAATCATGAATGAAATCTCGGAGCGAGGGAAAAAGTAAATTTCACGAGTGACGGGGCACGAGGCGCGAACAAATTGCACAACTTTGCAACAGGTATATCCGTTCAGTTGACAACTGGTTTTTCTCTTTATGCGATATTATAAAGGTTCACCCTGTTTAAGTTGAATGTTTATTCAAACTTTTCCTTTATTTTATTTTCGACGGCCATTCAGGGTTTTGTGTTTGTGATTTACGTACCTGAAGTAAGATGCTGTGAGGTTCTCAGAAGATCTCGAATGCGTGATATCCTGGGACATTCGCCTGGACCTAAGGTGCAACAAACAATCCAAAACAACAGCAGTGAGAACACATGCAACTACGTGCAAGAATGCTTAAAATAAACTTAATTGAAAATCATAAAATCAAACTGAGGAGAAAGTTGAAGAAAAATGAACGACCGCTGAAATTAATATTGGTAACAACTGCGTTCATGTTTCTCCAGAGGAAATAAATAAATAAATATACGTATAATAAAAAGCTCGACAGATTGAAACACAAGCGAGGATATAGTATTAAATAAAAAAAAAAAAAAAGAAAAAAGAAATATCTATTTATGAATGCTCATGCTAACAACTCTGAATTGATACTTTCCTCCCATTTCTGGTTATTTGTACTTCAAGCATTGCAAAATATGGATTAACGAATTACCGCTTTCTAATAGTACTGTGGGATTGATTAGCAATTTCTAATAATAACTTCTGCATTTTTTCTCTAATAATTTTAAACATTAGCAATAAAATTATTTTCGTGTACTCATGCATGATTATAAATGTTCTCTTTTATAAAATAAATGCAATTCTGTTATAATAATCGAATATAGTCACTGTATATTCTTTGGAATCCCTTAAAACATTTTTATCTCAGAATCTGCAACATCTAACCATTCTAAACCAGCATCTCCCTACGCGAAACAAATTTTCCTTTCACTTTTCATTATTTTAATTTCCAACCAATTATTGTCGCCTCTCGGTTGCTGGAAATGCCGAGTGAGAGTCGGCTGTCGGGCGCGATTGGTTAACAAAGCGAAAAAGACGTTTTGAAACGTCGGTGTACGTAGAAATTCCATGGGTTCGAAACCGGGGGTTCGATATCCGAGCGAGAGAACCGTCCAGGCTATAACAGGAATTGGATTCGGTCGATTTGAAACGATGCATCTGCACCGGCTGACTTTCCAGCCGGCGCTAATTGCTGGCGACGCTTTAATTCGATTACCAAGCTACCCTGACGAGTTCACTCGTTACCGCGGATCTGCATTCGGACGAGCGTTTACTTCTATTTTCGAGCTGCTTGCCGAGGTCGACGCGTATTTCTCATGTCAAAGACGATTATTTCAGATTTTTCTTTCCTATCCATTAATCATTAATAATAATCATTAATTATTCAAAGAATCGAATAATACGAAAAAAGGGAAATCCACGATTTCTAATATTTAATTTGAACAATGCAAAGGATGAAGAAATATTTTGTTCTTCTTCTAATTTTTAATAAACCTTCCTTTATGAACACCCGTTATCTTGACCTATATTCCCAGCAATTAGTTCAAGTGTTTAAAAAGAAATCAAACAATCGCTGGAGGCTCGTTAATTCGCAATCAACAGAACGCAGAGAGCCTTGTGTTTATCATCCTGTAGTTTCGCAGATGCACTCGTTGATAAGGTGGCGGCAAGCGCATTGGAAAACGGGTTTTTCAATCGACATACAAGGCGGAATCGTACAGTCGACTTCCATCGGAAGGGAGAAAGGTGATCGGTACACGTTGCACCGTGTGGACTGTTTCGAAATTTCCTGCTACACCTGCCGCGTCCACGGTCTTCACAGCTGCTGTTTCGTAAAAATATTCCCCGGTGAATAAACACCAATGTCCAGGCGTTCAGATCGATCGGAAGTTCTTGGAATCGGAACTGGGGAATAGTCGATGAATCGATAGACAGGTATTTTTCGATGAGTTTCTTTAACCGAGTGTTAAGGAAATTTATAAAATTCCATTGCATATTTTTCTCACAAGACGTTGCTAATATTTGGCAAATTAGATTATCGATTTTCGGGGCGGATGAAGTTGAGGATTGAGGGAGGGCGCCCAAAGGAAGCACAGGGTGACAGAAGCTCTACAGTCGGCCCTGATTGCCACCCATTATATTAAAAAGGTTCATTCACCTTAATGGAAGCCCGCAAAAAAAAAACAACACTGTATACATACAAAGTAATTTCTATTCGAATACCTCACCCGCATAGACTCAATAAAAAACACAGGAAGAATAATCGTTGCAGGATAATAATTGCAGGGATCCGATTACGAAGATCGTATACATACACCCCTGGATCGTTATTACCTTAGATTAATTAACTCGTCCTTGTCTGAGCGATCTGGTAAAAGAAGCTGAGACGACGTTTTCATCGGCGTTCAAGGCCTCTTCCTAGACTCAACTCGCGGTGGATTGATCCGTCGATCGGCAGAAGGTCAGTGTCCCCGTTTGAGGCCGCTTTTCGAAGCGGAAGTCGTCTCTCGCTTTCGAGCGTGAAATGCGCCGCGAATACGAGATCGGAATTCGTTCCGAGATACAGTCTCCTTTTCTTGCTCTCTTTTTTCTTTTTAAACAATGGGAACATTCGAACGATGGGTACTCTAGGGAAAATGGCGAGTCCGGGGAAAGGCGGGAACCCAGGACATCGTGATTTTTCCCCAAAGAAACCTGCGTTGCTCGCGAGTGTACATAGCCTTCTCGAGGAAGGGCATTTTAAGAAGCAAAGACTAATTTTCAGATAAATAATATCTGACGGAAATGAAACGTTAAAATAAAATTATATCGAGAAGATCCGGTTGCCGGGTACATTTCGAGGAAGAGAAAAATTTCGTTACGAACTGGTATCCCTCGACCATGGAAATTGGTTTCCTGGTTAGATACTGCCCCACCTTGAAGAGTCGCGGATGCGGAAGGTGAAGGATACTTGTTTCGAAATAAACTCACCAGACACCTAATTCTATCATCTGATTTATGAATACCATTCACGCTGTCAATTATAAAATTAGATTTTAGCCAATTAAATTATTAGTGCCAGTGACCGGCATTGGTAGCGTACGTGTTGAAGAGAAGGCCACTGGTGGTTAGGAAGGCACAGGGTCGAAAGGAAACGAAAGGACACTCGCCGGAAATGAATCTCCTAATAAGCCGATCGATTGGCAATATGTCCGATGAATTGTTTACCGAGGATGGTGTTACAGATCGATAAGGCTGGCGCATCGATTGTATAACGGATCGCATTGGAATTCCAGCGGCGATTTCGATCCACGCGACGAATACCAGAACGCGTCGCTTATTCGTCCTTCGTCATCGTCGATGGACAAGAAAATTTATAACGAAACTTCTCGATGCTTTATTCGTTCCATACCATCGGTAATTATCTAATGATTAATACAAGAAGGGGCTTCGATTCTCATTTATATTCCTAGAACCCGAGAACTTTTCAACAAATTAATTCATACAGTTGAAATTTACATTTTTCAACTTGTAATAAATAATATAATAAAATCACCTGAAAACATGGTATTTACAGTGGCTGTAAAACATCTAGATCACGCGTGATAAGCCAGTTATTTAAAATTAACCGCCTACCTCAATTACCCGGTCCGACAAACTGTTAATTACTAAGTGAAGTCTCGTGTTCTTTACACCGTCCTTGACATCGATGCACCGCCATTATATTCGACGGTCGAGCATGGTGTTTCTACGAGGCGACACCGTAAAAACTTGCACAAGTGCAAAAGGACAAAGAAGGAGGAGGAAAGGAGGCTCGCGTTTCGAGGCCTCAGGAATCCCTTTCTCGTTGTTTCTTACGAAATTCTCCGTTAACCGTAATCTATCGAGCCGAGTCTCGAACTCGCGCTCGAGTGACTCGACTTTCTAATGCTCCATCGCTCGAGGTATACACCTTCTGTCTGCTTCGCGAGCACGCGTCTTTTATAATGAGAATTATTGTGACGGACTCGAATAGAGGAATTGATGGCCGATTTCGAAACGCATTTGATAACGTAAGGGGGTAGGATCAAACAACACTTGTACCATGTCAATTTCAACCTTAAGGAACAGAATGACTAACAAGGGACTTTGAGTATGACAGAACTCAAAAAAATATTTGACACGTACTTTTTTTATCGGCAATCGTCCATGCTGAAGGGGTGAAAATAGCCCTCAAAGTTGGGGTTGCAAAACATATTTTCTTGAATATCTCAGGAACTATTAGGTGTAGGCGAAAAATTCCAAATGGAATTTGTGCGTTTTTGAACAGCAAATTTTTCTATGTAGCCACCTTTTTGATAAATTTGTTTGTTTAAAAAATATATTGAAAAATAATCTATTTTTGTCATTTTTTTCACACGTCTGTCGAGCTAGCCCCCCCCCCATCTTGCAAAAATAAAAAAACACGTACATGGAAATTATGAGCTATTTATGAGCTTTCATATTCCGCAAATTAAAAATTTTGAGTTTGTCAAACTAAACAGGAATTTAAACATTTCAGTTTAAACATTCCTTAATAATAAAAATATTGAATCGTTTTTTGCGGCAAAATTAGGAGCTATTTATGAGCTTTTAAAATAATATAATTCCGATTTTTGAACTCATCATTTTAACCCTAAAACAATCCCTTAAATAATTTAACTCAAGAGGGAAATACACCTAAAATGAAAAATATTAACTCCTTTGCAGGTAAATATTGTTTATTGATTTAAGAGCTCTTAAGATACGTATTTTGATTATTGAATCGCAACCCCTTTACGGTAAAACCACTCCTCGTCCCCCAAGCATAGGAGAAAACTACACTTAAAATGAAGTATAAAATTTGTTCTGCAACATTTACTTGCGCAGCCCAAAAGATCCTTATTTACGATAAAAAAAAAATATACTGATCGAATTGAGTAACCTCCTCCTTTTTCGAAGTCGGTTAAAAAGCGAGCGCCAGCGACAAAAGAGAATCGCAGGTGCTCGAATTTCGTGTCCACTATTCCCACTTTACAATGTTTCGATTCCGACCCACTATAGTATTTAAAATTAAGTATTTGCTTTTATATTTTATATATAAATACTTTTGTAATCATTTTTTCATTTTAGGTGTATTTCTCTCTTGAGTTAAATTATTTAAGGGATTGTTTTAGGGTTAAAACGATGAGCTCAAAAATCGGAATTATATTATTTTAAAAGCTCATAAATAGCTCCTAATTCTGTCGCAAAAAACGATTCAATATTTTTATTGTTAAGGAATGGGGGGGCTGAAATGTTTAAATTCCTGTTTAGTTTGACGAGCTCAAAATTTTTAATTTGCGGAACATGAAAGCTCATAAATAGCTCATAATTTCCATGTATGTGTGTTTTTATTTTTGCAAGGTGGGAGGGCTAGCTCGACAGATGTTTTTTTCACCCTTTCAGCATGGACGATTGCCGATAAAAAAAAATACGTGTCAAATATTTTTTTGAGTTCTATGTCATACTCAAAGGGCATCAAAATCGGCGTGTGTCGATTGGGTAATGTCCCTTGTAAGCAGGGATTTCTTAATGCAATTTGATTACTTATCAAATACTTTACGAATTCCAATTAGAACATTTCATAATGAAAGGTTGCTGATGATATATCGGTTAGAGGGAATATAATTAATGACTACAGGATAGGATTGTTAATTAGATAAATTTCAAAATAAATATAATTTTCAAAGGATTTGGAATAACTTTGAAAGCTTCTGTCCTCTTGACTGACAATTTAATTAATGGAAATTAATACGAGTAGCAAGAAGCAGGAAAATATTCCACGTGTTCAACGTGACACCGTTTCCGGTTGATTATAATTAAAGAAATGTTGACGCGAACGGGGCACGTTCACCCATGCTATTCGACCCGTCGCGATTACAAATTATCACTCTCTGTGTAATTTATTCCTTTACCCACATCAATAATTTCCACACAATGGAGAATTATCTAATTGCCGTATAAACGAATAATAGGACAACTTTATCTTCGCTCGGACGACTTTTCAGCCGATCTAACACTACTCTAATAGCAATTTAACAATTACACGCGAGAGATTAACATCGATGGGGGTCGGAATTAAATTCGTTGCCGTATTCGTGGTTTCTCGTACAGCATTTAAACCGATCTCGAATCATAATTGAAATCTATCAACGCGAGAGACACACGCATCTGTCCAGTTTTAATTGTATCATTGACACGTTCATTATCGTGGGGGTCACTCGTGATTAGCATTGTAGATTTAATGTAATCAAGTAACCGAAACAGAACAAATTTTGGGTCGAGTTAATTGTTGCTAATATCATTTTTTAATAAATCAACATTATATTCATTATCCACCCTACTATTATATTGCAGGGTAGAGGAGTCCGAGTAAAATAGAATACCTCGGTTAAAATTGAACTAAATAACTTGAAACTTTTTGAGAAGCTATAAAAATTAATTCACTAAAATATGTATTTTTATCGTTTTAAAAAATTACAATTTGTCGAAATCGGGAAAGAAATAGTAAAAGATAATTTTTCAATTTTTTTATGAGCCTCTAATGAAAATTTAAAATACGTCTTTCGTAGATTCAAATTTAAAGAAGAACGTGACTAGTTCCGTTCTTAGATGAAAAGTCGCGATTTTCGGAAATTTTAATTACTTATAACTTGAATCTACGAAAGACATATTTTAAATTTTCATTTAAAATCACTCACATAAAAAAGTTGAAAAATTACCATTCACTATTTTTTTCACGATTTCAACAAATTGTAATTTTTTAAAACGATAAAAATACATATTCTAGAGAATTAATTTTTATAGCTTTTCAAAAAACCTCAAGTTATCTAGTCCAATTTTAATTAAGGTATTCTATTTTGAACAGTGTGCACTTATTTTTGCTTCTGACTGTATGTATGAAATTGATATTTATATATTATTCAAACTTCTCACGTATATACTAAATTTTATAATATTTTATAATTAAAAATTATATCGTTTTCTTTTCTAAATTACTTTCAATAATAATATCGTCGAAATTAAGAGTCTGAGAATTCCTGCTTTCCCTATATCGCCATTTCCCCTAGAGAAGTCTGATCTGATCACCAGTGTACCTCCTATAATTTCGAATTGCAATAAGATATCATAATAATTTCTAAAAGTTCTCGAGTTATAAAAAAGAAACGGTGCAGACATGAAAATATAGCATAGGTACTGTTTACAAGCGACAAAATATATTTAATAATTAAAAATGACATCATTTTCTTTCCTAATTACTTTTAATAATAATATCGTCGAAATTAAGAGTCTGAGAATTCCTGCTTTCCCTATATCGCCGTTTCCCCTAGAGAAGTCTGATCTGATCACCAGTGTATGTACCTCTTATAATTTCGAATTGCAATAAGATATCATAATAATTTCTAAAAGTTCTCGAGTTATAACAAAGAAACGGTGCAGACATGAAAATATAGCATAGGTACTGTTTACAAGCGACAAAAATAGGTTTAGAAACGTTCGACTAGTACAGCCACGTACCAACTACCGCCGTCAGTTTTCCTTTCCATGCATGCGCTTGTTCTCGATGTTTCGCGAGTGGTGTCGTTTCGTTTAACAAGCGGAAGACGACGTTTCCGGTCAACTTTACGACGAAATATTAAACAAACCGTACCAACGCGTTCCATCGACTAATCCTCTCCAACGCGACGCGTCTCGTCTGGCAGAGAATCGCATGTTTGCTTTATAGATGCACTTGCAGCTACGACCGAGGGAATGCCAAAGAATGCCAACAACAAGAATACACACGCGTACGACGTACGTTTGTTCTACATTCTGCGAGCGTGTCGGTTGATAGGGTTTCTCTGAATTAATTCGCGAGCAACGAAACCGATGAATCGATGTTTCTTACCAACTTTTCCTCGAACAATACATTTTCAGAATTCGAGGAAGGAAAAATTGGACGGAAGGTTTACCGGATTATAATACAGAACATGTGAAGAATTCGAGGTAATAAGAAAACAAAGTGGAGATCCAGTACAGTCACTGCGAAAATAATAGAACTCGAGAGTACAAATGATTCTAGAGGGAGAAGATAACATTAAGATGGTTCTAAGTTAATAATTATAACTACTATAAATTAATAAGGCTGAATTTAGAAGATTCCTAACTTGCAAAGTCGCGAATGGATGGCACCCTAGGTGGACGTAGAGTCGGCGACGCACGGTAATTTCCCAGAGAAACATTAAACACGTATATATAACTAATTTTCTGTGAATTATTACGAAGTTAATCTTGGCGATTCTGAACAAAAATCGAAGAAAATCTAAATTCTGTCTGTACCCGAAACACGTCTCTGATTTTCCCGGATCGAATTCCTTTCTTAAACCAGTACCTGGAGCGGCTGTACCAGTGGTAATAATAATATCCTTAACAGCACCTATAGCAAACCCCACGTACAGCATATCGAGACACTTCAGGTTCCGCTCTTTGTTCGTTGGAACCAGTCTGTACTTACACATCTCAATCCTTTCTTCTCTCATCCGGTTCGACCGGCATTCCTGGCCAAGCTTTTATCTTTCCCCGGGGTTTCTCGATCTCGAGACACACCCCGGCCGTCTGGCTTTATCGTTCGAACCCGCTAATAATCGCGTGGAATGCGGGACCGATGAAAAAAATCGCGACGATCGAGTATGCTCGTTCGATAGCCAGGAATGGTGATCAACGTGGATCTCGATTATCCTGCGGTTCGAAGCAAAGGCGCCTGGTCACCGTGTACCAGCGAATCAGAGCGTGACGCCTCGATCCGTGTTACGAGCTGCTGGCCAACGCACCGCTTCTTAGGGAAACCGTACACGCACGATGCGTAAGCGATTCGTTCTCACGAAGGGAATTTGTTTCTTGGAGAAATTACGCCAGCGTAGCCGTCGCTTTGTCTAAACGAGCCAGCGTTTTGAATACTAATGCTTCGAGTTGACGGTTAGGTGCATGCTCGCGTGCAACTTGGCTTGTAGGCGGACAACATGCTACGTTAGGATGTGCTTTGACTCTCCCTAGGCTTTTCCCAGATTCTTTTTCGATTATCTCTAGGCTTTCCCTAGGTGGACTTGGAATCTCTTTAAGTTCCCCTAGCTGAACTTGGAATCTCCTTAAGTTCCCCTAGATGGGCTTAAAATCTCCTTAAGTTCCCCTTGATGGACTTAAAACCTCATTAAGTTCCCCTAGGCGGGTTTGAAATCTCCTTAAGATTCCCTAGCTGGACTTGGAATCTCCTTAAGTTCCCTTAGATGGACTTGAAATCTCCTTAAGTTCCCCTAGCTGGACTTGGAATCTCCTTAAGTTCCCCTAGGCGGGTTTGAAATCTCCTTAAGATTTCCTAGCTTGACTTGGAATCTCCTTAAGTTCCCCTGGATGGACTTGAAACCTCATTAAGTTCCCCTAGCTGGACTTGAAATCTCCTTAAGTTCCCCTAGATGGATTTGAAACCTCATTAAGTTCCCCTAGGCGGGTTTGAAATCTCCTTAAGATTTCCTGGCTTGACTTGAAACCTCATTAAGTTCCCCTAGATGGACTTGAAACCTCATTAAGTTCCCCTAGCTGGATTTGGAATCTCCTTAAGTTCCCCTGGATGGACTTGAAACCTCATTAAGTTCCCCTAGCTGGACTTGAAACCTCATTAAGTTCCCCTAGATGGACTTGAAACCTCATTAAGTTCCCCCGGGCGGACTTGAAACCTCCTTAAGTTCCCCTAGGCGAACTTGGAATCTCCTTAAGTTCCCCTAGGCGGACTTGGAATCTCCTTAAGTTCCCCTAGGCTTCCTCTAGACATGTTTGGAATCTCCCTAAATTCTCCCTAGATTCCTCCTAAAATCATCCTATGCCCTTTCTAAGTCGAAAATGTAAATATTTGTCGATCGAGTCCGATCAAGCCGAACGAACGCACATGGCGGGTTAGCAACATATGTCCACCAGATGATTCGAACGCATATGTGCATTCATAACGTGGCAGGCGAATTAAGCGGCTTCGACACGCGGTATGCGTGCGTAAGAACGCCTTGCACTTTCTCGAGCGAACATATATATCCTTGGTACACGAGTGAACGTCACTTTCTCACAACAAATATACACGCCCTTCGCGAACAAATGTCGCTTTCTCAGTGAGCATACACACCCTTCACGGGCATATTTAATGAAGTTTCTAACATCAAGTCATTAGAAATTTCACTGGATGAATGGCAGTCGAAAGCTGGCTCTTTTACTGAAATTAATGCGATAGCAGTAATGCAATAACAGTAACGTAGCATTTAATACTTTACTTCGTTTAGAACGTTAAAAACCGGCAGAATTGTCAGAACCGAGATGAATCTACGAGATGATAAACTGTTCGTTTGTGTCGACTCAGGCTGTCGCAGATGGTACGCGATTTTTATTATAAACGCACGGTACATACAAGCAGCGGGGCTTATCGTGTTTATTATTCCAGCCGAGTCTGCTGTCACAGCGGGATGGGAGGCGTTGCGCTTTTCTTCGTTAAACTTTTGACGTCACTGGCGCGTGCATTTTCATTTTAACGGCGCTTAATAAGCTTCACTTTTCCTCCTCGTTCTGGGGTTCGTAATTTTTCAATCGATTCAACTGCTCTACGTTC
Source organism: Osmia bicornis bicornis (assembly GCF_907164935.1). Taxonomy (NCBI): domain Eukaryota; kingdom Metazoa; phylum Arthropoda; class Insecta; order Hymenoptera; family Megachilidae; genus Osmia; species Osmia bicornis. The sequence continues at coordinate 8,204,627 of NC_060230.1, forward strand.
CCCTAGGGGAACTACGCTACGTTCTAGCATTTAATACGATTCAATTTTCTTTATTTCTCAACGACGGTAATTAATATTTTCCAAAATATACACAAGTACCCAAACAAATTTGTAAGCTGGGAAAACTTTCGTGATCTCGCAACTGGTCAAAACAAATTGAATTCGCAAGAAACTAAGATGAGTAACTGCCAATAATAAGACCGCAAATTACGTAATCAACAGTGGTCGAAATTGTTTCCACCAGAAACGCATCTGTGCTCTCGAAAGAGGCTCGGTGCATCTCTTTGTGCACCTCTTGTTACGACTCGTAGATAAACACGTGTCGCACAAATGCATCGTGCATACGCTTATTTGCATTTCATCTGTCGTTACGACCGCATATGTACCAGCTGGTATTTTTATCGCTCCGCGTACCTACCTACGTCTATACGCGTCTTCTCGGTTCATTTATCTCTCTTATTTCACATTGTTCCTTGACTTTTTTTTCCTTGTCCACTGAATATCTAATTGGACGCGACTTCGTTGACGCACAACATACGAATTAATAGATGATCCTTCAACGGCGCGGAACGGAAAATAGCAGGCAGGAAATTGGATTCGACTTGGGCAGATTTTATCGAAAATAAATGTTTGTACGGGACATATTATGCCAACTCCACCGATCTGCTAAAAATATATTATTATGCCAGGCTGTTTTCAACCAACAAGCCGAAATCGACGTCAGGAAGTGTTAAAATTACAGAAAGGCGATCGCGGTGAATATTAAAAATTGTTATATCAAGAAAAAAAAGTGTCCTAGAGAACATCAGATGGTCCATTTGTACAAAAGCAATAGGAGATTCCGACGATAAAGGAAGATTTCTGAATCGCTTGAAAAATATTCTCGAGGAACGATCTCGTTCAGACGTTCGATCGCTGCATAAAATTTCACGATGGCTTTCAATTTGGAAAACCTTTCGTCTTTTTAGAACGATAAAGCTGACGTGAACGCCATGAATCTCGGGGAAAAAATGTGGAAAATTAACGACTCGCAATCGAACGGGGAGTGAGAGGGATGAAAAGAAGCGAACGGAAAAACGGACGTGGTTGGATTGCTAACTTGATACGAGCTCCCAATTTTTGCAAGAGTAAGTGAAAAACTGCGGATCGGATCGACCTAATTTTCTTGGTAAATTTTCCTCGTCAGCGGGAAAAAGGGAGTTCGATCGCTAAAATCAAGATATCCATAAAAAGAAAAAAAAGCAGATATCTTTGAATCGTTAAACAATTGAAATCGAGGCTCTCTCCATGGTCCGCCGTCCGAGGGGCTGAAAAATAATTCTTTGTTTTCAACGGATTCTGCCCACACGAAAATTCTCCTATACATAATTGCAAAACGAATCGTACGTGTGACACCTTCCCTCTCCAGATGTTTATTTGAATCGTGACGAAAGATTCGCAGAAAATAACTTGAGCCAGTCGAATTGGCGGGAAAACGTGCGACGCTACTTGGAACGGTCGTTAAAAAAGAAAAACAGTGTTTAGTTTGCAATAAAACGATCGAGCAATCAGATGCTGCGAAGGTCATATTTGTTATGGTAATTGAACGATCAAAACATTGGCGTTAAACGATGTCAGTCACCATCATATATATTGACGGTGAAATGTTGATAGTAGCCTTAGACGAGTAGCAATAACTGATAATCGGTAAGTAGATAATGTTTCTAACGGTGTTTTCTTGCCGCACATGTGACAGATAACGAAAACGAATAACGAGACGAATTTAACGAACTTAACTAACTCGACTACATACTTCACAATAACAGTTCTCTTAGATAAAAGCTAACCTTCGAGATAATAGGTGCAATTATAAATAAAAGTAGATATAACAGACGTCTCGAGAAAGATATCAAAAACCGTTCAACCTGTTATGGAACGCATTGCATTAGGAAATGATAAAATATGTTAACTGTCATAGTGAAAGATAGAGGTGTTTGTGGTGACTTAGACATCAATTAGAAAATAACTGAAAGTTTAAATTATTAAACGTTTTTCTAAAATTAATGGTAGAAAGGAGGAAATGAATTTTGAATAGCATTAGTTAATATTTTAAATATAAAATTTTTTATAAAAAATAAAACTAAAATAAAATTAAACATAAAAAATTTTACTATTACTATTTATAGTAATATTAATAAAATATAAAAAACATAAAAATATAAAAAATTTTAGAGGTCGACTTCCCTACAGCAATCAGATGCATATTTTTTCTATCACCATTTTGGAACGTCCTATGGCGTCACTATGATCAACAATAAACATGCATCGAATTTCAATATTTAACTTAGCGGGATTACCAAGAGGAAATTTTCCTCTTGTTTGAAGAAACAGATAAATCGAAGATAGACAACGCACTGTGCGTCAATGGAAGACTCCACTTCCGGTCTGCTATGATTTTCCCACCACCGAGATGCAATTTTTTTATCATCGAACGGTAAGGCGCAAAATTTTGTCCGCGAATGGTACGAATAGCTCAACAAATTCCTATGACATCATGTTTAGATGTAGAAACATTAACCGATGGTTTTTATTATGCGAAACACTTTCCATTCGACTACGTAATAGAAAAATAGTATGGTAGCAAGAATTCGATTATGCATACCGTTATTCAGTTCAGTTTCGTTATCATGGATGGTAAATAACACTGTCTGAAAAGTGACGCGATTCGCTCAGTTCTAGATTATAACCTCAACAGACGTCGAGCTCTCTAAATATTTACCAACTGCACCTGTTTCGCTGTTCTTTTCTTCAAATTAAATCCGCGATCGTAATCGCGCACACTGATATAACAGAGAAGAAAGAATAATAAAAGCATTGTTTGCTTTCGTTTTAGACGAAACGATACCCTTCTCGACCAGGTGGTGTGTATTGTTTCCATCGTCGTGGTAACACTGCTATCCCCTCCAAAACATTCCACTCGTTTTGTTTAACGAATTTTAGTAATTTTAGATTAGGGTAAACTTTGAATAATATTAATTTTAATAATTAATAATTCTATACTTTCTAATTGACAAGCTCGACAGTCGCCCCTAGGAGATTAATTTCCCTAGGATTAATGATTAGTGTTTCAATATGTCTGACTGAACACATCCATTTCTACCGCGGTATTTAACCCGTGAACGGAAAAGTAATTTCCAGTTCCATATAATATAAATTTAACTCTCATTAATAACACAGCATTTGAACTTGTAACAGTAATGCATTTTATGTATTTTTTAATAAAAAAATAAAAGGGGTCAGTTGTTTATACTGACAAGAAATCGCTACTGGAAATATCAGCCCTGCACTTTGAACAACGATTTACTCGCTTTAATTGGATGTAAACAGAATCGCATCCGTTATGTTACGAGCAGAGTCGAGATAACCAAACGAGAACCGGTCCAACACGAAATTATCGATGCGAAAGTGTGAAACAACGTCCCGTTCGGGCCAGCGTACATATAACGATACTCTACATCCCGCCATTTTATTTGCGTTTCAACTGGCACGATCCAGTTAGTCGAAGAATACATCGAATTGCAATTTGCTAATGGTAACCAACAAGTTTTCATCACGATAGAAGAATAAAAATGATGCAATTACCTGGCGACGGAGTCAGGTACGAATATATTCCACCATGAGGGTCTCTTCTGTCTGGCTTGCGTGTACAATCCATCGGTGCTTCCAACTTGCGTCGGTACACCGGCGATCCCTTTTCTCCTTTTACGATCAAGTTTCGCTGGTTTGACGAGAGGATGCCAGGATTTTCTACGTCCTTTCTTCCCCTCGAGATCCGCCTTGATTCTCTCGTTCTCAAGCACCTCCTGATTCTCCTCGAGGAGATCCTGAGACACGTAAAACACCGAGCCTCGTCTACTGCTCTCGCTGGCTCGTCTCTTCTCCTTTTGGCTTTGTTTCGCGTTTTCTTTTTCCTCCGCGACGCTACCGCGTCGTGCCTTCTGGAACAAGCTGTCCTTACGGGCCTTCAGATCCTCCAGAACACTGTGCCTCCTTCCCTTATTGTCACGCAAGATAGCGCTCGAGTCCCTTTTACCGACAGCGCCGATCAACTTCGCGAACGAAGACTCTTCTTCCATCATGATCGAGGGGATCGAATTGGTGGAGGCGAATTTTGTGGTCGTGTGACCGTTATTCTGTGTCTCGTTGCTTATGTACATCTTGCTTTCCATGCTAATTAATCCTTTACCCTTTGAATCACTCCTAATCTGACACGCTATAGAATATCTTAAATTTAGTATAACGATCCCATTTCTTCATACACTTAAAGGTTATGATAACAGCACCGACACTCGCGAACGATCTCTTCGAAACACTGTACACATCTAAGGTAGCCACCCAAGACTCGCGATCATTTTTTTCATCCCGGGAAACACGGAAGGTACAGAGCCGCGTACCGTTAAGGCGCGATCGGCATTATTCCATCGCCGGTGAAAGCAGCCACGGCGGCGTACCGAGTGACCGCCTTTTCACTCCCCGTGAAACGTGCTATCGGCACCGATGTGTGTATACACCAAGAACCTGTGTGTCGCGTCGTATCGTATCGTATCGTATCGTATCGTATCGTATCGACCTGTCCACCGGGAGGTATGTTCACCAGGGAACCAGCTTCGAGGCGCGAGCTCTAAGAACACACTAAGGATCGTTGACCCGGAGGAATCGCGCGAACCAGAACCAGCCCTGACGGTCAACCGACTAGCTCTACCACCTTCTTCTTCTCCGTACGTTTCCTTCGATCGTTTGTTTCTTCGTTTGCCCGTATATTTATCTAGCGACTCGAACCCCCGCTCGGAAACTCGTTCCCAATAGTACGTAAGATTTTACACCGTCAAACTGGTCGACCTTTCCTCGAACACCGACCATGCAAATGGTGTGCCGGTCTCCTCGATTTCGCGATAACGGTTTCCTGATCGCAGCACACCAACGAAACGAACTTTCCTCGGTAAAAGCGTGCAACTCACCCGCTTAAACAATTTACACGATGAAACTTGGAGAAAGGATAATTCTTTTTTTAGGTTAACGAAACTCTGTTCAGTGGTACGTTGTCTCCTGGCGGCTTTAGCACTGTAAAATCCTGAAGGTGAACTGAGCTTGGCCCGACCAGGGCGGCGAAACCGAACACTCGTCCTTTCTCATCACAACAACGGAATTTCTTGTGTCTTCACTGAATCAAAGCACGCGATCGACTAACGGATAAACACGCGTGCGACGCGCGATCCTTTCTGTGTATGTGTACTTTCTTGTAATGGTGGCAATAACGCGGGAAAGGAGAGGGGAGAGCTTCAACCGAAAATCGGCTACTTTCTCTCACTTTGTTTCTTATGCTTATTTTTTTTTCTTTCGTTCGCGCGACTGCTACACAACGCGACCGCGACGACAACAGCCTGGGTCGCGATAAATCGAGATATATTCAGGCACGCTCGAATCGACAGGCCGTCGCGAGAATCGAGTATCGCAGCGACTAACCGAGAACGAAGCGGACTGCTTGTATTTATACACGGTGAGGCACTCGGCCGGGACTGTCTCTTCGGGCGCATCCCCCACCTCCACGACCAACTACCCAACAAGAAGAAACACGCATCAGAAGACTCATGACTTTGTGGTCTTTCGATGCTTTACAAACAGCCTTTTTTCCTCATTTTATTTCGTTTTATTTTTATTTTCTTGCGGAGATAATATCGTCGGGCTGCTTGAAACGATTGTCCAGCCGACAGAGAAAGAGCCACGGTCGGTGAAGGATAAGACGCTTCGCCTTCTCCAACCCCCTTTATTTTTTCTTTTCTATTCATTAAATTTGTACAAATTAAACTTTGCAATACCAAGAAAGAGGGTATTTACTTAATAAAATTTTCTGGGAATAAAAAGTTGAAAATCTTCAAATTCTAAGATCGCAAATTTAATTCCCTGTTAAAATGTCAAACAAGAATGTTTGAGTTCCTTTTTTAATCGTTATCACCTTGAATGCCGTGCAACATAAAAATGCCGAGGCAAACAGAAAATTATTCCGAAGCAAACAATATCAAAGAATTTTTCATTGGAAGCTTATTCACAAAAGCTCAACGACAGGTATATCGATAACAATTATAAGTGATTCTGTGATAAGAGAAACAATAGACAATTATCCGGCTAAACGAGCATTTGCGTGTTTCGAATCATTTTTCGAAACGAATTAATAGGAGATACAAGATTATCATCGTTATTACTTAAACGTTATCAGCTATTTTCTTCGTCTTTACTCGTTTCATTTCACGCAATCGACAGTACTAACAATAAGACGTAGGGGAAAAAATGTCAACCAAGGTTTCTTTCGACGATTATGATACATAATTAAAAAACAAAACAAAAAAATCTAGAACGATGGGTATACATAAATTGAGAAAGTATGGACAGTCGATCTGACGACGAGGATTCTTATAGACTCTGCGCCTAGGAAAAGGTGCCTGAAAAGAATGCGTCTGATTGGTCGCCTCTCTACCACAATTGACACGTGGTTTCGGGCATGACGTACTATTGGTCGAAATAGTCACGTGTACTGATTGGGCTCGTATAAAACAAGGGAGCCGACGGTGTAGGTGTAAGTTTCCCCTTAGCCTTGTACTACCCCAAGTGCCATATTTTTTGGCAAGGACAGTATGTAGGTTATTTCACAAAATTTTTATGACTCTATGTCCGAGACGATGCGAAGATGGCACGTGCTTGATTTTACCTTGATAAAAACTGCAACGATTGTTGAAATATTTCCGACTCATTCTGATAAAATTTCAATGAATTCTTGAATTCACAATGTGAGAACCAATAATGGAATTAATAAAGAATTGAAAGAAGTGGGTGACCCCGGTGTGAATGTTCAAACGACAGTGCCGTGAGTAAAAATAGTAGAAAAGTTTGCACTGTTAACGAATAAAGAGGACAGAAAGGAACGTCTAGCGAACACAAAGTCCGTCTTACGAAACTGGTTATGTACTCGGAAAGTTGACGCTCTAACTGCAACGCTTTGCAAATCACGAAAGTCTCGTGCACACAAGAAACGTTGCGATTAATGACGAAATAAATTTTCGCCGGTTCGCATGCCGCTTATCTATCAGTCTCGATAAAGATTTTCACTGATAATAACGATAAATAACGTTGAGCTTCACGGGTCAGCTCTCAATGATGCATGAAGAAAGCAAATAACGAGATGATACCTTTCTCTGGTAGAAACACAGGAAGTAATCGTGGCAAAACACCTTTCAAACTATATATCTAGCAATCGTAACTCATTTCATAATACGGTTCTCGCTTAATACCCTCGTTATTCAACTTCAAATCGACGAACCACCTTTGCTTGTTACCTAACTTTGTTGCACACATTAATCTTAATGTCATGGAATGTGAAGTGACTAGGATGAATTTCATTATTTCATTCTAAATTTATTTTATTTTTATTAAGATAATTGTAATAATTAATACTCAAAATACCTAATCCTTAATCATCAGTATCTAAAATACTTAATATTTAATATTCAGTACCTAAAATATCTAATGCCTAATATGAAGTACTTAAAACACCTAAACCTAATGCTTAATATTCAGTATCTAAAATACCTAATGCTTAATATTCAGTATCTAAAGTACCTAATGCTTAATACCCAATACCAAGAATACCGAGTACTCAATATCTAATGCCTAATACCCTATATCTAAAATACCTAATACTTAATATTCAGTACCTAAAATATCTAATGCCTAATACCCGGTACCAAGAATACCGAGTACTCAATATCTAATGCCTAATACCCTATATCTAAAATACCTAATACTTAATATTCAGTACCTAAAATATCTAATGCCTAATATGAAGTACTTAAAACACCTAAACCTAATGCTTAATATTCAGTACCTAAAGTACCTAATGCCTAATACCCGGTACCAAGAATACCGAGTACTCAATATCTAATGCCTAATACCCTATACCTAAAATACCTAATACTTAATATTCAGTACCTAAAATATCTAATGCCTAATATGAAGTACTTAAAACACCTAAACCTAATACTTAATATTCAGTATCTAAAATACCTAATGCTTAATATTCAGTACCTGAAGTACCTAATGCCTAATACCCAGTATTAAGAATACCGAGTACTCAATATCTAATGCCTAATACCCTATATCTAAAATACCTAGCACCTAATATCTAATACCTTACACGCAATACCTCTTACCAACCACCTAATATCCCATTCATCATTGGCTATAATAGAATGTCTTATATCAACCAATCCATAAAAGAAAAACTGAAGTAAGGTACGGTACAAGTGTCGCGCAAACTGGCGATAATATATTCACGTAGTTAGACTGGTTCCCAAGCCGCAAAATTCCACCACAACTCGATTCAGTGGTTATGCAACAGACGATATCGTGCATGTGCGATTCGTGACCGTGCCACGAGACGGTTTTTCGTCGCGATATGACTTTGACCCAATTTATCGGCACGGGAACAACCGGATGACCCGGTCGAGCTTTTTTCAAAGATACCGTACGACTTTTGAGAAAGAAGTCGAATCACCGTTGACTTGGAACGTTGACGAAACGCACCAGGTGTTAATCGATTTTCTCCGCGGTTCGATCGAGCGATTTTGCGTTCGCATTCGCAGCGCTAAAACCGGCCAGTCTGCAGGGACGAACGAGTTAATTGGCTGAATCGAATTAAGAGCTAGCCGGTATTTTCATCGCTACAATTCGTCTAATTGGGCGCGGACGAATTGACCAATTGTTTCCACTAGTTTGCACGTACGTCTCTGGTTAACACAGAGGAGCCTTGCTCGAGAAAGAACGGCGATGCGCCATTTTTTCAGGCGAAAATTTCATTGCAACTGTGAAAGTTTTGAGAATTTTGAAAATTTCAATTTTACCACCTTGAATACAATTTTGTTAATAACAAAAACATGTATTTTGTTGCTTATCAACAATGATCCGAGTTCGAGGAACACTTGAAACGTTAGCAGGAATAAAAAAGATTAGAGATATTTGGAGAAATCGATTTAATCAATTTATTAAAATTAATGGTACCACTTATGCCATTTTTTATCTTTAGTTTTTGGAATCATATTATCACTTGAAACCTCTCAACAATTATCACTATTTATCATTGAAACAGTTGCTGTTTCTATATTTTTTCAAATTCATTCGCTAAGTAGCTGAACGACAAGAGTTTGGAAAGATAAAAATGTATTAAACTGATTAAGCTGATCTCTGCAATCTTTCTACAGCTTTTCATAGAAATGTGACTGAGAGATCAGAGGTCGTTCCATTACAATGAAAGGGGGCCGTGACATGAAAAAGAGTAAAAACAATGGTGTATAATAAAGACAAGAGCGTAGAAGAGTAGAGAAATAACAAAGCGCAGATTCATCCTCCAATCTGGTGAGCAACAAACGTCCCTACCGTACTTACTGTCTGATGGAATAATTTCATGCATTAAAGAGACGAGAGTCTCTACCAGCGTGCAGCTTTATCAGTTAGCCGCTTATCAACGACCTCACGTATCCCGAGACAGGTTTATGACTCGGCTACTGAAATCGCAAACGAGTAGATCTCTTTTACATCGAACGGGCAAACGTTCAACTTCGTTTCACGTTTCTTCGAACCTCGTTCGAATAGGTCTCACCTATGTCAGTATTCTTTATCTCGTTTCGACGAAATCTCACGTCGTTGTTTCTGATCAGGAAATGCAGGAACCAGATTCAAGACACGTGTGCGACAGAACAAACAACGCTGATTTGTCACTTGGCGAACCTGTTTCGTTCCGACTGGAAGTCGAGTTTGCAGATACGAAGATATTCGATTGTTGTGCTCGTGTTTATTCCGATCCGCAAATGTGGGAAACAGGTATCGTGAAATCATTCGAGGGACCAGGATTTGGAATTCGAAAACATTTGGACTGCCCCCCTTTCAGATTTTAAAATTCTCAAATTCCCAGATTCCCAACTTTCGAAATTCTGCAGTTATAAAATTCTCAGATTTCCAAATTCTCAAATTTCGAAATTCTGCAGCTTTAAAATTCCCAGATTCCCAAATTCCCAAATTTCGAAATTCTGCAATTCTAAAATTCCCACATCCCCAAATTCCCAAATTTCGAAATTTTGCAGTTTTAAAATTCCCAGATTCTCAAATTCCCACATCCCCAAATTCCCAAATTTCGAAATTCTGCAGCTTTAAAATTCCCAGATTCCCAAATTCCCAAATTTCGAAATTCTGCAATTCTAAAATTCCCACATCCCCAAATTCCCAAATTTCGAAATTTTGCAGTTTTAAAATTCCCAGATTCTCAAATTCCCACATCCCCAAATTCCCAAATTTCGAAATTTTGCAGTTTTAAAATTCCCAGATTCTCAAATTCCCAAATTTCGAAATTCTGCAGTTCTAAAATTCTCAGATTCCCAAATTCCCAAATTTCGAAATTCTGCAGTTCTAAAATTCCCAAATTTCGAAATTCTGCAGTTCTAAAATTCCCAGATTCCCAAATTCCCAAATTCTGCAGTTCTAAAATTCCCAGATTCCCAAATTCCCAAATTTCGAAATTCTGCAGTTCTAAAATTCCCAGATTTCCAAATTCCCAAATTTCGAAATTCTGCAGTTCTAAAATTCCCAGATTCCCAAATTCCCAAATTTCGAAATTCTGCAGTTCTAAAATTCTCAGATTCCCAAATTCCCAAATTTCGAAATTCTGCAGTTCTAAAATTCCCATATTCAAAATTATAGAATTCCAAAAGTCCAAAATTCTGTGATCTATCCCACCCTCCCCGAAAGATCCTAGTTACACTAATGGCTCTAGTGCACGAAAATGGCTAAATCACAAAGTTGTAAAATATCAAGAGAGGCAGAGAAGATTGGTAAAACAGCTGGAAGCAACGGCAACTTTCACTCTCGTCTGGTGAAAGAAAAAACGAACTGTCGTTCGCGAGCGTTTGCCCAATCCGTCGAGCAATTGTTTCTGGAGCAGAGCGCGTTATTACGAGAAGATTTCAACTTCGAAAGCTTCTCGGTTCATCGGGTTATCTATCCGCGATGGCTGTTGCCCTTAAGATCTACCCTCCGCTCCGATAGCCGAGCGATTCCGCTTTTGCGTTTCATTTTTGTTCTGATACGTGCAGAGAAAATTGAGAGACTGTTGATTATGGTGTTCGCGGAGGGCAATTTTCTTCTTCGTGAAAGATAATCGAACGAGAACGTGTATGGAAGAAAAGAAAAAGAAAAGGGTATGAAGATGCACGAGCGCAGTACGTGCTGTAAAATCTAAAGCGATTTTCAATAGCTTATCAGAAGAATAATTAAAAAAAAAAAAATTAAATTAAATTAGAATTATTATATCAGGTAGTTGTAACTCAATTGAAAACTTATTTGAAAGTAAAAAAGTCAGTCATGATTTGATAAGATTTCAAAATGTTATTCCAAAATGACACTCGTGACGTGTCAATTTAAAGCCTAAGGTTTGATGAAAATAACCATATAGTAAACCTTTCTATAATAATTTTCATATAAATTAAAAATATTTCTTGATAAAGACGTCGTTATAGGCATCAAGGTAAGTACACTCGCGATCAAAGCAAATATTAATTCAAATTTCCCTCCACGTGAAAGTTCATGCACAAGTGGAGATCCGCCACAAGCCTATGCATACAGTGAGAGGTAAAAGTGAGTAGACACTGTTCAAAATAGAATACCTCGGTTAAAATTGGACCAGATAACTTGAGGCTTTTTGAGAAGCAATTAAAATTAATTCACTAGAATATGTATTTTTATCGTTTTAAAAAATTACAATTTGTTGAAATCGTGAAAAAAAATAGTGAATGGTAATTTTTCAACATTTTTATGCGAATGATTTTAAATGAAAATTTAAAATATGTCTTTCGTAGATTCAGATAAGTTATGTGTATGCTGAAAATTTCATCGAGATCGGTCAACGCATTTAAAAGTTATAAATAATTAAAATTTTCGAAAATCTTGACTTTTCATCTAACAATAAGAACGGAACTAGTCGCGTAGCATACACATAGCTTATCTAAATCTACGAAAGACATATAGGTAAGTCTCGATTAATGCGAGTTCACATAGTGCGAATTTTAAAATGATACCAGGTCGCATTTAAGGGGGGACACTTAATTAGAAGCATGAAATTTAGCAGATTTTTAAAGATTTTTTTTACAGAATATCAATTGTTCAATCTTTTTGTAACTTAAAAGCTTATTTATTATATATTTAAGTTTCTACAAAATATTTTTGGTTCTTGAAAAAATATAAGAATGGCGGAGTTTCGGGATATTTTCCGCGGCGTGAGTTCCAAAACGGCGGAAATTGTAGCGACCGCATCGTTTATCTGAAATATATTAACTGAATTTGTTTTAGTTTCTATTTAAACTAAAAAAATTGTATGAAATTTAAAAACTACAGAAATGGCAGATTAAAAACCAAAAACGTCAAGTTTTCCGCAGTAATTTTGCAATAAAAAAGTACTTTGTTTTAATGATTTTCAAAATTAGTTTAGTTTAAACAGAAACTACAAGTCTTAACTACTAAAACAAATTCGGTTCATATATTTCAGATGAACGATACGGTCGATACAGTTCCCGCTGTTTTGGAACTCACGTTGTAGAAAATGTCCTAAAATTCCAGCATTCTTAAATTTTTTCAAGAAACCAAAATATTTTGTAGAAACTTAAATATATAATAAATACGCATCTAAGTTACAAAAAGATTGAACAATTGATATTCTGTAAAAAAGATCTTTAAAAATCTGCTTTTCATGCTTCTAATTGAGTGTCCCCCCTTGCAAAGAAAAATTCAGTTAATGCGAGGCTTGCGAGACTTTTTTCGATCCAGACATGCAAATTAACAGAGACTTTGATAAAATACTGCGGGTTAAAAAAGTGCAATCAATACTGTTAAAATACTTAAAAAAATAATGAACATGTTTATGCTATTATAATTTAATAATATACGTATGAAAGGTATATTTCAAAATTTTGATCGTATATTTTCTTTAACTAACAACAAGAACCAATTCCTATATTTCAAGTATTCGAATAATACGAATTCAAATAATGCGAACAATTTTCTGGATTTATTACTCGCACTAATCGAGACCTACCTGTATTTTAAATTTTCATTATAGACTCACATAGAAAAGTTGAAAAATTACCATTCACTATTTTTTTTTCACGATTTCAACAAATTGTAATTTTTTAAAACGATAAAAATACATATTCTAGTGAATTAATTTTTATAGCTTCTCAAAAAACCTCGAGTTATTTAGTCGAATTTTAACCAAGGTATTCTATTTTGAACAGTGTCTACTCACTTTTGCCTCCCACTGTATATGTATTGAGGCCTCCACCCTTCCGGCGTCAGTCTCCTCAGGACTGCCTAAGGGAAAGGGTGGGTGCCCGGGAAAGGGCAGAAACTCCGGACACCGCCATTTTTACTGAAGAAGCCTGATTTAATCGCGAGTACACGCGAAGAAAAAGAAGTGCATCATTAACGATCGGATCGATTGTTCGATTACGTAATTAAACTGTTGCACGGACACGGTGAAAGTCTTTGACCGATAAAAAACGAATCATTTCATCGTACCTTCGGACTTCAGAACATGACCTATCGCGTTTAATACGTATAAAATCGTGATCTGTTTTTTCATTCTTTTATCATTCTATCGCGGGGGATGGATTAAAAATAAATTTCTTTTCTTCTTTCGGTTTCATCGGCGATCGTCCACGGAAACGCAACGATAAGGCGATTACCGAACGGTATCCGTCGAATCGAGCCGGGATTACTGAATCATACATATGTATATTGAAATTCGCTGATAGGAAAACTGACAAATCTCGATTTTTAATTTAAACGAGAAAATAAACTGAAAATTTAACTCTTGTTCGAATTACAGAAACAGAGCTCCAAAAGCTTCTGCTGTAATCTCGTCGAGTTTTGTAAATTAGGGAATCGTTCAATTTTTATAGAAAAATTATTTCTGCAAGGAAAAGAACGTCTTTTATCAAATGATCGTTCCGTCGACAAATAGCGATTAAAGATCGACTTAAGCCGCGAAACACGTGAAGACTGTAGAAAGTGATAATAAAATTCTGTTATCGGAAGAACGTTGATGTAATATCGTGACGAATTATACCTTCTATTTACCATTTTATCACTTTTCGTAACGATAAAAATGTTTGTCAATTTTCGTATTTTATGATTTCCCACCTTCGCTGATGAAATGATAGTACTATATCAATTAAAAAGAGGAAACCCAGGGTGACAGACACGGTATAGTCGGCCCTGGAAATTAACGAGGATCAAGTTAAGAGACTGTCCCATGGATTTTTATTGTTTACAGTGACATTCGTTATCAACTGATCGTGATTCTTATCGTTGGATAACCGAGTAGGTGTCATCTGACAGCTTCGAGAAAAATTAATTTTGTTTTTCTGTCGACTCGAATTATGTAAACACGCTATTCCAAATAAAAAGTAAAAAAAAATAACTTGTTAATTAAGGAAAAATTCCCGTTAATCCAGGAATCAAGAAACGATCTAAAGATTTTTCAAATTCAGCTTTCAAGATGGGATTACGATAAGTGGATTGATTACACGGGTTTTTATCAGATGATATTTTTTCTTTTTCATTTTATTGCAACAATAATTCCTTGATGAATTGAAGCTTCTCGAAAAAAATATTCTTGAAACGATTAAAAGAGAGAGATTGAGCGTCGATTGATCTCTTCGATCGATCTACATACATATACCAACTCTGTGGAGATAAGATATTTATACACGAGTATTCAATTCAAGTGACTCACGTGTTGTGACTCATGTATCATCGATGTTTTCCATCAGACGCGAATTCTCTCTGACGAATTCTCCTCGATTCTGTTTATTTCTTAACAAATAAATTGGGGAATATTAAAAAAAAAAAAAAAAATACATTTTTAACCGTCTTCGAAAAAGGAGGAGGTTATTCAATTCGATCAGTATATATGTTTTTTTTGGGGCTTTTTTTCTAGGAAAGGGTGGCAATTTTCAAGGAAAAATATCATCCCTTAAATTAGAATGTTATTTGTTTTTATTATTCCAGAAAATTAGAAGGGGATGAATTATGTTTTTCTTCGGCAATGGAATAATGATGATGCTAATGTAAATGTTAAGGATTTTATGAATATTCCTGGCATGCTCGATGCAATCCAAACGCTGCAAGGAAAATACACGAACAGCCACGATTTCCAGATCCACCCTGGATTCCTTTGGAAATGAAAACATTGTGTAAACCGTGCACGATTTGCGGCCACGACAGCCGAGAAAACAACAGAAGTTTAAACGACGAATTTAACGCCGCTCGTACGTCTTCCTCAAACTTTATCGACTCCTAAACAAAGCCATTCCAGATTTTTTTGTTCGTCGGAAACGTTCAAAAGTACACTTGTTTCTTTTCTCTACAGAAATTAAGGTTGTTGTGTACGTCGGTGGGTGTGAGGATTGAATGTATAATCTTCCTTAAAAAGGCTTGCTTTATTATAAAACTATTACAAGGAAATATAATGGATGCGATGTGCATCTTGCGTGCACGTAAACGAGACTGCGAGACTCTCCGGTCTCTCCAAACAAAAGAAAAAGGAAAAAGGAACGAGGCTGCTTCGAACGCGCGACACTAACAGAGGTCAAATTCTGAAGCTTTAAAATAAAAGAAAGGGTATAGCCGGATAAGATGGTCAAAAGTGCCCCCAAACCAAATTCGACTTGCTATGAACCATTCGATAGGTGATAAAAAAAAAAACAGTCTGTGCCAAATTTCAACCCTGTATCTCATCTGGGAGAGTAGTTACGGGTAAAAATGTGATTGCGGGGTGTTTGGCCAATTTCTCCTATTTAATGACATTCGAAAATTCTGAAAAAAATCAGAGACATTTCTACTTGTGAGGCACATATCACAGAATTTTTTCAGATTTTTATATTGAAAACTGAAGCCGTGAAAAATCAAAAACGACGAAAAATTCTGAAAAATGGCGATTTTGTATTGAAGGAGATGAGGTCCTACGATCATATTTTTTTTATAATTGTATATTATTGATACTATCATCCTCAATTTTTTTCAGATTTTTGGCAGGGGTGCGCCATAGTTAAAAAAATTAAAAACCGATTTTTTCGCTGTTTTTTGCGTGTTAGAGTTACTTATTCGACGAATTTTCGTCTGTTAATTATCAAATACATGGTATATACACTGTTCAATGTTTTCACATGCAGTGGAATAGAATAGGAATTAAAGTAAACAAAACTAATTGATAAAAGTATCAAATTATCATCGCGATCGAATCATTAGAAGCATTGAATCAATTTACGAACTTTAAACGTTGTTCCCTCTTTATCGTTGATGTTTTCGATCAAGAAGCTGGAAAGTTCATGCTTCCATCTTATAAAAGAAGATGGTTTCACCGGATAATCGAATGGCGAACGTGTTTGATGTGGCACACGTTCGAAACTACTCCCTCTTAATTTTATTATCAAGCATTTCGGCATCCTATTCCGAAGAGGCGGAAGCCCAGGAATTTTGTCGGGCTTGTAGAGGTGTGCAAGTACTCGATTTATTCGAGTACTCGAAATTCGAGCCGAGTCGATCGCTTGAATTTGCCGAACTACTCGAAATCGTCGAACTGTTTGATATAAAAGCGAGCAACTCGAAAAATTCGAACTACTCGAATATATTCGAGCAGATGTTGAACCTAAAACATGTGTAACATCTGCTCGAATATATTCGAGTAATTCGAATTTTTCGAATTGCTCGCTTTTATATCAAACAGTTCAACGATTTCGAGTACTTCGGCAAATTCCAGCGATCGACTCGGCTCGAACAATCGAAGCGAGTTCAGCTCGACTTGTAAATTACGAGTACTCGCACACCTCTACGGGCTTGGCCGAGAACCCATAGATCCATGGAAATCTATAGGGAGGAGAGCATCGCTATTTTCGCTGCGAAAGCCTACCATGCTCGGTACTGTACATACGCATGCAATAAAACACTTACGAGTCGCATAAGGGGCATAATACATGATTCAGCATGGGTTTCCTTTGTCGCAAATTCATCGAAGCGAGCTTAACGAACGCAACGGGCCGAATTTCCATTGGCATTTCGAGGATGCCTCTCGCTGTATATACTTACGTGCCGGAAGTGGCCGAAGACGTGCAGAGCGTACGGGACAGAAAGTTTACTCACCTGGAACAGCGAAAAAGAAAGACAATGAGAGTGGGATGATTAATCTGTTTCTCGTTTATGATTTTATGGGGTTCGGGCGAAGGAACCCTGTTTGTGCGCGCGTTTAAATCGCCGCTTGTATCGCTCGCGCTTTAAAACCTTTAGGCGTTCTTTCTTTTATACATAAATATTGGGTAATTATTTAGATTACCATGATTTTTAAATATGTTGTAGAAATCATCATTTTTCGAGACATTTTCGAAAAACTGTCGAAACCAATCCATTGAATTCTGACTGTTCGTGTGCGTCCGTGTTACATCTTACACGCGTTAGTATGCGATCGTCGCTTTTCACGGCAACCGACACCAAAATTATACATACGTATATGCATATTTAACGGGTGGGCTTAAAAACTAAATTTAACTAATTTTCATGATTTTGAATCTTAGTCTGTGTGTCTGGTCGCTTAACGGCAAAATATCTCGAAAACTAAGGCCGAGCGGCGGTTATATGCACAGGAAAAAGTTTACAACATACGTAAAAATCATTGAAATCGAAGATGCCGTCCGTAATCTAAATAATTACCAAATATTGTTTTTCTAGAGCAGTGTTTCCCAAACGTTCGAGATCTGCGTATCCCTTCTATAATTTTCCTAACACTTTAATAACAAAATATATTTATTTTTTCCTTTTTTAGTACATAAACAAAATAATAATAAACGTAAACGTACCCCCAGCAAACTCTTCCCGTCCCCCAGGGGGTACGCTTTGGGAAACACTGTTCTAGAGAAACGAAACGTTTCAGGTGGTAAACGGAAACTGTGTTTCATACACAGGACTCAGAAATGACAAAATTAGTTTAACGAATCCTCTAAAAATAGTCGAAATTGCGTTGCTGTGTATAATTTCCACGGAGCCAGATTGAAAGGGAACAATCGAACGTTCGACGAAGGTTTCTGAACGCGACCAGAGTAGCGTCGCAATCACGTTGCATCCTATTGTTTTCTACCGACCTATCGAATAATAGACGCGTGCTTCGAATACGGCATCGAAGCTACCCACCCGTCTGTCCGTTCGCCGCGTTTCCTCTTCTTTCAAAACGTTTCTGTCACCGAGATACCACCGGGAACTTGTTCCATCTGTCGTCGCGCTCTGTATTCCATGCGACTCGACACCACGCCACGTGTTTCAGGAAACTGGCGACCCGGATTTTTCCGACTTCGAAACCGGGACACGGATAACAACTGAAACTGATTTTCACTCTAGAACCCGACCTTCTCTATGGAAATATGCAGCGAAAATTGGTTGGAAATGATGGAAGTAGATTCAAAAGATACCGGTTGTCGATCGACTGTTGGAAAAAAGGAGGACTAAAATAAAAATGCGACTCGAGAAAATGGTTTGACGATCCAATATGTACATATATGTGTGGTATGTATTTTGCACCAGGGCTGCGAGCTAGAGACGTGAGTACACGAACTTCAAGTCAAACACAATGATCGGTCGGTCGAGGATGTAGCAGTCGAGAAAACAAACAGTATTTCGTCTCGGGATCGTCTGTCAGACTCGTCAGTGGGGCTGACAACAGACGATCCCCTTTTTCTCTTTTTTTTTAAATAACTGTTTATTAGCTTCAGTAGTACAAATATAGAATATATGGTTACAAAAAAAACCAATAACGTTATACACGAGTCAAAAATCTACCCGCCCCTGAACATGGGATCTCGCAGACTATACATTCATAACACGCAAATTGCACCTATGCTAAACTAGAATTAACAATGTTTGTTAAATATCAGCTTTCAATAATATGTGTGAGATCAGGGGAAAAAATACAATAAGATTTACTAATGACTAAAAACCCCTAAGTACTTTCTTTGGTGACTTACTAACTAACTTGGACTAACTTAGATACTAAATAAATACTAAGGTCATAAAATTAAGGAAATATATACATGGAAAGGGGGACCCAAGGACGGTACCCATTAATTACCTAGTTATGTAGGGTCTGTCTGTTTTGACCTCTACTCCGGTTTGACAATTCTCTTATGTGGCAGCTGTCCGCATTCAGCCACCAGTATTTTTTAAAAGTTAGTCTGGAGAAATCCAAAAAGTCTTTCCAGGGTATAGAAGTGGAGAAACGGAATAGGTTTCTTGAATAATTATAGTTATTTGACGTCAATGTTACCCGTTTGTCACAACAGACGATCTCTGCCCCAGACACCTATCACACCGCGGTTCGAAACTTGGATTTATTCGAACCGCATGCCGGGCGAGCGCTTGCGAGAGACCGTTCTCATCTCGCCGCCACCTAGCGGTCTCCGGCCCGAACTCAAGGCGTCTGGGGAGACGAAACCCCCTCCACTAAACGACTGCGATACGAATTACTCGAAATCGACGAACTTTTTGAAACAAAAGCGAGCTACTTGAAAAAATCGAACTACTCGAATATTTGAGTCGTCGCGTCGCTTCGATTTACTTGAAGTTGAATTTTGAGTTCGAATATTCGAGTAGGTCGATTTTGAATAATTAGCAAATTTAAGCGCTCGGACTCGGCTCGAACAATCGAAGCAAGTTCAGCTCGGCTTGTAAATTACGAGTAGTCGCACATCTCTATTGCGAGCGTGTTGTACAGACTAAGGTTCCGAACTGAATGCGCATTCCGAGCCTGGGAAGTCCTTTTTTCGCCCTTCGTTGAAAGCTCGAGGACTCTTGATTGTTTTACGATGTCCTGTCGCCGTAGTGTCGGGCCCCGTCGCGACGCCCGAGTGTCCTGGCGACTATCTCGCAACCACGTGTGTTCCGCATGGGGTCGGCGGTCAGTTTGGTTTTCGAATTTTTCAACGCGACTAGAAATTTCACGGGGTTGTAGAGGAGAAGGAATGGACTAAAGGTGTGCTCTTACAAGGGACATTACCCAATCGACACACGCCGATTTTGATGCCCTTTGAGTATGATATAGAACTCAAAAAAATATTTGACACGTATTTTTTTTTTATCGACAATCGCCCATGCTGAAGGGGTGAAAATAGCCCTCAAAATTGGGGTTACAAAACATATTTTCTTGAATATCCCAGGAACTATTAGGTGTAGGCGAAAAATTCCAAATGGAATTTGTGTGTTTTTGAACAATAAATATTTCTATGCAGCCACCTTTTTGATAAATTTATTTGTTTAAAAAACATATTGAAAAATAATTTATTTTTGTCATTTTTTTCATCCCTTCAGCATGGACGATTGCCGATAAAAAAAAATACGTGTCAAATATTTTTTTGAGTTCTATATCATACTCAAAGGGCGTCAACATCGGCGTGTGTCGATTGGGTAATGTCCCTTGTTAGTACTTAATGATAATTAATAAACTGAACCACGTGTCCCTTAACATTCCAATACTATATTTCAAGGAGAAACAGTCTCCCTCTACTTGAATAATATTTCCCATTAGTATTCTCCTAAGACTACTTGTACCTACTATTAGCTACAGAATAGATAAAGACAAAACGAAATCAATCGTACATTTTGGTAGTGTTCTTCTAACGGAAGTTCGTTCACACCTCGTGGAAATATTCATTAGCTCGTCGAGTTCGTTCGCCGAATATTAACAATAGTAATCGGTGTAACAAGTAGGTACAACGTGTTACGACTATCTCCCTGACATGAACTGATAAGAAATAATAAAAAATAAAACGAAAGAAAGAATTGCAATATTTTTGGTGAACTTTTCAAGTTGCATCCCGTCGAGACGAGTCTTCCTCCGTCATCGGAGAGGTCAAAGATTTTAGAGGCTCAAGGCCAACGGGTGACTATCCTCTTCGTGACAGAGAAAGAAGAAGGATTGAATAAACAGTGGAAAGGAGAAAAATGAAAGTCTCGTTGGAATGTAAACACGGTAAAAGTAAAAGCGAAGGGTTGCAGACGTGATTCGCAGACTAGAAGGGAACCTAGGAATATTTCTGTATAGAATAGCGTTTTGCTATGCTAAGATCCTCGTAGATAAAGTGATCAAAATATACTGTCGAACGGCGTGAGAAATGGATATTGGGAAAAGTTCCTACGATAGAGGAAATTTATTTTCCTTCGTTCGGAGAACTTGAGATTCTCATGAATCTTTTGTGAAAGCAAACCATCATCTTGATCTGTTTCAGAAAATTCATATTGACTCGGGTTCATCATCGAAATACTAATTCTACAATTTCAAATTTTCTTAAGTTCAAAGAAGATGTTGCAAACTCAACAACGATTCATAAAAAGAATAAATATTTTTCGATTTTTGACAAACTTCTCGTCGCGACAGAAGCTTGAATTTTATATCATTTTAAAGAGAATAACATGTAGTTTAACATATATAAAAACTGTACAAACTTTCATCTCTGTTTCTGAGATATATTGAATGTACAATACTTTTTCCCATAAGCCCCCGTGTTAAAGTAAGTTCGTTTTTAACAAACTTTCCGATCAAATTTGTGAATTATTTTTACTGATTTTGTTAGTTTACTATATCTATTTTTAAACAGTTAAAATCATTTACAAAATTCCTCTGAGTTTACAAAATACATGGGCACGCAACATCTCCTTCAATTCATTTGAACCACTATAAAGTTATGAATGTCCAGGGCCCCAAAATAGATTAAAATTGGTAACAGTAGTCCGAAAAAAGTTGATGATGTAACAACCTCGAAAGAAGGGAAAATAAGTCAGATACCTGGACGCAAGGAGGAGTAAAAAGCAGTTGCTTCCAATGTTCCCTGTTATTTCAGCAACGAGTTTCGTGAAGATACCTTTCCTTAATCGTTACCAATGAAATGCCTGCTGACGCGTTCCTCGCCGATCCCACAGTCTCGATGACCATGGACAAAAACCCATCGGCCGGGCTGGTCAACGCGGAGGCCTTTCTTGCATGCACGATTAGGCGACGCCTGTAGAAGACGCCATGGAACCTGTTCCACAAGCAGCAGCCAGACACGCGCACCTCAATCGTTCATTCAGGTGTGTCTTACTATAAATAGAATTCCCGGAAGCCCGTGTAAAAAAACTCGAGCGTTCTTTGGTGGTGCCGAGAACCCGTACACCTGGCCGATGAAACAATAGAAGCATGAAGAGGAAAGATGGAACAAGGTAAGAAAAATGGTGCAACTTTCAAAGACAGAGAGCACTTTTGCATTTCAGCTTGGAGGAAACTGAAGTAATCCAAATTATTATAGGGGTGTGCGGGTACTCGAAAGATACCCGTCCGGCACATTTTGTTGGGGTACCTGGAATTTCAGGGCCCGAGTTCGGGGTCCTGCCTGACCCGACCCGATCGGATGCTCGGATACCCCAGAAATTTAACACTAATTATGGAAAAAATAATGAGAAATTTTTAAATCTGCAACCCCTAAATTTCTCTTACATTTTAAAGCTTCCATTCATATCTAATTCCTGTCTACAGTAGTTCGGGGTCCTGCCTGACCCGACCCGATCGGATGCTCGGATACCCCAGAAATTTAACACTAATTATGGAAAAAATAATGAGAAATTTTTAAATCTGCAACCCCTTTTCTCTTACATTTTAAAGCTTCCATTCATATCTAATTCCTGTCTACAGTATTCTCCTAGTACTTGAAATAATTCCCTCTGTAATAATACTCCAACGTCAGATTGCTATAACAAAATCGCCAATATCCGGCTTCCAAGAAAGATAATCCAAGTTTGCATATTATTGATTCTCTTTGAACAAGTAACGATCGGTTCTGGACGGAAAGCAGAGTTCGCGATCCGTCGCTCGTTTATCCAACAATCGGATCACAGAAAGTTGGCGGGCCGTGAAATATCGCGAGTACACGCGATCGACGCAACGCAGGCATCAAAGCTTCGAAAACAAACGCACCCCGCACCGTTCCCGGTGCGGATTCGAAACGGTACGAGAAGCGAGCAATTTCATTCGATTTAAAATTAGATCCCGCGGACGATAGCCGGGTGAATTTAGAATGCTCGTTAAATTGCAGAAATCGTCTGCGATTCCGTGTACCTCGTTAACGTCCAAATACAACTCGTAAACGTGGGCTCGCGCTTATTGTGCTTGGACGATTCGAGCGAACAACATTGAGGGGAAATCATCGAGATCAGTACCGGAAAATCGATAAGCGAAGTCGATACTGTAAATACAAAGTGTAATGTACACAGACTGTGTTGAAGATTGTATCATGACTTAACTTTTTTCATAAGTGCAGCGATGCACTTGAAAAATGCAAATGCGCTTTTCCTTTTCTTCAAACAAATTGCAGGATAAGTTTCCGAATGGCCCCACCAAAATTGAGAACTCTGGTTCGGTATATAACCTAAATTGACTACCAGAAACCGATTAAAATTGGTTTCAGAGCTGGATGTCTTACCGTGTTTGAGATATCGTGGTAAGAAATTTTTGTACAGTTTTGGGACTACGTATACGCTATTCGATACTGCGCATGCGCTATTCAATACTGCGCATGCGCTATTCAATACTGAGCATGCGCTATTCGATACTGCGCATACACAGAACCTAACCTTACCACGATATCTCGAAAACGGTAAGACATTCAGCTCTGAAACTAAATTTGATCAGTTTCTTGTAGTCAATTTAGGTATCGAACCTAAGTTCACAATTTTGATGAGGTCATTCGGAAACACAGCCCAAATTGCATAATTAATTTCAATTGTTGCGCTTAAAATATAATACAAATAAATTAGAATATTTTTATGAATTGTGTCGGGCTGCCCGAGCCATAATATCGACTACCCCTAATTCACCTGAAAGATATAAAATCCATAGTAATTTAGGATTAAGATCCAATGCAACCCGTCATCGCCTCTTTCATCGATACCAAAACGAGACAGGATCGAATGAACATTGCCACCACGATACTCACGAATCTCATAGAACGGTGGATTGAAGAAATGGAACGATAATGGTCGGTGGGATTAAGGCGAGCGGATGAAGATGGCGATAAAATCCAAAATAAATTTTTATAAGATCGTCTGCCTCGAACCGGGCCGGTGCGGTGGAACGAACTCCTGGATTTTACGAGTGCATAAGCGCATTGGAATGCGACTGCTTGCAGACAAGGACAACGTTTCCACTTAACGAAATTAAGGATGCTGGTCTTGGTTGACGCAGAACGAAGAACAAGTGAACAAGGAAACGGAGAACAAGTGACGTTAAACAGTAAACGTTTCGATGGGAGGAAAATCCTTTTCCACCGAAATAAATCATGAGTTTCATCGTCGCGTGGACGAGTTTCGAAGCGGATTCTCCTTGAAACGTCTGCTAGAAGAAGCAGCCTAAGCCTCGAGGCGTCGAATATTTGGCTGACTAGGACAAAGCAGCAACAACAGTGTAAAACTATTTTCGGTGGACGTACCGTGACACACTTTTGCACTGGGAACTGGAGCATGATGTCGTCCCGTATACAGGTCGTTCCGATATTTTTCGAACGCTTTCGAGAGCCTACGAAAAGGATTCGTAGACTCGAATTCCTTCAACGATTTGCATCAGCGTGACGGTGCGACTCAGCTTACGAGCTTCGGCACTTCAGATTCCTAAAACCTGTTTCATCAATATTATGCGTACGTAGAGCAACGTTTTTCAGATTAAGTCGGCACCATATTGATTTGTATCTGCAATCTAATTGGTCCACGGAGAGGATTCTGGGTAGAATTCAATATGGCGTCAAACTAACCTAAAAATTCTCTAAAAACAGTGGCAAAATGGAAACTTGGAAATTTTTCTCTGTAGACATTAATGATCCATCCGGAAAGTCGGCGACGTACGGTATTTTTGACTCTGAATTATGAAATCCAACACTCCTAATTATTATTTTGCCAAACTAACGAAATTTTTTCTCCTACCGATGCAATATGTTTCCCTATAGATACCAAGGAACCCAGCACCCTACTTCCAGACTTGGTTATACTTAAAATTCCGGAACTTAGCTTAAACTGTGCATATTATTCTTTTATTTATGCCTCATTTTACCTACGTTCGAGTATATACAGAGCAAGTTTAGTGGGTCGAGCCGCGAGCAAACTCTTGTGCGGAGATTTAGCTAGGCGAAAATTAAAATTCATAAAGGGTAACAGGGGGCCTTGGATCTGTTCGCGACCCTCGAAGCCTCGAACTGAAGGTCTCGCGTCAAGTGGATCTCGTCTGTAGCTTGATCTCGTTCGCGACATTTCGAAATCCCTCTTTTTCCCTCGACCCTTTCCTCCTTTTTCTTCTTACTTCCTTCCTTTAAGCATCGAAGCATAATTCATTCGATAGTCTCGACACGCTTGCTTCGAAACTATTTCTGAATCCCTTTAAAATACAGTAGACTTTCGATTTCAAACTTCGAAGCTCTTATTTGGAAGTGGCATCCGTGAGAACGTCAAATACCGTAAGTAAAACAGTTCTCGCTTTCTTCGAAAGGTAAAAGACATTATCGGAATTAGAAATGTTTCAAAATAATTTCGTATTATACCGAGAAACTCGTGAAATAAGAATGATTAATTAAACGCGTGTCGTGACGCCTTACGCAATTTGCTTTTTCGCTTATTTATTTGCCAGCACAGTTTGTCTGGATTCTGCTGAAACGCCGGTAAAACCGACGTACTTCAGCGTTTAAAAGCAACGTAATAACGTGGCTACGGTCACGTACGTATTTATGCGCGAACACATGACGGGAAAGAAAGGGAGAAAAAAAGTGGAGGTTCCATGACTTCCGCTTTCACCGTCGGATGCTTCCGTTATACCTGACCGTAAATTCGCTTGGCTTTCTTACGAGGCTCAGAGGCTTCCTGAAGATACCTTTCCTTCCATAATTGACAAGAGAAATTTATATAAGCGTTTAAAATTGAAAATCATCAAGTTTGCAATTAAATTTTCTTTCTTAATTCTTACCTTCGTTATTTTGTTAACGGAGCTGATAAACTAAAAGATTACAGATTTTCAATAGCTTACGTGCTTTTTCTCACACGTATTTTTCTCGCTTATCTTAACTTTCTATTTGTGGGATCTTCGTTACGCTTCTGTCTAACGCGAATACTAAGAATTAACATAGTGTCTACGTGACATCCAACATTATTTGTTAATTCTTATCGCCAATGTTTTTAGTCTCTGACGAGGGTGCTCTTAATTAACGCGTAATCAATGCGACTTACGTTATTCCTGATATTATTCCTCATTCTTTTTTTTGCGACAGAGTGATAAGACAGATTGGTACAGCTGAACAGATAATTCTTTGATCACCCTGGAACGAGTAATGTTCCACTGTTTTATAGAATCAATAATTTTCAATCTCGTACACCGTTGAAATGATATTTAAACGAATAATATGAAAATCCGAAAATTAATTAAAATTAAATTAACATTGTCCTTGTCTCAGCGGTCAATCTTCTCTTAATTATTTTAATTAATCTGTCTCGCGTATTTGATTAACCTTGATTAAACTCATTAAGGTGCCACCTTGATTATAATTTAACGCTCTGAAAATTCAAAAAATACAAGTTTTACCTTCAAGAATCCATCCATTCAAATATTATGCGTACGTAGAACGTTTTTCAGACTAAGTCGGCACCATATTTTTTCTATCTGCAATCTAATTGGTCCACGGAGAGGATTCTGGGTAGAATTCAATATGGCGTCAAACTAACCTAAAAATTCTCTAAAAACGCAATAACTTTTGAATGGATGGTCCCCTAGAGTTGAAACTTATATTTTTGAATTTCTCTCGTCGAATACTATTAGAATATATAAAAAGGAGTGAATAATTTTGTGTGGCCCAAAGTAAAGTTCAGCCGGTTTTTATTTCACCGGCGTGCAAACATGCCAAAAGCTGTTGCCCCCGGATGTCCGGTGCTCTGACCAAGCTACGGGTCGCGAGAAAATGCTGTATCGTCGCGAGGTAACGCGAGAACAGCCAGAGAGAAATCTGACACGTTGAACGAACGCGTACGAGACGAGAAAATGAATGATGAAGTGACAACCTTATGTATATGAACGAACGAACGACATAATATGCCACTGACCTATATTCCTGACGGTCGCTGCTATCCGCGTTAACAAGCTTCAACCTGAATTTTTCTATTTCATCTACAGCCTCCAATCAGGATTCTTTTCTATCTCCATACAGACTGGTATTTTGCCTTTTAACTCCTTTTAATCATTCGCATAATAAATGCGAATAAATTGGTGAAAACTTGATGATTCATTTGTTTGATAATCCTTCAGACAATGTCAGGGAAAATTATTCTATTATAGTGTGTTGTACAGAAAACTTTTGGCACGTTAATCTTATGCGATTTGGAGCGGACATCGACGGAACTAGGTAACAAGTTAAGGGCTTAGCCCTTTAACTATTCAGTTCCAAACAAGGCGAAACAACTAATGTGAACTATGTTCACTTCAGTCGGTAGAAACTCGGTAACTATGTTAAATGAAATTTCCAGCCAAGTATCTATCGTTTATTTTCCAAGAGAAGTTCAATTTTCCCATCGACGGAAGCATATTTTCACTGAACGTCTCAAGCTTCTCGCCGCGAAGCGTTCAAGATCAGACCGGGAACAATGAACGTTCCTATATAAAGTAATCTGCTCGTAAAAGCTGCCACAGTTTCGCTGCGTCACCAGTTTTCACGTGACACCGTAAATCGGATGAAGACACGGGATCATTTTGCTTTACTCGTCGCTTCACTTCGTTCAGCTATTTCTTTCATAGTTATTCGGAAAATAATCGGCGAACGAGGAGATTGAACGTAAATATAAATTGTTGGCAATTCAAGAAAGGACCATTCTTTTTATACTCATCACTCGTTAGAAAATTTAATTCTTTAAACTTTTATTATTGACCTTTTGGAATAACCATAGCGTCAGAATAGCAGGAGATTTATCGACGTATCCTTTCATTAGGGAAATAGAAATTAGGTAGTCTAGCGTTGTTCGTTTCATCTCGAATCAGTGGACTCGCTGACCTAATTTCTGCACACTTTTCGACTCGCCCTTTTTTTGTCTCTGCAATCATGACAATACGTACAGCCACTGAAAGTGGAAGTGCCATTGTTTTCCTACAACTAAACCCTAATTTTTCTCCCTTTTTCGAAACAAGGGTGTGTAGATACCTGCCCAGAATCCGACCCAAGGCTCGAGTACCTGCTCACCCCTAATGACAAATAAACACCCCTATTTATTTCCTGCTTTGTGTTTCTGGCTTCTTACAACTCAAAGATGTAATATTTTTCACCCGTCTGTTGTTTTCCATCAAGGTTAATGTATTTTCAATGTGACTGAATCATCAATACAATTGATAAAAGGTGGTCGCTTCCTCTGTTAGAATTCTGCGCACATATTTATGCAAAACCGGCTAAGTATAATCGATAGGAAAAGCCGAGTTGATCGATTTCATCAAGAATAGCTACATCCGAATATGACGCACTTCGTCGACGATATTTTTCTTATTTCCCCTGCTTGAGGCTCATTTATTTACCGATGGAGACGAAGTTAGATTTCCATTAACTGTCACGATAAATTCACCTAAGATCCCCGGGAAATAACAATTTTACTTTAAACGAAATTAAGCCAGCGTTTCCTCTGATGTTTCTCTCTATCGAATACAACATCAAGGTTGACAAGTGCGAATCGAAGGAAAATAAGAGTGTTCAGAAACTGTACAATGGGGTTATTATCGTCGTCGTCGTATTTTGGCCAATTACCGAGACGGAGAATTACGAGTGGCGGGTCTCTCTGGTCTCTGAACCGTGTTTCGAAATCCCAACGGAACTGGGCCTCCCGCCAATTCGTGACCCTGGCACATTTCGCACGCGTCAGACACTTTCCAACATATAGCGTGGCTACGCGGATTCTTTCCTGTGGCTCACGCGATACACGCAGTTTTCCTGGACGTGATTCATTTTCTTTGAATCTGTGGACCGTATGAGTTTTGTGGATCCAGCGGCTCCCATGGATCCCTTAAATTTTATGAGACTTCGCAGCTGAAGAATTATTTTCTGGGACCTGGAAGTCTAGAGATTCTGTTGGGCCTTCGAGTTTTCCAAGGCTTATTTTACGCGTAAACGAGCAACTTGTCAAACCACCCACGCGACAGAATAATGATCTTGATAATTATACGATAATGATAAGGAAACATGTTCACAATTAGGTTATTCGCAAAGATTACGATAACGGTAAGCAAATTACGGAAATTTTATCTTCCAACGAATTAAACATTTAACGACAGCAACTGAACAACTAATTTTTAATCGACTTCGAAAAAGGAGGAGGTTACTCAATTGGATCGGTACATATGTTTTTTTATTTTTTATTTTTTTTCCAGGTACCTATAGAACTGTTATACACTCAAGTATTTCCTTTTATTCATTCCTGTCTCATCCAAATCTTTAACTTGTCACCAATTTCCACTGTTACTTCCAAACTCTCAATTTTTTTCCTTTATACCGTTCTCGAGTTAGTTTTAGTTTTTGTAATCATTAATTTCCCATTTCCTGTATTCAATATCGAGATATCGAAGGAAACCGGGCATCATAGAACGTTTCGAATATTCGGCCTTTCTTGTGAACGATGATAGCGGTTGTCGATGACTCGGCTAGTAAATAAGTCTAACACTTCCAATGAATCAAACTGAAAACTGTTGACAGCGTTACGGTCAGAGTGAAGTCAAACAAACCTACCACGATATTTTCCAAAAGATTAACTGGTTTTCAACGGTGTCATTCGTTATATTCTTGTTTATTTAAAATCAACGTACGTCGTAAACTGTCAAATATATATCTTCCTCCTCTTATCGTTTATTCCTACCTGTGAAACGCTACTTCAAGGAACACAGAATTTCGTAGAAATTTAAATTTTGAAAACTATAATTTAACAGGTAGTTGAGGTACTTGAAAGCTCGCCCTTGTTGGGCAGGTGAATTGCCATCAGAAGGACGCATACGAAAAGCAAAGGTCGCACGAGTTATGTTTCGAAAGTTAATAACAACAAAGAAAAGGAAAGAATGGGGCAAGTACCGCCAGGCCTTGAGCCGAATCCTCGAGTCTCATTGGTCTGTCCCTACGGGCCGTGATAAAGATGACCTTCGTGTCTTTGATCATTCATCTTTGTCGCGAAACTCGCTCAAAATGCGTTACAAGAGAAAAAGGATGTTAATCTTAGCGGTCGGTCATCAAGTGACGCCGACTGGTTGCATGAAACTTTGACTCGTATTATCGCAAGAAGTTTGTAACCAACAATTCTGCTGTTGCATTTTATGGTTCAGACAGACGGGGATTAATGAGATGATTACCCCTTATCTCTACCGTTATGACGGCTTAACTTCGCCATAGGGTTATTAACCTCTGAATGGTGCAGCTGGAATAAGGTGTCTCGTGTGTCTAAATGAAACATGTTCTATACTGGATCTAAGGATTTATGGATTCAAGGCTCCATGGGTGCAAGGATTCAAGAATCCTAAAATCCAAGAATTCAATGATCCAAGAATCCCAGAAATCAAGGAATCAAAGATTCAAGCATCCAAGAATCTAAAAATCCAAGAATCCAAAAGTCTAAAAATCTAATGATCTAAGAGTCCCAGAATTCAAGGATCCAAAGGTTCAAGAATCAAAGAATCTGAGAATTCAAAAATCCAAGGACCCAAGAGTCTAAGAATCCAATGATCTAGGAGTCCCAGAATCCAAGAATCCAAAGTATCAAGAATCCTAGAATCCTAGAATTTAAAAATCCAAGAACCCAAGAGTCTAAGAATTCAATGATCTAGGAGTCCCAGAATTCAAGGATCCAAATATTCAAGAGTCCAAGAATCCTAGAATTTAAAAATCCAAGGACCCAAGAGTCTAAGAATCCAATGATCTAGGAGTCCCAGAATTCAAGGATCCAAATATTCAAGAGTCCAAGAATCCTAGAATTTAAAAATCCAAGGACCCAAGAGTCTAAAAATCCAATGATCCAAGAGTCCCAAAATTCAAGAATCCAAGAATCCTAGAATTCAAAATTCCAAGGACCGAAGAGTCTAAGAATCCAATGATCCAAGAGTCCCAGAATTCAAGAATCCAAAGTATCAAGAATCCTAGAATACTAGAATTCAAAAATCCAAGGACCCAAGTGCCTAAGAATCCAATGATCCAAGAGTCCCAGAATTCAAGGATCTAAGAATCCAAGTACCTATCCTAGAATTCAAAAATCCAAGGACCCAAGAGTCTAAGGATCCAAGGATCCAAGAGTTCCAGAATCCAGAAACCCGAGGGTCCAAAGATCCCAGAATCCATGGACCCACGAGTCCAAGAATCCAAGATTCCAAGGATCTAAGGGTCCCAAACCTCACTGACTCTAGGAGCCAAACAAGAATACT
Source organism: Osmia bicornis bicornis (assembly GCF_907164935.1). NCBI lineage: Eukaryota > Metazoa > Arthropoda > Insecta > Hymenoptera > Megachilidae > Osmia > Osmia bicornis. Next base: position 8,236,224 of record NC_060230.1, read on the forward strand.
TTTATAATATGAAAGTTAGAGGCTGCACGATACGAAGCACTAGAGCGCTTTATGTTACGGAATCGTAAAACGTAGACTATAAACACACGAGTGGAACGAACGACCCTGTTTTCTCTTCTCTTTTTCGTTCCGTTTCTTTCAAGACGACAGTCGTAATAGCCATAGATAACGGGGAACATAAAGAAACGCGATAAGGAAGCACTCGTCACGTGCATCAAGCAGACAGGTTAACGAACACGTTACCTTCGGCTAACATTTTTATCGTTGCCCGTTCGTTGAATTCATTATATCGCCCACGTAATTTTTTTTTTCATCTTATCAACCACGTTTATCGTGTTTATGCGTCGTCGTTGCGTTTATGACTTGCATAGCGTTTTATCTGAAACTTCAAGAACCGTTGTGAATCGAGTTGTCGACTCGAAAGGGTTCGAGAATCTACGATTTACAAAATCAAAATTATTATTTTAGTGTCTGTATTGCATAAATTTTATATCGTTTCCTTTGCTCTTTTTCAATTCCTGGATTTATTACGAAACACGGTAAACATCCGGCATCTAATCATCAGAGAAAGTCAGTCAGAAACTGTGAATATCGTTTCCGGATTGGGGAGAAATTCCAAGTAGTTGTATCGCGATTATTCCTATGAATGGGGGATTTTACGTAACGCGCGAATTATTTTACGAGAACTCATGAGAGCTGGAACGGGCGCGGACATTGGGCGGGTATGGTTTTACAAACGCGGGATTACGCGCGAGTTACGAACCAGAAAGACGTTCTGAAATAGAGTTTAAACTCGTTTAATGCGTCCAATTAATCTAATCGTGGCCGATCGTTATTCGTTCCGTGCGCGGAACGCGTTACGCAACGGCGATCGAAGTTACCAACGGGACTATTAATACCACTGTAAACACCCGGTTAGAAGAACAGCTAACGTCAATCAAAACGTACACCTCGAGGGTCTCGAGATTCCATGGATCCAAAGAGTGCAACAGTCTAAATAATCCATAGATCCAAGAATCCACGGCCAAAGAATTTAAGGGCCCATGGATTTAAGGCTTTAAAGAGTCCCAAAACCTAAGGATCTATGGATCCAAGGGCGCAAACAGTCGTAGTGCCCCAGAGTCCATGAATCCAAGGGTCCAAAGTGTCCCAGAGCCCAAGGATCCATAGACCTGTGGGTCCAAAGAGCTCTAGAACGCCAGAGTTCATGGATCCAAGGGTCCAGAGAGTCCTAGAGCCCAAGGATCCATGAATCCGAGGGTCCAAAGAGCCCTAGAACACCAGAGTCCATGGATCCGAAAGTCCAAAGAGCCCTAAAACCCCAGAGTCCATGGATCCAAGGGTCCAGAGAGTCCTAGACCCCAAGGATCCATGAATCCGAGGGTCCAAAGAGCCCTAGAACCCCAGAGTCCATGGATCCGAAGGTCCAAAGAGCCCTAAAACCCCAGAGTCCATGGATCCAAGAGTCCAAACAGTACCAGAACCCAAGGATCCATGAATCAGAGGGTCCAAAGAGTCCTAGAATCCCAGAGTCCATGGATCCGAGGGTCCAAAGAGCCCTATAACCCAGAGTCCATGGATCCAAGGGTCCAAACAGTCGCAGAACCCAACAATCCATAGATCCAAGGGTCCAAACAGCCCTAAACCCCTAGAGTCTATGGATCCAAAGGTCGAGCGGTCCCAGAATTCAAGGATCCAAAGAGTTCAAAACCTTCCAAGATTCTAGGATTCTTGGAGTTTAAAATATTCTAATTGCACAGAACAATTAGAATAAATAGAACAAAAGAATAAAGCTAGTTACCCACGTGTTTCACAGATGCCATGGAACGCCCGATAGAAGGGATAGACTGTACGTTTGAAGTGCAGCGAATATTAAGAAGATTGTGTAACGTGTTTTTTTTTTAAAAGCCTCGCTTAAGACTGGTTAATTAATTCCGTCCTGCTCATGGAAACGTGCCTTCAATGCTGACACCGGTCTCCATCTCAGCTTGGTAGGAGGGCTGGTTCGATATTACATCGGTGGGCACAGATGTTGTGAAAGGATTATCGAGAATGGAAGACGTGTCCAGACGTAAACGAAAGAAGATTAGAAAACAATCAAGATAATTCATATAAAATTTAATTGAAAATATTCTTATGATTGTAGCGATGAAATTTTTCACAGAAACCACACCCATACTGATCCAAGAATAAATCTTTTCTTTTTTTCTCTCATAAAAGAGAACAACGTTCGTGAATAAAGCTTAGCCTGTTTTCTGCAATTAAACCGATCCGCTTTGAGATAACTCGAAATTTCACAGCGTGGCGGCTACGAAACTGAGACTCTTTCGCAAACAGGAAGCGATGTTAACACCGTAGTTGATCAAAGGGACGGGAAGCGATTATTTCCTTTTCGTCATTGACCCGAATCGAAACGTGGCCGGCCTCCGAATCTTGACATTGAATCATCGTAGTTTCGCCTCGTCAAGATTATATTTCAGCCACTCGACTCGCGGCGAGCTAAAGCGGCGAAAGTGAACGCCCTGCCTCTCTTCATATTTATATCTTCGTCCACGAAAAATCAGTCGGGTTACGACACGGTCGAATTCTGTTATGTATTCGTCGAAGCTTTCAAAATTGTAACCGGCAAAAAAAGTGTGATGAAAATAGTATCGAGGAAATTGGTGAACAGAGAGGCGCGTGCAAAGAGGGCGCAGGCGTTAAGGTCAACGCGATGACGAGGTTGTTGACAACGGCAAACATTTGCCCGACTAAAAGGTACGTGTACGTATCCCTCTTGTAATTAATTAAACGTCCGTCCAACAGCTGGGTTACCGTTTGAAAAGAGTGCTTACGCGCGCGCATAATTTATAAATGAGTACTTACACGCGCACAGTCGCAACCAGTCTCTCTCGTTGCAATCTGCATTCTTAAGTACGCGGTAAGTACTCTGGCACATCTACTTGACCCATTTACCCAATGACCTCGCACCGGGACATTTTTTGAAGAGACAAAGTGTATCCGACTAATGGCACAGGCGGACTCGTATCTCGAGTCAAGATTTCCTCTGAATTCAATCCCCCAACCCTCTCCCTTCGACCCGGTGCCGCGTCCATCCCTCGTCATATTCTTCCGGAAACAAAGCTGACAGCCGAATGAAAGAGATTTATTATTTGCCACGCGAGAGCATCGAAGAGGGTTGCATCTATGACTTCTACCTTTAATCCTTAAGGCTGGTTCAGACACGGCTAGTAATTTAGTCGAGTGGCGAGTAGTTTAGTGTATGGACACTAGAGGTTAAGGCTGGTTCAGACACGGCTAGTAGTTTAGTCGAGTGGCGAGTAGTTTAGTGTATGGACACTACAGTTTAGTCGAGTAGTTTAATAAAACGATTTAGTCGAGTCGATCCGTTTCATTGGATTTTTCTGGTCTAGTAGGCTTCCCCCACCACTAACTAAGCTTGCCCCACCACTAACTAGCCTTCGGGACAGACCTGTCCGGACGCATTTCTTTAGTCAAGGGATATATTTTGAACTCTTGATTTTCAAAGCTCAAGTGTACTAGTCCGGATACTTTTCTATGCACTAAACGGTTTAGTAGTTAGTAGCTACTCCCCACTCGACTAAACTACTAGCCGTGTCTGAACCAGCCTTTATGGCTGGTAGTTTAGTGTATGGACACTAGAGTTTAGTCGAGTAGTTTAGTAAAACGGTTTAGTCGACTAGATCCGTTTCATTGGATTTTTCTGGTCGAGTAGGCTTCCCCCACCGCTAACTATGCTTCCCCCACCACTAACTAGGCTTCCCCCACCACTAACTAGGCTTCCCCCACCACTAACTAGGCTTGCCCCACCACTAACTAAGCTTGCCCCACCACTAACTAGGCTTCCGAACAGACCTGCCGGACCCATTTCTTTAGTCAAGCGATATATCTTGTACTCTCCATTTTCAAAGCTCAACTGTACTATGTAGTCCGGACAGTTTTCTATGCGCTAAACGGTTTAGTAGTAAGTAGCTACTCCCCACTCGACTAAATTACTAGCCATATCTGAACCAGCCTTTACACTCGCGATCAAAGTAGGCTTCCCTAAGGAAGATGGCGATTTAGGGGAAAGAGGAATTCTTAACATAACAATTTTAATGATATAATAATTAAAATTAATGTAGGAAAAATAATATTGATCGTCCCTTTTCTTTTCGCAATAATTAACCAAAGTTTGTAATGTGGTAATTAGCAGAAAAGTGTAGAATTATTATTATAAATTCGCGTGTTAGTCTGCCGTGTCAGAATAATTGGGAAGCTGGCCAACTAAAGTTTAACTAGCCAGGTCGATCGATCTCCGAAGGTAACTCCAGCCAGAAGGTAGCCCCGAGCTCGGCATGCCTCCGATAATTTAATCAAGAAATTTCTCTCGACTCCCGTGGCAGCCCCGCCAGGCGTCCAACTTTATCTCGAGTCCGTTAAAAGAAGCTCGATTCCACGCTAGCTGGGTCCACGGTGAACCGTGAACGTCAGCCCTAATTTCGCCATCGACTTCGTCTTCTCCATTGAAAGCAACTTTTTCTCCTTTCCTCAGGACGCTCGTAAACGCGAGTTCGATCGTCGCGACGAACCTTCCAATCTTCGGGTATACCCCCCTTTCAATCTTTAAGAGCTGACCGTACCGCCATTGTTGGCTGCAAATGGAACGTCGAGAACCGATTGAAACGAGTCCCTACGTTCTACTGTACTTCGCACCACTACGCTCGACGAACGCTGACCCACTCTTGACCCATTTAAATACCATTCTACGTTACCCGACTACGTAATTTCTTCGATACCCGAGGTATCATTAATTTTATCAAATTAACGTCACCCTTAAAAATACTAAACCCATTTTCCACTCTTCTTCCATCGATTCCATGAATCAATCTCAATCTCTGAAAATAATAAAAACAAAATGTTTGTACACAGCATCGGTAATGAAAAGAAAGAATTTCCATCAGCGAGTTTAATACCGTGAAATTTTTTCCTGGTCCAGAAAACCAGTTAATTTTCCGTCACTCGAGCGTGTTGGAGTATTGATCTCGATATGTTACGACGGCCAGGAGGTCGTGTCTGTATCGATACATCGGCCGCACAGAATATAGAGCAAGGGATACACAGTGCATAAACCGTGTAGTTTCTCAAATTGTGTCACAGACAGACCTAGGCACACACACAGGCGCACACGCACACAAACCACAGTATGGTGAATATCGACGTAATTTCGTTCGAAGGTGACGGCCACCATCGTTTCCGTCTGATTCGAACGGACGCGGTAACGACAATGCAATGGATCCGAAATGACGCGTGTCGAGTATCGATTCGAAACAAACACACAGTGTGGATGAACGAGAGACACACGGCTCGACGCGACTCGCCGTTTAGGATGGAATAATTATCCGATGACCTAGTTTCGTCATCCTGGAAGATATCCGTGTGCGCTTTTAACCACTTCCTAGATTGCAACGAAAGTGGGAAACAATGAAGATTTCAGGGTTCGAGTAGTTGACTTTAAACAGAAACTTGCGACTCGATTTCCAACTATCGTCGAACTTGTATGAAAGGTGGCGTGTGATGGAGCCGATACATGGACGGAAGCTTCGGATGTTCCGTACGAAGGAACAGAATAAGAGAATTTCGAAAGTCAGTTTATGACGGTTTCACGACGGTAAAGCTACTTTTGAGTTAACGCCACTTTGACCTCTTCAAAATTTAAAGCTTTTTCGGGAATATTTTTTCAAGAAATTCAAAGTGTTTATGAAAATCCAATTATACTAATTTATTATGCGTATAAACTCAAGGCGTCCGGGGAGACGAAACCCCCTCCACTAAACAATTGCGACAATAGTAGTTTACCTTTCTCGTACAATGGATTTAGAGTTTTAATTTTCGCTAAAATGTCATAAGCTGAGTCTTCCCGACTAGTGGTTACCTGGCCTGCGAGGGTCAACCTGGACGGAAAAATCCCGGCATTGCCGAACTTTCGAAGTCCTCGCGTAGGTACATACATCAGGTATCGCCCCATCTTCTCCTGGACGAAATCGCGCTAAGGGCGCGAGGAAGGGCGGACGCGAATACCAATAAACCCAATCAGCGTGTTCCCCCCAAAACAGGAAAAATCGGAAAGGCGAGAACGACATCGGTTCGGCTCTCGACTGTCAATCATCGATCGACAGCGATTCCGACAAGGTATCAAACCGAAAACGTTCGTCAGAGCCTTGCAAAAATTCGATAAGAAATAAATAACGCGATCAGTTCTTTTAACTTAACTTTAAAAGATTCGCGCCGCAATGAGCCGCGAACTATGTAATATAGTTAAGTTCAAAATTTATAACCTCGAAAAGGAAATCAAAATCCGCGCGGTCAGTGTCAGTAACGGATAACATTCGGTACGTTACAAAACATCGGAGGATATTGATTTATTAGAACTTTGAGAAGTTTAGAAGCAACTTGGGTTCTAGGGTTTCAACTTCTAGAAAAGACGTAGAGAGTTATAGGATACTGGGTGTCTAAAACTAGTGATAAGCTCGGTACTGGGAGTCATGGACACAATCTTAGGATCTTAGGACTTTGGGACCTTAGTGTCTAAAACTTTTAATCTAAGATTTTTAAATTTCAGAATCAGTGAAGCCTAGACCTAGGCCCTCAGGATCCCATTATGGCTCTTTACATATCTACCTAAATACTCCAAAAGTAAAAAAAATCTAGGACTCCAAGCACCCTAAAATCCTGCATCCACAAGATGGTCCGAATAGTGCCCCACTAATCTGAAATCGCCAGAATTCTGGAAGTTCCTTTGTATCGAGTATCACGAATTCCGTGTTACCTATATCAGGGTTATCTGTAATCGATTCCATAGACCCAGAGACATACATATCAATGTCCCTTGGATTAGGGAATCATTTGTATCGAGTTTCAGGAGTATCCTAAGTCAGCTGTATCAGGTTTCTCAAATCCTATCCGAATTGTATACAGTTCAAACAATGTACTAGAAATGTTTAAGGATTGTAACTACCCTTTGCGTACATAGAGGTACACATATTCAGTCACAGTGGTGGATACACATGCCTAGAGGAATTTTACCCAACTGTATATCTGATGAACAGTCAGGGGGCGTATAAATGCATGCATGCAACCGTCTCTGCATACAATGGAAAGGATGCATCTTTTGTTTCCGTACGGCCCAGAAGGCAGCTCTTTCGTATCGGTGTTCGATACATTGCGTGGCCTTGATCATCGTTACACCGCGAATCTAGGACTTATTTTTCAGTCGAAACGGATTCCACGAACAAAGAGGCACCTGTATCTACGATCGATCCTTCTGTTGTGTTCGACAAAGAATATTTTTAGAATTCTCTTTCGAACAAGTTCGAAACCTAAATACCTACATAGCTGAAGATCCTTCGATTCAAGTCCACCCCTTTTCAATTTCCCAATTTGCATGCAGGAAGATGCGCAACATTTTTGAAAACGAATGTCTCTATTTTACGAATAAAACAACGATCTTCTGAATGTGGGTAATTCTACTCTGTCTTGGACAAAAATGTCCCAACCTACGGGAAGTACATTGAGACCGAAAAGAAAGACAGAAACTCGAGCGCTAGATAATTTACGAGACCGAAATTGACCCGAATCACTGGTCAATAATTTACCGTCCAGAGTCAGGGTCACGTGAAGAAACAAGTCGCTCTGCCACCATAGTGGGTCAACAACTGCTATATAGGTGATGGCTGTTTAATAACTTTCTCTTTCAGTTTATGGGAAACGCGATTACGATCATATCAACAATAGCTACTTATACCTGAAATGAACGATAATGCAAAGTGACCAAATTTAGCGATCACACGTGGATTAGCCGAGCTACCTGTGTAGGCTTGTTGAAAATCGATCTACCAGCTGAGTCATACCGCTAATGAGAGAATTAAGACACCTTTTACGGTGCATCTAATCGCTTGCTAATTGGTATAATGATGTACATTATCGCGAACAAATCAAGCTTCCCCAGGAAAAATGGCGACGTCCGGGGTTCTCGTCCCTCTCCCCACGTTCGTCCTTTCCCTAAAACGGTCCTGAGGAAAATGACGCTATAAGGGAGGAGGACCGTGGCGGACCTCCACCAGCGGTCACCAAACTACGGCCCGCGAGCCGAATCCGGCCTTCCAAACATTTTCATCCGACCCCCAACTTTTATTTAGAAATATTTTATATAAAAAATATTAATTTTATAAAATTTTATGATTTGCTTGCGAATACACGACGACGATTCTTCTATTATTATATTGTGATTTGGTATAAGACTTGCAGGTACAGGAACGTCTCTCACGTTGTCCCAATGTTGCCCTACCCATTTTGTCCACCGGTTTCTTCCTACTGTGTTCTATTTTTCGTTTGACCCCCATGTTTTGAAAAATTTCAATCCGACCCGTTTCTAAAATAGTTTGATGGCGCGGAAAATTTGAAATTAGTATACTAAATTTTATGATATTTAATAATTAAAAATCATACTACAGTGGTACCTCAGTATACGTCTGCTTTGGAATACGTCAAATTTTGCTCGATATATGACATAAATTACTTGTGTGAATTTTGCATCATTTTTAAATAATTATCTCAGAGGAAAAATTAATGTAGGTATAATATCAATAGGAGTGTTTCTTTACATGAGAACGGATTAACCATTTTTACATTACTTCTTATGGGAAAGGTTGATTTTGTGTACGTCCTATTCGGTATAAGTCCAAACATCAGGAATGGACCAAGGTACCACTGTATTTTCTTTTCCTTCTAAATTACTTTTATTATTAATGTGATTAAAATGATGATTTTCAGAGTTTCTGTTTCTCGAGAGAATTCTGATTTGATTACGAATGAAATAACTGAACAGCGCTTCCAAATTTACTGAAATATCAATGATTGGATTATTTATGCCAACTGCAAAAACCTAAGCAAAGTGTCATAAATTAAACGAATTAATAGGAAAAACAACGGAATTCAATGTTGGTCACAAAGAAGCCGAGTAACGATCGCATTTATCATCGGACAAAGAGGATTGTTTCGCGATCAGCTGGCCGATTTTTGGCACCGTTGATAATAAATTAAGCATCTCAATGGCTACGGTAATTTAGTGGATCAATTTCTATAGGAGGCTCGGAAAACGCGACTGTTAATGACGTATCGATCAGTCGCGATTTAATTAGAGTATTGATAGAACAAAGCAACCGTGCCCTCTTTAAATTCCAAGCAAAATTAAAATGTGATTTAATCCTTGAACAACGGAGTCCGGGTCGATCGAGACTTAAACTAACAAAACATGTACCAAAAAACAGGATAATTGCAAAAAACTATATTCTCAAATCAAGTTGTTGAAATCATAGTTTAAATTTAAAGCGGTAGCATTTATGCGAACGATACGCGATCTATCGATGCCTGTTGATTCGAAAGTATCTTGAGAAACTGACTGAGCCAGCTATACCAACCACGGCTGCCATCTACTGATTACGCTTCGTACTGACTTGGTAGAAACATCGGCTCGAAGATAACACTTGAATTATTGCTGTCTACTAATTAAATCGAACGATATTGGATTCTATTACATTCCCGCGTTCAAATGCATCTCGATCATTCCCAAGTTAATTCCTCCAATTAAAAAGAATCTTCCCTTTGCCAAAGCATACGTTAAACATCTTTTAAATTACTTCTTTTACCGATGGAACGTTCAATTAAAAATTTTAATTATTTCAAATTAAATTCTCTAGCAGAGAGGAATTTTACAAATAATTCTTTTTTTCAAAAATAATAAATGTTAAATATTTTCACTCCTCAAGAACTCTGACAATAAGTGGACCAAATTCCTCGAGTATAGCGATTATTCGTAACTAGAGATAGACAGGGAGGAACCGGATGTCGGATACTCACTGCCAAGCGAATCCTCCGGTGATGCCTTCCCTCAGTCGATCCTTCAAACTGCGTTGCCTGGAGGGTAGCGACGAGGGAGTGTCCTCTTCCGGTTTGCTCGATGGCGGCCCACTTCCGCCGCCGGTACCACCGCCGCCGCCGGAAAACAACGCCATTCTCCTCTAAAACTTTCCTCTCGATCCACCGACGCACCGTCGATATTCGCGATTTAAACTGGCAACTGGCAAACGTTCACTCGAGATGTCTCTAAGTCGCGTGTCGAGCTGGCATCATTTGAACGCTCGCCGACTCGATGAATCCCCAAGGAAAATCACTCGCGTATCTATCCAGAAATTCGTTCGGAATAAATCTAAAGAAAGTTTGCGTCCTTTCCGGCTTATGGAAATTGTCACGACTCGACTCAGTTTCGTAATTATAGTTTCGATAATTATAGGCTTTGATAACATTTCATGACGAGAAGTTCGCGAGAGTGATGTAACGGTTGAGATAATTTTGCGCGAATGGGAAGGAACTAGTGGAAATCGAGCAGTTGGTCAATGGCTCTCCGTGTTGATTCTTTAAGGATTACTATTTCCATCAGTAGCCCACGTGTCGTTCAACGTGTTAATAATTCGACGCAGTATTGTTGTACGAACAGTTTTCGAGCTTTCCACGATCAAGAGAAATAAACAGAGAACCAGGCCGTTGCAGCTTTTCTATTTTAAAACGCTGATCAAATTCGCAGACGTGGCCGGTGCGCGTCTCAACCATTTCCTCTTATTTGTTTCACACTGGGATCGATAAAGTGGTCCACGTTTCGAACGCGTCATGAATTTATATTTAAAATATCGACAAATAAAAATATTTTCCGTTTCATTTATATAGAATCAATAATACCAAGGAATAAATTGAAAGCTTCAATTGCAAAATGAAATAACTGTACGATGAAAAAAAGAAATTGATTAATTTTTCAGGAAGTCGAAGAATTTTTTAATAAGCTTGTTGATCGAATCGAAAGAAAATAAGAAAGAAAAATCATGCAACGACTCGATATAGACAGGGTCGTGTAATAACAGTTAGCGATAAGTCCAAGACCGATAGAATCAGCCTTAACAAGCACAGTTAAATTTCATTAGGCAGCACAGGCAACGAGCGCGTCGCTCAAGGTTCCAACGTACGACTTTTAATTGTGCAAAAACGAGCACTGTCGCCGGGACCATTGATCACCCGTTTATCATTCGAAATTATTATAAAAACGCAGACTTTTTGCATCTTAACGCTTTCTCATCGTCACAACGAAAACAGACACGTGTGGTCTGTGTCAGAAAGTGTTAACTACATTTTTTCCTGAAATAATCAAAATATCAATAAATTCGACAAACTCGAAAATTAATACCTGTACAAATCACGGGATTTCAATAATATTCAATAAATTCGTGTTACGAAAATCAGTTTAACGAAACTGTTCAGTGAAACGTCATTTTCCAATTTTCCATTTTCGCTAACAGCATCGTATCGTTGAGTAAATTAAACCAAATAAAAAAATATATATATATCTATATCCATCGAATGTAGAATCGTTAATATTCCAATTTATTCGCTCGTCACACTTGCCATTCGAAAAACGTACTATCGCGTTCTTAACGAATCGAGTCGTTAAAATACTAATAAAAAGCGAAGAATTTTTTAATTCACTCTGTAAGCTTGCAAGAACATTGAATCTACTCTAGAGGAGAGGTGAAAATCATGGAAAGCAACGATATCCCGAAGGAGTGCGCGATTCCCGCGTCTCTTGGTTCGCCAAAGGGCGTAGCCAAGATCAAGGTCACTGGCAAGGTCAGGGGCTGGTAGTCCCGATTCTGGTCGAGTGGAGAACACACCAGCCTACGCCTCCATGTCGAAAGCCTCCCGGTATTGATCCCTTTTCACCCAGCAAACTCGACCAATCCCGGCTGGCACCGCGTGGTATAACCAACACGCTCCGACATACAGATTTTCAGAAGGAACGGGACTCGTTAGCCCAATCAGACACGACGAAGAAATACCCTCACGATCGTTAATTAACGTTGCGATTTCGTATCGACTGCGTCTGTCGCACGCGAACGCATTCAGAAATTCCTCGCAAAATCTGCGCGCAAGATTTCGGTTGAGCATTTTTAGAGGAAATTTTTGTTACAAGTTGAAAAAAATCGAATAAGTAAAATTTGAAAAATGATCGACTAGTTGGAGAGCTAAGTAATTGAATACTTGAGTAGTTGTGTAACTAAATAATTGAGTAGTTGAGAAGTTTAGTAATTGAGTAATTGAATAATTGAGACCATAATGTTATTTCAACGACTCTACAAATATAAGAATTTGTGTCAATGCATTTATCTTCGACCATAGACTAAAGAACCGTGTAGAGAGTAACCTATAACCTTGGAAGATTTAACGGTTTAACCTGTCCGTTTCAATCGTTTTATAGAGCCACTAGTGGGTTAATAACGAGAAGATTAAACCGCAAAAGAAGGTAAGTACATAGTGCTCGAAAGCACTCGATAGAATACAACCTTGTGTTTGGGGTCAGAATCTGGCTCAGTTGACCGAGTCTCGAAAGACTCGAGCAGCCACCGGTCCTTTGATCCTTTCACTTCTGAATGCTCACCTTTTCCCCTGGATCTTTTCAGCCGCAATCGTGACCACGAGCATGACCGTTAATTAGAAGGAAATTCATGAAATTCCAGTCAGAGTATTAAGGAGAAAAAAGGATAGCATAAAGGTGGCTCGACGACGTTCAACAGGGAGTTGAGATTTTTATCAATTATACACGGGCAAGGGCTTGTCTCGGTCTCGACCTTCCTCCTTTCCCACTGCACTTGACTTTTATCGAATTTTCGAAATACCAGAAAGAAGAATAGAAAATCTATCACGTCCGACCGATATCTTCTCTTATCGCGAGGTCGAAACAAATGGCAGCGCATCTTTTTTATAAATGCAACGATGCAACTGATAATGCAATTGCATTTTTTATTTCAAGCGAAAGCAGAGCGTCCCATTTGCAAGATAATAAAAAGTCTAATTTTCAATGAGATGTTTCGTTTTATATTGAAATAAAAATTCTCACGCTTCGAATTCCAGATAGAAAGCTTTTCATTACGACTGAAATTCCAAATTAGAACGCAACAGTGACTCAAATCTTTCCATTTGCAAAATAATAATAAAAATTGCAAACTTCCCGAATATTTCACCGCAACCAAAAGTATCACGCTTCGTGGCTGTAGTAGCAGGTTCAAAATTATAACGATTATCGAGGCATCGTGCGTGGATCATGAGCGAGCGGAAAAGTTTTCGAGAGCTTCTCGCCGGATTCTCTCGACACCAGAAGGCGATTTCTCAGCTCATTCGAGTACATCTCGACAATTTGCTTATGGATAACCTCGTGGCGATGTATCGACCTCGTTACAATGCAACAGTGAATCGCGAATCGAACGCGACGACGAACGAACGTCATCGTTTTAACCTCTGAACAAGCCTCGAACGAACGTAAATCGATTGTTAGCCGTTGCCATTTCCTTCGATCGACGTTCTACTAACGTTGCTAGATTCGTGGAATATCGACAAAGTTCGTGCAATAAATTGTGATAATAAAAATTCTTTGAAAATAAATTTGTCAAGTGCACACTTTTGTACTTGCATAAGAGTGCGCTCGTTTAAATGAGAAACACTCTGTAGAATGAGCCAGGTGTGCCCTACTCCGCGAGGTAACCTGCCCTCCCTTTTGCCAAGGACGCGAGGGTTGATTGATGAAGCAAATATTAGCTCGCTGAACTACCACCTCCTTGAACCAACCTTACTACCATCCCTGCTTTCACCTGCCAGTTGCGAAACAACCACACCTTTTCCTCTCCTTCAACATTCGTAGCGGCCACTTGATTAAGCGGCTACGACAAAGCAAGAAAGATGATGAAACGAAAGGAAACGGGACTTGAAAAGAACAGCGGATCTTTACTATTCAACGAGAAGACGAGGAAAAATTGCTTGGGGTTGAAATTGATTTTGTTAATCATGGATGAAGGTTCGTTTGACCATGGCTGACGGGATTCAATTATTTCCTTGGAATTTTTTAAACTTGCCTGGGAATGAAGTTTACTTTACAAGAACTGCCACGGTGGAAAGATGAAATAAAAAACGGGCGAGTTTTAACAAGTTTCGATGCTGGTAATGAAGTAAAATTGTAACCGTACAAATTGGTATAGAAAGGGGATAAGTTTCCGAATGGGCCCACCAAAATTGAGAACTCAGGTTCGGTATATAACCAAAATTGACTACCAGGAATCGACTAAAATTGATTTCAGAGCTGGATGTCTTACGGTTTTTGAGATATCGTGGTAAGAAATTTTTGTACAATTTTGGGACTACGTATGCGCTATTCGATACTGCGCATGCGCTATTCGATACTGCGCATGCGCTATTCAATACTGCGCCTGCGCTATTCGATACTGCGCATACACAGAACCTAACCTTACCACGATATCTCGAAAACGGTAAGACATACAGCTCTGAAACCAACTTTAATCGGTTTCTTGTAGTCAATTTAGGTAACATACCGAACCTGAGTTCAAAATTTTGGTGGGGCCATTCGGAAACACAGCCTAGAAAGGTAATAGTTAACGAGTTGAGAGGAATAAATTAAATACTTGATATTAGTCGAAGAAAGGAACATAAATCGTCTTGGTTCTAATGGTAAACAACTCCATCATGAAACATTCCACTGTATTGATAACAATGAAACTAATTTCAAAATATAATGTTGTCTATATCCTGACCTTGCTTATGAAAACCTTACCGAGAGTGTTGAAGGTTAGAAGGCAGCATCTTTTCAATAGTAAATATACGATAAGAAGAAGAATAATGATGATACAGTAAAAAACATTCGTACGTACTAAGGTTGATAAAAACGAGCTTGAAAATAGAAACACCGAGGGATCATGCTGATTCACCTACTGAGATTAAAATCCTATACCCTACCAGTATTTAGCAGATTTTATAATTAGGAAGGAGATACCATAAGAGCGCTAATTGAAACGGTGAGTTGAATAACAGTAGAAGCTTACAATTTGGGTAGGTAAGTGTTTAGGTAGCTGAGTAATCGAGTCCTTCACCAAAATTCCAATAACAATCCAAATATAAATTTCGATGATACCAGTTCATAGATTTTCACCCAGAAATAGACTGCAAATTGATCGGATTCCCTACTCCGAGCGCATCGTTTGTTATCGTTTAGTTGGCTTCAGCGTGACGGATTCGTTTTCAGAAACGGTGGTCAGTGTTTATCGTTTATACATAACACAAGGACGGCTTACTCCTTTCGATTTGTCACAATGGACAGAGGTCGCGGGGCAACCTTGAAGATTGCGTATCGTAAGAGGATTCGTCGTAATCCAATATCAGCCACGTGCTGTTCAGCTAACTCTTCGATAACGTAGCCAGAATGTGTTTGCGTGGTCAGCGCGAGACACACTGATACGACAATATGTAAACTGCGCATAGAGTGTAGTACAATGTACATTATACACCATGTGCGTTTGTAATTTCTAGCTTTGATTGCATGCCAGCTGTTCTGTATGTAGATGGTTCAATTGCAGAAATTCAAGCATGCTCTACATCGCTATCCTGCCATATCTTTCAGAATTTTAAACGAAATAATAATGATAATAGCAACAATTGTTGCAAGTACAAGTAAAGTAGTAGGTTGTTCCAGAATCGAAAGAAAAGGAAGAATGGTGCATGGTTAGATGGTGTGCGATTGAAAGCCACGGTAAACCTACTTGTCGTTCAACTGGGTCACTATGACCACTCCAAGTCTTTTATGCCTGTATAATCCTCCAGCCATCAAAGGGAAATACCCTCGAACTGCATAAATGCAACGAAAGATCCTCTCGTCGCGTGTGAAGGGACATTAGAAACCGCAAAACTGTTCGTAATTGAAAAATATTGAAAAACATTAGTCGTGCCCGATTGGAAAATCAATAGCCGCTGCTAATGCCTGGTCAGGAACATAAATGCTCTGTTATTAAACGACGAAACAATGCTTGAATAAATAAATTGCTCGAACATGTCCATCAGGATGGCGCATAACAGCCGGATGTTCCGATGCACAGTTTTCCCGCGCAAATAAGAAGAAATGAAAATAACAGGAATGCTTGGAAAATGGACTCTGACGAGGCTTGCTTTTAAACAAAACAGAACGGACGAATTGTAAATCGAACGGACGTGTAAACATTTCAAACAAAAAAAACCTGTCGATACGCGTTTCTTGCCAGGTTTGTACCGTTCGATACTGAATCCTTCTTTCATACACTATTTATCTCTTTTTTATTCCCTGTTGTTGTTTTTCAGCAAAATGAATAAACATGCGTTTCTTTTTTTTTTAATTTCTATTGAAAGTTTTCAGTGGCTCTTGAATTATTTACTATCTCAGCTTAATTTACACTCAGATTTAATATTTAATTAATAATATTTAATTTTAATATTTAATATAAATAAAAATTGAATTAAATTTGGCAACATAGCAAATGGAAAGTTTAAATTGAAAAATGAAATAATAAAACTGATAAAAGCTACCTTTGGGAGGAAAAATAATTCCCTACAAAGTTCAGCAGTGACATTCTGCAAGAAAAGTAGCTTCCTACGTGGTGGTTGCATTGTAGAGAAGATTTCTCCGATTCGAAACGTTATTACGGCTCGATATCTCGGTTCTCTCTGGTCGAAACAGATATCGATACAAACGGATACATCCTACACGTCCTGCGCAGAAACGTTTTCATCGTTATTTGCAAGTCGTCCTGCAATACGGCTGCACGTCGTATTGATCGATGAGAGAGATAATAATAGCGGGCCGTGGCACGACGAGGCCACGATTTGATAAGGAAATTCATTAACGCGTCCCACTTTGCCGCCAAATCGGACTCCTCTTTTCTTTTCTTTCTTTCCCGCCCTTTTTTTTATCTTCGCGCGCGTGTCGTGTCACCGGCGAAATTACACGTCGCCGGCTATCGAATCATTTTCAGAGCTAGCCTCCGCTCTTTTGTTCCGATCTTTAAAAATTTTTAAACTGACTTATTTAAAAAAAAATATTCTCCTTTCCCGTTACTTTAATTATCCAGCTGCGTTAAATTCACGCTACCGCCCTGTGGTAATTAAAAAACGTTTTAAGCAGCTTCTGTTTTATGCAAAGTAACGCGGTAAGAGAAACAATACACGAAGAGCGTATAAGTAAAGATAATTGTCTGCCGGTTGTTGATGACAATGGATCATCCGCGCGTGTTCATCTTTCAATACTTTGTTATTCTTGCGGCAGTGGAAGGGCAATTCGATGATCGTCAGCCGCCTAAGCTGATATCCGTGCAAATAAACCCGTCAGCCTGGTGAAGTTAGTCTCGAGGATTATCCTTCGAAGAGTCAATTAAGATTAAACGAAGAGAACGATCGAATAATTGCGCGACTGTCGCCTGTCGACATTCCCTGCCTGATAACAACTTCGATTCTAATCGAATTTTACTCACGCTTTCATTGATAACACTGTCAAACAGTGAATTTATAATCCGATTCCCACTAGGTGATTCTTATAGTGTTTCGTACGCTGATTACGAATCTGCAAACCGTTTTGCTCCAATACGTACAGTTTTTGAGAAAGGAAATAGCTATCCAATACGTTAGCCGACATGGAATCCATAGAATAGGTCGTCAAGATGATCTGTACCAAGTTTTATCCAAATCGATTAATGGGAACATGGTCAAAATGACGGCCAAAGTTGACCCTTTTAACATGGGGCTCTATGGGGAGTGGTCGAAATCGTGCTTTCGGCATCCTAGTTTCCGGATATGTTAAACTAGACGATAATACGTTGTAAATGAGCCCATGAGCATCAAAATCGTCAAACGGGAAAATCGTCAGAAATCGACTTTAAAGATTTTCTTCATTTTTTCACAACGGGTTTTGACCAAGTTCTCGTTTGACGATTTTGATGCTCATGGGCTCATTTGAAAGGTATTATCGTCTAGTTTAACATATCCGAAAACTAGGATGCCCAAAGCATGATTTCGACCACTCCCCATAGAGCCCCATGTTAAAAGGGTCAACTTTGGCCGCCATTAATCGATCTGGATAAAACTTAGTACAAATCATCTTGGCGATCTATTCTATGGATTCCATGGGATAAAAATTTGCCAGGACCATGGGGGTCGGCTAACGTATTGGATAGCTATTTCCTTTGATTTCGAAAAAGAAACATATTTTTCAGATCTGAACAAATTTTCTGACGTAATTATAAAAGATATTGAAATTCTATTTCCGCTAAAAGATTCTGTAGACTTTCCTGAATACAACGATACCTATCTTTAATACATTATAAATGTTTAAGTATGTTTAAACGATCATTGAACGTGGGGGGACCCCGATTTGGCAGCAATTTTTTAGGATATTTTTCAGTTTATCTGAAAAAGTAGAGGTTTAGCGTAAATTATACCGATCTCCAATCGGATTTTTTTCAAAATCAAATTTCTCAAAAACTGTTAAACAGCGTATAGGAGCAAAACGGTTTCCAGATTCGTAATCAGGATACAAAACACTATAAGAATCATCTAGTAGGGATCAGAACACAAAGAAAAAGTAAAAATTTGTTGGAGAGTGTTATAGCCTGAAGTTTCTTTTCATTCTTTTATTTTTCTCCGAGTTTCATATCGTCTCCTCTTCGCCCGGGGTTTGCATTAACGTAATTGGAATAAATTTCTCGCACACGGTGTTTACGTACGGCTCGACCACCACATACATGGTGTTTCGCGTTAATGGAATATTAGAGGGATGATAAACCGGCTAAAAGTACCCAAGGGTGGTACTTCCTACTACCCGCCACCACCAACATCTGGATTAATGAATTTGGGATATTACGCGCCTCGAAACATCGACAAGTTTCCTTCAAACTGTTATATCTTTTGTTATTGCTGTTCTTGTTGTTGTTATTGTTGTTGCAGTAATTTCATTAACAGCGTGCCGTATCACGTAACAGAAAATGGTAGTAAGGAAAATAAACGGAGGGTTGTTTGTGAAAGACAAAAAGAAAATAAAATTTTTTAATTTAAAAATTTTAAGAATTCCTCTTTTCCTCAGGCCCTAAATAAAAAGGAATTTCATAAAATCGTGCTGCAATTCAATTATGAAATGTTCAAGATAAAAGGAAAATATGAAACGCGTCGAGAAATAATGAAATCATAATGAAATGGTATTTCCAAAGCAAATCGGCCCGCTTCGTTGCCGGGCATAAATTTCATTTCAATTTTCGAAAGTCACCGGAAAATCGTTTGTCAAATTACGCCGACAATCAGCGATGCATTTATCCGAACGCAACGATTAATATATTCAAACGCACCATGTTCGAACGATTGATCGATTTCAGTGTCGACGAGCATTCGAGAATTTACATCAAACCGATTGCCATTTCGAAACGTTTTTTTGTTCTTCTTTTTTCTACGATAACGTGAAACACGTTGCTGGTCATTGGTGTTCCCGTTTGCTTTCATTTGTCACCTGCACTGCACTCCTGTGGCTGCTTCTATCTTTCACAATTTGCATTTGTATCGAACACTGTTCGGCAATTCCTTTTTTCTTTCATTTTTTATTTTTTTATCAATATCGATATCGTTGACTGCTTTGTAACGCTAGGTTTCGGCAGTGAAATGAACATTGAAAAGAATTTTAAGAAGTGACCTATATCTACAGATGAATATGTGAAACTACCCTTAATTAATTTTCTTCGAAATGAAGAATTTCAAAATTAGAATCACAAATACCAATCGTCAAATTTAACAGATGTAAATTAATAGTAGAGGGCGGCTTGCAAAGAAGATTCGAAGAATAAAAAGAACATGAACGAGGAGAGAAAATGAACGAGCCTCGAGTGGAATGTCCGAGCAGCACCGTTTTAATTCGACGTTAATGCAAAGTGCTCGGTCGCGGTCTGCCGAGGATGAAGGTTATTATCCCTAGCTGGCAGGATTCCAACAACCAGTAGAGTATTCGAGAGAAGAGAAAGCTTTCTCCGACGCACTTAAACTACCCCCAACCATCACGGCCCTATTGAATTGAAAAGCGATAGAAACCTCTTCCTCTGTGATCGTGATCGTCGACCAACTCTCGTCTCGAACGCGTGTTATTCGAGATCTCGATCACCCTCGTCGCTTTATCTTCTCGCGAGCGAGCACCCATCTCGCGTTCCACCATCCTTCCGGATCCTTTCCACGCCTCTACTCCTATTCGATCATCCGCAATGGGACACGACCAAGAATACCAAAACGCGAAAAGAAGAATTCAGAGATTCTTTCGACAACTCGGATGTGAAAACGAGACAGGGAATAGATATCGAAGATGATGAAACGCCTGTTCCGTTATTTGGGTCAAAATAAATGCGAAGAAAAATTGAAGGAATTAAATTGTCTTATTTATTTTCTATCACTTCGAGAAATAGTTGAGAACTAAGCCACTTGAGTCGGTTGCATTACACTAGTAATTGGACTTCAATAGAAGCACTGTATCCTAGGAATCCCTAGCAGTCAAATTGCTAGTGACTATTATTATGTCTACGGTTGCTTAGAGAAGCTTTCACTAATATTATTTGTAATGAAAAGTGAAAAAGTAAATCACTTGAGTCGGTTGCATTACATTAGTACCTAATTGGACTTCAATAGGGACATTGTATCCTAGGGATCCCTAGCAGTCAAATTGCTAGTGACTATTAATATTCCTGCGGTTGCTTAGAGAAGCTTTCACTAATATTATTTGTAATGAAAAATAGAAAAGTAAACCACTTGAGTCGGTTGCATTACATTAGTAATTTGACTTCAATAGGAGCACTGTATCCTAGGGATCCCTAGCAGTCAAATTGCTAGTGACTATTAATATTCCTGCGGTTGCTTAGAGAAGCTTTCACTAATATTATTTGTAATGAAAAATAGAAAAGTAAACCACTTGAGTCGGTTGCATTACATTAGTAATTTGACTTCAATAGGAGCACTGTATCCTAGGGATCCCTAGCAGTCAAATTGCTAGTGACTATTATTATGTCTACGGTTGCTTAGAGAAGCTTTCACTAATATTATTTGTAATGAAAAGTGAAAAAGTAAATCACTTGAGTCGGTTGCATTACATTAGTACCTAATTGGACTTCAATAGGGACATTGTATCCTAGGGATCCCTAGCAGTCAAATTGCTAGTGACTATTATTATTCCCGCGGTTACTTAGAGAAGATTTCACTAATATTATCTGTAATGAAAAATAGAAAAGTAAACCACTTGAGTCGGTTGCATTACATTAGTAATTGGACTTCAATAGGAGCACTGTATCCTAGGGATCCCTAGCAGTCAAATTGCTAGTGACTATTAATATTCCTGCGGTTACTTAGAGAAGCTATCACTAATATTATTTGTAATGAAAAGTGGAAAAGTAAACCACTTGAGTTGGTTGCATTACATTAGTAATTGGACTTCAATTGGGACACTGTATCCTAGGGATCCCTAGCAGTCAAATTGCTAGTGTCTATTATTATGTCTACGGTTGCTTAGAGAAGCTTTCAGTAATATTATTTGTAATGAAAAGTGGAAAAGTAGATTACTCAAATCAATTGTATTGCATTGGGAAATCTGTCCTAGAAATTGCTAGCAATGAAAAATTACTTAGAAATTATCTTCTCATCACTCCGCATCTTCTAAAAATGGAAATATAAAGCTACTCAAACTTCCTATATGTATTAATTATTGCGTGGCAATACTTCAACATAAACAAAGATGTTTGAATCGCATTTGAAAGGGAATTGCCTCTGAATGGTCCCCTCGATCCTCAATCGACAGGTTTTCCAAAGAAAGGTAGACCATGCAAACGAAAGGGAAATGATAATTTTCCGTAATGGCATTCGAATCCAATATTATCATCACGAGCAAGAAAGGATTATAGATTTTCCATAATAGTGTTCGGTAACGCGGATCTGGTTGTGGAAAGAGAAAAGGATCTCGGCCTCTCTGTTGTAACGACGTTTCAATTCGATTCGAGTTCCGATTCGAAAAACTGAAGCACAGTAATTTTCCAGCAATTTCCTCTGAAATTATACCCTCCTGCGATACACCGTACCGATACGTTGTAAGAACGAAAAACGTGTACAAATATGATAAATGGGATTTTGCAAGTTTTTCCATATTTTATATTAAAGTGTTCTCTGCCACATGAACTACCTATGACCCATGGGATCTGTTAAAATTTAATTTTAAACTCGTTTTAAAATCAACGACTTCAAACTGAAACTATACAATGAACTGTTTTCAAGAAAAAGCGAATCGAGAGAGATATAATTAAAACGTTATTATATTTCAACGTGATTTAATCGCGAGAAGCGACGGAACAAAGTATCAGGAATAT
The DNA here is from genome assembly GCF_907164935.1 of Osmia bicornis bicornis. Taxonomy (NCBI): domain Eukaryota; kingdom Metazoa; phylum Arthropoda; class Insecta; order Hymenoptera; family Megachilidae; genus Osmia; species Osmia bicornis. The sequence goes on from NC_060230.1 coordinate 8,258,564, forward strand.
TCTCCATCGTCTCAGGGCGAAACCGAGAAGCAATAAAGCTACTTACAGCGGGGGGGGACCCGTGTCTCTGGGGTGTAGAAATCGCTTTATTCGATTTCAAAGACGTTTTCTCGGTCTGTTTTTTCGCGAGCTACCTGTAATCTCCCTGTTATTGCCAACTGAATGCATCTGTATAGAAAACAGGTGTCTAGACACCCAAGGGTGCCTTAAATCGAATTTTTAAAAACGCATACAACGGACTCTCGTTATATTGCCACGTGAGCGATTTGGAAGCTAAACAAATTTTCGCCCCTACCACCCTGTTCGTGGCAATATAAGAAGAATCTACTGTAATAAAAAGTACACCATCTTCGAGGTGGAAAATTTTTATGTTAATTACTTAATCGTAAGAAATTGTGGTAAAATAGTAAGAAAAGGAATTTTGAATTTCTAATTTTTTATTTAATTAAGATATATATGCAACTCGTCATTCGTATCGATTAGTCATCATGAATGAACGATTCATCATGAATGAACGATTCATCAGTGTCGTCAAGATCGTCGTCTATCATTTAATCATGCCTCGTGTTTACTTTTATTGGATACTGATTTTATAGGATGCCAAGCGTTTTTATAGACTGCAATATAAATAACAACCGCGTCACGAATATTTTTTTTCTCCGACAAGGAATCGATTCAACAAGGAATTCCTGTTACCCGAACCGAGAAGAAACAATCTTACAATTGTTGAACGTTATGTATCAAATGTGATACATTTTCAATTGTCGCGTGATCAAATAAACGGTTAACCAATTTGGAAAATTTCAAATAAAATATTATAAGTTATTCCTTGCAGAGAAATAATGATGACCCGTGCGCAATCCGGTAGAGAATGATAATATAGCGACGTCTGGCCCAATCAGGTGCGCGTAAACTTTTACGCGGGGTAGGTGTATTGATATTTATCCATTATTCATATTTTTCGGTTATATTCTAAATTTGATAACATTTAATAATGAAATGTTATACTTTCTTGTTTCTAAATTACTTTCAACATTTGATTCCGAGTGTACCTAACCACCCTCTTATGGTTATCATTTTTCGTTTTAGTATTAAAAAAACAAACACTTTTTGATAATTGTTATCAAACGTTTCCATAGTGTGTTCTTGACATCGTTTTTTACCTCGCAATATTTATACTGTATAATGATACAGAACAAGAGGGAAAGATAAAGAATAGATAAATAGACGAAGTAGGACAGACGTATACAGAGGTACGTTTTCAGACGGTAGCATCTATTACGAAGGACGAGCTGAATTTTTTCTAATGCTTTGATAAATGCTCGCGAAACGAAGACATCTCGGTCGCTTCGAGTTTTCAGCTGACGTCGAGCGAGTAAGACTTCCGGTATAATCCCTTAATCCATTAGCGTGGACGACGAATCGAAGACACGGGAACCATAACCAAATACAGACCATAAATGTGTTCTTTCAAAGGAATTCAAATGAAATTTCAATCATAATTAAATATTAAATACACTGAACACGCATAGTTTCTGTAATTTCTAAAATTCCAATAATTTTCATAAATATTAGTATTTATTATTCTATTTTTCTAACAAAATCAATATTAATCTTCTAACTGACAAAATAAAATAGAAATTTAAAAAAAGACGCATATCCACCCTCGATGACAAAAAATAAATACTGTCCAAATATTGATTGCTCTATTTCTCAAATGAACAGAATCAACAATAATCCAAAAATCCAAGAACAACTTAAGAAGAAAATCACTCCAACTTTCACTAACCCACCTCCCTCCACCCTCAAAAACGAAAACAAAACCTCCAAGAGACACAAAAGAAAATTTTTGCACAAACACAAAGCACAACACAGATGAAAACTGCCCCGTCACACGAGGTACCCTAAGAACCACCTGGTGCTCTGAATTCCAGCCTCGGATCAACCACGAAACAACCTTTACAAAATTGATAGATAGAGTGCACCATTGAAAGCACGCTTACCGGACACGAATATTTTCAAATGGAAAGGACGCAAACGTGTCCCTCGTAGCAGGAAAGCGTCTCTGTGCGTTTAACTTGGAAAAAATCGCGGATGATCCGATTTGTCCGACGACGAAGTCCTCGCGGAAGGATCGTCGCGAGGTAACTGACGTTTCACCGGTGTTCATAGTTGGACAGAATCGCGCACCCTCCGTACCCCCTGTCTCCACCGCCCAGTCAACCTTTTCCTCCCTCTCATCGTCGTCGCCGTCGTCGTCAGCCAAGATACCCTCCACGACCCCAGGACACCCCGCCTAGAAACTCCACCCCCTAACAGAAACGTGTCGTCTCGTCCTTTCTGCGACGCAGATGGACGCTGTGTCATGGGCTGTTACCTGGAATGGACTCCTCCTCGACATTGTATCCTCTTTTCACTCCTGACGTAAGTACGTTTCACGAGAACACCTTACGTTTTCGAGGGTTGTTAGGAAGTGAATGGGGGGATTAATTAGAAGCTCGAAATAAAAACGTTCTTATTGATAATTTCCTTATTTTTCTGTACTTGAGGTGTGGAAATACTAACGATACTTTGGTAAAACATGAAGTTTCTTGTTTGTTTTGCAACGCAATTTGTATATCTTATCTTTTGCTGAATAATTATGGTTTTTACTAGCTTACAGGTACGATAAGGAAAGTATGTCCTGTACAGTATCGAGAAAAGAAGGCTTACCTAGGAGAAAACATTCTCAAAATCCTAATTTTGACGATATTAATATTAAAAAGTGATTTATTGTAGGCGTTTAGTGGAGGGGAGAGGGTTTCGTCCCCCCGGACGCCTTTAGTTCGGGCCGGGGGCCGCTAGGTGGCGACGAGAGATCGGTAACAGTTCTCTCGCGAGCGGTCGCTCGGCATGCAGTTCGAATATATAGAAATTCCGAATTTGGGTATAATAGGTGTCTGGGGCAGAGATCTCATCCCGATACGAAATACCTTTTTCTCCCCTCTCCTACATTATAAATAAAATAATATAATTTTTGATCATTAAATGTTATAAAACTTATTGTTAGTATAAAACTGGAAAGTACAAATAATGAAGTAAATAAATTGAAATTTTCTCGCGTAAACGTTGATGCCTTCTTAGGCTTAAAGGGAGGGACCAGAGGCCTACGGTGAGGGAACTTATGGCGGGGACATCGCCATTTTCCCTGAGGAAACCTACTATACTCGATACTATTACCAAATCATATTAGAATTGTTATCTTGTACCACTAGTTGAAAACCGCTCACCTAAAACACCTACGCAGTTAGAAATTTTTCAAACTGACCATTTTCCCAGGTGAAAGAGATCAATCAAAGCGAATCACTGTTCCAATTTCGCAACTCGGATAAAGTTTTACAATCATCGGTTATATTTTGTATGTAAATTGCATCGCGCAACGGTTCTGCATAAAATTTTCACGAATTTTTCAATCGCAACGCACACGCGGATTATTAAAAGTTAAACGAAACTATTCTCGTTATTTCTGTACATTTCAGGGATCTATTGAGTTCGTTTTTTCGATGTATTCGTCGAAGATCGGTGAGAAATTTACAGAGGATCGGTTCGAAATAATTCGCTTAAATTCCGAATGCACAGCAGGCGAATCGTGACAAAATATGTTTCCCCGTCGGAAGGGAGATCAAAGAGTATTCTCGCGTCCGCTCTAAAATGAATCGCTTGATTTCGCTTGCCGCTGAAAAAAAAGAAGCTAATAAAAATTTGAATTCAGGTCGTAGCGATTCTGGTTCGATGAAAATTTAATATACTCATTGGCGTTTACAGACGGCAAACAAATTTAAAATGAAAATTTCTTTCGCGGTACGGTAAATTGAATTTTTATTCCGTTCAACAGGAACAATGTTTTTTTTTTTTAACTTTTGTTATCTCCTTGGACATGCCGACCCGCCCCGAGATTCGGGTACCTGAATTTGCGAATTTCAACACGATTCACCCAAATTTCACCTCTGACGGAGAATGTCATCCTTGGCGATTCGACCGGCACGGTACAAACCCTGAAGCACGCGAATCGAATAGTTGAAGAAGGTCGAAGGGGTGGTAAAACAGGACACAGATACGTTTGAAAGGGTGAGAGGGAAAGAGGGTGAGAGGAGGGGGTGGCAGTGAACGAAGATGCTTCTGTGGAGAATCGAAAAGGCGAAAGAGGAGAACGGAGGGTTGGTCGATGCCGCAAGGTCGTTCAGTATCGACGGCTTTTGCGAACCCCATCTACAGGGTGTCTCTAGACAACCCGTTCTATGGTAAACGTTCTAAATCGTCAAAAATACAGTTCGCTAACAGGATGGAATTTTTTGAAAAAGATTCGATATACCTCCCGGAGCGATTTTGAAATTTGTACACTACCCATGTTGGTGGGGTTGATCGAAATTCTACGATGGGAAAACGTGTGTACTCGTGCGATCGAACGAAACTTCACCAGCTGTGCAAATAGTGTAAATAACAAAACCTTTTAAAGATAATATTTCCATTTTGCCATTCGATTCCATGTAAACATTGACTGACCCACGATATACGTATGACGTTAAAAAAAGAAGAGAGAGAGGTAGTTTAAAAAGTATGTTACCCTTATCACTGTTATCGTTCCTATGTGAAACCAAGCCATGGGAAAAAAATGGAACAAACTATCAATTCGATTGAAGAAAATGAACGTCAAACGGTGGTTTCGATAAGTCGATAAATTCTCGCTTGTGACCATTCGTGGTTGGTTATTATTTTTTTTTTCTTTCATGTCGAAAGAGCCAATACACGTTTCTTCTTCGTTCGATGGAAGAAAAAGATCGATACACAGGGAATAACGGGGGAGTAGGATTAATAAATCGTCGATTTCGAGGCTTGCTGGAAAAGGAGCGCGTGCACACTGAAAAATGGGATACGATACGGTGGGGCACGTTTAAATGGGTCACACACGACAAAAGAATCAGTCGAGAAAGGAGCAATGCCGTGTGGCAAGGACACACCCTTGAAATCTACCCTTCTTTTCCCTGGACTGATTTACACGACACCTTGCCGAACGTCGAAACACACACACCTTGATTCTTTTTTCAGGTTTACTCGAATTTTCCGTAATTTCTAATCTTCAAACACGTTTCAACGAAATTTGCTTAGCTGTCAACGTAAAAACAATGATAATCGAGTGATCCGATTAAGTGACCCAGGCCGATGCGACGGAACTTTCATCCATTATTCGCGGCAAGAATTATTCAGCTGTTGGCGGGAATCGACGCGTCTTTAACCAAGTTACGGTTAACCACGATCAAACCTTACTTATCTTTTCCTTCTTCCTCCTTTTTATTCAATCTTGCTAATAACCTTCGTGAGAGATCCGTCGGATGCGAACGGTCGGGAAAAAACGCGGTAATTACTTCGGCAACAACTTCGTTTAATGTCCCGTGGATATCGTTTTATTCCAAACGAATTTTCCCCTCTCGTCTTATTTTCTATCGTAAATCGATATTATCTTTCAGTTGCACACCATCGAATTACACGGGCAAAACCGGCATTTATTTATAGCGCCTTTTGTGTAATAACGCGGCTTCTGTTTTTTTCTGTCAGAAAAATTTTCAGACTACCATAACGATCCGCGCTCTCGCGGAGCCTCTAGATTACGCTAAATGATTCCGTTTCCTCGTTTCACGGCGAAATGAGAAAAACGAGCAACCAGCCGCATAGGTGCGGTCCTGAAGTGCGGTGAACCAAAAAAAAAAAAAGAGAAGAGAAAAGAAAAGAAGAGGGAGAGAAAAAGGGAAGGGGATAGGGTGAAGGAGAAAAACAAAAAAAAAAGTAGGCAAAAAGAGAGAAACGTACGGAGATGGACAGACAGAAAAAGGACAAAAAAAAGGGATCGTGAACAAGGCCGACTCTAATGAGGACTCGAGCGATTTTCCATTGGTTAACCAAGCGAACGAAGGTCGCGAGCGAACCAGGGAAAATCGGGAAAAGCCCTCTATATTTCTGCTCCTTTCACATTGTTTTCTTTCAATTTGCAATGTTCTACTTAAATCTACTTGTTTGAAAGCTACGACGCAGCCAGTGCGTCAGGCGCCAGCCTCGCTATAAAGCGACGACGCACCAGGTGCGTCAGGCGCCAGCCTCGCTACGAATCCACGACACACCGTCTGCGTCGAGCGGTAGATATTGCGCTGAATTAATGAGATGCTACCTTGCACATAAAATACATCATTTTTCCTTTTTTGTTATCGAAAAATTGCAGAGTTAATGATTGAAACGTGTTCCAGTGACGTAACCTGAAAACGTGTGGTGTGGTTTTACAGTTTAAAACGAAGCTAGCCTTGATCGTTGCAAAGTATCTTAAACACGTTCCGTGGCACGTGGGCCATCGGTGGCCCACGGTATGCATCCCGAGCGCAATTATATTCAAATGCAAGGCTCGGATGATAACAAAATTTCGATTCGCGTGTTCGACGGAACGATCAAAGACGGATTTCGCGGCATCGTTAAACGGTGATTAAAGGAAGAAATATAGACACGGTTAATAAGCGTGATTCTATTAAATATTTAGAAGCTACGTTTCAACGTCCGCGTGATCGAACGATAATAACAGTGGACGTGCCGTTGCGTGCCGTTATCGGCCAGAGACGAAATAACACGGTGAAAAGTATCTTCAACGCGAAACGCCGTTTCTTAAATTATCTGATGCTCGATCTGGTCGTGTGAGTTGCGCAATAAGTCGTATCAATTAGAAGGCTAGAAATTGCATATTATTCACGGTGCACGAGCTCTTTTGTCCGTCGACAGTACACATCGTTGCTTCGTTTCCTTGTTATTCGACGCGACGCGAACCGACGATCGTTCACACGTGCGAAAAGTCATGTGTATAAAGTTAGCCCCCCATTTTTTAATTTTAAATGTTTTTTTAGTTGTTCCAGGTTGTTCTATGTTTGTTCTATATTGTTCCAGAGTTATAAGACCAAAACCCAAAAAACAAGACAAGAAACGCAAAAAAACAGTTTTTTTTAGCGTCCCCCCATTTTTTGAAAAATCCAATTTTTGTTGTTGTTCTGGGTTGTTCTAACTGTTCTAAACATTGTTCCAAAATATCAATTCCCCAAAATATGTTTTTACAAAGATACAGCAAAAAATAGCAAAAAGGTCATTACAAAGTTAGCCCCCCATTTTTTAATTTTAAATGTTTTTTTAGTTGTTCCAGGTTATTCTATGTTTGTTCTATATTGTTCTAGAGTTATGAGACCAAAAACCAAAAAACAAGACAAAAAACGCGAAAAACGGTTTTTTCAGCGGCTCCCCATTTTTTGAAAAATCCAATTTCTGTTGTTGTTCTGGACACATTAATCAAGCACCCCAAAAGAGATTAAAACACCGCTATATCTTACGTCACTGACTTTAAGATACAAATAAAAAAAATATAAAATTAAAAAACAAATATTACGATTGGAAGTAAAATATCTTAGAAACTATGGGTGACAAAGTTCCCATGGATTGACAAAGATGTCAAAAACGAAAAAAGTGTTTTATATGTTTACCTTTAAGCATAAAGAACTTTTTATATGTTTGTTCTGACAAACCTGAGAGTTGTTCCAAGTTGTTCTTGTCATTTGCAGTTCAAATATGTAATTTAATGGTCAGATAACAATAAATGATAGCTACAAAGATTAAAAAATGATTTTAGCACTTTTTGATATTTTTTACTGTATCTTTGTAAAAACATATTTTATGGAATTGATATTTTGGAACAATGTTTAGAACAATTAGAACAATCCAGAACAACAACAGAAATTGGATTTTTCAAAAAATGGGGAGCCGCTGAAAAAACTGTTTTTCGCGTTTTTTGTCTTGTTCTTTGGTTTTTGATCTCATAACTCTGGAACAATATAGAACAAACATAGAACAACCTGGAACAACTAAAAAAACATTTGAAATTAAAAAATGGGGTGCTAACTTTGTAATGACCTTTTTGCTATTTTTTGCTGTATCGTTGTAAAAACATATTTTGGGGAATTGATATTTTGGAACAATGTTTAGAACAGTTAGAACAACCCAGAACAACAACAAAAATTGGATTTTTCAAAAAATGGGGGGACGCTAAAAAAAACTGTTTTTTTTGCGTTTCTTATCTTGTTTTTTGGGTTTTGGTCTTGTAACTCTGGAACAATATAGAACAAACATAGAACAACCTGGAACAACTAAAAAAACATTTTAAATTAAAAAATGGGGGGCTAACTTTATACACATCGAAAAGTCAGCATCGCCCGGACCTTCGGAGAGAGCCCCAACTTTATTCCTTCCCGCTTCCGAGCTTTTCCAGTGGAAATATTCGAAGATTTTTCTTGACGGTGAATTCTCATTGTCCGACTTTGCAAGTCAATTACGCTTGCAAGATTGACGGAACGCTAATCAAACTACATATGAAGATTTCTACGTAATTCAGCGCGATTCCTACAGACTGATTCAGGAATGAATTTAATCGGCTAAAATTTATATCAAGTACTTCTGCCCGTTCACATGCAATATGGCTGAAGAAGAAAGGAGGAAGGATCTTTGCGAAAATACGGCAAGGAGCAGGGTAAACAGAGTTTGAGTGGTCGTTGCGATCGACGATGTAAAGGCCTTGATGAAATGAGTCGATGCATAATTCTAAATAAACCGTCGCCATGTGTCCATGTACTTGAATCTATTTCCGATGGTGTAGCCGAGGGAACGCGTTGCACAATAAACATTATCGTCGAATACCATCTGTACGATTTCATCCTTCGTCTTCCTTCCGCGTTTCTTCCAACCATCCACCGCGATCTTTCGACAACGTTATTCACTTTCGTCTAGATAGAAGGACAGTGATCGAAGGACACAGATGATTCTACAGGGTGATCCTTTCGCTATTAGATCCAAAGGAAGTGCCGCCACAATAAAATGAAGATGTCGACATCCGATTTCTGTCATCGCTTACTTGACGGAGGTGGCCCCTGCAGCGTAGGCGGCTGTGTGCGTGAAAATGTGTGTAATGAGCAGAAGAGTCCCAAATAAACTCTGCGGAAAACAGAATATTTTCTCCGCTGCGATGATAGAAATGGGATGTCGACTTCTTCATTCTATTGTGGCGGCACTTTCTTTGGGTCCAATAGCGAAAGGATCACCCTGCCACGGATTTTGAATAACTGGGGATAGGACGAAAAGGGATAAAGTATGGATGTAATCTGAGAAAATCCTACCCTTAGGGTGTTTCGAGAACGTTACTTGCCATTAATATCCAGTATTTTTTTGGATTCTTTTTGAAGGAGATTAAAAAGAGAGTTTTGGAAATTCCAATTGGGAGATAAATGTGCCCATAATTATGAAAGTGGTCTAAGTCATATATTTCTTGTTGTAAAAATTACATTGAATAAATTTAGTTTAAAATCATGTCGTGTGAAATAAGTGATAAATTCATTTTTTTTTTTAATGTTGACTTAGACCACTTTCATAATTATGGGCACAAATAATTTTAATTATCCAACTAAAATAAATTACTACTGTCAAATGTTTCTCTCCAGAATAAATGTGCCACGATCGAATCCATCGACCATACAGGGTGTCGTAAAATTATGCTGAACGGAATTGAAGCAACGCTAACGGGGGTGTACCGATAATATACAATAAGCCGTTTGTCGAATACAACGATCAGCATAAATCGCGGGAAACGTTTTAGAGTGAAAAATAGCTCGCGTTTCGACTGATCTCTATCGGGAGACAGACTGGCATCGCGGCGCCTCGGGTCGCGTCGCGTCGTTTCGATTTGCGCGAAAATATCTAATTATAGGAAAATAAACAAAATAACCCCCTCCGTGTAAAACGTTCCAGATGATTCGAGGATTACGAAATAATCGAACGCGTGTTGATTAAAAGGAAGTCAATGAAACGGGTAAGAATACTTCAAGGTCTATTTTGCTTACTTTTCGAAATTACACGTATGTTCAGCTATATAACCTCGTTCCAGATATTATTGCAACGGTTATTAAAACTGTTGCGGCGTGAGCAATGATAGTAGTTCAGATGAAAGAAGACCTTTCGTAGAATGCTCACTTCATACGCAGACTTAACGGCGTATGAGTAGTTGAAGGATGGATGATGAATACACAGTGGTAGTACTATACGTTATATATATATTTTGCAATTACAGATGAACTAATGTTCGACGACGAGTGATGTCTACGTATAATGTCTTGAGAATTGTGTTCATGGTGTTTGTTTTACATTGCTTATATAGGGTTACTTTTTCTTCGGACGGTGGTGATTGGCTGGTTGTTTGGGAGAGGGGGTGTGTATTTGTACAATTCTATTGGCTAATTTTCTTGGGATTTGGACTTGACTTTTGGCAAACTCCGCGTGGAGTACCGTTAGACACCAGGTAGTTTTTTTTCCTGACGCTGCTGGTGATAATAAACTAATTTGGGAAAGTCCATGTTTCAGCGCAAATAGCCCTTGCCTTTGTCTATTCTTACGGTCGCGAACTAGCTATATTCTTGGACCGTGCGGCCCGGTTACCTGCTTTTTGGGCCTTGTCACTTAGCGGCTTTTATTAATTTGTGTTTCTCTCTTTTGTAGTCTACCATAGAGATAGACCCTAGCAATTTATTTGGATTTTCTTTATTGGTCTTTGTTACGCAGTAACAAAAACACTTGTTAATCCATAAGAATGTTTCGTTTATGAAAATGTTAACGACTTTCTTATGGATTTTCTACATATTCAAATACGGCGAGACACCGTTTATATAAAATAAGTGTTTATGATGGTATAACCTAACTTCAGGCACCAAGGACGCGTTAAGGTCAATTATGCATTTCTTACATGGAAACGTTACACTTTTTGCTGGATTGAATGGTAATTTCTTTTGAAACGAATGCGATACGATATAGGCATGGTACCCTAAGGTAAGTGATCTTGAAGATACGCCTTGTTGATAAATTGAAAGTGAAGTAAACATCCAGTATTTATTATGAAAAATAACAGAGAGGGGACTTAATAACGCGGCAATATTATCTGTCCCAAATAAATGAAGAAAATTTAATCCTTGGACGCAGGGTTAATCAGAATCCCTGAGGATGTTCGTTTCATACGCAAACACGGTGTCGCATACTTTCACGTAAGATCGGAAACCTATCTTCAGCATACGCGGCAAGATAAAGAAGCCCGTATAAACATTAACCACGCTTTACGACACGATTACATAATAAGTGACGTCAGACGAGTGTTACAATAGTGCTACATCACGAATCACACAAAGGAAGGGAAAAAATTCATCAATATTTATCAGCGACCGGTACGAACCTAACCTAGCGTCGTTCGTTTCACAATTTCAAATTTTCCCGCCACAATTGGACCAGTTAAAGCTTGAAGCGAGGGAAGGTGGATCGATACCACAGAGTTACGCAATTTTTTTTCCTAAATATATCAACACGCCTAATAACCGATAGATAAGATTAATTTATTAAATAATTGCATTGAAATATTTGATTGCTATTATGGTAACAAGAGTCCTGTGTGAGAAGTCTTTCGCGAAAAGAAAGCGATAACGATGTAAAAAACACGAGAACGCGTGGGCCGTAGTTTCGCGTAACATGACCAAATATCGATCTCTCGACGCCGAAGGGTCTCAATGCTTAAAGCGGAATAATACAATTCCAGAAACACCACAACAGCCCGCAAGAGGAACGGAGTGAAATGGCCGGTGGAATGCGTCATGAATAAATGTGCTCCCTTGGAGTTTGACCGTCTCCGTGAAGCTGCTCTAACGTCGCATCCACACACTGATATTCGCGACTGTGGTACAACTCACTATTGATTAATCTTTATATCGTTATTAATGTTTTAAGATCTACGTTATCGACCCGCTTACGGTTGTGGCTCGCAAGAAAAAGGCTAACGATCCGCCCGCGATCCACTCGCCATCCACCCATGCTTCATTCTCGATTAGATCGAATATCGAATAACGCTCTGATCCAACAATGTATAACCTAAACAATGGAATAATATTCGTTCGATAGTGTGGATCGTGCCTAAGCGTCAATTGTGATCTATAAGATCCGTGAAGAATTCACCGTCCGTCCCCACGTATCGCGAGAAACCATCGTTGGTCGTTAATCGTGCGATGCCGTAATTCACCTTCATCGTGGGTCAGATGCCACTACTATGTCGCGGCGATACACGTACATCCACGCACACGTACACATATGCACTGGTTACATTAGCCTACGTGTTTGATGGTGGATAAACGCTTTGTCACACACGGTACATGATGTGCAGGTACCAATAATTTGCCGCTCGTTACGCAGTCAACGGGAACGAAGCCCGTAATACATCTTGAAAAGAACGATCAAAGTCTGCCTCTCTTTCGACGAGAGACTCGAGCTAACACCACGGACTCTCCGTGGTACTTGTCGCGGCCAAGAGGCCCTCGTTTGCCAGTCAAAGCGAGAGAATCTTTAAAACCTTGCTGGTGTCTAGCAAGGTCACGTCGCATCCGACAGAACTATAGAAACTTTTGATGTTCCGAGTTTAGATGGAAAACATTGTCACGCCCAAATAGGGCACGCCGTCTCACGGCGTGTCAACGAGAACGAAAGTAAAAACGAGCGAAAATGACATTCAAGTGCAAGGTTGTGACGCGACTGGCGAACGAGGTGTTTCGAAAATCATTACAAAATTTCTTGTCGAAATCCCTTGTCACGGAGGATGTAATGAATTAATTAAAGGATGATATTCACTTACATTTTCCCGTGATCCGCCATCCGGATGTTGGTGTCAGCAGGCTAACCTGTCGTCGCCCTCTCGATACCGCCCGTAGTTAGCCCTCGTGTGTGCAGCTTGTGTCGTGGTCGCACCTTCTTCGACAACACGGAACGCAAACCCGATACGCGAATAAACGCCACGGCGATCACAAGATAAAATTAAACGTCGTACACGACGGCATAGAACCGGCTTTAACGTGGAAAAATGTGACAGGAACAAACCGCGTGCTCGACTCCGAATGTTTCGTACCGTTCTTGGTCGTCGTCGTTTCACCTCGTCGTCTGCTGTCTCTGTTTCTTCTTTGAACCCGATGTCCCGTGAAACAAACGACCGCGGCACGATCGATTTACTGCCAGACCGAACACCCGACACGCGCGTTCCACGATGCGTAAAACCAGCGGACTATTGTTGCATAACGACGCACGACACGCAAAACGAAGAAAGTTTTTCCGGCGAAAATGCAATTACAGACACTACACAACTCCCGGCCCCGACTGTCATTGATTGTTGACGAGCGTCTCGGCCGATCGCGTTCGTTACCGAAGGACTCGCGACATCTTACGCTGCGAATGGGAAAAGGCGAACGAGTTCTTGTCGGAAAGTACGGGATCTTTGCTGATTGGCTGACAGCGATCCTAGCGATCAATCACGGTACTTCCCTGCCGTGAACGAAAGCTTCTATAGCGCGCGTTCTTACCGTCGCGTCGTCAGTACCCGCATTTCACCGTAGATGTCTATAGTTGAGCGCAGCGAGCGAAGCTCAATCTCTCCCGAAAAATGTATGTACATATTTCATTTTCCAGAGACTCCTCTTAGACGGCTTATTCAATCTTGACCAAAGGCACAGCGCACCATGACCATAATGTGATGGTTATAGGTTATTGAAATCAAAAATCGGACCAGCCATGGTGGAATAATCACAAAAAAACTGATCTTTAATGAAAAAGCATTGAAAAAAGAAACGTGGCCGTCGCGGGAGGGCCGACAAGAGCGAAGCTCAAGTCATAATGCGTAAATTTACAGTTAAATAAATTAGAATTGTTTTTTTAGTAATTTTATGGTAGAATTGAAAATGAAAAAAAAACACCACTCTGCCGTACGCGAGGGCGAGATCGTCTTTTGTTGCGAATGTTCTTGTACGCAGGATCGACGCGAAATTTCGCTGGATGAGAGAATTAGAGGAGAGGGGACCGAAATTCCCCTGTAGGGGTATCGTAACGTTCCTTCGAACCGATCTTACTGCCGAACGCGCCAAGGAGAACTTCGCTCTAAAAATTAACACGCAAGAAAGTTCCTTTTGATTACAGCAGACTAGCCCTTACTGAATACGAGTTGCGCTGATTATTGTTTTAGCAGCGAAGCGAACAACAGACCTAATATTTCAGTCCCCGTGAAACGCAATTTTAGGAAGTGTGTGCTAGTGATGGCACAGCTGAACATTGATCGCTAACGTAGAAACGCAATTTTATTATTTTTCATTTTAACATTTCAAATTAGTTGGTTTGTTTAAATTGTTTTAAGGCCACAGAATATTCAAAGCTTATCATGGCAATGTTTTAACGGTAACACTATATTTTTCCTTTGTCCCTACATATTGCTTATTTGAGATCTAAATGTTTAAATGTTTGTTTTAAATAACTGAATCCGTTCCTAGGTTAATGATCGAAGCTTATAAAGGAACGTTTCCCGCTGATAATCTAATTTATTACTGTTGATATATTATTACAAGCTTCGCAGAAAGATTCATCATAAAGTAGGTCGAATCTTATACATATTATGTATAAAGCGCAAAGACGTCCGTCCATGGCACTTTTCAACTTGAAAACTACTAGGGTTAGAGATACGCTCTATAAGTCGCACAGTGGGACAAAACGGCTTTCGGCGATCAAAATTCTATAACTTCGGTTCTATTGGAAATATTTTAATGAAATTTTGGCAAGTTTTTGCCTACATTATGGTACATAAGGGTGTCAAAATATTCACGTATAAAGTGTATCGCGTTCAATATCCGTCTCTTGTTGGACATATTTTATGTTATTTAACAACAATTTTACTTGAAACTATTAATAACTGTAAGAGAAAGGAATGTAATAATTAAAAAATGACAAGACATGCGTTATTATAATATATTTATTTATATTTATTATGATCTATACCAAATCATACGTGAAAACAGTTTTCATTTGTTATGGCATATTGCAAGGACAAACAATGTGCAAATTGTTGATAGGGCACCGATCCGAAATTATTACATAAGCTTCAAAAGAAAGTGGCATAGTGCTAGTAGGACGGTATCAAGATTCGAAGCGCAGAATCAATTGTGGCTTAGTACCCGCATGATTTTAAAAACTGAAGAAACATATGAAGTTCCATCCACGTCTAATATAGGTAGACCGGTGAAAAGTTTGGAGGATATGCAGTTAACTGGATAATAATCGTATCTGGTACTGCTTTTCCATCATCGTGCGCTACGGCCAAGATTGGTGTAATTTATTTCAATCGCCATTTTTTTGCCATGATTCTGATAGAGGAAGGTTCACTCTTTACTACAGTAATAATCACACCCCGCACAAGTGTGCACATTTTTTTTAAATCAAACGCAAAGTTGAGATTTTAGTTAAATGTACTTCGTTTCAATCAGATCCTATTATTTAAAAAGTTGTTAACATTTTAACTTATTTTATGCACTGAATAGAATCTATACTAATCTAGTAAACTTTGTAATTCATTTGAATTTTATCTTTCCGAGTAAAATTCATTGGAATCGTACATTGAAGTTACGGGTAATATTATCAGCGTTTCGTCTTGACGAATTTCTACTGACTTTGAGTGCGAACCACGGCAAAACGGAAGCAACATTAAATTACAGTTTATTCTCTATCGATGTATCTAAATAGTTTTTCAATTTTCGAAATCACGAAAATCGACTTTTGATCGCCGAAAGCCATTTTGTCCCACTGTGCGTCGTTAGAAAGGTCTCGCCCAGACTAGCTCAAAACCGTTGCGTTTGTGCATCTAATTGTAAGTAAGTGATCGGAGTCAAAAGTTACCGAGGTTTCAATTTTTCTATAGAAAGTCTATGGGTCGCACATTTTAGCTGCGCGCGCATTCCCTCACTAAACCCGGGAGAAGTGAAAAACAGCGAGTGAAAAAGAGGAAGAAGCGATCAAGGTTTAATCTTTGCCGATTGTCAGGATTGCGTCTTCTCTTTCTTTTTCATTCGCTATTCTTTATTCGGACACGGGCTCTAGATATGCGAGGGACGAGGGGGTTATACATAGTAGGTAAATAATAATCAATTAACTCTGTTATTTGCATTCTATTCTGACATTGAGAGAGAAGACGGTTTTATTTCTGTTTTAGCAGAATACCATTTTCGTGTGTCATCGATGTATTTTTACACGGCTTTCATTAAGTCTGATTTCCCAACAACTTTTCCAGTGTTTCATTTTGTATTTGTATTATCGCTGTTTTAATTTTCCTATTGCAAATTTAAAGCAGATTAATTATGTTCAGGGTATGGCAGAGTCTTTTATTAATTACTCGCGTGTGTAATCAAAGATCAAAGTCAGAAGAATGTTATCGACGACCGGCTTTAAATTTCCGGTTTATCGTGCGACACAGCTTAGGAAAATAGAAATCACAATGTTAAACGCGTGTTAAACTGTTTCTTATCTCATGGCATTTAAGCGTTAGTATCTCTTACAGGACTATACACACACAAAGGCTACGGTCTACCGAAACATTTCCTGCATGCTTAAATCTTACTCATTCGCGATAGAGATATGACTAATTGCGGCGATAATCGTAACATATAACACGACCTGAAATCGCTTCTTTTTTTTCTTCTAACGATTACAAACGGCGGTACGCGATTTTCTTCGATCGCGAACGTGCCATATGAATGTTGACACGAGCCTAGTAATAAATATCAAAGAAAGCTATTAAAGCATGTTGAAGTTAGAAATTTGTATTTCTAATTTTTTTAAATCTGATTTTTGACAAGTTCAAACGTTCAACCGTGAACTGCAAATACTTTTTCCTTTCCTTCCCACGATGAGATTGAACGAAGCGCTTTCAAAGATGGGAATATTGTTGCTGGCGTCTACTGTTTTGCATACAATAGTTTGTTGAACTAGACATCGCAAACCACGCACAGAAAAAGGATTATTTCTCTACCAAAGGGGTCGTGTCTGAATACAAAAAAGAGATTAGCGAAAATTACAGCTGGCCACCTTAAAATTTATAATTCCCAGACTGGTGCCCGACCGTTTACGCCCACGCAAAATGGTGTCCACAATGCACCGTGCACGGTAAACACGTAAGTTCGCCACTTAAAAAAATCGTTGACCGTTAGTTGTAGAAATTATTTCTCTTCGAGAGCTGTCGCCTTATTTACCCAAAGTTTAATTATCGTCGAATAAAGATCGATAAGCAACAATAATATTATAAATGTTTCTTCTCCAACGCTCGAATGTTCTCTTGCAATTAATGCAACCGTAACGACCTTGGCAATTTACATTCTTGTCGATGTTTCCAACGAAATCGTTCTCTCAGGCAGAAACAATGCCTTTGTTCTGTTTTTCCATCAGATGCTATATTGCCATCCTTCTAGTCGTCAACCTTGGCAAGTACAAAAGAGGATAAACACTGAAACCAACGTATATAGCAATTTCATTTTCAACTTCCTGTTTATCGAATTTATTATTTCAGACACTGAAAGTTTTAAGAATTCTTCCATAGCGATGGAGTATCAGAACAATGGAATTGTAAAGTTAAGTTCATCAACCCTAGATACTCTTTCAAATGGCACCGGAAACATGGTGGGTATCGTGGGAAGATTATAGCTTCAATTAAGTAGGTAATTAGCAAGTAATACCTTATGAATGTATTAATTACAAAAGCTATGATTTATGGTAGACTTCTTAAAATTTCCAAAGTAAACCTAACATTATTTAAATCCTTTGATAAATTGCGTCTAATGTACGGATTAAATAGACCGCAAAGGATTAACTACACGAATACGAGGATAATGGCGTACAGCTGTATGTAGAAAACTCAGTCGGATATAATCGGGCTGTTTGCACGGTTGACCATAGCCGATTTATTAAGCAACGTAATATACGTATGGCCGCGAGACCTGTACCCTCTCGGGCAGCGCGTTTTATCTCGCACGGTTTGCAAACCGCACAAGCGAACCGAAACGCACGTGCGTTTTGCAAGAGGCGAACCAGAGCGGCGCGGCGCGACGCGGCGGGTGTTGACTCATTTCGCGCAACTTCCACGGCGTGCGTCTCTTGTCCGTCTCTCGCAGCTGCTACGAGAGAGCATAGTCCAAGCTCGATTCCGTTCCTCTCGGTCGAGTATTGTTCGCAAATCGTTCAACGACAATTTCGCATTAGGCGTTTCCTTCTTTGTTTCAGAAACTGCTGCGATGGCAGCAGCCACGTGACGTTTATCGCGCGCTTTTGTGTCGCCGCCAGGAAAGGCACGCGAAGATAAACGACATGTTGCGAGGTTATACGAGATGGTTACGCACGTGTAGGAAAATCGGTTCTGATTTCTTGTTTCCCTATTTCGTTGCAAGTTACGCTGGAACCGATTTAATCGTGCGCTAATTAACACCGATATGTATCAATTACATAGTATCGTGTTATTTGGTATTAAGTTGTCTTAAGTTAAGTTGTCATTGATATTTAGATATAATTTATTTTAGATATATTTAGATATAATTTAGATTGATACAGATTTCAAGCCTCTCAGAATTTCAATAAAATTCGACCACCGTGATTTTGCACGATCAATAAGTCATCATTGATCGTCTCGATGCACTTGCACGTGCTCTGCAAACCTTATCCTGGCATCAAAGGTGATTGACAGGAAAAAATAAAACAACGCTTCCACGATTATTTGCTACGTTTATAAAACAGAGACAAACAAACCGGGAATGGCAGGGAATGGAAAACGTCGTCTACCGCTACGTTGTGTATCTGTTGATTTGCAATCGTTATTATTAGTAACTACTAAAATAACTGTCTTTTTTATCCGTGTTATACACAGATAAGATAAGGAAGGAAACTTGAGTGCGTTGCGTCAGGAAAATGTCGCTTCAATTCCTAATTGCGCATATGTAATATATTGTCATTGATATAAAAACTAGGCTCCCCCATATAACCTTTTTAGTAAAACAAAAAACTTGAATGCCCTGTAGACGGAAATTCCATAGAGATGTTTTTTACAGAATGAAGATCGACAGATGACTTATTAATCTCAAGAAAATAACTATGAACAAGGCTTATCCTACAGTTCCCCCCCAAGAAACAGGCAAAACAACGAGACCGCGTGTATTCTTCGAGCACATGCGAGGCAGACCGGCGGCACCGATTTACCGACGGCAATGACATTCCATGGCGTAGTAATTTTTCCAATCGGGTAACGTTCAAATGTGGCCGCTAAGTCGAGGCCTTGGCTATAGGCAGAAGTTAGCTCAAGGACGACGACCGGCTGTCTATTCGAATTTCATCATGGTGCGAAGCTAAGCAGGTGAATGTCAGCCCCTTCATGCCCGTAATGAGACATATCTCGAAGGCATAACAGTACGCTCTTCGGAGACACTTTACCTGACTGAAGATAATGATTTTACTATTGGTAAAAATTCACCCCATTGACCCTGCTGTTCCAGGGTTACTAAACATTCCTACTTGTTTCTGATAATTATTCAAAATTACGCGTTACATTACAGCAGCCGAGAGTCTCATCTCCCTCCTTCTTTCTTCTCGGCTCTCGTACGTTAAGAGAACTCATTACTCTCCGTCGTTCGCATTAGATATCTCGATTTAAAGAAATGACTGATTTATCTTTCCCTTCGATCTGATCAACACCGTTCGTTGCGTTTCACGGTTGATCATGCATCAAACTAATAACGTAGTGTGTACGAGGCTAGAGGGAACTAGTAACCTACAGCTTCATCGTATCTTGGCAACCTGGTTACGTAGGTATGGCACCTGTGTACGTGCTTCAAAAGCAAGAGGAAACGGCAGGTTGAAGAACGTCTAGCCATCCAAAGGGAGCAGGTTAAAGGCGCGAATATCCAACATATCAGATTGGTGAGTCAGACGTCTTGTTCGATATGTTCCGGCTACCCCGTTCACCGCCCACACGACCTGCCACGGTATGACTCATCGACGATTCTTGGAAACGGAGCGCGCCGTTCATTCGAAATTTTCGTCGCTAAGCGACGCTACTGTGGACTCTAACCTGTACTATGTGCCTAGGAAACTCTGCACCTATGGATTCTGACATTCGGTATTGTTCAGGAAGTTCCACTCCAATGGTACTATCGATTGCGCAATAACCGTTACGCCAACGAGAGGGAACCAGCAATGAAATGACTGTGTAATAGTACCGCGACTCGGTCAACGGTGAAATTGTAATTGGAAAACAAGTAGTAGTCTGTTGGGAATGATGCAGGAATGAGGATGGATTTAGAATTCAAGGCAAGTGTATCGTTCGAGCGATTGCAGAAAGGTCTTTGCATTACTATTTTGTCCTTATCTCAGAAATAATCTGGAGCATCACTCTATTCGATAAACAGAAAGATCGTATCATAGTAGGTATGACTCTTAGAGTGATATGTAAATAAATAGTAAGCATATGGAAAAAAGGCTCCATCAATTCAATTTTTTTCTTCACTGTGCTATTTTGTTAAATAGTTAGTGTCTAATCACAGCACCTGGTATATGGAACCCGTTATACGCACAAGTAGCGACGGCCCTGGCTCGATCGTCGCGAACGTAGCGCAGCGAGCGTCGTGATTGGTCGCCTGGGAGTAGCTAATGACGTCATACGCGTTCGTGGAGCCTCGACGAGTAGAAAGAGCCGAGGTAGATCGTTGAGCCGAGGACCGAACGTGCGCGAACCTCGAGGTATTCCCCCACGGTATGAGTCATCGGGCGCAGTTTCACACAGTTTCGGGCAAAGGAACCTGCGATCAGTGTGTGCTGCTTTCGAGTTCTTCGTAACAAGAATCCCGTGTACCTTTTTCAGCCGGATTAGGTACACCAGCTTCGAAAAAAAGAGAGGTTATAAACGCAACGAGAACCGTCGTTGACTTTTTTCTTGTTTCGCGTGAAGAAACGAACCAGGTACATAATCTCCTTGCGCCTGAACAACGTAAACATGAAACTCGACGTGTCGGAAGCACTTTACGACAGCTCGAGCGTGTCCAGCGATAGCGGGACGTCACAAAGCTCTCGCGTCAGCCATGATTTTCTCTCCAGCATCGCGAATTCATCCATGCTACCTAGTAACGTGAGTATCCATGCTGTTCTATACCTAAGCACATGTAAACAAGCCATGTCGCGTAAATTTCTCTGTTTAAATATGGCTACTTATGCAACCGCAATTATGCATATGTATAGGATACGTGGTTTGATAAGCAACGTTCACGTGATTGGTTGAGTACAATCCGCGAATTTCTGCCACATATTCGAGCATTGCCGTGAATATAAAGTCTACTAAATGTCGTTACGTAACCAAGTTTCCCAGAATGATTAAGCATTATTCGAAATGATAGGTTTCATTAACGATAGGCTTCTGGGAGTTACCGAGAAGTGGCTTTAGCGTTTCTACAAAAAATCGTGTCAAAGTTTGATGTCTGAAAAACGATTACCAAGAATGTTACCAATTTATAAACCTTGACAGGTTTTTGATTTTATTGGAGGAAATCTTTCTGACACTAAATCTGGGGAATTAGCATTTTGTTAATATGTATGTATTTAATACCTACCTGTAACCAGGGCCGGCCCTGGGCTTAGGTAGACTAGGCGACCGCCTAGGGCCCTCATAACATTATTTTGCGTCTAAGAATGCAAGAAGAGTAATGTTTACATGTAAATATATTAATCGATATAGATGCAAATCTAAATTAGTTATACAAGCTTTAATGTTAATTTTATACATTTTATTTAAAGTATTTTTTTTATGTCATATATATGAAGGGACCCTTTTTCGGACCCCTGAAATGTCAGGGCCGGCCCTATCTGTAATATATTTTTTATCTACAATTTAAAAAAGTCGTAAATTTTAAACAATACACTTAACAATCGTCTAGACAACGAAGATGTAATCGTTCCGTCACTCGAAGATGGTACACACACCGAAATCTAAATTTATAAGTCGCGTGGCGTCATCGCTATAAACTGTTCAAAGTAAAAACATGATTTTCGGTTTTCACAATTCTCAGCGAATCGTGAACACATGGGTCAGATAACAATTGTCATCTAAGTAAAAGAAATAAATATTCTTGCGCCATGATAATGTTCATTCGGATTGAAGCTAAGTAAAATGTACACGCTCGGATAAACAACTTTCATTCTCGTCCCCGACCATAACGTAGCTATCCGTTTAAGGCGCACGGTACTTAGATTAGGACAACCAATCAACTTCCGAGTTACTATAGAATTATCCAATGAAATGCTATCTTACGTATCAACGTCCATTCACTGATCTCTACAGATCAATGATCCTCGTTGCAACATAGCAATCTAACAATTATTTTTATATACTTATTTAGTAATTAGAAAAATATCTTTTTCTCGATAAACATTTCGATGAAACATAAAATTATAAATTTTAAACGCACTTGGTGAAACAGGTTCCCAACGATGCGGTATATGCTTTGACGTTGAATACATTTATAGAAGCGAACGATTATGCTAATTTTCATTTTCTTTTACTTGCGTCATTTCTAGCCAGTGTATAGTCCCGTGTAACTTAGGTTTTTCTTAGGTGAGGTGAAATGTAGAGGACTAGGAGTTTTAATCCTGAATTCCTCGAAAACCGAAAGGCTATAGTAAGCTATAGAAATTCGTTATGGATCCATAAGTCTTCACATTAGATAAAATATGTCAACACGAACAGAACAAAGGAATATAACATTCTTACACACTCGTGCATGGTTTGTGCTGTTGATAACAGCGTTGGAGGGTTTAACGCGCACCCTCGTCGACCGGTAACCCTTGCAACACCCTACGTATAAATTCTCTGGCAGACGATGGTATTGATCTAGCTGCATTTCGACTGACATGGCTTCTGCTGTCCCCAACAGCTGTTTTATAAAGAACCCTTACACGGTCGCCGGGTGATAGCCTCGGTCATTTAAAAACACGCGCCTTGCCGTATTGACACGCGCACTCGTCGCGCTCGTGTGTGCGCCAACTTAAACATACACGTGTACGACGCAACAATCACACGCGTCTGTCTCGTGTGCGCAGAACCATAGATCGTAGTACTGCGCAGCATTAATGTTGCGAGTAGATAGCCGGCCAAGCCAGCTGTTGTCACCTAATTATCTCCGTCGCCATTAACGGTAGGGTTCAGACAAAGAAATCGACCGATAAAATGTAAATAGTACTAACGACGAAGAAGAAACGTGACGGCTGAATCGCGAATACTTTACGGCTCGTGGCGGCACAAAAAATATATTTACGATCAGAGCCACGGGGAAAAACAGGGACCTGCTTTAATGGTCAGGATTGCCACCTCTCAAAAAATTCCCCTTCAAAGTTTTTCGACAATTTAAATATAATGGAGCTTCGAATCGCTTCGAATTTGATTAGCGATCTAAACTTTCAAGACCATGAGATTCTCGGGGCATTTAGGACGTCATAGTCTGCCTTGCCAATAAGCCTTAGAGTTGGATTCATAGAATTTTGCAATAGGCTTTGAATTCTGATTTTGCTATTTATCCTCTTTACCGTTGTTTTACTGTAATTCGTGGTCAAGGACGACTAGATTGAGTGAAACTAGCGTATCTATAGGTGGCATCCATTTTCGGATATATTGGGCTTAGGGAGAAAGTATCTGTTGATGGCCTAGATATCGAATACTGCTTTTTGCCTCCGAACGATGCAAATCTCGCGTGATTTCACGTGGTTTCTTTTTTTAAAGGATATCTTCGTTAAATATGACTTATTTATAACTGTCCTTCTCGGACAACGAAATAACAAAGAAGTACATAAACAGAGAAGTTGTACTTTGCCTCCTGAGGGTTTCCAAGTTTTCTTGGAAATCTCCAGTAAGCGTTCGATCGTCAACAAAGTCACGAAGGTATAATCTTGTTCCCTCCTCCATTGTATCTTCCTTTATTGTCCGTGGATAATGCCCGGTTCGTGTTTTATCCGTGGCGAGAGTAAAAGCACACGCTACACGGATCCTTTGACACGCATACGGAGAAGACCGACTGATTCACGGCGTCGCATCCGATTACTTATTCCCTCTTTGTTCCTCTGAATATTCAAAAATATCCGCTCACAGTTTTCCCTGCTGGAGAAAAGTCTGTTCCATTCAAGGCTTCCGCTATTCCCTTGCGCACGATTTTCGGCAACCATTGTTATGCCGCGCAACGCGTCGGCCCTCGCGGCTTTTTTGGTTTACCCATAAACATTCGATTGACCCCCGGTGCTCATTAAAATGTCTCATTGTTCTACAACAAGACAAAGCTGGCCGGATCCTTTTGGGGTCGTTCAATCTTTGATTTTCTACTCCTTTGTGTGCCTGACGACATGTCGGCATCGTTAACCTCTCCGAGTCCTCAATTTTTCTTCCTACGTGACCGAGGTACCTCCTGTGACCCACGTTGAATTTCCCATTCACCAGTCGTTTAATACTTTATTCGTCATAAAGTGTTTCAGAGCTGCGCTTTCGAATGGCATCGATTGTTCGGAAATAGGGTGAAGTCGTATGAAAAATAATTAGGGTGAATCTTAATTTTGGTCACTTACACGTTCTTGAGATATTGTTTGCCAATTATCCACTTAATAAAAAGTCAGAATCAACATACATTTGAGGTATGTAGATATATTCGTGATCAAATCAGGCTTCCCTTGGAAAAATGATGTCTCGGGTTCCCATCTTTTCCCGAGAGAATGACATTGTACGGTAAAAGACCCCATATAATATACACATATACGGTGTAGGCGTCTGGCCAATCACCTGCGCGTAAACGTTTACATGAGAAATATGAATTGAAATTGATGTATTATTCAAACTTCTCAGTTATATACTAAATTTTATAATATCTAATAACTGAAATATCATATTAATTTGCTTTTAAATCACATTTAATATTAATATGATAGAAATTATAATTTGAGAATTCTTGCTTATCGAAAAGCCTGATTTGATCACTAATACACCATCAGTGGTACGTGCAAATTAAAATCTCAAGAATTTCTTATACCTGTGTTTCTAAAAGGTTTCCAATTGTTCGTGTAACAGTAATTGACTAGTATCCTGTAATTAGCGAGAACATTTTTAGACCGCGCACAACCTCCGAACCGCAATTAAAAAGCAATCCACTCGGAGCAAGCGTTCCTACCTGAGATAATTAGAGCGAATTCCGATGCGAAATTATCTTTCAAAAGGGTAGCTTATGTAAAAAAAAATGTTTTTCTCAATATAGAAATTCGAAACAGTTTAAGGTGTTGAAACGTTTTATGATAGACAATCTTAGACCTTCCGTATGAATCATTCTCTGTTGATATTTCGCATTTCTTTCTCTGTCAGTAGACTTTTCTACCAAAACAACATCATAAATCTGTCAGGATCAGTATTTTTCTCGGAGCGGAGGAAGGGACCGATATTGTATTTTCTCGCCCTGCGCACGCTGAAGGGCTGCTTCCGTTCAACTTCATAGCGGTATTGTTTTCCGAGTGTGCAAAACAAGGTCGTAAATCATTATCCCTTCGGTCTCGGTATTCATACCTGTGCTACCGCCAATGCTAACAACATGGCGATTAAAGGCAGGCTTGTACTTGCAACGAAGATAAACACCCTCAATTTTTTGCAAGATATTAAAAAAAAAAACGATAGAATAACAATGCCATATTTTTCAAAATTACCAAATTTATTCTATTTATAATTGTATATGTAATTGTAATGTGTTGAGACTTCGCTTTTAATACACTTCTCATACGCTCCATATAGTCTCAAGCACAATGGATTTCTCTTTCTTGGTTATTTTTTTTTTTTATAATTCTTGGACAAAGTGCGTTCACACGTACGTTGCACCGGACTGGCAGAGTTCGTCGAGTTCGTTGCACGTGTGTCCGCGCATATGCATCGAAACAAGAACAAAGAGACGAGCACGGTGCATGCATACATC
This sequence comes from Osmia bicornis bicornis, assembly GCF_907164935.1. Taxonomy (NCBI): domain Eukaryota; kingdom Metazoa; phylum Arthropoda; class Insecta; order Hymenoptera; family Megachilidae; genus Osmia; species Osmia bicornis. Next base: position 8,284,510 of record NC_060230.1, read on the forward strand.
AGGGAATTCCCCGTACCGAAATAAGTGAGAAACGCATTTGTTGGTCTCGCGACGATAGCCTCTCAGCGTCACAATAATTTTTTTCCTATTTTTCGCTGTTCCACACATCTGGCCACGAATCTAACGCGCAGTAAACCACGTGCAGGCTTGGCTCGTTATCGTACAGCCTATTATTTAAGTAACTATAAAAATGATACTTTATTCGCTTAAAATACACGCTTCGAATAATCTTTTATTTATCGCCGAGTTGAAATAACCAACTCGAAACACCTGTGTGCTTTGAAATAATTACCGAAGTCAGATAATCTTTTATTACACTCGAAATTATTTTCGTTCAACTAACGTCTATTTAACAAAGGAGTAGGCATAAAATTTCTCGATGTATTTCCTAATGCCGTTACGGTACAGTACCCGAAAGTAAGGAAACTATATATAGCCGTGTGTTACATAAACAATACACAAAAAGTTCAAATGTTGCGATAAAACCGTAATTATACACATATGGAATAATTTTTATCCATCGCAGTGTTTAAACATTCAAATAACCGCATCGGTCGCGCCATTAGGAAACTTAAACGACAGTGTGTTGTAAGTTGGAGTTTTTTAGACGTATTCTCTAAATTTAATCGCTGGTGGAACGATGAACAGAAGTTTTCATTAACATATGTCCCGTTAAACGATTAAGATTAGCTATTCGTTTGGCAAATTATGCAAAGTTAACGATCAGTATACATACCTAGAAAAGGGGATCTAGTTCTTGGTGGCGCGTTAGCTGATTCCGTGGAAGTCGAGATACAAACAGTATTTCGGTACGTAAGGGACACGTTGATTGGCCGCGAGCTATCGCGCGAATCAGCAATCAAGATGGCGATGACGTCACGTAGTGGTCGCTCGACGCTGATTGGTGGGGGGTCGAGCGGCTGTCTTTCTATATAGTTTCCCAGTTACATTGGCGGGCTCAGTTGGGATACGTAAGCACACGCGACACTTGAACAGTCACGTTGTTACTTCGTTGTTGCATGGTTGAACTTGTACGTGACAGTGACGGGGAAAAAGCAGACTCTATCAATTTATACGTGTCTATGCCGTTTGATCGGACGTGGTTCTAGTATACTCGGTACGAAACGTGACATCGGTGAACGAGAAAAGGGTATCGTGCCGTGTCGTGCCGTTTCGTCGCGAGTGTTCTTGGCTCGCGTTCAAAGTAAACTGTCGAGTTAAAACTCTTCCGCGAAGGAGCAACTAGATATTTCTTCTTTCCTTTTATTTGTCTTGTGGTGAAGTTTTGAAAGCAAAACCGCTCACAGATGACGCAACGTGTGCCTAGCGCAGGCTTTTACGACACTATCGTCGAAGATCACAATTACACGATGTTTTCGATGTATCCACCGACATCAAACTTTTCTGACCCCTGGCAGCTGACGAAAGAGGAAAAGGCTATGGTAAGAGAAAACACTTTCGATAACAGGCATCTATTAGTAGTATATAGTAAAATGGTAGCACAAATATATTTTGTTGGTTCGATATAAACGAACATCGATTGTGTGCACATCCAGGTGTCACGGTCGAAAGTCGATCGATATCATCCGAAGTGGTAACGATCGCCGTGAACTTAGTCGCAAGTTTGTACGACCATTTATCTTACTCCTCGTGACCGGAACAAAATTATTGCAATTTTTATTTTCACCGATAGGTTCTTTGACGCACTTCCAATTACGTTTTTAGCCATTTTCAGGTTCTGGAATTTTCGTATACGTGAGATAGGATTAAAACGTTAAATAAAAAATTAAGCATGAAAGTAGAAAGTGTTGCACGGTGATAGCGGGTAATTGAGTCGGTAATTGAGGTCGTACTCGTCGATGACGTCTTCGCTCGAATTTCTAAGAACCGCGTTATCGCTTTGAATCCTCGATTCTTCTACCTGTATTATTTTTCTCGTTTATTTTTCCATTCCTTTTAGAACATATCAATATTCTTACAATTGTATTTTTCTTATTTTCTTTTTTCCTTAAAACTTCCAATTATATTGTATAGATCGTCAATGGACTTAAGTTACTAGGGAATAAGAAACCTAGAGGAAAATTTTCCATCTACAATTACGGGAGACATGGATATTAACTTTTTTAATGCCATTTTCTGACCGTACTTTTATCTTAATAAGATTATCTTGGAAAGAATAGATAAGGATCTTAAAAGTCTCTATTTATGGCGTGTAATTACATAAGCGGTTTCTAAGGTATTCTACATCATCCGACGGTTAATGTCGTCATTAAGACCTTCATGATCTTTTGCGAACATCTTCCCTCGACACTCGGTCGAAAATGACTTCTATGAAATCCTACAAGGAATCCTATTTTTCTGACCTTTGTCATTCTAAAAACAAAACAAGTCTTTTGGAACAAACGTTCATAGGACCTTTTTTTATTCTTAAAGTGAACAGAATAATATGTTAGCCATTTGGAAGAGAAAGTATTTGACTAAATATGGTATTATTTGATGCTATCTGTAACTAACGTTATCACTAACTGATAAAAGACAAAGCTTGCTTATCTTTCATACAATAGAATAGAAAAACAACAATAATATGATTGATATACTGAAATTAAAAAAAAAAATAGTATGATAGCATTATGTTTGACTTAGGTTAGTGATACAGTGTCCTGATTAAAATCATGTTTTTAAAAAAAAATTATCTGGTAGTTTTTATTCTGTTCACCAATGTCAGTCATTGAACCTGGGTGTATTGTCCTGGGTGGAGGAAAAGCATTCTCTGGCGAATTTAAGAATGCTTTGTGTGCACGACACCGAAGGAAAACAGTTAAATCTGACAGGAAGCCCGGAGTTAACGCTCGTTAACCCACCAATTAGAGGGTTTAGTTGAACGAAGGCCTGGGTTAAGTTTAGTGGTAGCAATATGAACGCGGGTCATAAGGCAAGAGGTGTCATCCTGCTGCCTCTTGGCCTCGCGGCAAACATAATCGTTTCTTTTTTCCCTTCTCTACATTCTAAGCGCGAAATTCATATCTACAATATTATTATTTTTTTTTTAAATAGAAAAGTAAATTGGAGATCAATTTCAACTACCGCGTTGTTTTATTTGAATAAACAATGAAAAAATGAATTTATCAAAATCAGTTAATACGCCTATTAGTCTCTGATCATATCATTTCCCGCCAGTTTGTCAACTCTAACAAGATAATTAGATATCTGCAACTCCTTATCTGTCCAAGTCATTTCCGGCTTCCGTAAACAGTTTCCACGAAGCTGAAAGTGTTACTGCGACGACGAGCAATATCCGTCAGGCGATTTGCATAAGTTTTTATTTTCGCCAAGCTTAGCTCAGTTCGAAGCGGCGCGCGGCGTGGCGCGGCACGGCACGCCGCTTGAATGACTCATCCGTAGCACTCTCGTAGTTTTGCCAGCGATTTATGAATGAAAATCCACGCACGTGTCGCGTGCGCGCAGGTTGTACCGCGACACGCAACATTGCCACGCCGTTATTATTCGCGCGACGCCTCGTAAACACGTCGATTACGCGTTCGCCCCGTGAGACATCGGTACCTGGAAAAACAACCAGCCTGACATCGGTGTGACGGTTTTACTCTGTGAAACTAGTTTCTCGATTTCTTTTTCCACATCTAGATACCAGGAAACGCTGGACAGACTGATTTCAGTACCGAGAATCTGAGATCCGGTATCTTCTGGTTTATATTAATTATAGTAAATTGAACAATGCTCGACGTTCTGTGTGATTACGAATTTTTCCTTTCTCAATTTTTCTAGTGAAAAAATCGCGTGCTAATTAATTTAGTATGATTTAAATTATTACTTTACTTTGGGGCACACAAAATTGCAGTTATTTAGAATCTGATTGTTCTTGTAGACATATTTTAATAAATTTTGCGTAAGATTCTTTTTTTCACGCGGTCAGCATAGCAAGTCGGTAATCCGGTGTAGTCGACCTCGAAAGGAGGTCGATTCCACGGAAAGATATCTTGCGTACGAGTGACGTCAATACGTTAACACTTTCCCCTGGAGAGTGTCTTTTATATGCGATGCGTGGACCTCTTCTACGACTTCGGTTAACCTTTCGGGGTTTCCCCCCGGCAATACCTAACAATTTAAAGTCTTCCTTATTTTCTGATAAATATTCATTTTCGTTTGGAAATAACCGTATATTATCATTTTCTGGCTGTGGCATTTAAACGCTTCATTACCCAATACCTAAGATTAGTAATGTTATTTAAAACAATATTCTTCTATTGTTTTTTCGACGGTAACCTCCGTGTAATAATATTATCGCAAGGAGGATCTAAGATTTATCTTTCAGACTATAATGTTTCCATATCACTCTGCGCCGAGCTCTACTAAAATATTTAACATTCCTCTGGAGGGTTCAAAGAATAGCCATCGCGTGAAAGGAAAATGTTTCTGAAAACATTGTACGTGGTTGATCCTCTGACCGTTTCAAATTGATTTCCGGCAGAGTGGTACCAAAAGGTAAAGAGACGTGGCCTTTGATTGGTCGTGAGCTTCGAGAAGGAGAATCAGTCTGGAAGAGAACGATGCGTCTACTAAGCTTCACGATGATGGTTATAAATTCAAAGGAGATCCTTTCTCGTCCTTATTCCACTCTGATGGTATGATAAAGTGCTCCACCTATTCAAGGGTGTGATGCGTTGCCCCTTTAATAAAAGCCGGTGTATATTCATCGTTGAAGAGGTCGTGGAACCCTTGAGGTTCATTCCAGACCCACGTGGGACGAAAGCGTGTATCCAATTTCATGAAAGCATACTATGCATCGCTATATGGGGCCCCACCAAACGGGGACACAAAAGGGACGTGGGTGCCTTTTTAACGCGTCACCGTATCAAGCGGTTCATTATGCTCTAATGTATTCGAAATTAGGCTAGCTGAAGCGAACACACGGAATGGTACTTTGATAATCTTTCGTCAAAAAAGAAACGAGGATTGATGGTGATTAATTCTGTTAAAGGGGATGGTAATTCGATGTTCTTCTTTTTTATATATTGTAGTACAAATTGCTGTGATTAGGTAGTGATAGGAGTAGAAAATCATAGGTGTTAGGGGAGAGTTGCCGAATTTGGACCGTCGCCTAGATTGGACCCATCACCTTATATTACCTCCTATAACAAATAATATCGCAGTATTGTCAGCATATCTAACATTGATGAATGGTTGCATCAGCGTAGTATACATCAATGTTAGATATGCTGCCTATACTGCGATATTATTTGTTATAGGAGGTAATATAAGGTGATGGGTCCAATCTAGGCGACGGTCCAAATTCGGCAACTCTCCCCTATTTGACTCTCTTCTTTTTCAAGAAACTCATCCTTCAATTTCATAGGTATTAATCATATTAGAGATCTTTTAGGGGTTAACACTAGATTGCCGGACAAATGGATCCGTCGAAATAGGTATAGCACATATGGATTTTTGGAACTAAGGAATTAGTATTTATATACATTTCATAATCCCATTAAAAACCAACATATGTTTCAAAAAAAAATTATTAAAATTTTTCTATATACATACATATGTATATAATAATAAAATCGTAAATGAGTCAAATTGACTCGCTCCGACAATCTAGTGTTAAAAACTGGTGATTTTATAAAAAATGTACATTCGTGATGAAATAAAATTATCCCGGGAAAATAGCGATGTCCCGAGATCCCATCCTTCCCCGTCTGCATTTCCGGGGAGAATGACAGTGTAGGGAAAGCACCCCCATATACCCATACGTGGTAGCGGGAATTTAGAATTGAAATTCATATATTATTGAAACTTTACAGTTTCTAAATTATTTTTAATACAAATTCCGTCAAAATTAATATTCCTGCTGTCTTTACGTATATCGCCACTTTTCCTAGAGAAGCCTGATTTGATCGCGAGTGTACGCGAGGGTCCCCATACGTGGTCGCATTTATAAACGCGATTATGTTGGTATTCTCATATGGGGAGGGAGTAAGCTGCCGAAGTGCAACCAGTCGGAAATGCCTTAGTGATTGCGTCACTGGTCAGGAATTTACGGACCGTTTCTGCCCTCGAAGCGTTTTCTTTTACGCCCGTGTGTTCCTTTTTTCTCCCATTCCATCCTTCGTCCTTAACGTGTCCCAGGCATACTCATCTTCGTTTCACACTCATTTTTCCATTTCGCCTGGCAAACCTTCAAAATTACTCGCTCGAATACCTTCGTATTTTTGTATCATAAATCCGATTTAACAACTCGTATGTTTCTCAACGGTTCTCTTATTGCTCAACGGTAATAACTATTCGAAGTACTATCGTTATAAAAAGCTGGCCCAAAATCGGTGTGTCGAAGGACACCGTGCTCTCCTTGCGGGAATCCTTGATACGGTTGCTCAATTTCAAGCAATTTCAGCCAATATCTTCGTAACGAAGGATTACTTACTGAAATTTCGCCAAATCAGTGTATTTCTAATGAAATTTCCTAAGGATCGCTTTGTCGATTTCAAAAATTCACATAAAAATGTAAATTAAATTTAAATTAGGAATCTCCCAGTGGTCCGCCGTCCGGTGGCAAACAATTCCAAGTTCATTACCTAGCCTTGGAATTATCGAGCATTCCATTCGCGTGATCGCGCACCATTTTCCTGCTAAATCATTCGAAATGTTACAATTTCATTCAACTACCATACTACACTCCTGAAACCTGTCTTTAAACGGTGAATCAAAGGCGACTGGAAAATATTCTTAAAAACGTAAACAGTGATCGATTTCCAGGTACTCGATGACGAATAAAATCTGGTTTAAATACAAAAATGTTGAATCGGTAGTAAGTACAATGGTTCTCGTGGATCGTTGAATATAATTGCAACAGTTTTATCTTGTGACTCGCGATTACGCGCGTCACGGGCCGTGTACGTCGATCAATCGGAGCTAATCGATCATCTGAGGCGAAAAGTGGGCGATTAAAAAGCCTCGAGGCTAGTCGTCGATTTCGCAACTCCTTATAGTTCTGCATCAGGAAAGATCTGTTACGTGATCTATCTACGAGTCCAGTGAAAATTCGTTTCTCTTCTAATACGATATATTCCTCTGACGTACGAGATAAAATCTTGGATTAGTTAGATAACCTTGGCCATTTCAGAATAGAAATTCCCAGGGTAGAATATTGTAATAAATTCAGATTAGATCTACAGTAATAGCGTTTATTATAATAATTTAAATTTCAACAAATGCAATTAATATTTGCCTCCATTTAGAGCCACGTTTATCCCCAGGTAAAACAGGGACGTGCCTATATTGGCCCGGTAAAAAAAAGAAGGGCCTGTGTGATCTGGTACAAAGGAAATCACAAACCGAAGCCGATCTCCAATTTAGCGATTGGGTAATAGAACTGACCTACAACGAGCAGGCTCGAAACGCGAAGCCTTGGCACGACACGATCTCTGCCGTGCTCTTAGCTCGCTACGTAAAACGGGGACAGGGCCGAGATGACGTGCAGGGAATTTCCAAACTTAAATCGTGACTCCCCTGTGTCGTTCACCTCTGATCGTGAACCGCGACACGAGGGACACATCCCGTTCCCTTCTCTCGAAGACTTTGGTTCCGAGTTCGGTGCTAAAAACAGTGAACGAGCAGACCCACTCTGTCCTTATCTTCTCGCGTTTATCGGCTACTGACAGAGCAGTCCAAGTACTTTCCAGTCTGATGTATGGTGTCTGTCAGGGACATCCGTAAGAAACGCGTTACACGTTGCTCGTTCGCGTTTCTGCCTCGTCACGTTCAAGGAGATCGTAGATGTACCTCCCTAAATGGCACGCACTTGGATCCTCGTATTCCCATTTCAAAATGAAGGCATTCGTTTCTAAAATTGATACTTCGTGAAATATGCGCTATTCCTCTAAATGGAACAAGCTTGGAAGAAAAATTCACGGCTGAACTTTACATTTGGGCACACAGAATTATTATAGTATTCGAACTGAACGTTTTTAGCGTATTTTAAGAGGTTAGTTTGACGCCATATTGGTTTCTACTCGTAAAGCCAATATGGCGTCAACCTAACCTCAAAAACGTTTTACATACGGTATAACTTTTGAGCGAATAGATTCCTAGAGTTAAAATTTGTATTTTTCTCCCTTTTTCGTCTAACATTTTTTAAGTATAATAGAAGAAATCAATAATTTTGCGTGTCCCAAAGTAAAGTGCAACTAAGTTTGCCATTTAAAGAAGTGGGCGCCATACAGCTGATACTGAGAAAATTGAGTGTGCCTTTCGGTTGCGTACAAAGGCGTGTAGATTGTAGTAGAAAAGGGAAAACAATCGGCTGGCTGTGCCTGTCGAGAAAGGCCCATAGAAAAGGCGGCGTGTGACCAACAACGGAGCACTGTGTTCAATGGTAATCGTTAACCGAGGCTCAGGGAAGGCCAGACTTCAATTAAGAGCCCTAGACGCGGTAAAGAGAGGCTGGCTACGTCGGCTTCACTTAAATGAGCTTTGAAAGAGAGGAGTTGCATTAACTGAGCGGATCTAGTGCATGCTTTAATCCATTCGAGAGCTGCTTCTTATAAGACGATCCCCAGGAACTGAATTTTTTTCTCCAGTTGCCATAATGGATAGATTATTCATATTCCAAATTTAATTTTTCGGTGCTCGAAAATTTGGGTACCCAAAATCAACTCGAAACTCTGAATAAATTTAAATGCTGGACGAACTTTTAGGGTTTCACCCAAACCGGGAAAAAATTCCCTAACCTAACTTTCGGGCACCCATACATTTCTAGTTCCAACCCTTCACTTATATTCGAAAGCATCGACTTCCGGAAGCCTCGAACAGGCAGCAAGATGGAGATAACTCTGAAAACAAGGACATCCAATTTTAAGTGTCTTTTCTCCTCCACCGTTAAAATATGACCGGTCCAAGACAGAAATAGACGTTTCGAAAGAAGCAATTAGGAGATCAACGTAGTAATTCGGGCTTGCTCCCGTGAAACACAAACGTTGCGCAAACTGGACGATACCGGGAAGAAAAATTATTCTGCTTTCAGTTGGATTTCTTAGGAATCGGTTTTAGTACACGGACGTATCGAAACACTGGGCCTTTCGAGGTTCTCCACCTTTTTAATATCGAGGTAACGGTTCGACAACCGGGAGAGATAATCTTTGACGATCGTAGAATCCACGAATACTTGTTCGTTGGAAGCAGAAAGGGACGAATGACGAAACAGCACGTGCTCGATTTTGAATTTCCTGGTACGATGATTCGGTGACTTCTGCTATCGAATTCCTGTGAGTCATTCGTAGTTGGCGCCTACTTTAATCAGATGCGGTGGTCACGAACATCAGTGCGCGCGTGCGCCCCGTTGCACTTGTCGTATCCATGTAAATCCTTTCAATCTTTCACGATGTTATCGATGTCGAACCATTTTTCACTTTGATAACACTCCATGTACCGTCCATTTTTGTTTTTCGCAAAAATTCTGCTTTTCCGTGTTTGATAAGCTTAAGAGGAGATAAACTTTTTGCAAGAAATAATCGAAAAAATATAAGAGTAGAATTTTGTCGTTTTTGAATAACAAAATTTCTTCATAAATTGTGGCGTTTGAGAAACAGACCGATCGGAAATTCCAGATATTCTTTCCTGGTTACATTTCCACGAACTTCTAAAAAGTAGTCCTCGAATCCGATGATGATGGTCTCTTTTGAAGTTTAGGAGATTTACTAAATCCCTCTTCTCTCTTTTCTCTTTCTCTCATCGTCAGTGAAGTGGTTCGCTCGTGTTTCAGTGGCCGAATAAAGTCATCCTCTTATCCCGGCTAAATGCAACCTTCCCTCGGTGGCCAATCTGTTTTTATGTATTTCGCTCTTTATCCACGAGGATTCTCCTTCGCTCCGTCTCGTATCGTGTGTCCTCTCGAGAAAGGAGGCGAGCGCGGCCGAAGATAGCCGAAGCTGCGAGGCCGAATCGACGAACGACCATGTGGTGATAGCGCGATGACAGAAGCACTGTCAGTGTCACTACGACTGCCGTTGCGTGCGGTCGTTCATCGAGATCGCTTCTTCGTTTCCTTATTTTTTTTCCCTTTTTCTAGTTTTTCTACACGATTACCGGTGAACGTTCTCTGGTTTTTTCCTCGCCTCTCGGGAAATCTTTGATGTCGTAAACCTCGATCCACTCGAGTAGCGACCATTAAAGGGAAACGAATTTTCTTTGAACAAAGTTAGGTTAGATTCGACTTGTGTGCCATATAATCGACGGATTTTCGTGAACGACGGCTAACGAAAGTCGACGAGGTGGTTCGAGGTGAGTTGAGGCTTTAATTCGTTTCCATTTTTGGTGCCGTACGAAATCGTCCACGCAGTCGGTCTTATAATTGCATGTATTATCATAGTATGTTAAATATATACGTTTGTATATTTCGTTTATGAAGACACCAGAATGGGCAGCGAGAAAAAGAAAACAAGGTCGTAGGCGAGAGACGGGTTCGTGCCGTGCACGTTAAACAAAGAGGTAGTAGTAGCTGCATTTTCTTTCCTAATAGCATTCTTATCTTGTTCCCTGGCTGATAGGCGATGCTCGTGCTTTTTGTTTTCTTTCGCTCGCTGCACTTTAGACTCGTCACAGCTGGCTTAGCACACGTGCCTCTTCCCACGTACCGTGAGCTTTCACGAATTGCCTCTAGTTAGAACTTCGAACCTTTAAGTTCTGTAGTCGATAATGTCCCTAGAAACGTATCTATGTAAGGTTTCCTATATAACTTCCTAAATAACCGCCATTTTATTTCTACCCCTTTGAAATAACAAAAACTCGATAAATCACTTCGGGCTGAATATTTTTCAGTTAACTTTCGTGTCGAAACGACGACAAAGAAGAGATCGGCCTACATTTCCCTATCTTTTCGATAGGTACCGAGTCGCATAGAAAAGGAACTTGCAGGTTATGCAATTGAGACGGCACGCGTGTATCGCTTTACGACCAGGGGGAAAAGCGTAACAAACGGGGAAAGTTTAAGTTCCTTGTACGCCCCGTCGGGATCAGTGCTGCGTGTTATCGTGTTTACATTCTTTGTTCTTTGTCCGGGACTGGCGCGATGCATCGACGTGTTTGCGCCAGATCGCGCTTTCGTTGTTCCGTCGCTCCCAACCACACGTGCGTGTTGTGTATCGTTGGGAATGTTTGTTGCAAACGAACGGACGCGCAGATTTATCACGAGTTTTCCATCAGTCGGACAGTGAAATTTAAACGAGACCCATCCTGCAACGTTTCTCACGCGTTTTTAACGTTCCATTACTATTTCTGTGTCATAATTGACTAGACAATGATACGCGATTGGATTAGAAAGATGATGCAATCGTGAACCGTTTCAGGATTATGTTTTTAATCGGTAAATTACTTTGTCGGTAAAATATGTTACTCGGATGAAATTAGAAATATGTTAGAACGATAACTTTACTTTTATACTTTCAAAGTTTGTGTGAACTGCTCATAGTATTACTATTGTTTTCCTATCGAGTCCGCGGATGAAAAACAGAGAAACGAGTAGAATAAACGAGTAGGAAATTATTCCGCTATTAAGTTTTCCGCCTCTAAGAGGATCGGGCACAGGGGATTATCATTCGAGCCGAGTTGCGAACGGTATTTCCTAACCTCTTCACGGAATTAATCTTGTCTCGATATTCGTCATACCTCATCGAAGAATTTAAATTATTTTTCTCTATCGGATGTGGAAGGTATTCGTAAAATCAGGACAAAAATATCGATGATTTAAATTTGTAGTTGGAAATGCTTCTTAAAAGTTACAAAAGCGCGCCATTTTCAGTTCGTTCGGGAAGGGTATATAAAGAAAAAATGGCGTGCTTTGTTATTCAATATTGTATTCGTATCATGTACACCGCCCGTACGTACCAATCTTTTTTCCTATCATGATATTGCTCTCGGTTCTCGCAACGACGACGTAATTGCATTATTATTTACCGCGTAATAGCAACCGTCGCACAGTGCAGAACGGGGAAAAAACACGAGTGCGCATGTGCGGGGGAAATACGGCAATAAGAACGTTACGCGAAACCGAATAGCCATTTAGGCCATCGAAACGGGATTAAAAACGAGATTACAAATGATGCCTTTATTCTCGGTCGTTACAAAACGACTACGGTATTAGTATACGGATTAAAATGTATCGGAAGACGAAAAAGATGTTCCTCCGTCGAAAGGCGGTACACAATTAACCGTGGAAAATAAATGCATTGTTAATAGCCGAAGGATCGTCGCAGTTTGTTTGTCCGGGCACTGCGTCCTTGAGTCGCCCACGGGCCGAGTTGATCGCTCCAGTGATCTTGGCCTGACATTTCAGTGTCCTCCGCGAAAAGGTTTTCGTGGAAAAACCAATGGTTCGGCCATCTCCGAACCGTTGCGCGTTTCGTTGCTTTTGTTTTCAAATTTCTTTGCTGGGCCACGCGCAGGCGCGTGCGCATGCGCACCGGTGCCGGATCGTTTTGTCGGGTGCCACAAATCTTTGTCGCATAATTGACCGATGGAAACGACTGGCTGAACAGCATCCGACCCGTTTGCGGGAAAAAGAACGGCGTAGAATTTAGAACAGATTCCGACATAGCGATACGTCGACGTTTACCTTGTACCGGTTCTCCGGTCAATCTTTATTTTATTACGTAAGCCGAAATTATCCGGCTAAGAATCGATATATCATCGGTGTAAATGGTGGATGCAAATGAATTCCTGATTAATCGATGCGTACCGCGATCGCGTTACAAGCAAATAGTTTCTTCGTTGTTTCACGGTTAATTCGACGCGTAATTGGCTTTACCTGCCGCAATGATCGACACCGTACACGTTTCTCGAAAACGTTTAATGCAGTTCCCGGGAACAACATCGTGGAACACGAGAGCTGGGTTCGTGTTTGTCGAATCCGCGCTAGTTTTCTTGTTAATCGAACGCCCTCCGCGTCCTTATCGGGGTCGAGAAATATGCCAGCAGTTCCTGGAATTCAAAATTGACGCGTGGGTGGAAGAGAGACGTCGAGATATCCGGAGAGGGTTGGCACAGTTAGATTAATACGGATAATAAGAGGAGGAGGGAGGTTATAACGAGAGACCTCAAGCGAATTTCGAGGAAATGTTTATTCCTACGTTGATCGGTCGATTCGTTACCATCCTATCTACCTTGATAAGAGAAGGACTTTGATTCTATACTGGTCAGTGATACCCTGAAAGGATAAATGTCTGGAGGTTACACAGCGGCATACCATCGGAAAATTTTATAAACAATTTTGAAAGTTCCTTTCGCTGTCAGGTTAATTCGATTGGGTCTATTGACGCATCGTTTCCCCCTTCTGTCTGCACAAATATTTTCATCCTGATATCCAGGTGCATTTGTTTCCATAAGTTATTAGAGGTATCTCACGAAGTGAGATCAAATATCTTTCCGTTTCTCATTTTTCTCTGTCAACATGGCGGATTTCGTTTCTCGTCAGACGACGATCATTATTTACCGGTAATCTAATAATGGTAGCGTATACGCCTACCGGATCTGTGTTTGATGTATGAAAATTCCACGCTACCATCGTTGCTTGGTAAAACATCGCACGCTGTTTATTGTAATCTGGCTGCCATATGTTTTCGTATCAAGTCCGCAGAGATAAGCTGGTTTTGAATGTCCATCTCGTGTTTAGCGAGTTACTGCCGTCCGATAGTTCGTTCCTGAGTGACGCAAAAGGGAACAGGTTTTTCGTTGGATGATATAGGTATTTTAATTATCATTATTTCCTCGTTGTTACAAACGTATTGCTATGAGTTCAAATTCCCGTCGGTGAAAACTATACCAAGATGGCCGCGTCCTAACTAGGGTCGCCGCCATTTTGCTTTCCACCAAAACACCCCCAAGTTTGATCAGAAAACAGACATTTTCGATTGCAATAATTATGATCTTTAATGAAAATGTAATTTATGTCATGTTTTTATATTATGATAAAGTAGCAGACTTACGATTGAACATTGGTCCTATAACCCTAACCCTAACTCCGGTTATGTTGCCTCTGATCCACGTCACGTGATCACTCGGTCGAGAATATCTCTACAGGAAAGGAAACAGTCGAAGTGGCACTGTATACGCATCTTAATGTCGCGATACGCGAAGGAAGCCACATCCTGGAAATGTTCGAAGCGATAAACGAGGAAACAAACATTGTCGTCCCTGCGTGGCTCTTCGCTTTAGCAACCCGTTTGGCGGACCATTCGAACTTTATTCCAGGAGGTCTCATCTCCTTCCGATTATCCGCGTCGATCGACCCAATCGATCCGATCGGTTCGATGATCCGGTCCGAAAAGTTTCAAGATCGAAAGAGCCGTTTGGCGCTTCGCTCGAGTTCTCCTGCGAAGAGTTCTTGGCTAGTTTCCAAAGCGACGAATCTTTGTGGGGGAAGGCGACCACCACGCTCCACAGGTGTTTAAACTTAGAACTCGAGTTAATTAAGATCTTCCAGCCGGACGCGCAATTGGGAATTTCGGTCCGCGTAGATGCCGGGGAAAACCACTGGCTGCGAATAAACTTGTTTGAGATTATCAAGGTATTTAGTTGTTTCGTCCCATCCAACGAGTCTCTTAAGCCAATAGAAATTTGTTACAATTCTCAAGTATTCGTATTTCTTGTTTTATGAATGAAAAAGTGAAGGTGTGAAAGATTGTCCGGGTACTTATAGTATTTTCACGGCTAATAAAATTCTTGAGGCATTAGTATAAATCTTAGTCGAGCGCCGCAAATAAATCGGCTGGAACGCGTTAAGCTGGAAACTTGGGACCGTTACGCGATTCCGAAAGAATGTCGCTTTTGCCGAGAGCGGGAACAATGGAGAAAGTCGTAAAGGCAACCCCTTTCTTATCGACCCGCCCATAAAGTTGGGCCACGCGCTTTAAGTCACAAACCCGACACGCTGCTAATACGTTTACGATATATCGAAATTCTCGGCTTTGATATTTAAGAAGCAAAAGGAACAGGAGATGGTGGAAATTATGGAAAAATATGTAGGTGCCATGTTGCAAATTGGACGAGGGCGCGGAAATCACTCCCACCTTTTTCTCCCCTGGTCTCTCTTCTCTCTCTCTCTCTCTCTGTCAAGCGCACATACTCGAAATTCGAAGGTTATTTTTAGATTAGGTTTCCTCGTCGCGTATGGCCACGAAGAACAGAGCGGCATCGAAGAAGCTCAGTGTAAGAGAGGCGTCGGTGGAGGACGCAGTGGTGACGACGAACTCTTCAGAAAGTGAGAAGAGCGTGCGCGAGGGAGGAGAGAAAGAGATATTTAAGGGGGAGGGGAGCGCACACCGACGTCGAAACGATCTCTCACGAACGAACGATCGACTGAAATTTACTTTTTTCTTACCATAAACCCAAGTACCCTTGTTATCCTTTCCCTTCGACCCTCGTTATTCCCGTCTTTCCTCTAACTTTCCCCGTCCTAACCTCTATTCCTTTTTTTTAACGACGAAACGAATAACTGAACGAAATATAACCGATACTTCGAGCTATGGCAGCCACCGCCATGGATCCAGTCGACATTGCTAATATCCTCGCGCAGGAACTGCTTTATCAGCAGGTAACCTTACATGTGTTTTCGTGCATTTACCTTTTGCAACATAACGAAATACTTTTTTCTTTCATTTATCACCGGATATACGTCGATACAATGATTCAAGATTTCAGACCTATGCGAAGGTTAGTGCCGTTCCGACCGAAGCATAAATTTCTAAGGAGCGTTATTAAGTATATTCTGCTTATGTTTACGAGCAAACACAATTCGGATGGTGTCATTAGGCGAGAGCTGTTGAAGCAGCTGTTTGATTTATTTTGAAAGAGATAGATACCCGACGCGCGCCGTATTTCTACTTTGTACCAACAAATAAATCCAGACGTTAAACGGTTAAACATATCTGACCACATGGCCTCGGGAAGGATAGCAAATCCTGTAGCGGCGAGAATCTTGAAAAATCAGAAAGATGTCGCTGGAGATATTTTGACAAAACATATTTGGAAGGGAGAGATAAAAAATATCTCTGATTTATACCGAGTTATATCTCGACGTGAAAGTGGTAGATTTAAAAATAGAAAATCACTTGGATCATCCAAGATACACACGTTCAATTGAATCGATGACGTGTATTGTTGTTCTATTGTCAGGCTCTTCTTGAAGATCACGTACAATTACATTGTGCTTTCTCACAATGGTAGTTCTTTCCTCGAAGAAAACAGAATAATGAGTTCCGAACGGGGCATCGAAGACCGTCTGAAATAAACACTATTTGGCAGGCCTTCGAAATAAGTGTTTCATTCACTTCGTGTGTGGAGTAGACTCTACTCAGTAGAGTATCTCCTAACGACAGGTTAGGGTGGACGAAGTGAAAAAGTCCATTTCGGCAGAAAATGGCGGACGAATTAAAAACCGTCACCTTTCCCTTGTCTCTTTCAAAGCACGCGCCATTCCCAACAATGAATACAAAAAAGACTCGGGACCGAAAAGAGGAAAGGAAAAAAAAAACAACATGGCGTACGCGGTCGCGCGCGACGGATGGATGAACTTGAAGGAGAAAGTCACTATTCGACGCGTGAACGCGTGCTATTGAGCCTGTTAACGTATGCGGGATCATTATTGCGATGCGGACGAGCAAGAATTGTGCAACATTGTGCAATAACCGTTGGAAGTCCACCCGCTTCGGTGAAACAAACAGATCATAAAGAGAGTTGCGTATGAAACCGCGGCACGAATATTTTTACGTTCTCGTAAAAACCATTGAAACCATAACGCGTCATAGCCTACCTTAAGACAGAAGAAGAAAAAAAAGTAACCTCGCTGATGGGGACGGTGAACGCTAGTACGCGCGCCAAATCATTTATGTAGGTATGTGTATAGTAGCTTTAACGAGTCAGTGCACGCAAGTAGAAAATATTCCACGGTATATTTCACGTTACACAAAGGGTATAATCGTTCTACGCACGATTAACCTGCGACAGACGAATGCAAGGTCGCTTTGAACCATACCTAAAAGATCATTAGATTTGACCCTGCATTTTTTTTTCTCCGAGGGTCGAGACGTCTGATTACAATCATTTTATCGTCCTCGATGTCGAGGTTAACTCTGTTTTTAGGAGGAATCTATTTTTCGCGGTATAGTGTTACGCGCATGCGCGATAGAGGTTAGGTTCCCCCGTTCGACACTCTTTATTCTCTAATCAATTTTTTCTTCGAAATCATTTCATTCGGCGAAATCACAGCGTCGATATCTCGCTTTACAATGATTTTTTGGTTATTGATATCGCCCTTTGTCCGCTCACACGGGCCCAGAGTAGATTAAAACAGCAAACGCATTTATTTATAGAAGCACCGAGCGTGTGTGGGATATATACGCTGATTTCGCGTGTATGCGCGCGCATCCGTGTACGTCGCGTGCACGGCCGCGTGTGTCTGCGTAGAAACCGAGGGTGGAAAGAGAACCGACTGCATCGCAAAACGGAAGACGAGAGCATGCATGCCAACGTCGAATATCGAAAAAAAAGCCTCTGTCACGCATCTGCGCGAAATGTTTTCCGTGCGTCTCGGTTGCCACGGTGACGCGACGCCTCGATCGCTTTACAACCTTTTTATCTTTGTTTTTCCGTCCATCGAGTACCGCGATCTCGTGACCTTGCGGTTGTCGCTTGATTGATTTCAAAATCGTGATCTCTGCTACCCTGTGTCGATAATTGAAATGCTCCCGTAGAAACGCGCTTGTCGCCAGTATATCGTAGTCTTCGTTATTTAACCGTTCGATATCATATACTATCCACTCTCTATCAAACAGGTTGTATTTAACTTTCTTTTTAACTAATTCTTCGCAATGTATACTCATAGCGTGCACACGGTGTAATATCATTTATCATACGTGACTATCACCCATGGGGCGTATACCTCAAAGCAGTGCACAGAAATAAAAACCCCTCTGATTTATTACTTCATTTTTTATATTTTACGAGAAAAAAAAAGCAACACGTACGGAGTGTACGAATGTTCTGCATTCCTTGCATTGCTATTAGGTGAACGATGCACGATGCGAGAGATGCAAGAATTCAGGGTAGGATACGCAGCTATTTCTAGAAACGATGCATATATGTATTCCGCTGTTGCAAAATGCTAATAGAAAACAACGTGCCAGTTAAACTATCGTGGAGAAAAAAAAAAATCTGCTTAAGATTTTATTTTTCAAGCGATTTTCAAGTATGAAAGATTGAACGTAACTGTGTTTAAATTTGCCGCGCTGATCGGGTAATTCCCCAATATGCCCGCAGAGGGTTAAATAAATAAATGTATAAGTTACGCGGGTGAAAATAAGTACGTTAAATCCTTACAACAGTATAAGGATGCGCTTTGTTTGCTCTCTGAAGCGTGTCGTGACGCGTTCTGTCGGGGAGGCATTGACTTGTCAGAACCTGTAGAAGATAAGTCTGACAAAATGGTACAGAGTTCGTCTACCAGGCCGGCATATCGTCTGACGTATTCAAAATGACGATGCCGTGCAAGGTGAACGGCCCGTCGCGTCGCGTCGGTCAGCGAATGTGCCGTGGTATTAATCTCGGTCTCGTGCCTGCTAAAAAACTGATAGCACCAGCATTTCCTTTTTGTTAATCTTCTACCAAAACCACTGTAATCTTTTATAGCCATATATAGACGGAGCATTACCTTAGGATCGAGGGGCTAAGGGGGCGAGTGTAATGGTGAATCGAGTAACCATAGAGTTGTGCGAGTACTCGAATTTCGAGTCGAACAATGATCGGTCGGTCGAGCCGAGTCGATCGCTTGAATTTGCCGAGCTACTCGAAAAAATCGAACTACTCGAATATTCGAGCCCTCGTGAAATAGTCAACTGTTTTTTTTTTTTTTTTTTATTCTACATACTCTTCTTTCTCTTCAACTTCTATAGATGGTGATTCTACCAATACTAATAGATGAATATTCGTGTAACTCGAACAGTTCGAATTTGTACGAATAACTCGAAAGTTAAACATCTGCTCGAATATATTTGAGTAATTCGAACATTTTCGAACTGAAAATTCATCTTCAAGTAAATCGAAGTTTCACAAAGGCTCGAATATTCGAGTAGTTCGATTTTTTCGAGTAGCTCGCTTTTATATCAAACAGTTCGTCGATTTCGAGTAGCTCGGCAAATTCAAGCGATCGACTCGGCTCGAACAATCGAAGCGAGTTCAGCTCGGCTTGTAAATTCGAGCCTAACCGATTTACCGAATTCGAAATAGACAAAATGGACGGGAATTATAAATCGAACTTATTCGTCGACGAATAAGATCGTTTTAATGTTTCCGTGGCAAATAGAGGTTAGCCTTAAGATCATAAGGGTCGATAATCTTTTTACCGCAAACACGGCGATGTCGCTTTCCTGTTCTGTAGATAAACGAAATTGAGTACATCGGTTTCTCTCTTTTTTCTTTTTCTTTTTTTTTCCTGAAAGGATAACTATCACTCGGTCACCACACCTTTGTAGACGAATGACGTTTTCGATCCAATAAATGTACACCTAC
This sequence comes from Osmia bicornis bicornis, assembly GCF_907164935.1. NCBI lineage: Eukaryota > Metazoa > Arthropoda > Insecta > Hymenoptera > Megachilidae > Osmia > Osmia bicornis. Next base: position 8,304,079 of record NC_060230.1, read on the forward strand.
AACAAGTAAATACGAACCGATAAGTTCGCATACATCGGTAAACATTCGTTTAACGTTCCTAAATTTATCGCGCCTTTAATCATCATTGGTACAATAACGGGACAACCTTCTCAAGATGGTTGCAATTATAAATTTTGGATCGTGCCAAATGGAGGAACAGAGCTGCGCCTGCGCATCGACCATACTTGGCAGCAAATTATAAACTCATTGAAAATGTTGATTAAAAAGAAACGCGAATTCGTAACTCTCCGAAAGTGTATTCGTAGAAGAGAAAGAGTGGTGGTGGTGGGCCAAAACTGAAATTCCAGAAATCATTGACGCGCGAAAACGATTTGGTAACGCCTAAGTTTATCGCTCCGGACATTCCTGAACTTCTTGCGTATAACAACATCGAATAGGTGGGCTGCGAATTTTGTGGGTGGATGATTACTGTTACACTAAAGCCGTTGTTTGTTGGCGTGTACGCTAAGTAATTTTAGCGATGACACGCGAGAAAATGTGGCGATTAGGCATCGTCGTTTCGTGTTACAAATATAGGGAAGATAAATTTTCATTCAAAATTGGAAGAGTTATTCGCTCGTTCGGTCCTTTTATAGACTTTCTTCGACTAGGGATACGAGTCTAGGGATGTTATGTTGGCAACGCGAATAACTAGGGCCGCTACATTTTTGGCGGGAAATATAGTATTTTTATGAAATCTTGAAGAAAATATAGCAGCCGGCATATATTTAATGATGAAATTAGAAGAGGAAAAGAATTATCTAAGAATTCATCATCGGTTTTTTCATTCAAAGCAGCTCGCTGTGTAAATTCCTGTGCAATGATGCTTGAACTCTCCTGGGAATCGTGTTCGATTTCTCTGACGTCTAATCTATCCGTGAATCGACCTTCGTTAACTATCAGAACGGATCGTAATTTTAGAAATGATAGGCTCCACAGTGTTGCTGCGGTGGCGATGGCGGTGGTGGTGGTTGGTCGTTGTCTCTTCTCTTCTTAGGAGAACGAAGGACGTGCTTTTCTCCTTCCTGCGTCCTCTTTTGTGCTTTCTGGGAAAACGTGTGCGCGATTGTCGGGGCTATAATACGTCGCGATTCCGTCTGCCGATTGGTCGAGGCGATAATGGTGAACGCGAGGTTGTCGCTACGTGAGCTGTGATTCGAGCCAAGTCATTAATATCATCCGTAGCTGAACGCGTACACAACTTTTATTGTCGATGAAATCCGTCGACAGCTGACGGGACAATTGTTTCCATGATCGACTACTCTCTTCTGGTTGCGAAACACGTTAGATTGTTTCACTTTTAAATTTCAAACGATCGTCGTCTCCTTACACGTAGAAACGCATTCCACAGGAGAAAAACACATGATCGCCTCTTAACACCGATGGCCAGGTGAGAACGCCAGGCAAGCTAGATCGAAAGATTAGAAAGAAGGAGGGAAACGAGGAGGGATAATTATTAGGAACTTTGCGATAATGGTTGTAATTTTAGCGATGATGACAGTGACGACAAAGATGCGCGCATACCTTGAAACGCAACCCTGACGATCTGGTTCGCGGCGATAGCTTATCGTCTATTGGATCACGGGTATTTTTATCGGGGACATCTCGGCGTGGATTAGCGGTTCGCGATATCAATGTGAAAAGGAAACGATAACGTGACCGAGGTATATCGCGAACCAATTCATCGTGATTCTTTTTTTATTCTTCTTCCTTTTTGTGATCTATTGCGCAAAGCCTTCTTTTTCCCCGTTATGAAAACATTTGTTGGAACTCGTATCGTTTCGCATCATTTGACAATTCGTCGAACTTAGTCGAGTCCGATTGGGTAGTTGCAATATCGAAATTGGAACTAGAATCGAGACCCCTAACTCGAGGTACAATATATCTAAGCTAGAGATTGGAAGTTAAAAAACGGTGATTTCTTTCTGTTACAGCTCGTATCTCTGGACGGACTGCATAGCGGAGTACCGACCAGAACGACGCCGACGTTGACGCCGACGACGCTCCGTAGCATCGAACAGACGTTCCTCGAGCTAACTAGCGAGTCCGCGTCACACAGTCGCGAAGCAGGCTTCGTACCACCGTTGGTTGAACCGTCGCAACCGACGCCGGCACAGACGCAAAACACGGCGGCGCATCACATCGTTACCACCGCAGCCGCCACCGCCGTCCCCGTGGCTACCAACACCACCCTGGTGGAGAGCCAACAGACGCAACAAACGCAACCCACCAGGCGCAATATGGGTGGTAGAAGGCCAACGAGAACGATCGGGATGACACCCGAGGAGGAGGAACGACGACAGATCCGTAGGGAGAGGAATAAAATGGCAGCAGCCAGATGCCGCAAGCGAAGGATGGATCACACCAACGCCCTGTTAGAAGTAAGTGACGATCAGCAGGATAGATCTTAACACGTTCGCTGCCGCCTGAAAATCATGAGGAAAGTGGTGCCGTGTGCCATCGATTAGAACGATCTTATGATGAAGGATTTCTCTTGATATTTTCTTGATCAGACAAGAATGGCATCCATCTCTGATGCGGTGATAATGCTTTGACGATGGCAGCGAATGTGTTAAAAAAGAAAATGTGAAATGAGTAGGCTAGATGTCTTCCTCTCTACTTATATTGCCGTTTCTGTAATCGCTGCCACAAGTAATACCACTTTCAACCAGCAGGGTATCTTGTGAACAAGCTTGACGTAGATCTACCGCTCTTTGAATGCTTCTCGCTTAAATACATGAAATCTGATAATTGAAACAGCCGTTTAGGAGCTATATGTATCTTCATCTCATTTGGAAAACATTGAACAAAGAATATAACATGGATGATGCGCGTGTTGTAGGAGACTGAGGGTTTGGAACAAAAGAAACAAAGCTTGCAAGAGGAAATCCATCAGCTGCAACAAGCCAAAGACGAGCTCGAGTTCATTCTGGAGGCTCACAGAGCTGTCTGTCGACTACGTTCCACGTCTCCGCCGGATGTGAAGCCTGTGATAAAGCCAGAACTTCCGGTCGAGGATCAATTCGCCAGCGTGGACAACGCGAAACGCGATTCGTTGAACGCCGCCGCGAGACCCAACAGACCAAACTCGTTGCCGGTTGGTTTCGACAATAACAATCGGCCAAACTCCTTGTCGATCTTCACCGAATCGAAGGAGAGACCAGACTCGCTTACGTTCAAGACAGTCGAGACGCCATCTTTCATGAAACCGTCGCTAGACGTCGCTGGAATGCCGATCACCACCCCTACCAGTGGCATACCGTTTAACTTTGAGTCTCTGATGGAGGGTGGTACCGGGCTCACGCCAGTTTCCACGCCTTTGATACCATCCTGCTCGACGCAACAGAGAAACAACCTGTCAGCGGTTGACCTCAGCTCCCCGGATGCGAATCCACCGAAGCTGGTGAGCTTGTGACGCCAAGATGACCTCGAGTACGGATCAAACGAGGACGATCCCGAATGAAAGAGGTGTTGTCGCGTCTTGGACCGTTTCGCGGAATTTTGTACAGAGAACCAGAAGAGAAGCAAGAAATTGAAAACGTTAGAGCTAAGGATCGACTTTAGCGCTCAAAACTCTCTGATAGATAAAGAAAGAATCATCTGCTGAATCGGGTCTCCATTCGCGCGGCACTGCGTTATACATGTACACTATCGTGCAACGGAGCCTTATCTTAAGTCCTAAGAAAAGACTACGTTGCTCGCGATTGTACTTGGCGCATAATTTCAAGGAGAGACACATAGTACAGCGGCTCGGTGACGATTGTACATATATAAATACATGTATGTACTAAAAATTTAACGAATGCTTTTTCTTGCATTCTCAAGAAGAGCCGTATTTTCTTGTTGGCATTTCGAGTCGCATCGATGCCGCTTTTCATTACGAGTAACGAGATTTCTACGAGCAACTCGCGTGGTTTGCAAGTTTCCCGTAATATGTAATCCCTCCATACATATAATATATATACATACATATATTTTACTATGTATGACATTTTTTGCATGATCTTTAAGCAATATTAATATATTTATACGCGGCTGCTGCTTGCGAGGCTGGCCGATTTTTTCGATAAGACTTTCTTCTTTCTTTTCTTTTTTTTTTTTTTAATATAATATATATAAATATAGCGTTAGCAAGAGAGAGGAGGTAGATCGTTTTACGACCTGCTCGATTTCAGCCCCGTGATCGGCGGTCGCGATCCAACGATCGTTATGATTAAGAAAAAATTATAACGCACCATCAATAAATGCTGCAATATATTTTCATTGGATCGAACGAATAAAAGAGGAATTAAAATATTATGTAATTATCGACGAATAATAACGATGTGTTTCAATTGTGTATCATAATTGTGAACTTCATCTAGCTGTAAGTTGAGATACATTGCGTGATATGGTTGTTCACGGGTTCCTCGGCCTCGTGAACGCCATGGATCTTTGGAACGGAAACGTTCCTGTGATAGAACGTGCAAATAAACTCGTACAGCGTTAATGGTCGAATTTTATATCTTTGTACAGTCGAATTGATGATTTCTCAATACAAAAAACAAACAGAATATTTTGTACAATGTCGTGTCACACGAATGTGTGTACAGAATCAAGTTCCGTGTATCCTGTTCAAAGATCTCCTAATAGAAGCCTGTTGTCCTTTTAATCGCCTCCGCTTCATTCATGGAATCCATCATCTCATAATGGTCGAATTCCAATGAGAACGTTGCATGCCCCGAAGAGATGATCCTCACTGCCTTTGAGTAGCCTAGGAGCTCGGCCAGTGGAGCGAGACAGTTTATCACCTGCGCATACCATTTGTTTAGAACAATGCCAGACAAGAGCTACTTAAGGTTCTTTGTGAAGACCCCTTGGTTGATAAAATTGGAATTTATTCTAAATAAAATTAAGTGACATAATCATAAAGAAAGAAAGGCAACAGTAAATAAAAGGCTTAAAAGAGGGCCCAGGGCTGTAGTCTCCTTTAGACCTCTCCTTAATCTGGCACTGATACCAAATTGATGGATTTTCTTAAAACGCAAGTTTTAAGTACCTTGTTGTTTCTACGCACGTCGACAAACTGCACCTCTGCGCGTCTTTTGGATAGATCCTTTAGAACCACACTAGAGTACTCTTCGGGTACCACCACTTCCAATCGCATAATAGGTTCCAGAAGCGTCAGCTCGGCGTTTCGCATCAGCTGTTTTCCATGAAAAATGAATTTAGAATAAGAATTGGAAAAAAAAACTCCCATCAATGTTGATCAGTTTCAAAAGAAGATAGTTCCAAGTGAAATATCTCCATCTGAAGTTGATCCATAGAAAACAAACGAAACGGAATCATGTTAAATCTCAAAGTATCGACACGCATAAATGCCTGGCATTTTTTGTGAATTAATCTCGTAAGTTCATGGTTGCTGGGTATGTGTCTCTGTTGTACAGTATCGGCGACAAGCCCCTAGAGTACTGGAGCAAACAGCAATCCCAGTCGGGTCGTATACGTAAAATCTTGGACTCGGATCTGTTGGAAAATGTACGAACCACGATGACGAATCTGAAGTGAATTGATTCAAATCGAACTGTGTTTTTAATGATGAAACGATTAACAGGTTATCGAGATACAGGACTTTGAGCAACCGAACAGTTATGGCACCTCCATCTTGTGTCCCCCTGAATCCTCTCAGTTTCTTAATATCGAGTTACCGATTCTAGTCGTGGTTATAAAGAATGTAAATTTGCCCTGTCGACTGCAGTTGCAGGTATAAGCATAAAATTCTCAGTTTGATTATTGCCATAACTAGAAGATCCTAGATGGGTCCCCTAGCTTCAGGGAATGCTCCTGGATCCACCTAGCTCCGTACCTATAACTCCGTTCAACGAGACGAGTCACTAAATAAAAACAAACAGCTCGCTCGCTTTTCACGTAATCGGCTCTGCGACTGCAGCCATTGGCTGTCACATGTTGCAACTCAGAGCCAAGTTATCTTAAGATGCGATTTGGGAGATCCGGAACCCGTGAGTCGACCCTGCCCTGCTCATGCATGGATCACGTGTACACTTGGTGATTCGCGTCTCGTTGAACCGAGTATAGTTACGTCTCAATACCTATATCATTTCAATAATTTCACATTTTGAAATTAGGTAGTAGACACCCAAAACTGCTTGCACCATTTTCAATTCACCAACGCTGAGGCGGAGAGGCAGAGCTCTAGGGGTGTAATCTGTCGCGCGAAAATCAAATTGGAAAGTGGATGGAACAAACTAGAACTGAACCTGTCGAATTTGACTCAGACCGCTTTCAAAAGAGACTACGCCATCACACAAAGAATTCAAATCAGTGGAAATTGTCGTCTGCGAAGGGTTTACTTCATAGACAAACACTACGACCAACAAGAGATTTGTCCTAAATTGTACCACAGGTTTCTCGATTCTTACATGTTAAAATGGGGCATTCATACCGTAGATAGGTCGTCGCAGACTAACAATAAGAGAAACAAAAGTAAAATGAAAGGAAGTAACAATTTGAAGAAACACAGCGGCGAAAATCTGAGCGACGATGAAACGGGTTATAATTCCGTGAGGAATTCCGCTGGACGCAGGACAATCGATGAGAATTTCTTGAGAAACTTGCAGCTTAAAACTGACATATTGATCAATAATTTCTTCGATAGACAACCCTCGAAAGTACCCCGCGCTGTGGAACTTAAACAGAACGCGAAGCTGAAGCCTTACGCTTTTCCACTAGCGACCTCTATCTGGAGGTCCTCCAATCCTGCAGCTGTTTCCGAGGACGCTTTCAACAAGATCAATGTCCTTCGAACGTTCACCGATGCTTATGCGTCCAATAAAGAAGAGAATGCTGTAAAAGCCATACAGGATAACTGGAGGAACAGGTACCTTCTCCCTCAGGACAGATCATCGAAGAGTAGCGACGCGGCGAAGCAAAACTTAAAGAGAACGATGTTGGAATATAAACCCAAGTCTTTACAATTACTGCCCGAGGCGATATCAGGAATTGGAAAAACAAACACCTCAGGATATCCTAAGAAAAACGGCGAAACGATCAAACATAATGAGAATGATACTATGAATAATTAAATATCTCAATAATTGTACTCTGTCATTTGTTGATACATTGTTTAAATATATGTAAAATATATTTAACCTTACCTGCCTGATGCACTGCGATACAGCAGCAGTAATTATCGAGGGCAAGGTACCCCGTCCGATTTCTAACCAATGCAATTTCACGCCCATATTCACCACTGGAGAACCTAACTTTGGCCCGTTTGTTAAAACCGAATCGATACCATTTTTGACCGCTTTCATCGTTCTCTCTGATATAGCGTCAATGTTAGCGATACATTCTGGTGTCCTATCCAACAGCAATGTATTGCTATCACGGTAGTTTGGTATCACCGACATAATCAATGTGACTTTGGGTTTGAGCTTTCCTATTTTATATTCGCAGGAGTAGGTGTCCTTGACTTCTTCCTTGATAGTTTCTCGGTAAGCGATCTGCAGAGGACCTATGTCAGCGTCGATTTTGTACTCTGTTCTGATCCTTTCCTTCACAATTTCAATGTGCAATTCACCCATGCCTGCTAGCACGATTTGGCCAGTCTCAGTATTGTAAGTTACCTTCAGACTTGGGTCTTCTCTTTCTAATTGTTTAAGAGCAGTCTCTAAAGCCGCCTGTGTAGACAGAGATGGTGCTTCTATGGAGCAGAAGAAAACAGGTTCTAAAGCTTTTGAATTTGAAGCGAAGAAGTCGTCCACTACTTCTTTTTTAATATCTTTTAGCGACTCGAGCTTTTTCCTCGCCTCATTTGCCGCGGATTCATTGAACGTTATCAAGTCGCCAGTAGTTGTAGTCTTTAATCCTCCAACTACTGCTATATTGCCACTTGTAATTTTGGATACTTCTTCGTATTCATCCGCACAGGCGACGTATAATCTTCCTACTTGCTCTCTCTCCCGTTTGTGAACATTGTACAATCTGCTATTCCTTTCTATAGCACCAGTGTAAATTCTGACAAAAGTAACTGGTCCTTTTTGCTTGTCATGAATTACTTTAAATACTCTGGCGGAAAGATGTTTGTTAAAACAATTGTAATACTTCAAGTACTTGTTTTCATTGGGTGATGGTAGATAAAGAAGGACACTATCCATTAATGGTTGCACCCCAATATTTTTGTAAGAACTGCCTAAGAGTACAGGAACACCTTTCATGTTTAGAGTACTTCTATATAAAGAATCAAGTAACACTTGTGGAGAAATTGTATCTAAAGATTCTTGTTCTATAATTATGTCGGCTAGTTTATCATCTATGTTAGATAGTTTATCAATTAAATTTCGACGTTTTTCGTTTGCCATTTCCCACAAGCTCTTGTCTTCAGATTCAGATAATTTTGACCCCTGGTATTTCATGCCCATCAATTTTTTGTCAAAGATTAATTTCTCTAAAGATACAACATCCACAATACCTTCTAAGACCCCTTCATTTTTTATTGGGAACTGAGTGGGCAAGACATCTGTATTTAATTTTGATTCGATAGATTTTAAACTCATATCAAAGTTGGCATCTGGTCTGTCCATTTTATTGACATAAATAATTCTTGGTATGTTGTATTTGTCTGCTTGTCTGCAAACTGTTAATGTCTGTGCTTCAACACCTGCGCTTCCATCTAATATGACAACTGCACCATCTAATACTCTTAGTGTCTGCTCTACCTCCATGGTGAAATCAATATGTCCTGGAGTATCTATTAGATTAATACGATAATTTTTCCAATCAAATGTTACTGCTGCAGAGGTGATTGTTATACCACGTTCACGTTCTTGATCCATATAATCAGTTACCGTATTTCCGTGATGAACTTCTCCCATAGATTTAATCAAACCGGAATAGTACAACATCCTTTCTGTAGTAGTAGTTTTTCCTGAAAAATCATTGTGAAAATGATATAATTTTTGAGCAAACGAAATCAGTTTTCAATAGGTTAACGTATAAAATATATTAAAATTAAACGAACCGGCATCGATATGCGCCAGAATTCCGATATTTCGAATTTTTCTAATCTCATATTCCCCATATTCCTTTCTTAGAGCTGCTGAACCGTTTGACAACCACCGTTTTTGTAATATACACCACGAATTTGTTACTAACCTAGATGTCAACATGACTTTCTAACCTATAATATTACATAAATACATCTCGTATCGCAAAGAAAGTGATAGAATTATGTTCGATTTGAATGCTGAAAGAAACAGACAGTATAAACTATAACAATATTCGATAAATGTTTATTTAATCTTTTTACAGGTTATTATATCTAGCTCTAATAGTGTTTTCATCAAAGTACGTGTTAAATTTTCGCCACTTTCGTCTTTGTAAAGGGTGAAGTAGAACACCTTTTGGACCTCTCATTGGTAGTAAACCTAAAACGAATGTACCATTATTCAATATATTATTATTGTTCTATTTGGTACTTAAAACTGATATTTCTACATGTATTAATAACCTGCAGTCTGTGCCATGATAATTAATGAGGAAATTCTTTTCTGCTGCACTTTGCACAGGCCAGTAATTCTACGGGGTAATATGCAACCATCTGATCTTGTAAACTGATGTAAAATAAGAACATCCTGTAAGAATAAATTTAATTATTTAGGAATTTAATAAATTAAAGTAATACAAAAAGATGTATAAACAAATATTTAGATCTTACTGTGTGCTTGACATCAAGACCAGTGGAACAGAGAGGACATGCTCCATTTTTAGTTTTCAACAACCGTTCTTCATTTTTATTCGGTTTTATTACTCCTTCAACAATTAAAGTGTTCCCTTCCTTTTTTTCAATGACTGTAAATAAACATATTAAACGGTAGAGGTTATGTACGTTAAGTTATGAGTAAACATTAGATACTGTTATTGTTTAATCAACACTTGTATTTAATGTCACTCACTTTCCTTAAGATATGTTGTTCCAGATACAGATATATTTCTATAACTTTGTAATGATATATTTTTTCCTAAATGTTTTACAAATCGGAACAACGCAGCCATTTCTGCGGTATTTGAAATAGGTTAGGACTGATACTTTTGTAAACATCATATGTTGTTTGCTCTAATGAATGATTTTAGACAAGAAAATATATGAAATATGTATCATCAAGAACAGAAAAATGCAGTTAACTGTTTTGAATCATACAAAAATTAGGATAACAAAAATTGTAATGTCCTAAAATTTATTTCTTTGAAAAGAATTTTTAATACATTAAAATTTCATAAATTCTTCTGTTTAAGAATTTCTTTCAACCAGGCGCGATTTTATATTTGCCAAAATCATATTTAAAAATTTGTCTTTTCATACTTGTGGAGAAGACTGTTCATTTGTTAACTGCTGAATACTAAAGAATTGTATTGGTTCGTTCTGCTGTATCTTCCGCAGAAAATGTCAGACGACGTGGCCGATAAAACATGGTAGCCGTGTCACATCCTACACTTTAAGTTGTCATAAGATCATGATATGTCATGTGAAAAGATCCGTTTTTAATAGTGTTCTTAACTAATTAATCTTTTCTAAGATAGTATTGTAATTTATTTAATGTATTAATCGTATAATTTTATAAAAACATGGGACTGTGCAAGTGTCCGAAGAGGAGAGTCACAAATCTGTTCTGTTTTGAACACCGTGTTAATGTTTGTGAACATTGTATGGTTACAAATCATCCAAAGGTATTTTACCTTGTTTAGAAAAATAATATATGAACTATGATTCACTGTATAGAAAATCAATTTTATCGATACGGTCAGATTCGATTAATATTACCCTTTATTGTTATTTTTTTCAGTGTATTGTACAGTCATATATTTTATGGCTCCATGATCACGATTATAATCCAGTTTGTACATTATGCTCAGCAAACTTGAGCGAAGGGGATTGTGTTAGATTAACATGTTATCATATGTTTCATTGGGCATGTTTGGATAAATATGCCAGAGAATTACCAGCAACCACAGCACCAGCAGGATACACGTGTCCTAGTTGTAAAGAATGTATCTTCCCAGATGGAAAATTAGTATCTCCTGTGGCAGATGTATTAAGAGAAAAATTGGCTGGAGTTAATTGGGCACGTGCAGGGCTTGGTTTACCACTGGTACATATTATAATTGATTATGGATCAAATTCTCTCTGTATATATCTACTAATTTTCGTACATTTTGCTTTGTAGCTCAGCGAAGAGAGAGAGCAAAAGCCAGAACAAGAGCGCCCATCATTAAGAGTTGAATCTACATCATATCAAAATCACACATTGGCAACTTCATCCCCAACAGTAGCTACATCCCGTTCCAATAGCAATGCAAATTCAGTACACACTAATATAAACAATGTGCATTTAAATAATCAAAAAATTGGTCCTCCATATTCAATTGTAAATATTGATTCATCGGTGGGATTATCCACACCAACTTCAAGAAAAGTTTGCGAGGCTTATGATGACCCCAAAGAAATATCATTTGATCACGATGAAAATAAATACAGGAGGAAGTCAGCTATCGAATGGTTTTTAAGATGGTGGAAACTCATAGCGAGTCCACCGACAAGACGTAGAAATACAGCTGGGCCATTGTACAAAAGATACGCAGTAATAGCTGTTATGGGAATATTAGCTTTTACTGGAATCGTACTTTTGTTCTCTTGGCTTGGTAGAATGGCTACGGATGGCGATCCGAGTTACGATCTTCACGCAAATCCTAATGTTAGGGTCGACGATAACCCTGCCGGTATTTAATATACTCTTTGCTTTCGAGGAGAACTTTGAAATAAAATCCTGAAAGGATAACATGTGGAAGTAATAATTAATGTTTGTAAAATAGCAAAATAATTATCAACCACAGTCAAAGGAATATGTATCGACTGATATATAATTTCGTTTTGAAAGAGTAATTAGCTTAAGATACAGTGTACTGTTAGCCTTACCATTTGTTAATTTTTATGTAAAGTATGCCTTAATATTAAGCTGTATATTTCACTCTGCAAAGACTCATAAATTTTCAACAGATTATGCATTATGACTGTATAAACCATCATTTTTTTTAAACTGAACGTTTATTACAATTTAATCGAAAAATTTAATTTTACCTAGGTTCACCTAGTTTCGGAAAATCGATCGGTAAGTTGTCGAGGTAAGTGGCAGAAATAATGCAGAATATCTACCGTATTCGATTTATTCATGTAAAACGTATTTGTAATTCAAACAGCTGTCTAGCGACTGCCGCGGAAAATATTTGTTCATAAAATATTAAAACCTCTTAGCAGTTCAGAGTAGTGTCTCGAGTTGCCTCTAAACTTAAGAAGAGGTATCTTATAAGAAAAGAGAAAAGAAACACTAATCGATGAATATCTTAAAATGTATTACAGTCCCTGTTTGAATTTCAAAAAAGGATGATCATAATAGATAGCAGAGGAGTGGGGAGGTTTAACTTTCTTCTCACGTTCCATAGCAGCCATTTGTGATCAGGACAAGGACACTATCGTTTCGTTTCAAGTGCCTACCTTCGCTCGGTTTTTGAATATTTATTACTCATGAAATAGTAAATCCATAAATCAACTATAGAATCTCGTGCTTTTATTTCCACTTAATAACAAGAAACATTCTCCTTTATTATTAAACAGTAACATGTTACAATAACGTATAATTCGAATTTTTTTTTCGTCTTACCCAAGCACTTTGCAGCTATCGAATATCAGTTCCGTTTTGTAATATGAAATCATAACACTGAGGTATAATACGATAGCATAGAGACTTTGTGAATTAGAAAATTAATAATTTTGGGCAATTTATTAACCAAGTCGAAATTAACGATGGAATTAGTGAAGTCTGTGATGAATAGTAGATTAGTGAAGTACATGAAAAGGTACTGTACAATATTTACAGTCGATTTAAGTGCTGCAATTGGTCTGGTTCATTTATGGAACAAAGGATACAAGTATTTGGTACCGACCGCAACCCTATGCTGTATTGGTAAGATCATTAAAACATAAAAATTTCATTTTTTTTATTAATAAACATATCTTTGATTCCTATAAGATATTCTATTTGTATAAAAAATAAATACAACTGAGTTTGTATATTACGTACTTGTACCATAAACTTGTATTTTAAAAAGACCGCCGTAAATTAAAATTTTTTAAATTTCGACCGCAGTGCCATCTCTTCAAAAACGGCTCAAATTACTCAACAAGTTACCGATCGATGTTTTGAAACATGGGATACTGGCGCTGCCTATCGAAGAGCAGCAGAAGCTACTTACCGACCTATCGATCTATCCAATAAAAAAAATATTCAGTTTTTACAACATTTTCTATTTATTAACTTAATTATTTTACAAAAATTCTTGTCTTTTATACAAATTAAACCATTAGAACACTTTAATTTACAATCTAAACTTAAAAAGAAGAAGACAATATCATTACCGATGTGGATTAATTGTAAAAGAGCGGTGGTTTACAAATTTGAAGCATTAAATAAATAAAATCTTGAAAATTAAATAAACTACATACAAATTCTTCAATTTACAATCGTAAATGTTTAAAATATTCATGAAATAGACCGAAAATTGCCAGCTATAGTCATTGTTTACTGTAATTGGCATTCAGCCATTTGTTTATTAAGAATATTATTGAAGCGCCTACACAATTATCTTCATTAAGATTGAAACTTTAAATCAATATTTCATAAATGTCATTTAACGGTATTTTTATGTTATAAAATTGCGAAAAGATCCCATCCGTTAGATGTCAACTTTCTAAAAATTGACGGCGAATTTCACATACAGGTTTTGTAAGGATCTAGCTAGTGATTGATTTATTATAAATAATTATAGGGTCGAATTAAAATAATTTTTTATTTACGGCGGTGTTTTTGAAATACTTGTAAAGGACCGGTCAAATAAAGACATGTCCAGTCTTTCCATGCCTTCCACCTTTGATTTAAGCAAAGTACAATGCCATTATTTGGGCAGTTATCAGGCGTTCGAACGTTTATACAAAATAATGATTTTTTATTTCAGGTGGAAGTTACTTGTACTGTCGCATCAAATCTCGAGACAAAATATCCCCGAATCATGCCATTATTATAATTGGCTGCGATTCGGGATTAGGATACAGTCTGGCGTTACACTGTCGACAGCTCGGGGCAACTGTGATTGCCAGTGTGCTGCAAAAAGATGGTCCCGGGGCTAAGAAGTTGGGACAGAAGGGTGTACATGTTTTTTCCTTAGACGTGACGAATTTTCTTGACCTTTCACACTTTGTGGACTCTGTGCGATCATTATTAAATGAAGAAAACTTAGGTAAATTATTTTGATTTCCATTCAGGGCAGTGTCTATAGCTTTTTCAGGCTCTAGTCACGTGTGCCTATTTTGCTTAGGCATAAGCCCGATCCTGGTTCCATTAAAATTCCATTGTGTTCCATCTTCATAAGACAATATTTCGGGCTTTTGAAGCACTCATCATAATCGATCCCCCAAACAAAAATTTGCTTATCAAAAGGCTGTAAAATGGATATTTTTAGAGTTACGGTGTTTGATCAATAACGCCGCCGTGATGATCTTCGGCGAATTCGAATGGCAAACGCACGAGCAGATCGAGAGGCAATTGCAGGTGAACTTATTCGGCGCTATCAGAATCACTCGAGAATTGATGCCGATGATCCGTATCCACTCGAGCAGGATTATCGTGATCTCGAGTCATTGTAAGATCCAACCGATTCCTGGAGTGGCGACTTACAGCGGAACGAAAGCTGGCCTCACCGCTTGGGCCACGGCTCTCAGGCTGGAACTAAAGAAATATGGCGTCAAGGTCATTTGTTTTATTCCTGGTTCGTAATGACTGAATAGATTTATTTGTTTATCGCAGTGAGAATCAGAAATTGATCAGATAAGTGGCAAATTAATTATCTTTAAGTGTTTTTCGATAGGCTCTTTCATCAAAGAAAGCAACATAATGGCAGGGCAAGCTGAACATTTCAAAATGATGATGGATTCAATGCCTGAAGAGGCGAAACACTTTTATGCTGATTATTTCAATAATTATTGCAAGTATTTCTCGTCGGTGTCGCAGGCGACCAAGTTGGAAAAGCTGCAAGATCCGCGGATCTACGAGGTGTTCGAAGGCGCTCTTCTTGACAAGTATCCATCAGCGATTTACAAGTGCGTTTTACTCTCTTGCTTTGAAATTTACCTCAGGGCCGCGTTTATTCCTAGACAAAATAAACACCTGCCTGGGGTCCAAAAGAAAAGAGAGATTCCTTTGTATGCCCAGAGCGCGAAGAGCTCTAGACGCGGCTCTGACCTCGAACTAACTATAATTAAAATAAAATTGACATTATTATTTTTGCAAATTTGTTTGCCAATCTAATAATATTGCGAACAACTTAATATCTAACATCTGATAAAGTTTCTGAAAGTCTCCGATTATTTCGAGCAGAAACCTAACCACAGGAATGAATGTGTTGACCAAACTATTCGGCTGCACAAGTTCGAAACAGCTTACGTTGTCGCATTCTTTGCTCAACGTAGGGTTTATCATCTGCCTGGAGCTATCCATGCGTTTCAGAGCTTGCATTTAGCAGACATCAATTAATTAATACGAATATTGTTTCAGGAATGAATCATGGAGATACTTTATCTACCACACCTTGTTCGCGATCACGCCGTACTGTCTAAGCGATATGCTTGTGTTGAAGTTCGTCCAAGGCCCTCCTTGGAAAGGACCAGGAGCGATGGTCATGAATGAGAGTGCAGAAGCACTTCCGGATCAGTCGAAATGAAGATTAGAAAGATTAAAAAAAAAATTCTGAAAATATTTGTTAAGGATATTAGGAATTTATAATATGTAAGGAATTTGAAATTTCATACTAAGAGGAATTTTGATTAAATGATATTGATTTTGTCCCAATACAGTAATCACAGTTATCAAACAGAGAAATTACCTGAAATACTATCTCCGTTATTTCCTCTGCAACCTTGTACATATTGTATTTTCTTCAGTTTGAAACCTTCCTCCAATTATATGACAGCTAGGGAAATACACTCGATAAGCATATGGGGGACGACCCGAAGGAATTGAGGTTGAATCACAGAGGGCTTTACAAGCCTACCACGTTTTCTAGATTCGCGTTACGATCTTGCTGTCTCGTAGGGAAACGTAACACGAGCTTCCAAAACGAACACTTCCCATGGGAATTGGTTTTATTACATGTCGAATCGGTTCGTGTCTTAGGGATACCTCTGTCTATTCAACGAGGACGTCTCTTGCTTAATTAACACGTGTCCGTAAAGTGTTATAGAAGATAATGATAACTTGTAAGCGATAAAACTGTAATTATTTGATACGGAAAGAAATAAAGGTATCAAGCGATTAAATAATAAGTCTGTGACGCTGTCGTTGATCTTTTTATCATTATTATGAAATAAAAATAAGATTTTTTAATTTATGGTGTACAGGTACACCATGGCGATATAGGGAAAGGAAGGTCAAGTTTACTTGATACAGTTTTATTTAATATTTTTTATTAATTTGTTTCTTAATTAGTCTTAATAACCTCGTGCAATCTGAGTGTAATACGTGGTGCACATCGTGATTTAGATTGCTTACTGATTATCGATACTGAAAATGTGAACCGGATCCTGTTCGCTTATCTCGATTCTAAGTAAGAAGAAACCGGTCACACCACCGATCGACGCGACGTTACCTCCGACTATAATCGACGCGTCGCGCGTCGCGACGCTTTATAGATAACGTGATAGCAAAAGAGAAAATTGGTTAGCATTAAATTCGAGAAACTTTTCTCCGATAAAATTATTACAATTTAGAGATACAGTGGTACCTCGGTATACGACCTTAATCCGTTCCTGATGTTTGGACTTATATTGAATAGGACGTATACCAAACCAACCTTTCCCATAAGAAGTAATGTAAAAATGATTAATCCGTTCTCATGTAAAAAAAAACTCCTATTGATACCTACATTAATGGGGTTGTAAAATAATTTAAACACTGTTTATGTCATCAATAGCATTTAAACGATTTCCCAAAAGTTTATAAAAAATATTCACTAGTTTATTTAACATAATTAATTTGTAAAATATAAATGTAACCTAATGATAGATTCTAAATTAACAAACCAACTGGAATAAATTTTATTGCCTCCTATTTTGCGGTTATAGTTTGTTATACGATATCCTTACTTGTACGATCAGTCAGTTAATAATACATCAGCTCCGAATATAATTGATTATTAATTTAATTTTTCCTCTGAGATGATTATTTAAAAATGATGCAAAATTCACACAAAAAATGTATGTCCAAATAGGACGTATTCCAAAACAGACGTATACCAAGGTACCACTGTATTAAAAAAGAAGTACAATAATGGCTTTTCTTAGCTACGGTATGTAATTCTAATTTTCAATATGAAGTATGCACTTTTTATTTTATAAATCTTCTTTTATATTGTTGCGCCGGTGAGTGGAGCTCGCACTTTCCATAATTAAATGAATACACCAGGAGCAAACTAGACTGTCTATATTTCAGTTACACAATTGGTTTAGCAATAGATCCGTACAGGTCGGCTTCCCGATACAATCTGATATTCAAAAGACGCGCGGTTGTCTAAGAGACTTCAAGCATCCGGTGACGTGTTTCCGCTCGAAACAAGGGATAGCTTCACGTTATGATTCGACGACAGCTTCGGACGGGGCAGTCGATGGCTCTTTCGATATATCAAGAAGCGGTCGATGCGTCGAAAAAGCGGGAACTTCTCACCGTCGCAACAATATTATAGTATACATCCTGGCAGTATTCTTCGTCGTCGACTCGGTCGCCTTTTACCCCTGTGACGATATACTTAAACCCAGAAACATGACCGTTCCAGGACGTACATATTTCTCTTCCTTGCTATATCAAGAGGGCTGCCGATTTCAAAGCACAGATCACGTTCGAAGTTGGTATGCAAGAAAATCAATCAAAGGAAAAGTATTTTACATAAGATTGTTAGAGGTTATGTATTTGCGCGCGAATGGGATGACGGATGAGTGACGGGTAGGGATGTTCGATTCCGATTCGATTCTTTAGAAAATTGATTCTTTCAATTCGATTTTCCCCAGAATCGATTTTTCTGATCCATAAAAAACACATTCACTCCTAAAAAAAGTATAAGAATAATGTGGAGCGTCTGCTTTTGGTGTAAGAGCACGAAATATACAAAAAATAAAAAATCGATTCTTTACAATAATCGATGCCGCACAGAAGAATCGTATGGGATAGTCTGGGTTGGACTTTACCAAAAGGTGGGACGCAAATTCGGATGCGTCATATATCATTGGAAAGCCCTTGACGAGAGGAACACAATGGTGTGGGTGGGAGGTCTTAAATATGTGACCTTGACCCGCTAGAGGTCAAAAACTAAAATTATGTTAATTTTGTTGTGCGAGAGGTTTTCGTCCGGGTAGACCCGCTCCTGACGCTGGATTATGATAAAAAAGCGAATGTTGCTGTGTAACGTGCAAACCATCGCAGATACAGCACCGTCATCGCCATATTTAGGTTAGGTTAGGTTGGGTTAGGGTGTCTTTTTCGAAGATTTCTCCTCGTTAAATAAGAAAAAAAAAAGTTAATGAATTTATATGTTTTGGGGCATTTTAGTTTTTGACCTCTAGCGGATCAAGGTCACATATTTAAGACCTCCCACCCACGCCATTGTGTTCCTCTCGTCAAGGGCTTTCCAATGACATATAACCAATCTGGATTTGACGTCGAGCTTTTGAATAAACTCAATATATATATTTGACCTCTAGCGGATCAAGGTCACATATTTAAGACCTCCCACCCACGCCATTGTGTTCCTCTCGTCAAGGGCTTTCCAATGACATATAACCAATCTGGATTTGCGTCCCACCTTTTGGTAAAGGTTAACCATAGTCTGTTTACAAAAATGAAAATAAAAAAGGAAACAAAAAAAGTCAATTTTTTTCAAACCGATTCTTGCAGAATCGATTCTTCGGTTTCGATTTTTTAAAGGAATCGATTCTCTCATTCCGATTTATTAGGATATGGTTATTAAATAAATAACAGGCCGTATCTTTACTTTTAAATTGAAAAATGAACTTTATTATAAATCTCAAGGAAGGTATGTCTAAAGACTTCGAAAAATGCAACAGAACTAAACTCTTGGTAAGAAAACCGTTGGGCAATCCGACGCCCTTATCTGTTCTTATAATCAGTTCGGAAATCTGAGAGCTTATTTAAAAGAGAATATTAGAAGGGTGACGATCGAGACGTTCTTAGAATCAAACTAATTTAATAGATTACTTTTTTGCTTCAAGTTGTTTAATAAACTCAACACGATTCTGAATCGATTCTCGAATCGATTCTTTCCGGTGAATCAAACTTCCCTAGTGACGAGCGATAGTACGGAAAAGTGAGTGAAAGAGGGAGAGAGAGCGAAGAGCGAAAAGTAGCTAGATAGCGAATGAGAGCAAGAGTGCAAAATAAGTATGTAATAAAGTATTTTTGAACGGGCAGCTGTGGCTATTTTGTGACCCTTTCTTTCCTCCTGTTAATAAGCTGATTTGTTGCAACAGAGAACACACGAACTCTAAAACCCGACATGAAACTCACACCTGGATGCGAAACATATTGCGCCAAGGAATCGTGCTCGCACTTTCCATTACGAATAATAACAACAACGAACAAAACTAAACGGTTTATATTTGAAATACAAGGCAAATTCTTAGAATATAATTCAGTAGGTCCGTTCGCGTCGGCTTCTTGAGACCTTCTCAATATTCAAATGTCGCGTGGTCGTCTAACAATAAGAAACCCAAAACCCCCGGTGATGTGTTTCCGCTCGAAACAAGGAATAGCTTCTCGTCAGGATTCGTCGACAGCTTCTCGCGGGGCAGTCGATGTATCGAGAAAGCGACAACTTCACGCTGTCGCAACAATATTCTGCCTCATCAGAATTGATCAGAATGCCTGCATGGATCTTAGCAACGCAAAATGTCAATTGGTAAAAGGCCAGATGGTTAACTATAATTTATATATGCCTATTGCAAAATCTATGATGAGACTTTCTGACCTACCTGAATCTGGCACCCGACTTTGATAAAATCAATTTTTTCCAATTGCATTGTATTCTCCTTCGTTTGTACCCGTTTGTACCACTTTCCTTTTCGTTTGTACCCTAAGGGGTGAAAAGATATAAGGGGGTGAAAATAGCCTAGCACCCCACTTTAACATTTTTTATTTCTTTCAACGCCAATTAAAAAAGAAACGTTTGTACCCGTTTGTACCACCTTCAGTTTCGTTTGTACCCCAAGGGGTTCGTTTGTACCGACTTTTGAAAAAACCCGCAAGGGGTAATTTCGCCATTTTTGAAGATTTTTCAAATCTTTTTACGGGTGCTGTTTCCTAATCGTTTCTACCCGTTTGTATCACCTTCAGTTTCGTTTGTACCCCAAGGGGTTCGTTTGTACCGTCTTTTGAAAAAACCCGCAAGGGGTAATTTCGCCATTTTTGAAGATTTTTCAAATCTTTTTACGGGTGCTGTTTCCTAATCGTTTCTACCCGTTTGTATCACCTTCAGTTTCGTTTGTACCCCAAGGGGTTCGTTTGTACCGTCTTTTGAAAAAACCTGCAAGGGGTAATTTTGGCATTGTTGAAGATTTTTCAAATCTCCTTGTGGGTGCTGTTTTCTAATTGTTTAAGCATTAACGCGTATATTTGTTCTAAATATTAAGTACCTTTAAATATTTTTTAATGACTACCTGTTCAAGAGTGTCGATAATGAATGATCAAGGTTGTCGATAATATCGATCACTATATATCTGAGAAGACTTGTTCACTTATTATCAAATTTGATTCCGCCGTCCATAATCTAAATAATTACCGAGAAAAACATTACTGTTTCCAACAAAGAATTATTTTCGCGACTCAACAACACATACAGTGGAACGTATCGAAGGGTAAAACGCCTATTTTAATGAAACTTTGGGGAAATATAGGTTTTATAAAAATATTCAACACGTATTTTCTTTTATCTGCCATCGTCCATGTTATGGGGGTGGAAACAGTTTTGCGTTGTTTTCTGTTACTCAGCACATAAGAGATCTCAATCATCACAAATATGTAGTTCCTTTCTTTTAACGAGCCACTATAGAGTTTCCGACCAACGCATAGACGATGAAATACTGTAGATCGTAGATTTGATGTTAGTAATACTAGTCTTTATGTCATTAATATAAAAAATATACAAAAATGGCGAAGTTGGCCCTTGGTGCTTTTTTCAAAAGTCGGTACAAACGAACCCCTTGGGGTACAAACGAAACTGAAGGTGGTACAAACGGGTACAAACGTTTCTTTTTTAATTGGCGTTGAAAGAAATAAAAAATGTTAAAGTGGGGTGCTAGGCTATTTTCACCCCTTATATCTTTTCACCCCTTAGGGTACAAACGAAGGAGAATACAATGCAATTGGAAAAAATTGATTTTTTCAAAGTCGGGTGCCAGGTTCAGGTAGGTGACTTTCTGTGCTTATGAAACTTTCTTTGATCGACGAACATTCACGACCACAGACGTGTATTAGAATCTCGACCCAAATATACGACTAGATTGTCTGGTTTTATAAAATGTTCATTTCTTACCGACTGTTGTACGAAACGATTATACGTAAAGTATTATTATAAACAAATGAACAATTAAATAAATGTATTCCGAAACCTCAATTTCCCGGTTGTTGAAAACAAAGTAGAATGGAAGATTTTCAGGTTAAGAAAAATTGTAGCTACACGAACGAACGTTCTGACTAAACTAGTCCTTTGAACGAGTTCCAGACAGCATATTGTGTTCTTTGATAAAGATTGCAATCATCGGCTGTATGAATGACGTATAATCGTTTATCTCTGGCTAACACCTGCATTGGAACACCTGGATTTAATGAAAGAAATGAGTCGCGTACAGCTATCTCGAGTGGTTTCTAGTTAATAATTCTGTTTAAACGTAATTTCAGACAGGGATTGCGATTTATTTATCGCCAGTTTGCGATCATGTCGTTTTTCAAAGAATTAATAAATCGAAAATTTACTGTGTATTGGTATCGATATCGATATTAGTATTGGTATTGGTATTTGCATAGACACTGCTATTGGGTATGACTGTTAGTAGTGGCATGACTATTAATAATATTAATATTAACCACCAATATGTGGTAAAAATTAAAAATAGTAAAAGTAGTAGTAATAACAATAGAAATAGAAATAGTAAATTTGAACAAGATAGTAGTAATCTCTTGATAAAGATAACAAACAAAAATTGGAAATAGAAGATTAAAACTAATAAACTATTTGTCACCTTAAAACACCTGCATGGAATCAAGTTTATCTTGATCAAATTCGAGCCTGAATTTCTTCTATTAATTTCCCACTTTACGCATAATCAGGGATTTCCAATAAAACATTAATTAATTTGATACGGAATGGGTTCACGGAGTCAGGTGTTGCACTATCAATAATTTCCTAAATGCCACCTGCAGTAATCGAGATTATCAAACAGAAATAGAGCTTTTTAATTGACGATGCGTAAACACAAGTTTTCACTAGATGCTTTTTATCTATCATCCAGCTGGTCAGACTTTGAATGATCAGGTGTGCATCTGAAGTGTTTCAAAATATTAATTACGATAACTTGTTTTTGATACCGACCACTCGATTAGATAATATTGTCGAATAAATAGACTAGCCAGGGTTCGAGGAGTCACAGTTGTTTGAATACGAAACAAGCAGCACTATAAACACCACTACAATGGCTCTCATCAACTACGGTATGTAACCTGATTAGTACAGCATTAAGAAACGTTTTAATTTGAAAAAATATGAAAATTATAATCCGTGAGTAGGGTAAATCGTAACTTAGATCTAAAGAAGATTGGTCCAATTAAAAATTGTCTATAATTAAATTTAAATTGCCATCGAAGGATCAATAATTGATATGTCCAATTTCATTATGGCAATGTAGTTAAGAAATTTGTCTAAAAAGTTTGTTTCGTGATTACAGCATACATCCTGGTTGTATTCCTGGTCGCCGACTCCATGCAGTCGAGCTTCTTACCATGCGCTGGCAAACCCGCACCCCTGAGCGTCAGCATTACCGGATGCACTTCTCTTCCTTGCAACTTCAAGAGGGGTACCGATGTTGAAGCGCGCGTCACCTTCAAAGCCGGTGAGTAACGTCAATCGAACTAAATCGTCCGACGGCCAAATGTAAATGTATCAACCACTAAGAGTGTTTAGAAAAATTCTAATATAATTCTATAACATTTCAGCTCAGAACAGCAAGACCCTGAAACCCGACGTAGATGTTGAGCTGGGCAAAATCCACCAGAAATACCCATTGCCCCAACAAAACGCCTGTCGGGATCTCGACAAGTCTGAATGCCCATTGAACAAGGGAGATACGGTCACCTACAAACTGAAAATGCCTATTGAGAAATTCTACCCAAAGGTTTCTCTGACCATCCAATTAAATTTGATTGGCGAACACTCCGAATCGCAAGCGTGCATCAGGATCCCATCCAAGATTGTCGACTAGGCTGTACGAAGAACTAACTATTTTATAAATTATTACACTATGCATTAAACTTAATTTAATCGTTAAATTCGTGTTTCTTTTTATATGCATGCCTTCTTCGATTTAATTATTTTAATTAATATTTTTTAATGACAAAACAGTCGCGAAAAAGATTGACAATTAGTTAGGGTAACATATACAATTGTTCACCCTTTTTCTAAGAGAATAATAAATATAATATAGTGTGTGTACCCTACGCTATGAAAATTGGGAAATTTTAATATTTGCTTGATATCTTAAGGTATAACGGATGAATTTCGATGGAGCAAAGTATGAACGATCTTACGTCAAAATTACGTGCTACATATGTACGAATGTTTGCTGGAGAAAGGGACGAGATGAAAATCCAGGGGGTTCGGGCGTATGCCTGACCCACATCCCTGCACAACGATCGACCCGGTCGCATCGCTCCGAAAGATATCTAGCGACACCTTCGAACTCGCTCCTAACGCGAACAATAATAACTTTATGGTATGAATAAATAATCCTGGGTGACCAAAGATTCTATTCAAGCTTCCACGTTTAAACCGTGCCTCGATACTTTTATAGCGGCGAGATTCGTACAAACTTACGACCTTTGTAATTTTATAAATTTAACTTAATGATAAAATAGTATTTCAGTGGTATAATTTACATCTGCTGATGAATAATGAAGTGAAACGCTATTTCAAAATTACCTAACCGAACGCTAATTTTCGAATTATAATTACTATTTAATTAATTAATTAAAAACAGCAGAATAAAATTACACCTATCAGTGTGCACATTGGATTTAATGAATATTTATTGAGCATTTATAATTACAGCCGACAATTTCATCAGAAATTTTGATCCCCTGATTAGCCTAATTATTATCCCCCTTAGCTTGTGAAAAAGAGTTCAAGTATTAATAGCAAGCAAGAGACCTTAATTTTCCTGGGCTTGCCCAGGGAAAATGGCTGCATCCTTCTCCCTGGGCATTCCTGGGGAAAATCACGGAGGAGCCAATAGGGCCTCATATTTACGCGGAAAAATTTGAATTGGTATTTACTTTGTTACTCGTACTTTGCAGTTACATACTAAATTTCATAATACATAATAATAACAAATGTACAGGGTATTTCAAATTAGCTGGTCCGAACATAAAATAAGATTCAATATAAGGTCATTGATCGTCATCTTACTTGAAATACCCTATATACAGGGTGATTCTATCGCTGCTGGACACAAAGGAACTGGCGACAATGAACCCCTTAACCGCACCATGAAGACACACAGAATCGTCTCGGCCCGGATAGGTCCCCGCTGGCACGTGACATGGTGCGGTCAAGGGGTTCATTGTCGCCAGTGTTCCTTTGTGTCCAGCAGCGAGAGAATCACCCTGTATATAGCGGGTGAAACGTTTTCATCGTCAATTTCAAAAAGTTCCATTCATACAGTTAAGTGGGGGTCGTCAATCCGATCGAATTAGTTGATTGACCGTACCCAGAGGTACACAAGCTCGCAGTTCATTCTTCTGCGAGGAGTGTGTACCTTGGCTGAATCGTTTACAAATTTGTCAGCTTGACCGATTGGCCATCGTATGTCCTTGACATTATTCCGTCTGTATGACGTCCGGAAGAATGGATAAAATAGACACGACCCACGCGTGTATGTACAATCCGGTAGAAAGTGGAATGGGTGGAAAGTTCTATAGTTGTTTCCGTTTTGTAGCCATCGCTGGTTCCGGTGTGAGCATATGGAGCGGGGACGAGCACCAAATGGATTTGCCGACCCACGTAAGGCTACACGGGGCTCGCATTTTTCTTCGTGTATATCCCTTTTTCTCCTCCCTGTCCCGACAACAGCTCAGTCTTTTCCACTTTTCTTTTTTATGGCACGCGTATGTAATACCGATTCTAGGCAAAGTCCCGGTGCCAATAATGATTCCGGTGTTGGGCGTGCCTCGCATGTAAATCGGACCGAAAATAAACAGTTCGTCGAGGATGTCACATACAGGCCATTTCAAAGCATCATCTCCATTTAACTGAAATAAAAAAGATACAGTATTATTTTAAACGGGTCCATTTATTGTCTTAGATTATACTACTTCGGAAAGAGTTTTGCGAATAAGAATGATCGTGTTCGATTCATCTCTCATTATAGCGTTAAAGGCACAACAAGAGTTTTCCGTCAAACATTAGTAGGTCACACCTATCATCAGCAGGATCGAGTTTTATACAAAACTTGCCGAGTTTGCGTTCCGCCCACGTTTCAGCCGAGGTATTGTACGATACCGATGCATTCGTATCGTGAACAGTATTTGCAGCATGCATCTACGTGAGCATAAAGTGAATGAAAAAGCGAAGCGATTGAATTGGAGATCCACTGACACTTTTGTTCCGATTATGCAAGATTAATTGACCATGGAAATTTCTAAAGCAGTTTAATATCCTAGAAGATTAATATTTTGATATTTAATATTTTAATCATAATTTTGCAGAGTATTCACGAATAAGTGAAGCTGATAATGTTCTCGAATGTCATTTATGTTATTTGAATGGAAGAATTGTTTTGAATTGGGATAATTTATTGCGTATATCGATAATCGATTATCGAATTAATAAGCGATTCAAACGATTCATTGGAACGCGCGCGCATGCGCGGTAAGTCCGCGCCTTTTCTTCAGTCCAAAATTCATCGAAAGTACGTGACGTTTGTTCGCGCTCATCTAACCGAGTTCAGCGAGGGCAAAACTGTGCGGGAAGGTTAATTCACTTTGAATTAAACCGGGTCTCCCTTCGCTCCCGGTGGATCCTCAATCGAGAGAAAGAAAGAGAGTGTGACGTAACGATTCTCTCCGGGCGAGTGACACCTAACCTCAACTCTCGTAAATTGACTCGTTAGCTAATCAACGAGAAAACGCTGTTCGTAAGTGAAGAAATCTTGAATAGTTTACTTTAGTAATCGTTAATGGAACGAAGAAGGCAATAAACTGCGAGCGATAACATCGTCGTGTAACTTCGATGTTCAAATACCGGTTCACGCAGTAGCGTATTACGAGGGGGGACGAAGAAATGTTACCGAGAAATGTTACGGTGGGGGGTATCGTTCGCGCGAAAGTAAATATGGCAGAGAAAGAGGATAATACGTCGAAGAGAGAAGCAGGGGACTGTTACCGTATAATAATTATCGAGCGAGCGAGTGAAAGGGACTTGTTCGGCCGGTTAAAGTAGTGGGGGAAGGATTATGATGAGCCGGGGTGCCTTCGTGTCGCTTGTAAACTCGTAGTCCTCGTAGTACGTTTAGTACGAAAAGACGCTTCGTGCTGTGACGTCAACTTGTATTTCAGTCCGGTCGCATGAAGGATCGTTTTCGAAACTGTGATCGCGACCGACATTCCATTCTCTCTCTCGCGCGAGTGGACGTGTACGACTCGTGTGCGTGTGTTTCGCCGGTATTGAGTACTGTAATTATCGTGAATACTCGCAAGAATCGTTGGTGATCGTAAGTGTAGCCTGTGTGCAGCAGCAGGTAGTCGGAACGTCGACCGGCGGCCATTATTGTTGTCAAGATGGCGTCGAAAGGGAAGCTAGCGACCGAGGTCAGTAACATTATTTGTTGTTTCTATTTCTATTCATGCTCGACACGGGTTCGACGACGATGCAACTGTAAAACAGCTGTACGAGGAACGCTTGAATCAAGCGTGTTACCAGCGATCTTTCGCCGTTATCGATTAACTTTATCGAATTCTCGATCGCGGTTGACGCAGTTCGTTCGTGGTAGCCACGCGTCGTGTTTCACACAGGAACGTCATATTGCCCGCTAAACCACGCCCTTGAAACCAACAATTTCTATTCAATTTCTCTCTTTTAACGTTCAAATGTTAATAATAATTCATAAATATTTAACAATCAGACGTTCTTACAAGATACCCTTCAGGGTGTGTTATATGCTGTTCATATATAGACATTTAATGCTTGTTAAGATAATATTGTGCAACCACTTGAGATTGACTTCTACATTGATCGTTTACAAACAGATTGCTAGAATGGTCGCCTGATAACGGAAGCGCCATTGGGTGTAATCGCATCGCTAAAAAATCGTTAATCGTCCTTGGAAAAAAGGAATTCGATCCAATTATGAAATCAAGCATTCGAGTGATCGATATCTTTTTTTCTTTCTCTCTCTTCCTCTGAGAAAATAATATGTACGTGGCTTTGAGTATGAAATACGTGGTTGTTGTTTTGTCGCTTAGAGATCTTGTTAATTGTATATATGTTTCATATGCATAAATAATATTACCCGAGGGTATCTTGTATCGCGTCGGATTACTATTTCTTGACTTATGCCGCTAAATTCACTATTGAGAATTATATATACATATATATATATGATTTTATTGAGTCAATAGGAGGAAATATCGCTGCGATGACACTGTTAAACTATCAGTCGTAGAAACAAAAGTAGAGGAAACGTGTTCTTATTTACACAGTTGGATTTCATTCACAAATACATGGATCATTTATTCATTGTATATGTGAAAATATCACTTCTTACTAGAGTGTCCGACTTTCCTTCTGATAATGCTTATCTATTATTCTCGGTTGGTTCCGTTAAAAATTCCACTGTAGTACAAATTCTTAATTAACGCGTTAACCTTGTAATCTAGAGTTCACCATTAGTATGGCATATTTGAAATTTTGGTTTATCAAAAAGACTGTAATTTCTTTTAAAGGGCATAAAGTTATCAACTTTTTTGTTTGCCATTTAATACTTCTTAATGTATAGAATCCAAAAATATAAGTTTTAATTTCAGGAATATAGTGGTTCAAAAGTTATGCGTATGTAAATTTGAGAATTTTTATATTTTCTAGGTCAGTTGGGCGCCATATTGGTTTCCCTCTATGTTAGATTAGGTTAGTTTTTAGAACAACATTCTGATACCAGGACCAATCAAATGATGGATAGAAGCAATATGGCGTCATACTTTTTAAAATTTATCTAAAATCTATGATCAACGATTGCACATTAAAACATCTCGTGACGTTTTATCTCATGCAATATACCCTGCACGTTTATGTGAATTTATCGAATAATTCATTATGCGATAATTAGCGTTCAATGAGAAAGAAACAATTGTTATTTACGACGACACTAATTGTAAGTAGCATCATTAACCGGAATATAATAGGAGTGATTTGTATTTATCCCACCCTTTTCTTGGATGTTGACAATTATTTCCATGTTTAGATAATTTTTATGATTCCGAGTCGATTTCAACGAGTTTGTTTTTATCTTGGCAACTCGCCACCCGTTCACAGGAAAAACAGTCTTATTTTTATGTAATACGAGATTCGACCTATATTCTGAAGATACAAGAATGGTGAGTTTAATAAAAGCCGCAATAGAGAAAACTGAACCCCTTTTGAATACGACCCTGACAATGCCGATTAGCCGTGTAAAACACTTTGTTCCTTGAGCTCAAAGAACAAAAATGAGCAATAGAAAACGCGATTGAGATCGTTTCGCTCATTAAAAGGTACGCGCTTCTACAATTGCTTTCTCGACTGTTGCGAATGTTTTTGTCGAAGGTCGTTGATCTCGACCGATGACGATCGTTTTCTTCGCAGAATGAAATTACAAATACAATATTCATCTTATTCTCACATTTTCAAAATGTACTTTTACACATTTCACTCTCCTCCAATTAACGCTATTGGATCTGCTCCTGATTTATTTGAAATTGATTAAAAGTATAATTAAAGATTTTGAAGCAAGATATTTTTAATAACGAAAATTTTAAAGCGTTTCATTTAGAAAAATTGTTAAATTTTGTTTACCTATGTTGGTGAAAATTGCACTGGGTTCAAAAGATCAGTGTACGGCTCTGACTTGAAAAACGTTTCGTAACCTAGCCACAAGATGGCGGCAGATGGATATCAGAAGTTGGCCATTGACTTGTGACACGTTGGTCTCTTCTCCTTTTTTTTTCTTCAAACGTCCCTCTTTGTCATTCTCGTCTCACCTTCGACACTAATTTGAACGATACGGTTCGCGCTTATTATCGCTAAATTAGCCATTATGTCGTTATTTTAACGAGTCGATGTGTGTCAGGGGGCCGTGAACACGCTTCCACTCTGTTTCATTGTATTTCCTCGTGCAATTTCTTTTCTGGTTCAATATCGTTGTCTTCTTTTCAACGATCCTCATTCAATATTGTCTTACTTCAATAATTTACGGTTCAATAAATTTTCAGTCGCTTTCAATTTTGAGGTTATACAGTGATCAGATGTCGCTGACGTCATTACACGAAATCCATTGATATCATCTTGAAATATGAAGATACGGTTATTTTGAACCAAACGAATTGTTCCAAATTCTGAAATCTATTTTTATTTTGTAGTCACGTTGAAAAATAGATGAAAGCTTCATTAATTTTAGTAATAATGACATAGCAAATGTAGTTATTTGTAAATAAAAATTTCAATCAGTAGTTTGATTTATTTGGATTTTGATTACGCGAAGCTTCTGTTTACATGAAGCGTCGATCGAGCGGAAGTTTTCAGTTGGCCTCGATTTCAGGGTCCCTCATTCTAGCCACCAAAATAATTACAAACACTGAAATAAGGTCAGAATTTAAGAGTATCTTATCAGCTATAACATCCAAGTCATTCAATAATTTTAAGTGTATTAATTTACTGTTACATTCTACGTCACGATTTCCTTTTTCGGCGGGATCATTAGCAGTGCATTGATGGTAAGATGGCGTAATATTGGCGCGCTTGTGGCACTTGGCCAAATGATGTATTTAAATACAAATATAATTTATGAAATATAGTATTACTATTGTGATGTAGATTTTAAGCTATGGCACGGTTTCATTTAAATGCAATCTTCTCTAAATTTTCTAGTGTATTTTTTGAGCCTTAAATTTTCCCCTACATACATCACCGCTAGGGGAAAACACTCGATAACTATACGAACGATGTCTTGTAGGAATTGGCGTTGAATTATACGCGAGTTTGTAAAGCTGCCACGCCTTCTGAATTCGCGTTATGAGTGTCTTGTCTGTCAGGACACGAGCTTTCGAAAGGGAACACGTCTTGTAGAAGTGTAAGCTCGTTTTATTAGTCGTTGAATCCCCTGGTGTCTTAAGGATTACTCGTGTCTACACACGAAGGATATCCGATTCGAGGTCAGACCCGTGACAGTGAAGACTGGCTAGATTCGTCTCGCGAGATCTGGCTCGATCCAGCTGTTTTAATGGTGAACTTCCGTGCGACGACGAGAACACCGGAGGGGTCAGCCCACACACGGCCAGGGAGCATAATTCCTGGGAAGGAAACCGCCCTTTAATATTGGCCCCTTTTAAACTCCTTTACCGTCTAATTCACTTGTCTCTTATTCCACGTTGCTTCAGATACATGAATTTTATTATACAAGGATTGGAAAATTACCATAAATATTGAAAAAATGAAATATCACGCTTGCTAACTTCAAATTAATAATGCAAAATGAATAGAGGACATGCAGAAATATATTTTCCCGTATGGAACCGATTATCCCTTTGGCCTGGGTACTCAAATACCCCGGAAAGTGATAGCTCCAGAAGCTGGCTCGCATAATCTGATAATTCCGTGGTGCACAGGCGACATATTCAGCCGATAAAATTACGTAACGACAACACACGAGAATGCGTACCGGTACGAGTGCATGTTAATGGGTTTAACTTTAATTAAGAGCCCCTCGAAAATTGTCGCTCACCGTCGCGAGATCGTACCGAGCAACAGAGGCTGCACAGCTATTATTCAAATACAACGATAGTTTGAAAGCATATAGAAAAGTTTCATCAAAATCCATCTATTTGCCCTGTGATTTTAATTCCTCGCTCGAACAAACAAGCGAGCTAAAGGGTATGAAAACGCGGAACCAAAACGAATGAAAAAAAAAAAAAATATAAAAAAAGAGGAAAAAGAATATCAATTGATGCAGTTGCAGCTTGTTGCAGTCGGTGCGTGCACGTGCTGTGTACACGGGCGTGCGCAAACACGGGACTCGCGTCCAGCCAAGCTTGCTACCCTCTCGGTTCCTAATTATCCACGAGCCTCCTCGTGTAGCTCGTTGCTACTTTGACGACCTACACGCGCCCGTCGTCATCCTCGAGTGCCATGCGATATGTTTCGCGTCGTCATCGAGCCCTGCACCCGTGTCATCGGTGTAAGGCCGAGGATGAACCAACATGTTCGCGTGGCTTCATCGGCTACGTTTGCTAATTCTAGTCTGGACGAATAACGAGAAAGAAAAGCTGTTCAAATCGAATGAAAATGTTGGAAAATCACTTCATTCAAAGTTACACCGTTTTAAAGTAAACCTAATTAACACCTGGTACGAAGAATTTTTGCTCATATTAATATAAGCCTCGAATGGCGGACCACGGAGAGAGCCCGAATTTTAATGTGATTAAGAAGGATTCAAAAGTTATAAGTTCCGCAAGAAATTAATAACTGTTTAACCCTTTGCACTCCGAGTGTTTTTTTACTCAAGAGTGCGGCTGATAGCACTGGCGCAATAGCGGCGCCTACGGAGTGCAAAGGGTTAAGATTCTACATTAATGGTTCAAAACAAGAATTTTCTTTTAATGAGAATTCATAATTGGTTTACTAGGTTACCATTACCATTCGCGTGCAGCACAATGAAATTCATAATGATTAATACATGGAGGCCACGAGTATTCATCCACAAATCCAATTCCACTTTGATACTGCTGCAGTTTGCCGTGGTGCGACACACATAGAAGCACCTATATCCTTTTGTCAAAGCAACCAGACAATACGGTTTTCCTTGCTCTGCCACCCCTTGGTCCTGTACCTGCACGGTTCTGGCAATGTTCCTGCTTCCTTAGCGCGATATATCATGGGATATCTACCGTGTCACCGTTTATGGTACGTGCTTAGGTGCAACATTATTGCGCGTCTTCTCTATTTGTGCAAGGGAAAGATAAATTCACCGAAAGTATTGTGTTTCATGCTCATTGGAACTAAGTATTAACTTATTTGGGATTCCCAGAATCTTCGAGGTTTTGGGTTCATTTGGATTCTTACAGATATTTGGGTTTATATACATAGTGGACTTCTTGAAAGAGGGTCCATTGGATTTTGGGTTTTAGATTCTGGACTGCAAACTTTCGATTTTTGATTTCGAACTATGAGTCTTGGATTTTTGATTTTAGGTTCTAGTCATTGGACTTCAAATCTAGGACCTCTAGACTCCAAATCCATTGGATCCTTTAACTCCCAATGGATTCCTTAGACTTCAGATAAACTTTGAATTAATTCTAAAACTTAAAACAGCATCCATATAATAACACGCATAGATAGAACCAACCTACACCATTAGACTTCAATTTTCCCAGCATTCACGAATCGACGGTTCGTTTATTTTGGAAATTTTGCCACAATGTGGGTTGATTGAGGCGTCATAGGAAAAATGACCGCTGCGATTTTGTTATATATACGGAACAGGAGGGGGAGTAACGATGCGTATTGTTCCTTTAATAGCGCCGTTGAATAATAATGCCATTCGCAGGTGGTAATAAATCGATACTATTAACTACAGCTGTATTGCGTTCTGATCCTTTCATCGACCACGATGTCAGTAGTTATGTAGAATAACAATTTGTAATATGGACCATTTATCGTAAATTTACGAAGATTTTCCGAAATTGATGATCATCAGATATACGAATAATTATTTCATCGGAGATATTAAAAATAAGATGATATACATGTTATTCACGAGTGTTTCGACGAGCAATTTCCTACATACTTTGTAACACGAAATAACATGGCAATAACGGTCTATCCCGGTATAGAATTCACTCCCACGATATCCGATAACATGGACGCGAACGCGCGAGCTATAATAACGATAATAGCAGCCACGGCGGCAGAATGTGCCACGAATTAATTAGACGTGGACCGGTAATTGACGCGAATACCACGCGGACGGGCGTAACCTTCTGGTATGTTCGACGCCAGAAGACGATCTTCCTCTTCGTGAAAACGCGAATAGATTTTTCTCATCGAATATACAGGGATCCAGAATCCAAGGATGGTGATCCAAAAATTTCAAGGATCAACATAACAAATTACTACATTACAGGATGGATACGGTTGGGGATGAAATATTATTAAATTTATCTTACAAGTACTTTAGAATTCGTCCTTTTATCAGCAACAAGGAAAAATTGTTGAAATAACGTCCCATCGGTTGAAGATGTTTCAAGAACTTCCAGAGAGATGAATTTATAGATTTTCTTTAAGATTTCTCCCTGAAGGGTACAGTTTGTTAAAAAGTTGGCGCACAGAGTGGAAGGAATATTCGTGGTATTTGCTACTTATAATTTGTTTTCTCCTGCTTACCCTCGATAATATCGAACAAGTTATTAAAGTCGATTCGCGAGTTCGCCAAAGGGAACGCGGGCAGCTGGATGGAAATCAAAGTTTTTACTGTATAACTCTTGTTGAGTTTCTTTAGAAAACGTTAAATCCATGTTCACAGTATTTCCTGACGAAACTTTGTAATGAATACCATTGCAAGGGAAGTGGCTAACGATGTTGGCTTATTTCTTTTAAATTGTTAACAAAATTTACGGTTCATATCGTTGTTGGATTCTTGGGAGCATCGATACCTTGGACTTTGGATCTTGGGACTCTTGAATTCATGGATTCTTAGGGGTGTGGATCCCTCGATTGTTGGATCCTTTGAACATGGCTCCTTGGACTTTTTGCAGAGAGGATCCTTGGTCCCTTGGATCCTTGGATTCTTGGATTCTTGGCCCCTTGGATCCTTGCACACTTGGATTTTGGGATTTGTAGATCCATGGAATTTTGGGAGCGTGGATCCCTACATTGTTGGATTCTTTAACTATGGGTCCCCGTAATCTTTGGATCATTAACCTTTCAAATTTCTAAAACTTTGAATCCCTCTTGAATTCTTGGATCCTTGCACACTTGGATCTTTTATTTTTGTAGATCCATGGAATTTTGGGAGCGTGGATCCCTACATTGTTGGATTCTTTAATTATGGGTTCCTGGAATCTTTAGATCATTAACCCTTCAAATTTCTAAAACTTTGAATCCCTCTTGAAGTCTTGGATCCTTGCACACTTGGATTTTGGGATTTGTAGATCCATGGAATTTTGGGAGCGTGGATCCCTACATTGTTGGATTCTTTAACTATGGGTCCCCGTAATCTTTGGATCATTAACCTTTCAAATTTCTAAAACTTTGAATCCCTCTTGAATTCTTGGATCCTTGCACACTTGGATCTTGGGATATGTAGATCCATGGAATTTTGGGAGCGTGGATCCCTACATTGCTGGATTCTTTAATTATGGGTTCCTGGAATCTTTAGATCATCAACCTTTAAAATTTGTAAAACTTTGAATCCCTCAAATCTTTGGATTTCGACTTAATTAGGACCTTTTAATCTCCGAGGATCCAGATTCTCAGTAAAACAAATCTAAATGAACAGTCCTCGATTTTAGTCTATAATTTTATATTTACTTTTCGATTTTATTTTTATTCGTTCTCCCCTTGTTCTTTTTAAATCGACCATTTCGGTGTGAAATTCGGTGGGCAGAGACCAGGATGATTCGATTCGTCGAATCTCGACACGTTTCGTGTTTCGCTGTTGAAAGCTTTGATAAAAAACCAGTAAAACCCTACGGCTCTCTCCACCAACGCGTTTTAAACACCAGAAAGGTGCCGTTCGAAACGACCACTTCATTTATCCTCCAATCGTTTCTCGAATCAGATTTGCCGAAAATGGCGGGGCGATTTTAATTAAAATTCAGCAGCCGGGGGTGATGGTCGGCAATTACTCGGGATAATTGAACGTTGAACGCATCGAAAATAGGTGGAAAGAGAAGGATATCTTGAAATCCAACGCAAATAGACACGCCAATGTCCATAGTATCGAACGTCGAAAACAAGGGCGAAGAGGGTGAAAGCGTAATTGGAGAACGTTCTAGAGCGGTCCATCGATTTTCTCAAAGTTAGGTCACTTCAGAACTTTATTCTCCATCTTTTCTCTATAAATCAAATCGTGTCGTAAACTATGCACTTTGATGGTTCTCTTTTCATGCTGAAATGGAGATAAGGTACTCTGCCCTTTTTATGTCTTTATGGTCCTTGCATTCTTGGCAATATAGATCCCTGAATTCTTGGATTCCTTCACCATGGATCCTTTTTGGAGGGAGAGGGCAGAGATTCTTGGACACTTGGACCTTTAGATTTTTGGATTCTTGGATCCTTGGAACTCTGAGTCCTTGAGTGTTCGAAACATTGGATCTCTGGTCCAAGGACAGACATATTCGTAACCGTAGCTTTATCTAAATATTGCCAACGGTTATTTTCATCCAAACCACATTACGAGAGAGTTCAATTTAAGCATGAAAGCTTTAGAGAAAGTGGGAAGGTTAAAGATTCTATCTTTGCTCTGGAAACCTAGTTATTCCTACGAATAAGTAGGTCTCTCTTCTTATTTAATTTTCAAATGAAATACCAAATTAAGGCCTCCAGTTATTTTCAGTTGAAGTGATTAACTTCTTCTTACAAGAAAATGGTACTTGAGATTACCCAAGTTAAACTACTGATAAATTCAACGCGTAGTTGTATGAAAGTCAGATTTCACGGGGAAAAAATCTTGAATAGGAGAGAGTTTGCATACGGAGTGGCATCAAGTTTCTCGCGGACGGTGTTAATGAGACGCGGTTCGAATCGCACTTAAAGGGTACTCTTGGCTGGCCTCCAACTTGCACAATATTCAATACGTCGCAAACCATCGCGACGTTGGATGAATTAATCGTTTCGTTACTAAGAATAACTCTAGTTATCCATCGTTCAGGAACTTGTATACATACTGTGTACATTCGCCAGGAAAAATGATAATGTCCCGGGTTTTCATCCTTCCCCACAGGGATCCCCGAAAAAAATGAAAATGTATATATACAGGGTGTTTCGTTTAAAACAGGCCACCTAAATATCCCCTCTATCTCTGAAAATACAAAACATGTTTCTGACGTAATCTAAATGATTTCAAAAGACGAAACAGATGGAAGAATCGTTTTTTATTAATTGTAATTTTTTAATCGTTTTTTGTTGTTGTATGTTATAGCAAATATTATTGTGCATTCATCCATGTTTAATAGCACAACCTTGAAGTGAACGTGGACTCTAAAATTTAAACACGAGTGACCTTAAAAAAACGATTAAAAAATTACAATTTATAAAAAACGGTTCTTCCATCTGATTCGTTTTTTGAAACCATTTAGATTACGTCAGAAACATTTTTTGTATTTTCAGAGATAGATTTAGGTGGCCTGTTTTAAACGAAACACCCTGTATATAGAAAGCTGGTCGAAATTGAAATTAATATTTATTTATTCATATTTTTCATAGAAAGGTACATCATTTCTTTACTCAGCGCCCCTTGTGTGATGAAAAAAAGCGGATCTAGAGGAATTTCGAAAGAAAAGGATATCCAATGCAAATTTTAGCTCCCTCTGCTCTTTTTCACGAGACTCTCGTGCATTTTTCAACGTGCACGTTGCTCGTGATCTCGAGCGAATCTTGCGAGATTCTCGGGCAATCGGCTCCTCGTGATTTCGTTGTCTCGATACGAAACCTTCTTTTCTGCTTTCCTTTCACGTTCGATCGCGTGAAGGGAGAATAATGCATTGTAATTTGGGCCGTGTTTGAGAAAATGCTGAAAGGTAGTTTTATCACCGCAGGTAATTTTCCTCGGTGCTGTATTTCAGGGCGAGGAAATAATATTTTCACGTTGCTTATCACCTCTCTTGTTTCTCTTTCGGAAAAATATTATCTTATAAAAAATAGAGATCGAACGAAGATGATCTTGAAATCACAAGTGCTGGCAGGGAATCTGTTTAAAAAAAAGTATAATTCCTATATGTATATTGTAATTCAACTGTGGATCATAGGCTGGGCCTGCTTCCAAACGACTACCCCTTTATGTTTCCTATTTCTTTTGATATTTTACAATTTCTTCCTGCACATTTCACCTACCATATTTCAGCTAAATCGCCTGGACTGTTATGAATAGCTATAAATAAAGTGGCTCAATCTCGTGAAAGGGCAATGATAGTTTTCAGAAGGGTGAAATTTCAGCGAGGTCGAAGGGTGCATGACCGAGTATTTCACGGGTCAGAGTTGCTCGATTCGCGAAGATTACACCGTCAATGCTTTTATATTGCCTTTGTTCGTATGCTTCGGGTACCCGATCCGTCCCGGATTGTTCAAAACAAACGGGTACCCGCACACCCGTGTTGCCACCCTATCATCGATCCAAGGGTGCTATTTGATCTGTAAGATTCGGCTGACTCGAAGCAATTTATTCAAACAATCGCAGTTGCAGCTGTTTCTTCTCTGCCTGTTCGAGCCATTAATAGGGTCGATCGTGCACGGGTATCGATAACCTGGCGAGAATAACCGATCTCCGTTTATCTCTTCGTGTCCTCATTGGACCCTACCTCTTCCTATCCACCCCTTTCAACATCTACCCGCACGATTGCGTTTCGACAAAAGGAGAAAAGATAGAGGAATGAAGAAGAAGAAGAATAATACGTGCTTTGTCGGTCACAGGGACTCTATTGTTTCGACCTTCTTTCCGCGACGGTGCAACGAACGCGAAACCGCGTCTAGATGGCGCTCTAGTTAATCAGCGTGCACCCTCTCCGAGGGGAAACATGAGAATGAGGGCTACTGAAAACTCGGACATTGTCGAACTAGGATTTCCGGGTTTGAAATAACATTTTTCTAACCACCAAGGGATTTTAATAAGCTCTCCCACGGTTTTAATCGATGGGAGATTTTTAGCCAAAATAAGCCTACGTTGCGCCAAGTAGCCCTTTCTAAGAAGTGACACTGAAAGAGTTACATCATTGCCCATTACATTTAATTAGTATTAGGCTAATTAAAAAAAATTTAATGTCTGAGAAATATTAAATCAAATTTTCCTGAGTTAACGTTCATACGCTGCTTTCCTTACACCGCTATTTTCCCTAGGGAAACCTACCCTGCTCTCGTCTATTTACTTAACCCCTCAAGCTGATAATTATGCACTGACAGAATTTATGGCACACGTTCAGATATCGCACGTGGCATAATTTAGATTAATTCAATGAGATTCGTACGGGTTCTGTTTAAAATTTCATTATTCGAATTAGGCGTACTTCTCTTATAAATATAAAAAGAATTCCATTTAACTTCTTGGTTTTACAGTTTCATCCATAAAACGAAGTCCTTCCTTTTCCTTCCTTCTTACATTAGTTCGAATGAAACGAAAGGAAAACAGACATCCGAGTCTAAGACAGAAAAGGAATAATTCCAATTTCTAATCACTGGTGACGTGTTGGCGTATTTTCGCGTTGATGGGGTTGGCGAGAAAAGAAAAGGGGTGCCGGGGGGGTGGTTGAAAAGAAGCACGAAGTCGAGGCGAGAAAGCAAGGAAGCGAGGAGGAAAGGTGAGGAATGGGTAGAAGAGGGATCGGAAAAAGGGTCGGCGGGGGTTGGTCACGGGGGTGGGGGTTGTATCGACCGCGCCGCACTGCGGGGCTTTATCCCCTCTTCTTCCGACTACCCCCACTAACAACCCTTCTGGAACGACCAGTCTACTCTTCTACCGCTACTGGAGGAATCATCCCTCTTCGCCATACTTTGAACCCTCTTTCTTACACTCTTCCGCCCTTACCCTTTTATCATTTTTCCTTCTTCTTTTTTCTCTCGTTTCTATTATACGTTTTGACTTTTTTAATCGTTTCTCTGCTTCTCTTCTTGTTTCGATCTTCTCACATCCCACTCCAGATCGACGGGAGTTTTCCGTGATAAGCAGACGAGAAACGGAAGAACGATAACGTGCAAACCAGAGGGAATAGATTGGAACAGATTTATCGGGAGGAAAAAGGCGTGGATCCGTGAATTGAAACACGAATGATTGGAATTGAGTTAACACGTTAACAATTGAGTTGATCGGATTTCTATTAACACGTTCGTTACCTCTTAAAGCTTCATTAGATTTTTATTATATAAAATATCTAATACGAATATTTTTAATAATACTACTGACGGATTTCTTATGGGTACTCCATGGCCACCCTCGTACGGGTGATGTACCAATCAAGGGGTAAAAATAATTGAAAGATTCAATCGAATTTTTTAATAATCACGGTTTCCATTCAAGTTATAGAAACTAAAAACGGTGTTCCATTTATTCAAAAAATTCTAATCTCTCTCCTTCTTTTCTCCCATTGTTACACCCTTATTCTCTTTCTCCCTCAACCGCATGCTCCTTTTTTCTATTCAATTGAAGCATCCTTTCCTCATCTCTCGCATTATCCGTCCCAGTTTGAACTGGTTCGTTTCACACCCCTGCCACCTTGGTCACTAACCCTGTGGAAATAGGGTCTGAGGAAACGGATAGAGGGCAGCAGGATTTCCTCGCACCCTCGATATTCCAATTTCTCGTATTTTTCTCGTAATTTCGTTTGCCGATCGACTCTGTGATCGAAGTTGGTCTGGGAGAAAGGGTCGATGCATAGGCGAACAAGAGGGGTAGTTGCATCGAGAATTTGTTGACAAGTATAAAGGCTTGTTACATCGAGGGCTGTTCGGTGGAGAGGTTGCTCGATTAGATGGAAAATGAAAATTGAATGAGAGACACACCCAAGGGGTTGTTTTTTCAACATTCTCCAGACCTACCAACCCCTTCCAGGGTGAAGAGAAAAATAAAAGACGTGTTGAGAAATGAAACGTTACTAAATGATGGAATCTTAAATAAATGAAAATTGTATAATTCTTTGAAAAATCATTTTCAAATGTACTTGAGGTGAGTTTTCATTAAGGTGATAATGAAAAGAGACACAGAGGGTGGTGTTCATAAGGGACAGCAAGAAAACAGAATTGAATTCTCACATTATGCATACACAATGGTCTTTGCTGAACAAATGGACTGGCAACGTTTTCTTTCTTCTTTAACTTTCCTTTCGACACGAAGGGGAAAAGTAGATCCATAAATAAAAGAAACGTCTCCTTGTCACACTTTAATTCTGCGTTGTTTAAAATTCATCCCCTAGCTTTGCTTCTTCCAAGACGAGGCTAAATGGAAAGCTGGCCGAGAACCTTTGAGCTTTACCACCCTCTTCGTGGAATGTTAAATAATTCCCTATTTCTTGAAGAATTATTCAACCGTTCGTATCTACGCTGATTGCTATACATTACCCTTCTTAAAATTCTACGATTCGTTATAACTAGCACGAGGTAAAATTAGCTCAATTTTTAATTTGCTGTAGATAATTATAGAAAAGCTGTTATTTTGATCTATATTTTTCAAGGGTTACAGAGCGACTGGGATCGTAAGAGGCATAAGAAAAACGGTCAAAAGAAAAGATCAAATGACACTTCTCGCTATCGCTATGCTGCAAACAAAATTCGGTGCCCTAATTTGAAACCACTGTGATTTATATTATTACCATTTGACTGATTTGAAGCCACTGTGATTTATATTATTACCATTTACAGTGGGTGATCAAATTATTATGAACAGATGGAAAACTTACATATATTATGTTTCCGATGCTATTATGTATTCCATAAAAGTGAAATATACCCTTTCCAGCAAAAACCGTAACAGCCTGCCTAACTAATAAAAAAATTCAAGTTTTACCGTGGCCTGGAAACTCACCAGATATGAACCCAATAGAAAATCTATGGGAATTATTAAAGCGTCGCATTGCATCAGAGACAATAACTAAGAAGCAACAACTGATTGACAAAATTATATTCGTATGGCATCACGACGCAGAAATGTTAGAAAATTACCGCCAAGGGCGGCGTGACCAAATATTAACATTATATGTTTTTTAAATTATAAAAGCTGTAAAATATAGCAATATCATAATAATAAAAATATAACAGTAAGTTTTGCAATAAAAAAGGATACCATTTTAAATGTATTTTCAATCTATTCCCAATCAAACTTCAAATAAGTGGTAATTTCGAACTGTTACAATCACCAGAGAAATGAGGCTGGGTACAATAACGTTTATTCGAAATTACTCGTTTCATTTTTTGTTATTTTTTATTATAGGATTTCCAACAAAAGCAATGACAGGTTCGAAAATTTAATTATTTCCTCTTGTTATTCGTTGTCCGTTTTCACCCTCGTTTCTGTCCAATCAATAGTGTAAATAATTGCCTCTATCTAAATGAATCACAAATAGTCTTCGTTTCGCTGCTTGGACACTTTCAATTTCATGTTCAAAAATTTTATAATATATTAACTTTATTTTTCTCGATTTTGATGGAACTTGTTATAAAAAAATTCATGTTGTAAAATTTCAATGGAATTCAAGAATAAGATACGAGACTCTGCAAGGGTAAATTGAAAAATGGACAGCCCTACGGTTGTATTTTATCCGTAACATCGAAATAATTCGATACAGGCGTGCTTAAAACGACGACGTAGCGTAATATAGGTAAAATGAGTTTCGTATAGATTTCGTATAAATTCCTAAACAAGGTCACGTAGATTTCGAAACTGCTAAAACCTCAGAACTGACTCCAGTCTCGGATTTCTATCTACTGAAATTACTGAATTTTACAAAATTCAATGATTGTCTTCAGAAATTTAAGGTGTTAAAAATTGTATATTTATTAACTGTTCAAAATGATTTGCGGTTTTAATGGATTGCTCAAGATGTTGACAGTGTTGCGTTATCAAGAGTCCCTGAGAAGGAATGTGACATGCGTTCGTGTCTGTAAAATAAACAATTAATTTCGGAAATATTTTTCAATAATGCGTAAAACTTTCATTATGCAACAATGAGAAATGAAAAAAGAATTAATACTATTAAACACGTAAGCCCAATTTTCATTATCCCTCGGTGAATTTATTTCTTGGGGATAAAAACCGTCAATGATTTTGCTAAAACTCCAATTAAGTTTCTCCCCATAAATGGTTTTAGATTTCACGAATTATCGAAGAAATTGTAGGAGGTACTATTAGGTTTGCTATTTTTCTCGCAAGTTCAATTTTCAGCATCCCTATCAATTGTCGAACGTCTCATTATCCCGACGTTCATTTCGCGCTAATGAAACGGTTGTCGAGCAATCGTTGCTTCTCCTTAATCGAGTAAAAAGTCCTCGTTCATTCGCATAGTTTTAACGATGGAAAAAATAGCGCTCCTCCGGGGATCGATCGGGGCTCTCTGGCGACAGATAAGTCGAGAAAATATCGCAGCTTCCTAGAGCAGTCGTCGGCATCGTTGAATTCGTTCGAGTGCCAGCCGAATAAAGCAACCGAGGCTCCTTAATTACGCGATTCGGAAGCTGGCCAAGAAAGAAGAAGATGGAAAGAGTTGTATCAACGCCTTAACGCGACCAAACGTTATCGAAGATACTACCACAAATCGCAGCATGAATGCAACATGAATTACAAACGAAAAGTCGATGAAAAGTTTGAATCTACAACGGCGTCTAGGCAATTAATTATTGTAGTGGTGAAAGAGATTCTCAGTACTTGACGAGTCAACAATCGTACGCAGACGTATTCAAATATTTGCCTGGAAACAGTCGGCCAGGTTAACAGAGAAGAATGCTCTTTTTATTCAGTATGAAAAGCTCTGTAGGCGTTGGTAATTTTCAAGAGAATATCAGCATATGAAAAAGCACTGGGGACACATGGCGAACCAGTTTTCCCGCAAAATCATAAAACCATTTTTATTCTACAGTAGCCATTCTAGTAGTCAAGATCAAGAATAATCAGACTGCCAGTAATTAAGGAGTATGTAGCGAATAAGTTTCCGAATGGCCCCACCAAAATTGAGAACTCAGGTTCGGTATATAACCTAAATTGACTACTAGAAACCGATTAAAATTGGTTTCATAGCTGGATGCCTTACCGTTTTTGAGATATCGTGGTAAGAAATTTTTGTACAATTTTGGGACTACGCATGCGCTATTCGGTACTGCGCATGCGCTATTCGGTACTGCGCATGCGCTATTCGATACTGCGCATGCGCTATTCGATGCTGCGCATACACAAGACCTAACCTTACCACGATATCTCGAAAACGGTAAGACATCCAGCTCTGAAACCAACTTTAATCTGTTTCTTGTAGTCAATTCTGGTTATATACCGAACCTGAGTGGGGCCATTCGGAAACACAGCCTAAATAGCTATATAATGGCTATGTAACGAGAATCTAGACTTCTAATACCTGCTGACGAGAGTAAGTCAAACAACTGACATGAAAAATAGTCAGGCGATGGATATGAAATCCATGAGAAGCAAACGTTGATGGATTAGCTTGATACGACGAAAGGGTTAAGAATGACCGATGTTGTTCATCTACACACATTCGGAGAATGGACAATGTGTACGTACGTGGTGACCGTGACTGTATCTGCGTCGGAGGAAGAGACATATTACGCTCAATCTACCTCCGCTCCGCTCGACTCCTACTTCGCGTTTCTCGCTCGTGATCTGCGACCCAAAGAGAGAAAAACACGCGTGTACCAGTGTGACTCACCCTGATATTCGACACGGTTTCCTCGGGCTGTGCCTGTGACATCGCGACGTGACTCGAACCGACACGCGTGTTAACGCTCGCGGATCGAGCCAGCTCCGACGCGTACTCGCCGAGCTGGTGCTCTTTTCTTTGGAGCTGATGATCTGCAAATCCGAAGGAAACGAAGACTATCCAATCTAATTTTTCAAAAATTTTATTTTACCTTTAATTAGAATAATTTCTGAATAATTATTAAGAAGCGGAAGCTAACCGTAATATGTACGTCAAAGGTGATTTCGAAATGAAACACACCTGAATGCAGTGATACGTGCTCGACGAATTTCGAGGCACGTGTAAGTTTGTTAGAAACCATCAGCTGGTGGGCGTACAGTTTCGACACAAGAACGATCAGTTAACTAGTTGAATATTCGCTAGCATAGACACGGTGTATGACACGACGACTAGAGGAAACATTAGGCAACGTTAGACTGGTATGCGTGAGAGTGTACCACGGAGGCCGATATTACATATACCTGGCTCTATTACGTGCCATTAAAGCACGTTAAGTATCGTTTTCATCGCGTTTA
This sequence comes from Osmia bicornis bicornis, assembly GCF_907164935.1. Lineage (NCBI taxonomy): Eukaryota > Metazoa > Arthropoda > Insecta > Hymenoptera > Megachilidae > Osmia > Osmia bicornis. The sequence continues at coordinate 8,348,897 of NC_060230.1, forward strand.
AGGTCAGGTGTATGGGAATACATAAATCGTATTACGCCTACGGTGATAAGAATTAGAGATTCTCTTAATTCCGCCCAGCGACGCACAGTAATCTTAATGAGCCAATCAATTTCTAAAAACTCTTCGTATAATATTATTATATAATATTTTTTTATCGTGGCTTCATTTCTTTCTTCTCGCCATTTAATATTCATAATTGAAAGCTGAGACCCGCTGTAGTTAGGTCAGTTTAGTTAGGTTGATAATTAAATTTTTATTTAATTAACTGTCAAGTGAAAATATAGTATTTTGCGTACTATATTTTCTTTCAACAATGTGTAGTACAGGTGGCAACTGTAGATACAGGATATGCAGGATACCGATAGAGAGGAAGTTGAATGGTAACCGAAGGACCCATAGGTAAAGCCTTCTGATCTTTCCACAGGATTGACTATATCGAAAAGGCTGGTAGCGTATCGGGACGGACGATTAGGGTCATTGGTTTTCCAAACCAACGAAGCTGTTGTTGGGAAGAGCTTCGAGGCTGTGATAAAGCTCGACACAGTGCTGCTCCTCCTCGTCATCGATCGTCCTGAATGCGTTCGTATTCGCATGAACTCGCACGGAAGTCGTTTCCGTGCTGTTCGCGAAGAAACCAAGCCGCGTTTAATAAGTTAAACCGAAATCAAGTTTCCGCGTTTGGATTTCCAAGAGGCCCGAGAAACGGCTGCCTTTTAATTGAAAATCAAAGGAAGTATTGAATCCTCTCTGGCTCTATTGTGACTCGCGAGTCTGTTGTTTGACCAAAGTTCAGCTCGAAACGGGAATTCGTATTCCTCGCGCTTGAACGATCAATGGGAACACGATCGTGGAACTTAAATGGCTGTGGAAACTTGGAACCTACCGTTTTTAACTGCTATCTTGAACTTTCAGAGATTCCTAGAAATTCCAAAATCTACTCTGATAATTCTTATCTGTTTCGAGAATGTAGTAGCTTAGGTTGTATTATGAAGTTTCAAGATTATATTTCAAGTTAAATCGTCGAGAACTTAGTCAACGATTCTACATCTAACAATAAGTCAATTTACCTTGTTGTACATTCGCGAGCAACTCAGACTTCCCCAGGGAAAATGGCGATGTCCCGGGTTCTCGTCCTTCCCCATAGGCTTCCCGAGGGGAACAGCCAATGTATAAAAGTTCACGCGGGAGATTTGAACTGATATTTACTCGTCATTCATATTTCTCAGTTGGTTTTCGAGATATTACACTAACAAATTTGGAGATTTTTCACGGGAAAAATTCACTTCAGTGGGAAATATCAGCAGGGGCCCTAAAGTTTGGGCCTGCCGTCCCGCTGGCCGCCCGTGGTATCCATTTCAAGTGGTACTGCCTAACACGCGGCACTTTACGCGCGAACAGGACCCCTGCTGATATTTCCCACTGAAGGGAATTTCTCCCGTGAAAAATCTCCAAATTTGTTAGCGCAATATCTCGTAAACAAATGAAAATCATGTGTATATATGCAAGCTTAATGAATTCGATTTCAAAAGCACTATCAAATGATCGAAAGAAAAATATATAGTTCCATTTAAAAAACCAAACTTTGCCATTATATTTTTGAAAATAATGATGCAAAAAAAAATTTGTCTATGTCAAGATGTTGCTCCATCTTACCATGCAATGACCACCAAAGCAATTTTCTGTATCTTTAATAGTTTAGAAAATAGTGGAGTGTTTCCAGTTACATGGGACACATTGTATAACATACTAAACTTTAAGATATGTAATAATTAGAAATGATAATTTTTTTCTTTCTAAATTACTTTTAATATTAATATCGTCAAAATGATGATTTATTCGAAACGAATTCCAACGAGGGGCTAGGAGCCAGAATCGAACGAAAAGTATTCGTAGAAAGGTATCTCCGACACGAGTAATTAAAGTCGGCTGGAATTCTTGGGGTTCTTTCATTGCTACGCTGCTCCTTTAATTATTTAACTCTTCTTATTTAACCGTGCGAGATAAACGGCAGGGATAAAAGCAGCGCGTTTCAGCTTCGAAAGTAGCAATGGTACGCGAGTAATCAGACAAACGGTAGACGAGCACAGTCGTGTCGGATAAAGACGAGAGGGCTCGGGTGGCGGGTACCTGAGACAGGCGAACATTCGGGTATCCGCCCGAACTAGTGATGGGCATATTTCTGAATTGTATCGATATACATCAATTGAGAATAAAGTATCGATATTATTGGTATCGATATGTACAATTAAATTAGAAGTGAAGTTCAGTAAAAAATAGACTATTTATTCAAATATTTGTTTTATATACTACAGGGTGCGTCACGGAAAGCAGACGTTTTTAAAATAAATATTTCTCAGTTAATTTCTAGCGTAATTTTAATTTATTGTCACGGTATGATACATTATTACATGCCATTTTAGGCTGTTTATGTATGAAAAATGATGTCACTTAAATGGTGACCATTTTGGTGAATGCAACTTTGCAGTCGCTCCCGGAAGTTCCTAGTTGCTGGCGAATGGCATCCTTCAGTTCTCCTAATGTCCGTGGCTTTCCTTCGTAAACGCGTGACTTAAAATAGCCCCATAGAAAAAAATCACACATTGAAAGGTCAGGTGACCGAGGAGGCCAAGGAACGTCACCGAATTTTGAAACGAGGCGATCAGGAAACATGGCTCGAAGAACAGCCATTGATGTCCTGGTAGTATGAGCGGACATTAGGAGAACTGAAGAATGCCATTCGCCAGCAACTAGGAATGATAAACGAAGAACTGTTGAAGAGAGTAGTAGCGAACTTCCGGGAGCGACTGCAAAGTTGCATTCATCAAAATGGTCACCATTTAAGTGACATAATTTTTCATACATAAACAGCCTAAAATGGCATGTAATAATGTATCATTTCGTGACAATAAATTAAAATTACGCTAGAAATTAACTGAGAAATATTTATTTTAAAAACGTCTGCTTTCCGTGACACACCCTGTATAATAAACATATTATTATATTTAATATTTTAATTTTTTTGAACTTTCATCCATTACGAGGATTATTTAGAATCTATATACAGATCTTCTGTTAACAGCTTATATCTAATTTACGTTTACATAACTACTTATTAACTTATGCATTACTATACATTGAGATCGATATTGCATACATTCTACATATATTGTGCCTACAGTGATGCTTGTTCAGGCCAAAATCGCAACATTAAAGTAGCATTGACATGGCTGAAAATTGCCCAGTCATCGAATAATAATATTGAAACGATAGACCACAAATTTTTGGTATCGGGTCATTCCTTTCTACCGAATGACCGTGATTTTGGTTTGGTAGAGATGAAAATAAAAAAAGCAAATTACTTATACAATCCTGAACATTACTATGAATTGTTCGAAAATTGTAGAAAAAGATATACATTTTCGATCAAACGAATGTCGCAGCCGGATTTTATTTCAACGAAATCACTTGAAAAATCAACAACAAGGAGAGAAAGAAATACCGCGGGCGAATCTGTCTCTTGGCTAAAAATTCAATGGATGAAATTTTTGAAAAATGAACCTTATAAAATGTTTTATAAGACTTCTTTAGATGATTCTGAATTCCAAGTTTTGGATCTTTCTCCTAAAAGAGGAAGACCAAAAATATACGAAAATATTCAATTACTTCCATTATACAACACCACTAGACCAGTAACGGAAGAAAAACATAAAGATCTTATGTGTTTACTACCATACATCCCTCCAGTTTTTCAGGAACATTTTAAAAATCTTAAAAACTCGAAATTATGATAAAAATGGATTACTTTTTTAAAATGATTAATAAATGTTTATGAATTATTTCGTTAAAGTTGTTGTTTCAAATAAAAATCACAATTTTTTATTACTTTAAGTCAATTATAGGACATTCAGTTAAGTTTGAAAATGGTCTAAGTCAATTCAAGCTTTAAAAACAACATTTTCCCATGAAATTCACACAAAATTTCATATCTATAATAAATTTCCATTCATCAGGACTAATAAAATTATAAATTAAAATGTCGCATAATGTAAAAATATTTTTTAATTTATTCAAATGCGATTCATTAAATATCTCGAAACAAGAAATATGTGACTTAGACCACTTTCATAATTATGGGCACAAATATCTCGAAACAAGAAATATATGACTTACAAGGGGAACTACCCAAGTGTTACACTCACTTATTAATGAAACTTTGCCAGCTTGTAGAACGCGTCGAGCTGAACGCGCCTATACCCCATTTTGAGGGCAGACGGCTAATTGTTTAAAAGATATTAACAATTACAGTTAGTTATTCCTTACATTCGGAGGTATAACAAACTCACACATACAACTCGCAATCTAGAGATCCACGGTTCAAATCCTTGATTCCCAACATTTTTTTTTTTTAAATGATATTTGTCTCTTTTTGAATAACTATTATCTAAAAATTATCATTTAAAAAAAAAAAACCAGGAGCTCAGGATTTGAACCGAGGACCTTTAGATTACGAGTTATGTTTTTAACCATGGAACCGATCGGTGACTTGCAATTTGAAGGTCCTCGGTTCAAATCCTTGGTTCCCAAAAAAAAATTTTTTTTTTTTATGATAATTTTTATGTAATAGTTATTCAAAAAGAGACAAATTATCATTAAAAATAACAAAAAAAATGTTGGGAATCAAGGATTTGAACCGTGGATCTCTAGATTGCGAGTTGTATGTGTGAGTCTGTCATACATCTCAATGTAAGTAGTAACTAACTTTAATTATTAATATCTTTTAAACAATTAGTCGTCTGCCCACAAAACGGGGTACAGGCGTGTTCAGCTCGACGAGCTCTACAAGCTGGCAAAGTTTCATCAATAAGTGAGTGTAACACTTGGGTAGTTCTCCTTATTAGACCATTTTCATAATTATGGGCACATATATACATATAAATAAACATATAATTGAAACTTATTGCTACAAAATATTTTTCTATCAAATTTTCTCCTTACTGCATATATATTGTATCAAAATTTCAATATTCATATATTATCGATATTCCAAATATCGATACTATATCGCCCATCACTATCCCCAACACACCCCCAATAATCAGACAGCGAGTGATTACTCTCAGAATAGCCAAAAGTAGATACATTTATTTAAAATAAATATATTCGCTGGATGAACGGAAGTGAAAAATTTCATTTGCTTCTTTCTCGGAGGAGTCAGAGGTGTGCAGAGGAGAGGCGTCGAGCGTGAGACACGTGAACAGTTGGTCCGCGAGTGCATCGTGTGCACATTTAAACGAGCTCAATCGTACGCGACCCCATTTAAATAACGACGAATTGAATCCCGGAGTGTTTCCTCCTCGCTTTTGCCCTCTCTGCTCTCCGACTCGCTACACCGCTTTTAATCTCTGACTCCTGTCCCGACCAGTTTCCCTTAAGCCCGTGATTTCTGAAAAGCTTCCAGCTCCAGCTGCCTCTCGCCGGTTTCAATGATTCCGTTGACGCCATCGTTGCGGCTGATTTCTGCCAGCGGGCTTCGCGATCAAGAGCGCACTTTCCACGCGAACCGACGCGACGCTCGTCTATTTTCCCGAAAACGTGGACAACATTAATATTTTTCTTAATTATACGTTATACGTTACAAGCAGCCAGTATTAGGGGTTTTATGATACGCAGAATCTGATTGTGAGGTCATTTTTTTCTTTAGTAGGACAAAAAGTAGCTTTCACGCTAAACGTACACAATCCTGCCAGCTGATTTAGAATATGATTGTTTTTGGAACTCAATAATAAAAGTATTGTTATCAATAAAAGTAACAGATTTGGTGCGATTTTAGTAGTAGGAAATCGTTTAATCTGGAAATTTAATCAGGATTTTTACAGTAATACAAATTATGTGAATTGATTACCTATAATAAAATAATTTTAAGAAGTGAGCAGGGTAAGATTGTAACGTTAAATATTGCATGTTTAATTACAGTTGTGCAGCGGATCATTCTGTAAATAAATAGCGATAACCTTGGAAACCCCAAAAAGCCGCATCTAATTTTAATCAGAACTTCTTCAGTAATCTCTAAGCTCCATTTAACAAAAGAAATCAATACTTGATTTCGATTGATAGCTAACTTTCTGACTAAGGATGTGTAAAAAATATGTATTTTAATTTTTGTTGTTTATAAAAGCTGTGGAAGTGGTTTAATTTTAAGCAAACCATAGTTCATACAATACTACATTATTGCTTTGATAGACAAACATGATAATTTGTATATTAGTTTCAAAATAACTTTTTAAATCATGATGATCAAGTTTGAATTGGAATAACTTCGAAAGGGTTGCCAGTGGAACATTAAAATTAATAAGAAATCATGTACTGATAAGTCGTTTGCCAATAACATTAATTTGATTTGATGAATTGCAAACTTTATTAATTTTTTCCACATTTTCGGGAAAATAGAACACTGTGCGACTGCTGAAAGCGGAGAAAAATTGTCTTTGTGAAAATTGAAAATAAAATTTGAAATCACGTCGTTTCAATCGTTAATATCGAACTCCGTTAAAGCTAACCCGTTTCCGTTTAACCAGAAACGAAATCTGCCGAGGAACAAGATCGTAAATGAAAAGGAGGATCGTAAAATGACGATTTCACGGTTGGAAACGGAGATCGGAAGCTCTCGTGATCTCCGTTGCTATCGTCGAAGTGCAAGGTGAGGTCGATCAACCTGCAGCGGACGTGTTTCTCGTGTCATCGGGATGTTACGCGAACTCGCTATTGAAATGACGAAGAAAGAAGAAGGAGAGCTTGTCGATAGAGGACTATCCAATAACTGGTCGACGATATCTGTTCGTTCGAGACCGCCAGTCGCCGGTTTTCCGGTTCGAACTGGTTAGGAAGCTCGGGGCGCCGTTCATTGTTCTTGAATGATTAGTCGAAGCGGAACTTTGGCATTGTCGGCGCGAGTACGCGAGCGCCTCAGCTTCTGGTACGGTCGCTTTAGTTCTTGTCGCTATTTCCTCTAAATTCTAAATTAATTCTAAATTAATAATGGTCTCCTGACCATTATCCGACCTGACCCGACCTGAGGCTTGAGTACATAGACACTTAAGGGGCTATACCAGTGTAACACTTTCGAAAAATCAATTTTTTTTTGCATATTTTGAAAGTCTGTACTCTATAGAATATCATATTAAAATTTTAAGGTCGAATCTCAAATAGTTTATGAATGGCAGCGTTCTAAAGAGTAACTGCTGGCATGTCAGAAACGCGCTTACCGCCGCACAGTGGGGTATTTGCCTCTCAAACGCGGTAAAAAGTCATTGTTAGAAAACTATCTCTAAAGTCAAAAAGTACTATGAAAATAGTTAATTGAATATTTTGCCCACAATAGTATACTTGTTTTTCACATTTATTAATTTTCAACGTGGGTACAGAGGTTTAAAGAAGGCAACTCCGAAATTCTTAAAAACTACAACTATTATTTATGCTTTTAATTCTCACTCAATTTAATTAATTTATGATGGGTTTAAACGTGCCAGATATGTATTTTAATTGTACCAAGTTTCATTTTATTATCTATAATATTTTTGGAATTATACCGTATTGAATATTTTCCATCTTTATTGTTTATTTTAAAAAAAGTCCCGTGGAATCCCGTGTTCTATTTAGTATCATTTGAAAGGGCAAAATCTTACCTTTAAAATAAAAAAAAATTAACGGCTACTAGCTGCTACTCAGGTATCTACAATGATTTTTACTATTATTAACACTGATGTTGAGTCATCGGTCTCAACGCCAAATCGATCACTTTTTGACATCACCATCGGCGATTTTGTTCTAAATGAAATATGTTGTAGTCCATGTGAAATTAGAAGGGGTTTAAGTCATCATTTTGCCGATTTCGAATTTATTTAGTAATTACAGACCTTCGGAGTTTGCAATTTGTACCCATTTTGACGAAAACCGGCTTCACTTACGAATTTTTATCTCAGAAACTGTTTGTTCGATTGAGCTAGATTTTTTCTTGTTTTATTCAGAAAGGATTGGGCTATTACAAAATAATTTTTTCAATCTCGATAATTAATTTTATAATTTTTTAAAAAATAACTTAGAAAATAACTTTGTTAAAAAAACATCCTAATGCGATAACGTTAGACTTATTAAAAAATAGAAAGTGCAAGCTTTAAAATAGTATTTGTTTCATCAAATTTGGATGAAATTTAGCAAATTTATGACAGTTTGAAGATTGAGAAAATTTTTAAGTAGTTTTTACCGCGTTTGAGAGGCAAATACTCCACTGTGCGCCGATGGGTAGCGTTTTTCTCAAATTTGCTGCAGCTTTAACTCGAATACAAATTATTGCATCGACTCGAAATTTTTTTCAGCGCGTTCAGTACATGTTTTATCATACCATGAACAAGGATTTTTTTGATTGGATGAAAAATGTCAATTTGGCATTAAAAAAACTACTATTTTTTTAGGCTAAATTGCAAACTTTCCTTCAAAACTTCGCCATTTTGTCAGATTTTGATATTTTTCAAAAATCCTAGTTCATGGTACGGAGAATACCTTCCAGTTTAACAGCGTTTTTATTATTTTTCATTTTATGCACTTAGGCGATGGCAATCACTACAGCAGTGGAGCTACATTTTTTTTGGAGCCCTGGGAGATAGCGCATAAGTCGCTTGTTTTGTATTATTTTTGTACCAAGAAATTATTATAGATATATGATTTGTAACTAAATACATCCCTGAAGTTTAGAAACATTGGATGTAATATTTCTTTTTAAAAAAAATTCCCGAAAATCACCTAATTTTTGAGCGGTCGCACTGGTGTAGCCCCTTAAGATGGTAAAGGAAATTGGTTAGTTTTGAAAACGGAATAGTATAGCCTAGGTATTACGTCTATTTCCACTGCACAGATACACAATGAAATTTGAATTACCTTTAAAATTTACTAACCGAGAAAGTCAACTACCAGTTACACAAAGAATAGAAGAAACGTTAAGTAGATTCGACCAAAGTGGTCAGACTAGGCACGAATCTTTCTCCTCGAAGGTTTCTTGAATTCTTCATGGTTCCGTGCACCTTTCACAGCGCTTGTCGCTTGAATTTTTGATATATTGCCAGAAATGAAGATTCTCTAGTCTGTGCATATCTATTTTGGCAGTATTGCATCGTGCTTTAGAAAATGCTTAATTTAAATTCTCACTCGGCGCTTCTATTAACACTAGAACTACCAAGCCAGTCAAAATGACTGGTTTCAGATTTCTTATTTTAAATTGTATGGAAATGGAATGCGACAGGTGTAAGGTATGGGTGATTGGTTGAAAGGTGTTCGAAAGAGAAGCGAAAGGAGAGTGAGTGAGATGAAAGTATGCATGTATGAGTGCAAAGGGCGAAAGCGGCAGAGGAATGTAATAGTGCGAACGCGAAGATTCTGTAAAATAAAAACATGGTGATTGAAATAAGAGAGTTTTCTTATTACTCACCTCGAGCGCAATTATAAGATTGCGACAAAATTATAAATTTTATCGAGGTATTTTTCTTGAAATGTATATTGGTTACTGTCGAGATAAAGAATCGATGTATACATATATTGAATTATGTTTTGTTACAAAACATAAGCAAACAAAAGCACACGTGTGCTCGGAACGCTCCTGTGTGTAAGTGTAACGAGTATGTATTGCTGTTGTACGAGTGCAAGAGTATGGAATGTGATAGTGTGGTAGTTGAGCAATGTGGTTACCTCCCGTAGAAAAGGGTCTAGCCGTATAAGCATAGTGAATCGGCCCCAGCAACAATTTCGGTTGATATTTATACCACATAATGCTTTTTGCCTAAACAACAATTGTGTGCAATTTCAACCCCCTACTCCCTCTGATAAGGGAGATATTAGGGTAAAACCCCAAAAGTTTAGTATTTTTTTTCTCGGAAACTATTTAAGATATTTGAACACATTAAAGTGCAAATAATAGGTATTCACTAACTGTATTTCATACTTTTTTTTCAAAATTTTTATCTGATTAAAGGTTGAAAATTAATAAATAAATTTTTGAAAGTGATTTTTATAAACAATCCCTTGAGTGACACCCACCGAAAAAATTAAGAATAATCCTTTACTATTTAACTATTATCTGTAAAAGTTTCAAGAGTGTCGGATTGGTACATCATAGTGATTTTGAAAAAAAAAAAAAAATGAAATACAGCTAATGAATACCTACTATTTGCGCTTTAATGTGTTCAAATATCTTAAATAGTTTCCGAGAAAAAAAATAGTAAAGTTTTGGGGTTTCACCCTCATATCTCTCTTATCAGAGGGGATAGGGGGTTGAAATTGCACACAATTGTTGTTTAAGCAAAAAGCATTATGTGGTATAAATATCAACCGAAATTGATTCACTATGCTTATACGGCTAGACCCTTTACCCTAACAATTTCTATTGCTATTGGGTCTAAAAATGTTGAGTTCGGAGATACGCTAGCCCTATACGGGCCCTTTCATCAGTTCGCAAATATTACAGGAATGATAAATGAGACTAACACAAACGTAAGAAAATGAAAATTGATTAAGATAAACGAAAAATAGTATATTATAAAAGGTAATTAATGAAATGTGGTATACAATAATAAATTTCGAACAAATGTGAATACAAATTTAGCTCATGAATAATAAAGGTTGAGACACACAATTATTGGTTACAAAAGAAAACGATTATTGGAAAGATAAAATATAGGAATTTCCAGATAAGGAAATTCCACAGTCAATTACTGACTACTGGAAATTACTTGTTAATATATTCATAAGTATAACTGGAAGAGTAAAGGAAAATAACTCATCAAAAATATATGTATACATATAAACTTTAAAAATGGGTCGGAAATCGTATAATGATGATCTAAATGCCTCGTTCCTGGGGAGAGAGAAACACACCATCAGCTATTGCTCTGATTGGAATTTTGAAAACCCGAACTATTGCAAAATCTGTTAAACTAAAACTACGTAAATAAATAAAAGAAACGAAAGAAATAAAATTGAAAAATAATAAAACAAAATAATAAAAATTAATTGAATTAAAGATTTTTATACGTGAAGATAGAGTCTTTTGCCCTATTTGTCACTGGAACAAATTAAGAACAAAACTCGTCTCTAAACCACTCCACGGACCCACCAACACGCACCTCGCGATTGTACAGTGTGTTATCATAGTATTATGAACAGTTCGAAATTACCACTTATTTGAAGTTTGATTGGGAATGGAATTGAAGATACACTTAAAATGGTATCCCTTTTTATTGCAAAACTTACTGTTATATTTTTATTATTATTATATTGCTATATTTTACAACTTTTATAATTTAAAACACATACATATAATGTTAACCCTTTGCAATCGAAGTTTTTTTTCATTCATATTACCAGCAACTCGAAGCAATTTTAGTGAAAAGATCATATTTACATGTAAGTTAATGATATACGCATTAAAAGAAAAGTCATCGTTGTATGTTATTATTATTATTATTATTATTCAAAATATAAAAAAACAGATAAACTCGAATCTGATACACTCTACTGCTGAATAACAGGACTTATTTGCATTGTCTCTGTAGCGGAGCCCTCGAGTTTGAAGACAAATTTTAAATGGCTCCGCTCCGGAGCCCTCGAGTGCAAAGGGTTAATACATATTTGGTCACTCCGCCCTTGGCATCTATAGATAATTGCTTGAATACGTCTCGGCATGCTTTCCAGATTTTTTCGGCAATTTTCCAGCATTTCTGGGTCGTGATGCCATACGAATATAATTTTGTCAATCAGTTGTTGCTTGTTAGTTATTGTCTCTGATGCAATGCGACGCTATAATAATTCCCATAGATTTTCTATTGGGTTTATATCTGGTGAATTTCCACATCACGTTAAAACTTGAATTTTTTTATTAGCTAGGCAGGCTGTTACGGTTTTTGCTGGAAAGGGTATACTTCACTTTTATGGAACACATAATAGCATCGGAAACATAAAATATGTAAGTTTACCAGCTGTTCATACTAATTTGATCACCCACTGTACGTCGAAGAGTGTCGCAATTTGGACCTCTCGGAGAAGACCAGAGTGGGCCTAGTCCGAAATTGTTTACATTGCGTTGTTGTGCACCTAACGAATTAGGCTGCGAGGTTGGTGCGTGAGGAGCCGGGATTCGCTAATCGGTGGTGCAGTAAAGATATGTGCGTTTCTCTCTCCGTTTAATTCGAGTATGTTCCATTATTCTTCCTGTTATAATCAAAATTCCGATATTCGTTACAGTACAATTCATTTCGATCGCAACATCATGAAAAGAAAAATGTATTTTTCAAAATTAACACAAATTACTAAATCTAAACGAATGATAAATTAAATTTTGAATTCGCATCTTGAACTGACTAGCGTGGAAGAAATACAATATTACAGAATTTAATGAATTAATAGAGAATTTTGAATTATTTTAATATATGTATGAAGAATTTTGATCATCTTCGCGAGGGCGATAAGCTCTGCATTATCGGATCACACGAATGATGTTTCGGGTTTACATCTGGTGATATGTATTTAGAAATGAAACTGATCTGTAATATCCGTAGCGTGGGACCACGTTGATTTCAAGGAAGGAATTTATTATAACAACAATCTGAGTTATGTTTCCAAAAGATAAATTATCTTAAAAACATTAAAGACCGTTTCTGCGTTCGATTAGGGAGTTTCTAGAATGCTCCGGTCGATTTGAAAAAAATAGAAAATTTGCAAAATTTTTGTTCGTAACAGTTTCATCCTTCATCTATTGACTTTTCTATATTATTTTCAACTTAAAAACAAGCGTGTATCAAACGTCGATAGTTCTAGTGTTAACTATTACACCCAGAGTGGTATATAGAATTTTTCGGGTCCTGGATGAAAATCGTGGTCTAGATTTTTTAATGAAATTTCGAAGTCGAAATAGGCGCAGAATATACGCGGCAAAATCTTATCAATAATCAGATCTTCGCACGACGGGAATTTCCATCGAATTTAACTTGTCAAAATATTTGATGAGAATTTTTATTAAAGCAAACATTCTTAATCATTTAACCTTTTTCCTCGTTCAAGCGAGAAAACATTAATCCACTTGATTAGATAAAACGTGTATTTCCATTGTCGGGTGATATTAAAAATAAACCGAACGGAGATAATATCGGTGGGTGTAGATCGTTTCTGATTCTCGCTCGAGAAGTCAGGAAAATCTGTGACAAGCTGACCGTGAAATGGATTCCCGACGAAAGCGCGCCGAGACGCGACGAGAAACTCTGAATAAAATTTATCGTTAGAATGATTTGTTGTAGGCGATCGCATAAATTTCCCGTACGTTGTTGCGTGGCAGCGTAACGTTACCCTCGATTTAAATTTTCCCCGCATGAGAATCTTTTTTTAAAACTAGCCAAAGGGCGCAGCCGTGAACGAGTAGGTTCGTGCTTTTTCTTCATCGTGATTTGCTGCCTTATTAACGGATGTATACGTATCGCATCTCGTTAACCTGAATTGTAATAACGATACACGAGCTGTTTAAATTACTTCTTACGATCGGGGACAATTATCGTGATAATTATTCATGATTTTCCTTGAAAAATGTTACTTCGAGAATTGCAGAAATTATTACAAATAATTGGCAATTAAATTGAACAGATAGGAAAGTTTCAGTGAATTGGAATAGAGTGACTTTGAAGAAAAATATTTGAAAACTGGTGTGGTTTAATCCATTCGAGACCGATTGCAATTATCAGTTATTCTGAGTAAACTAGTCGTCGAAATAAGATTTTTCTGGAACTAATGAAATCTGTAAAGTACAGGAAAAGAAAATTTGGCATTGGTTTTACTGTGTACCAAAAAATCTAAAAATGATCTGACGACGCGTAATAATAGTTCAGTCTTACAGAAAAATTCTCAAGCTGCTGGGGACCGTGTTCGAAGAAAATCGTCGTCTCGAATGGGTTAATTGGCGAGTTATAAGATGGATTGAAACAGTGTCGAAGGTGATAAGAAACACCTCACCGCAATGCCAGCACCGCTTCATCTCGCAAGCAATCCGGCCGTAGTCTCGTCGGCTGATTCTCGTATGCACTTGTACGTCCTCGACACGTCGGTTCGCATTTCTTGACGACAATCGCAGCACCGTTGATACATCCGCGGGACACGGAAATATGAATTTATTCGAGAGACGTAAGAGACCCGGCAGTGTCCGCGTGAAATCGGTATCCCGATTGAGGAAGTCGTGAACATAAAAGAGAGAAACGAACCTTATCGTCGAACGGCCGGGTATTCAATAATTGCTTGGCGCTAATCGAGCCGCCGGCGATGAGGTAGCAGATGTACCGGTTTAAACCGGTGCGGACCTCCTCGTCGTCTGTTCGGTGAATGGTTGGTTGGTATACTCGAACCAGAAAGAACCAGTGAAGCCGGAGTCATTCATCGTGAGGATGCCAGAGTACGCGGAGATACTTTTAGACCTACTCGCGAGGCCGTTTCCTTCGTCCTCGCGTGACTCGCTTTGTTTACAAACAGAGAGGATGATTCGAATCCTCGACCACCGTTCTCTGTGATCTGTTTTTTATGTGATTTACCATAAGGAAGGGTTGAAATTTTAAGAGGATGCAGTTGAAGGATTAATTATGGATAAGTTTCTGAATCAAAGTATCAAAATTGAGAACTCAGGTTCGGTATGTAACCTTAGTTGACAACCAGAAACCGATTAATATTGGTTTCAGAACTGGATGAGATAACGTGGTAAGAAATTTTTGTACAATTTTGGGACTACGTATGCGCTATTCGATACTGCGCATACACAGAACCTAATCTAACCTAACCTTACCACGGTATCTCTAAAACAGTAAGACATCCAGCTCTGAAACCAACTTTAATCGGTTTCTTGTAGTCAATTTAGGTTATATACCGAACCTGAGTGGGGCCATTCGGAAACACAGCCTTAATTATTGGTCAGGGAGTCGCTGGTGTAGGAAGATTTCTAGGAATCTCTAGATTTTCAGCCTCCTTGAAGTTAGAGGTGTTTAGGGGATTATTTTTTATCACTTTGTACTAGAGAGGTACTTCTCAACACATTGAGAAGTTTCAAATTTAAGGTTTTGGATCCCGAATGGTCCCTAGGGTTTTTCGTCTACCGGTAGCTCCAGGTATCTAGGAAATATTGGAAATAAGGAAAAAGGGAATACGTTGCAAATACATATAGTGTGCCTTAGGAAACTTTCAATTTTGTCTTATAATTAGAGATCCTAGAGATCCCTAGGCTGAATCTAGAGGTCCCTAGAGGTCCTCTAACATGACATTGTCTTATAGCTGTAAGACTCGGTGTAAAGTGGATACCTGTTTGCAGTTGCAGTGGTAATTCATTTTGATGATTCATCGGAAAACAATAACATACTAATTGCAGGTTTTCGTAAGATTTTTATCACCGTGCAATTAACATGTTGAAACCGGTATACATAACTGGTTCTCGGCAATTTTCAAGCAGATAAGTTATCTCGTCAACGCTTAAAATGGTGTATTATCAAATTTGAAAAACGTCACGATCAATCAACAAGAAGATTTTATATCACGGAAGCAATTTCTCCCTTATTTAAAGAAATTATCAACCGAACTTTATCATCGATACCGTATCATAGTCGTAAATATTTTCTTGAACAAACAAAACGTATCTAAAATATATAAAACTTTTCCTCTAAATGGAAGTGTCTATAAATACTTTTGTTTATCCATGTCTGCGTACGAATTTACGATACAATTTGCTCGTTTCTCTGTTTGCTGATCAAGTTAACGCATTCCTCGCCAAACAAACGTTTATACGTTTTAAATCGCTCCCTGAAAAGTATGGCTAATCGGATCGCTAACAGTAAGATTTTATTTGCCAACTCGTGACTAATCCGAACATCAGATTATTTTGTTTAATTTCAACCGAGACAAACCATCGGTAACGTGAGCAGAGAAAAAGATACGGAAGAAACAGAGCCAGGAAGTTATTACGACAGTGCAAAAAAAAAAATCGTCATTCTGCCCACGGTTAATTTTTGCATAGGTACCACGTGTTAGAGAGTGATGGCTCGTAACGAATATCACGGGTTCTCGTACATGCACGTGACTATCAGTTCGTGGTACGGCCACGTACGAGCAAGATGATGAATAGACGAGTGTGCGTAATCTCGGTACGCAACGCATACCACGTCTCGTCTCGTACCACGCACCACTGCGATTGTCTATGAACGAGTACATACGCGTTCGTATAATTGAACGCGGAGATCTAGCCCGGTGTGTAGTGAAATAGTTCCAAGTATAGCTTCACAGAGTATACTTCCGAAAGGCCCCATCACCCCAGGACATCAAAACTTCGGATTTATAGTAATTGAGGGACGAGAAATCGAATGAGACCATTTTCAGAACTGGCAAATAAACCGTTCTTAGGGTTAGGGTTAGGTTAGTCATTTTGCGCAAAAGTGCGTTCTTTTCGAGATAATAGGAAGGTCCAAAACTTTTCGAATACTCTCTATGAAATATACTTGCATTCGGCCTGAAAATCAGACTTTGAGGTAGTGGGGCTGCGTAATCGCGGGTATACTACCGAAAGGCCCCATCTCCCCAGGACAACCAAACTTCGGATTTATAGTAATTGAGGGATTTATAGTAATTTTATAGTATTCTAAAAGTGCGGAAACCCCCTATTATCTTGATAAGAACGCATTTCCACGGAAAATACCTAACCCTAACCCTAACCCTAACCTAGGTTAGGTTAGTCATTTTCCGTGAAAATGCGTTCTTATCAAGATAATAGGGGGTTTCCACACTTTTAGAATACTATAAAATTACTTTCAGAACTGGCAAATAAACTGTTCTCGAGATATACAGGGTATTCTAAAAGTGCGGAAACCCCTTATTACCTCGATAAGAACACATTTCCACGCAAAATGACTAACCTAACCTAGGTTAGGGTTAAGGTTAGGGTTAGTTATTTTCCGTGAAAATGCGTTCTTACCCTAACCTAGGTTAGGGTTAAGGTTAGGGTTAGTTATTTTCCGTGAAAATGCGTTCTTACCCTAACCTAGGTTAGGGTTAGGGTTAAGGTTAGGGTTAAGGTTAGGGTTAGTCATTTTGCATGGAAATGTGTTCTTATCGAGGTAATAAGGGGTTTCCGCACTTTTAGAATACCCTGTATATCTCGAGAACAGTTTATTTGCCAGTTCTGAAAATGGTCTCATTCGATTTCTCGTCCCTCAATTACTATAAATCCGAAGTTTGATTGTCCTGGGGTGATGGGGCCTTTCGGAAGTTTCCCCGCTTCAGAAATCAATTAAACGATGACTTAAACTCCCCCTAATTTGACATATCTTTAACGATTTTTCGATCATCGATTCCTGTCGATAGAAAATTTTCGCGGTCGTTCAACGTTGACAGAGCTTTCGAGACGTCGTCTGCTGGAAACGCAGTCGCGCGTGTATCCTACAGCTGAACGATGTTGCCACCGTTGACACAGTGGTAGGTTAATTAGATGCGGAGAGTAACCGGTGCGAATGTACCGGGCGGAGCATCGTGACCCAGAACATATTCCATCAGGATCCGAAAATTTCGACGCCCCTTCCTATCGAACGCAATTATTCGCCACCGTGACGTACGAATCGCTCGGCCGCCGATAATTGCTTAACAGGGTTAATAATTAACCCTTTGATTCCCGCGAGTGGACGCCGCGTTGTTTGCGTCGTTAAAGTTCCGTCAAGCACCGTGCTAGACGAGCGTCGTTCCCGCGGAAAATCGTGAACGATAATCGACGCCAGTCGAGATCAAAGGTCCTTTGAAAATCAGATACGTTAATTTTAACAACCGTATACCTACTGCTCGTTCAACTGATCAATAATTTTAAAGCGCCTCCGCCCTGTTGAGCGTGGCGTCTTATGATGGCATTAGGCCGCGGACGGTTTGACTTGATTCTCTTTTCCATTCGCAAAACGTTTGAAACGGCATGGAATTTACCTTTACTTGTTTGTTGACGAGGCTCGAGAAACGCATCGGTGACGAGACGGAGACGCACGCGGTCAGCTACTGTGGCGGCACACGCGTTTCGTAACACGCGGCACACGCAGAAACGTGTTCAGCGATCGTGGCTCTTTTTCGCTCTTCCGTCTGTCTCCGTCGATCGTTTTGTGGGACGAATTCGAGTGATACGCAAGATTGGCGCAAGGCCAGTCGCGGCGATTGCATAACTCGCGTCACTGCGAATCGCTCGGCTGCTCGATGAATGCCGTTCCTGCCCTCACACTCCCTACCTATCTCTCTTTAGCCGGAAGAAACGCGGCTAAAACGATTCACCTGTTCACGTCGCTCTTCGGATTCCTCTTCGCACTCGTGTTCAGTATGAGAATTTATTTCCTGGCAAATTGACGTGACTCGACTCGTGGAAGGCGACACGTGACACGGTACACATGATTTTTAAGTAAAATTAAACGTAATATCGCTGCTCGACCATTATTCAGTATACAAAGTAAAAAATTAGATATCTCTATTAGTCCGGAAGGTCGGCGACGCGCGGTCCATAACACGGCCGCTTATGGGATCCAAAGTCCGTCACGCTTATAATTTGTCCTACAATGGGTATTTTCGAACTTAACCGAACTAAAGTCAAAGGAATAATAAAATACAGTTGGGTAGAAGTTTATAGACATTTTTGGATCTGAAATCTCATGCATCTATAGTGGATATACGTGTACCTGGAAAGATGCCTTGGGCACTTTCGGCACTTTGTGCCATTCTCTTAACTCTTCTTCCATAAAATACATAATTCGGAAGGTTGTACGTTTCGATCGCCGTTGAATTCTCATTTCCCTCTCTATAATTCCGCTGTCAAAAATACGTTTAGATTCTTTATCCGTCCTTCTTGTGTGCTCGATAAACGAGCCGTGTTATCGAGAAGTGGCGAAACGTTTTGTTCGATACTGCCGTTGAAACCGCTTGAAATACCGGCAGATCGCGTCGACACCTTAAGCGGTTCTATTTTTACGTTACGATAATCCGTGTTTCGATGCTTGTACAACGCGTATGGTCGAGCAGTTCCCATCTGGTTTCATTCTCCATCGTAAAGCGGCGATACATGTCGACTTTGGAATATTTTTTTGCAAATTTCAGGGTAAATTGAAAAATTTTAATGATAAACTTCAATACTTTTTCTTAATTTTCTATCATTTTTATTTCGAAGGAATTTATGTTAAACAAATTGGGTACAAGTGCAACGAAAGAGTTAATCTTAAAAAATCGACTGTTTTGCCGATATCGGAATCTCTTTTTAATCGGTAATCGAGTGACGTTATCGAGAGCAAAGTATTGACTTGGCAGAGACTTCGTCTACTGTCTTCTTTCTCCTGTTCCTCGATCCTATCAATTCTCGCCAAACTCCACTTCACGGGCAATTTTCCGTTTTTCTGCTTCCTGTTCTTCTATTAAATTGAACTTG